>NC_047089.1:11762740-12364883 GCF_902459505.1 Geotrypetes seraphini | reverse complement strand
TTGGTGACCAAGAGCCTGTCCAGCAAAGACCGAGGCATGCATCTGAAAAGAGTACTCTCGCAAAGCCACCAAAGCATATTAAGCGAGGCTTGAGGGGCCCACTAGAAATTACAAGTGTAGCTGTGAGAAACCAGGAACCACCATAACGAAAGTGACTGCCGCAGCGTGCTCACGTGAAAGCGAGTGGAAGTTCCCAGAGGAGTCACCACCATATATCCTAGAACCTGTACATAATCCCATACTCTTGCTCCTGGCGACTGAAGAAGAAAAAGAAGGGGAACCTGAGACCGTAATCAGTTGCCCCCATCTCTGGGAAGAACACATTCCTCATGTACAGGACAAACAACATCCCCAGAAATTCCAATATACGACATAGAACAAGAGAACTCTTTGGAATTTAGATTACTCACATCCAAAGATTGAAGAAAATAAATCCCCCACTTGTGTCTGGTAAAGTGACCTAGCTGGAAGATGTCCGAATCAACCAGGCGTCCAAGAAAGAAAGTACCTCTTTATGACAAAATGCCAGCACCATTACCATCAACTTCTAAAATGTTTGTGGAACCGTGGCGATGCCAAACGACATCTGCATAACTGACAGCACTGCTCTAAAACAACCAAGCTAAGATACTGCTGATGTGGAGGTCACATGTGAACATGTAAAGAATCTCACAGTTTCCCTCTGGAAATGTCCAAAGCTGAGAAACAAAGTGACTCACAGGGAATCCATCGCCAGTGTAACCAAGTCCCCCTTCTTGGGCACCATGAAGTAAATGGAATAACTCCTCTCAGGTCTGGAAGAACTGAAACTACTGTCCCAAGGTCCAGAAACCCTTGAAGGGGATCTCGCACCAGCGAGACACAGTGACACCAAGAAAGAATATGAAATGGGAGAAAAGAATTCAAAGATGCAATCAACAGAATAACACTCAAAGTCCCGTGACCTGTCCTTAACATAAGTCCCTTACCGCGAGAAAGCAGAAAGAGCCATAAGAGGGAGCAATGATCCCTTCAAGGTGAAGCAGAGGTCAGGTAACAAGCTGAAGGAGATTTGGAAGTTCTGAATAGAAGAAAGGAACCCTCCTGAGAACATACCAGTTCTGCAATGTAATAATGAATATGATGGAAATCTGAAAAATAAGAGGAAGCTGCGGAAGACTGTGTCATCTGAAAACTGCATGCAAGCTTCTCCAAAAACCAACTGCCCTTAAAGAGAAAACACACTAGATGCTATAAGATACACCTAGCTAGATATAAGAAAAGACCGCCATCCCGAAAGAGAACTTCAGGGGCGATTCCAACAACCACCTAGCCGATGGCATCCTGTGTGCTTGGATGAATATGAAATGCACCTTTTTTTTTTTTTTTAAACAGGGCCCAGTGAAGGCCAAATGTTGGACATCCCTGCTACGCTAGAAACAGAAAAAAAAGACAGTTTTGCCCGCAGGGAAATGGGAATAGCCATTATGCCCCATAGAAACTGCTCCATAGTTCAGTAATAACCACTAAAGCAGACACACTCAGTGATGTACAAAGGCACCAAACATAAGAAAACATCCAAACCTATATGGGTTCACCCATTGGAGACCTCGAGAGAGACAAAACCCGAAACACCGGGTACCCTCCTGCGATCGACATAAGATGCACAGCGATTTGCCCCCTACTGACACAGCACAGAGGGAAGCAGAAACTGGGCAGTCAAGCAAAGAGCAGCTTCTCTCTCCTAAGTGCCTGAAAAGGTCCCAACTGATATAACACTAGTGTGGCAAGAAATCAACTCAGGAGAACATCACAAACCGAGCTCACACGTCTCAGCAATGCAGGAACTGTTAAAAACTGCCCACGCATCCGACCCCGAAGTCATAGAGGCCGCGGCAGATGTTAAGAAAAGTCAGCTGCCAAGGAAACTCACTGAACGCTGTGGCGCTCCCACCAACACAGGAGCACAAGCGCGAGCCCCATGCTCGCTATAAGACACCAGCCCCAGTATGCTGTTAAAATAACTTACCGGCTGAATAATTCAAACCCAGCCGCAGCAAACACTGACGCAAGGCAGGTCCAATGAGCAACACAGTGGAGATCTCGGCAGGGTAAGATAACCAGCGCGTGCCTGTGTTCATGGAGAAATGTGCTGGCCCCATATAACCATGTTGTAAAAACACCCCCGGAGCCAACCGCCAATTAATGCGACACCGCCGGTGTGTGCATTAAAAGCAACGTCGCGGAGCCACAGTAGGAAAGCCGCTACGTGCTCTTCAGAGTAGGAAATCAAGCGTGCACTTCTACCGCGCGGGAAGGGATCAGCTCCTTAAATGTTATCAGAATTACATACCCAGAGCCCTTCCCTGAAGAATGATCACACAATCCATAATAAATTAAATGAAAGAAAACATTGCTACCACCGTACCAAATTCAGCGTGGCATCAAGAAACTACAAAGCTGCCGTTCAACACCACGAAAAGACAAAACCCGTAATTGCACAGCTCCAACCACGTTAGCAAGCAAATACTTACAACTTCGCTTTCAGTGCTGGTAGATGCCGGTCTCTCAGCACTAGCAGGGTAGAAATGCAATTCAGCCACTGTGGTCTCTCTCTT
Organism: Geotrypetes seraphini; assembly: GCF_902459505.1. NCBI lineage: Eukaryota > Metazoa > Chordata > Amphibia > Gymnophiona > Dermophiidae > Geotrypetes > Geotrypetes seraphini. The sequence goes on along the minus strand of NC_047089.1, from coordinate 12,362,286 downwards.
TTTTTTTTTTTGGGGGGGGGAAGAAGAAATAAGAGACCAAGGCAGACCCTCTATCACTGGAGGGAGAGTGAGGGAGGGACCTGGGGGGGCCCAGGTGTAACCCCTAAAGCCGGCACCGTTCAGCCGGACACCCCTGTCTCACTGAAGAGGAAAACCTCAACAGGAGAAATAGAATTGTTGTCTCACTGAAGAGCAAACCTCAACAGGAGAAAATAATTTTCCAGCCACAGACAGAATCCAGGAGCTAGTTGAATAGCGACCATCACCTGCTGGGAGATAGAGCATACTGGAGATACAGGAAGCGTGCCAGCCAACAGGACCACCTGTTAATCAGTTTCTCTATCTCCGCCTGCTGGTAGATGTGTGCTATCCCATTGGTCTCTGGATTCATCTGCTGCTGTTTCTAAGGAATAGATTTTATGCTGCTTATCATAGGAATACGCAGTGAATTTCCCCAAGACCATCTTCCAATGTCTCAGAGAAAAACACCTTAGGCTTCATTAGTATAAAAGAAAAGGTTACTTGCCTAGCTAACATTTAGCTGTGACATAGGAAAAGGCCGTTCTGCAGCCTCTTTGGGGCTGGAGAAGCAGCTGTGGGGTCTTACCCACTTCTGCTGAGATTTTCAACTGTCCAGTCAAAGAACTGGTTCGGTGTCCTTCCGGAAAAGCCTCCATAGAGCTACCAAATTCCTGTTCCAGGGCAAACTACTTTGCAGCATCAATGGGACATCATAAGAATAATAAACTTTATTCTTGTATACCGCCCTGCCATAATTTCTGAGCGGTTCACATAAAGAGTACTGTATAATCAGTGAAGCATACAAACAAATATCAGAGAATACATCAGGTTTCATAAGTTATCAAACAATTTTGTCTTTAGTGTCTTCCTAAAAGCGGAATAAGAGTGAGTTTGTAAAATGAGGGGAAAGCAAACGTCCTTTCTAAGAATCTCTTAAATCGAATAACTTTTAGAGATGGATACATAAACATTTTTATTTTGAGCATTCCTGTTGGAATTATACAGTTTAAACTGAGAGAATATTCTACCTCTAAGGGAGACACTAGATTGAACTAGGCCAGTTACTGGGCAGACTTGTACGGTCTGTGCCTGTGCATGGCCGTTTGGAGGAGGTTGGGCAGGGGAGGGCTTCAATGGCTGGGAGGGTGTAGATGGGCTGGAGTAAGTCTTAACAGAGATTTCGGCAGTTGGAACCCAAGCACAGTACCGGGTAAAGCTTTGGATTCTCGCCCAGAAATAGCTAAGAAGAAAAAAAAATAAAAATAATAATTTAAATTGAATCAGATTGGGCAGACTGGATGGACCATTCGGGTCTTTATCTGCCGTCATCTACTATGTTACTATGTTACTATGACACCAAACCACTTCCCGCTGTTGTTTCCCCAAGCAAGTCACCCAGAGTTCCAGCTACTACCTCAGCACAGTAAACAAAATTTGTCCACTATCGCTGCGAGACCTTGTCTAATTTTGTCCAAAGATTGGATTCTGACCCTGTGACTTTTACATTGTTGGTGACTTGCATATTAGAACCTGATAAACTGGTTGCTCAAAATGTTCTTTTGTGTTAAAGATCCTTCTTTTTTGAACAGTAAAGTTCAATTTATCTAAAGAAACACAGAAGAGAAGACAACAGTTTTTGCTATTGAGGCCAGCAGTTTTAAAACAGGGGGCATTGGTTTTTTTCTGCATTATCCCTGTAAATGTTTAATTAAATACCAAGGCATTTTTTATATATTTTATTTATCTATGTTGGTGGCCTTTAAATTCCAGGAGTCTCAGTTAAGTATTGTTGCTAGAATGTCTTCAACTAGTTCACCTATTAAATAGAAGTTAGGGATCTGCATTTGGAAAATAAACTGCTGCTTAAATTTGCTTATTTTTTCCTTTATAAACTCATATATATTTTTTCCTTTATATACTGTGAAATGGATCTTCTTTCTTAATTGTGGACTCGTGTAGTTTGGTGATAATATACGTTCATTCCAAACTGTAAGAAAGATGCAATGTCTTAAGGCTTAAGCTGTCCTTCCCCTCCCTTCATCAAGTTCAACGGAAAAAACTAGTCAAGACCACCTTCGAATCCCTGAGCCCCAGAATCTGGAATAGACTACTCCTATACTTAGGTCAGGTCTCCTCCTATTACATCTTCAGAAGAATGTTAAAGACTTATCTCGTCTCCTTATAATGACCGATCTCTATCCAATATGCTCTCTAGAATCTAATCGCTAATGTTATAACTGATCCCAAGCCGCAATTATTCCTTGCTGAAAATTGTGTGATATAAGGCAGTAGTTCCCAACCCTGTCCTGGAGGACCACCAGCCAGTCAGGTTTTCGGGATAGCTCTAATGAATATGCATGGAGCAGATTTGCATGCCTGTCACCTCCTTTATATGCAGATCTCTCTCATGCATATTCATTAGGGCTATCCCAAAAACCAGACTGGCTGGTGGTCCTCCAGGACAGGGTTGGGAACCACTGATATAAGGAACTGTATGGTATGGCAAATTTGTATTTCTACTTTTGAAATAAGTTCCTTTGTACTTTGGTACATCTAGGCTCTTTTTTTTTGTAAAAAGTTATAAATGCTTGTGATGTTTTATTAAAATTTATTAAAAATAAAGTAAAAACAAAAAAACAAAACACCATGCAGTACCAGAACAGTAAGTACTTGAATACCCCAAAATATCTGCAAGCAAGGGCTGAGATTACTTATGCCTGATCTTTACTATTACAAGTCATGTGTTTGAACAAAATCTCTAGAGCAGCGATTCTCAATCCAATCCTCAAGTCACAGCCAGCCAGTCATATTTTCAGGAAATACACATACAGGGCAATTCTATAAAGTAGCGCTAACATTTAAGCACTGAAATTTGCATAATTCATTAGAATAGCATATACATGTGTATGTCTGCACTTATGGATATAAATGCCAAAATTCTACCTACATGCTATTCTGTAAGTATATACGCATCTTACATGGCAAATATTTTAGAGGTGGATGAGCACACAGGCAGCATCTGAGCAGAGCATGCATAGGACTCCCACACATATAATTCACAGAATACTATACATGCATATCTCCAGCACTGAGGCATACACATTGCACCTAACTTGTAGGCAAGTATTTGTACTGTAATATAAATGGGGAAAGTGTTTCTGATGTTATAGTGGGTGATCATCTGGCATCCAGTGATCACTACATGGTATGGTTTAATATTAAGATGGGTATAGAGAGAGTTCATTCAAAAGCAAAGGTTCTACACTTTAAAAAAAAAAAACTAACTTTGTTTGGACGGGGGTTTACATCAAGGAATTGTAGTCTGGATGGGAACGTCCAGAAGGAGTGGAAATGCAGTGGGTAAAACTGAAAGGAGCGATTGTAAGGGCGACAAGCCTTTTTGTGAGGCAAGTAAGTAAAAGTAAGAGGAAAAGAAGACTGCTTTGGTTCTCAAAAGTAGTAGCTGAGAAGGTAAGGAATAAGAGGTTAGCTTTCATAAAATAAAAAGATCACATAAAGAGGAAGACAGGCAAAAATATCTGGAAAAGTTATGAGAGGCTGGTCATGTAGTCAGGAAAGCAAAGATGCAAATGGAAGAAAAAATAGCTGACATGGTAAAACGGGGAGACAAGACTTTTTTTTATATATATTAGTGATAGGAAGAAGTGAAAAAAGTGGCATTGTGAGACTCAAAGGTGAAGGGGAGGAATATGTAGAAGCTGATAAAGAAAAGGCTGAATTGCCTAACAAATATTTCTGTTCTGTGTTCACGGCTGAAGTGTTGTTAGAGGGACCGCAGAAGACAAACCTGAATAGGGGTGGAGGAGTAATAGACCCTGACAGATTTTCAGAGGGTTGTGTTCGTGAGGAGCTAGGTAAATTAAAGGAAGACAAAGTGATGGGGCCGGATGGTGTACATCCGAGGGTGCTGAAGGAACTTAGGGAAGTTCTGGTGGCTCCACTGACTGACCTTTTCAATGCTTCTCTAGAGTTAGAAGTGGTACTGGAGGGCTGGAGAAGGGCTGATGTGGTCCCCACAAAAATGGAAATAAGGAAGAAGTAGGGAATTACAGGTCGGTAAGCCTGCCTTCTGTGGTAAGCAAATTAATGGAAATGCTTTAAAACAGAGAACGGTCAAGTTTCTGGAATCTTGTGGATTACAGGACTGGAGGCAACATGGATTCACTAGATATAGATCTTGTGAGACAAATCTGATCAATTTCTTTGACTGGTTGATCAGAGAATTGGATAGAGGATGTGCGCTAGATGTTGTGTATTTAGATTTTAGCAAAGCCTTTGACAGACGTCTAATAAATAAACGGAGTGCCCTCGGGATGGATCCCAAAGTGACGGGCTGGGTCAAGGACTAGTTAAGTGAAAGGCGACAGAGGGTAGTGATCAATGGAGATCGATATGAGGAAAGGGATGTCACCAGTGATGTGTCTCAAGGTTCTGTTCCTGGGCCTGTTCTTTTTAACATTTTTATAAACGATATTGCTGAAGGGCTGTCGGGTAAGATTTGCCTCTTTGTGGATAATACCAAAATCTGCAATAGAGTAGACACCCAGGATGGTGTGAATAACATGGAAAAAGACCTAGCGAAGCTTGAAGAATGTTCTGAAATTTGGCAGCTAAAATTTAATGCTAAGAAATGCAAGGTAATGTATTTGGGCTGCAAAAACCAGAGGGAACAGTACAGTTTAGGGGGTGAAGAACTTATGTGCACGACAGAAGAGCAGGACTTGGGTGTGATTGTATGTGATGATTTTACGGCGGCCAAATAGGTTCAAAAGGAGATGGTGAAAGCTAGAAAGATGCTAGGTTGCATAGGAAGCGGTATGTCCAGTAAGAAAAAGGAGGTATTGATGCCCCTGTATAAGACTTTGGTGAGACCTCATTTACAATATTGTGTGCAATTCTGGAGGCTGCACCTTCAAAAAGATATAAAAAGGATGGAGTAAGTCCAGAGGAAGGCTACTAAAATGTTGTGTGGTCTTCATCCTAAGGCATATGGGGACAGACTTAAAGATCTCAATCTGTATACTTTGGAGGAAAGGCAGGAGAGGGGAGATATGATAGAGACATTTAAATAGATAAATAACTGCAGCAAAAAATGTTGCAAAAATGTTATAAGCCATATGATAGAGACATTTAAATACCTATGTAATGTAAATGTGCACAAGTCGAATCTCTTCATTTGAAAGGAAACTCTGCAATGAGAGGGCATAGGATGACGTTAAGAGGTGACAGGCTCTGGAGTAATCTAAGGAAATACTATTTTACAGAAAGAGTGGTAGATGCGTGGAACAGTCTCCTGGAATAGGTGGTGGAGACAGAGACTGTGTCTGAATTCAAGAGGACCTGGGTTACGCATATGGGTTCTCTCAGAGAGAGATAATGATTACTGCGGATGGGCAGACTAGATGGGCCATTTGGCCTTTATCTGTCATCATGTTTCTATGTTTCTAACACTGGTATTCTATAAAAGAAAATAGATGCCCTACATTCCTTTACAGAACAGGCCCCCAGTGAATATGCATGGCATAGATCCTGAAAAACACACTGGGTAGGTGCATCCAGGTTTGTGTTGAGAACTACTATTCTCAACCCAATACATTCTGTAGCACATGACAACTTCATTCTCGCCCCCCCCTTCGCCCCCCTCTTTCTTAACAAGAGAGAGCTGTTAGCAATAGAAAATTCATTTTAGCTGGCAATATTCTACAGAAGCAATTTATTGCATTTAGAGAAAAGCACTTTGTTCTCTGAGTTCACATTATCAGTTTACCTATTATAAATTTAGATTTAAAAATGTTTGTTACATACCTATAATTGCTTCTTTCATCCACTTTTACTCCAGGCCAATCTTTCTTTATATATTGACTAGCCAATTTCTGAATTGCCTAGAAAATAAACACAAATGTGAAAATGAAAGCCATGCAATAAAGCACAGTTACTTACCGTAACAGGTGTTATCCAGGGACAGCAGGCAGATATTCTCTTCATTTGGGTGACATCACTGACGGAGCCCCCTAGCGGACGTTTTCGCAAGCAGACTTGCTTGAAGACCTTCAGTCTTGTGATTGGCCCGCGCATGCGCGCGTGCCCCTCCTGCCCTGCCTAGGGTATGCGTCTCTTCGGCGTGTCCTCAGTTCAGATAGCAAGCAAAGAAGCCAACCACGGGGAGGTGGGTGGGTTGCGAGAATATCTGCCTGCTGTCCCTGGATAACACCTGTTACGGTAAGTAACTATGCTTTATCCCAGGACAAGCAGGCAGCATATTCTCTACATATGGGTGACCTCCAAGCTAACCAGAAAGGGATGGAGGGAGAGTTGGCAATTTAGGAGAATAGATGTTGCAAAACTGACTGGCCAAAGTGGCCGTCATGCCTGGAGAAAGCATCCAGTGAGAGGTGAATGTATGAACCGAGGACCAAGTGTCAGTGGAGCGGAGGAAAACAACAGACACTGCCATCGCCCTGACCTTGTGGCCTGTGACTCGACTCGGCAGGGAGAGACCAGCCTGAGCATAACAGAAAGAAATACAAGCAGCCAACCAGTTACAAATGGTCTGCTTAGAGACAGAGCTACCCAAGCCGTTAGGATCGAAGGAAAGGAACAGCTGGAGAGCAGAACGATGAGGTGCAGTACGCTTCAAGTAGAAGGCCAGCGCACGCTTACAATCAAGAGAATGTAGAGCCACTTCCCCAGGGTGAGAATGGAGCTTTGGAAAAAACACAGGAAGAACAATGGATTGGTTGATGTGAAAATCAGAAACAATCTTAGGCAAGAACTTAGGATGGGTATGGAGAACCACCTTATCGTGATGGAAGACAGTGAAAGGTGGGTCCACAACCAAGGCTTGACGGCAGAAGTGAGAGCAATAAGAAACACAACTTTCCAAGTAAGATACTTTAAGTGAGCCCGCGCTAGTGGCTCAAACGGGTGTTTCATCAATTGAGCAAGGACCACGTTAAGGTCCCAAACCACAGGAGGAGGTTTGAGGGGCGGATGAACGTGGAAAAGTCCTTTCATGAAGCGGGAAACCACAGGATGAACAGAGATAGGCTTCCTGTCAATCGGCTGATGAAAAGCAGCAGTGGTACTAAGATGGACTCGAACCGAAGAGGACTTGAGCCCAGCGTCAGACAAGTGCAACAGATAATCCAGGACAGAAGATAGGGAGGCAGAGACCGGCTCCAGCTGCCAAGTAGCACACCAGGAAGAAAAGCGGGTCCACTTCTGATGGTAACATTGGCGAATGGACTCCTTCCGAGACGCCTCCAAGACATCCAGCACAGGCTTGGAGAACTGGAACAAGGGCATTAAGTCTCGAGGAACCAAGCTGTTAAGTGCAGAGATTGGAGGTTGGGATGAAGCAGAGAACCCTGATTCTGTGTAAGCAGAGAAGGAAAAACAGGCAGAGGAAGAGGCTCCCTGGAACTGAGTTGCAACAGAAGGGAGAACCAAGGTTGTCGGGGTCACCGAGGAGCTATCAGAATCATGGTGGCATGCAAAGACTTGAGCTTGACGAGAGTCTTCAGAATCAGAGGGAATGGAGGGAACGCATACAGGAACGTGTTCGTCCAATCCAGAAGGAAGGCATCTGCCTCGATCATGAGAGGGGTGTAAACCCTGGAGCAGAAGCGGGGCAACTTGTGATTGAGGGGGGATGCGAACAGATCGACATCCGGAGTCCCCCAACAAGCAAACACTTGACGCAGGGTTACGGAGTGGAGGCACCACTCGTGAGGCTGCAGCAGATGACTCAACTTGTCTGCCAGACTGTTCCGCTGGCTCTGAATGTAGACAGCTCGAATGAATATGTTGCGGCGGATGGCCCAATCCCAGAGCCGCATCATCTCCTGGCACAGGGACCAGGACCCCGTGCACCCCTGTTTGTTGAGATAATACATGGCAACCTGGTTGTCCGTGCGAACTAGCACTACTCAGTCACGAAGTAGGTGACAAAAGGCTTTCAGAGCAAGGAAAATCACTCGAAGTTCTAGAAGATTGATGTGACAAAAGCGGTCAGCACGGGACCAAAGACCCTGGGTGTGCAGACCATCCAGATGAGCCCCCCAAGCAAAGGTCGACAAGTCCGTCGTGAGGACCTTTTGCAGAGGAGGCGCATGGAACAGAAAACCTCTGGAGAGATTGGAAGAGAGCATCCACCAATGGAGAGACCTCCTCAACAAAGGAGTCACGACAATGCGTCGGGAGAGAGAATCCCAATCCTGGTTCCACAGAGTCCATTGAGGAATACGGAGGTGAAGTCTGGCAAAAGGAGTCACGTGAACCATGGAGGCCATGTGACCTAAGAGGACCATCACAAGCCGAGCCAGCGCTGAGTGCAGATGTGTCACACTTCGGCACAAACGGATTAGGGCCTCCAGACGATGGTGAGGCAAGAAGGAGCGGAGACGAACCGTGTCCAGGACCGCTCCGATGAACTCGAGAGATTGGGTCGGGCAGAGGTGAGACTTGGGAAAGTTCACCTCGAAGCCGAGGTTCTGAAGGAGCGAGATGGTCTGACTTGTCGCTCGCAGGACTTCGTTGCGAGAAGACGTTTTGATTAACCAGTCGTCGAGGTAGGGAAACACCTGCAGGCCGCGGAGGCGCAGGGCCGCAGCCACCACAACCAGACATTTCGTGAAAACCCTCGGAGAGGCTGCCAGGCCGAAGGGAAGAACACGATACTGGAGATGGAGATTCCACACCCGGAATCTCAAATACTGGTGAGAGGCCGGGTGTATCGGAATTTGCGTGTATGCCTCTTTGAGGTCCAGTGAGCACAGCCAGTCCCCCTCGTCCAAAAGGGGATACAACATGGGAAGGGTGAGCATTCCGAATCGTTCCCGAACCAGAAACTTGTTCAGAACACGGAAGTCCAGGATCGGACGCAGATCCCCTGTCTTCTTGGGTACCAGGAAGTACCGGGAATAAAATCCAGAGTTCCACTGCTCCGGGGGAACCTCCTCGACCACCTGAAGGCGAAGAAGAGCCTGAGCTTCCTGTAGGAGGAGGGGAAGCTGAGACTGAGCAGAAGGAAACTCTCTTGGAGGCAAGTCCGGGGTATGCAACTGAAGTGGAGGGAGTACCCCTCCCGGATGATAGACAGGACCCAATTGTTGGATGTAAGACTCTCCCACTGGGTATAGAAATGATGGAGACAACCCCCGATGGGGAGGGGGGAAGGCTCCAGGAGGAAGGGAGCCAGAAGGCTCGGACAGGAATTGTCAAAAGGATGGCCCAGTCTTCACCGGGGCCGGCGGCTGAGTCTTAGGTTGCCGTTGCTGCTGCTACAGGGGCCGTTTTGAAGGAGGCCTAGAGAAAGCAGGAGTGGATTTTTGTGGATACCTCCGAAGAGGGATTTTATATTGGTGAGCCGGAGGGGTCTTAGGTTTAAGTTTCACCAGAGACGCAAAGGACCGCTCATGGTCTGAGAGGCGTTTTGTGGCTGCCTCGATGGAATCATCGAAGAGCTCATGACCCACACACAGGAGATTGGCAAGGCGATCCTGTAGATTCGGATCCATATCCACAATCCGGAGCCAAGTGAGGCGACGCATGGCGATCGCAAAGGCTGTAACTCTCGAGGACAATTCAAAGGCGTCGTAAGAGGCCTGAAACATATACAGGTAGAGTTGGGAGAGGGTCTCCTCGAGGAGACGAAACTCCTGATGCCGAGGTTCTGGTACGACCTCCCGGAATGAGAGGAGGGCATTTATACAGAACTGGAAGTAGGACGTGAAGATGAAATTGTGGTTAAGGACACGGTTCGCCATCATCGAATTCTGATAAAGGCGGCAACCAAATTTGTCCATCGTACGGCCCTCCCTGCCCGGAGGGATGGCAGCGTAAACCTTCAAAGGGTTAGACTTCTTCAAGGAAGACTCAACCACCAAGGATTGGTGGGAAAGCTGAGCACTTTCAAACCCTTTAAACGGGATAGTCCGGTAACGGGACTCCAACTTGGAGGGAATAGCCGTGATAGCATATGGTGTCTCCAGGTTCCGGAGAAACGTCTGCCGGAGAACCTGATGTAACGGAAGGAGAAGCACCTCGCGAAGCTTATTGTCAACTCCCATTTCCGCCAGGTATTCCCAGGTAAAGCGGGATTCGGCCTGAAGATCCAAGTTCAAAGCTCTGCCCATGTCAGAGATGAAACGAGAAAAGGAGGAGGTCCGAGAAGAAGAGCCATCCTCTCTGGGGAGACTCCGACCGAGACCGGGGTGCAGCCGAGAAAGAGGGAGACACTTCCCTGGGATAGTAAGTCGGAGCCTCAGAGTCCCGTGAATGGGAGACCGAAGAGGTTCGACTAAGGCGTGTAGGGGGCGTCGAGGAACGGCCCCGCGCCAGATTGCCTGGGGAAGACCCCGGGGTCCGAGGAAATCGCTGAGGAAGCCTCGGAGAACACGGGGTACAGGAAAAATCCCCAACCGGCTTCGAAGCAGTCCCTTTAGAAGCCGGCAAGCGCCTCGATGGGGAATAAACACTAGAGTCCAATTCGAGGACAAGCATGTGTCTGGACGGTTTTCAGCTCGGAGACCTGCCTCAACAGGGCAGGGAAGACCGTGGCCATTTAGAAGAGGCGAGCCTCGCTGCAGTAGCGGGGGAAAAAGTGGCCCCCAGCTTGGACCCCTGAAAAGTCAACGGTGACTCAGGAGAGAAAGACCCACTCGAGGGAATCTGACAAGTCTTACGGTTGAGGCCTCGAGAGATGAGGGGATGCTCAGGCTGGTCAGACCGCGACTGGGTCAAGACCGAGGTCAAGGGCATCGAAGTCGGGACTAGTTGGCTTACCACCGAGAAAACTGTGTGGTAATAATAGCCTTAAGCATGTCCTCGAACATAGGCACCGAGACCAAAGGTAGGTGGGTCGTAGGTGCAGCAGTGGGCTCCTTCGGGGGCGACCTCAAGGAAGAGTATTCCCTACATGAGGAGGCACGCTTAGATTGATTTCTCGAAGACGCCGACGAGGCGGTGCTAACATGAGACTCAGAGGTAGGCTTCTTCGCTGGCATACCTGAGGAGGAAAGAGGAGACTTACCCGAAGACAGAGTAGCAGGAGGGGCCGAGGCCGACAGGGACTTCGAGGCCGAGGACTTAGAGGCCAAGGCGCCCAACGAGGGCGTCGGGGGCAAGTTCGAGGCCAGTCCCGCAGGATCCATGGGGCCAAAGAGTTGAAGAATCTTGGCCACCCGTCTACGAAGAGCCCATGGTTGTAAAGTCGCACAATGGGGACACGACTCAGCGCGGTGCTCTGCACCCAGGCACTCCACACACCAACGATGAGGATCGGTGATGGAGATAACTCGGTTGCACTTAGTGCAGTGTTTAAATCCGGAACGAGGCCGGGACATAAGAAAAAAGAGAGTTGCGGCCCCACGAGGCCAGGTGGCCAAAGGAAGACCGGGAACCTGGTTAAAAATATATGAACTAAAAAAAATGAAAATAAAGAAAATGAAAGACACAGCGACTCAGAAGAAACTAACCAAATAAGCCGCGGTGCAAGAGGGAAAATGAGATCGCGCGAAGCAAGGGAGCAGTGCTTCTGACTCCGCGGAAAACAGAGAACTGAGGACATGCTGAGGAGACGCATGCCCTAGGCAGGGCGGGAGGGGCTCGCACGCATGCGCGGGCCAATCGCAAGCCTGAAGGTCTTCGAGCAAGTCTGCTTGCGAAAACGTCTGCTAGGGGGCTCCGTCGGTGACGTCATCCACATGTAGAGAATATGCTGCCTGCTTGTCCTGGGATAAAAGGGAATGCCATCATCTCTTTCTAGGAGATCATCATACTATACAGAGCAAGAGATAATAATTTGATCTACTAAAGAATTAGATACCTGTGATACTGTTTCACTGTGTAACATTTCATATTTGAACGGAGATTAAAACAACTGAAAATTATCACATAGGACTGCAAAGTACATTTACTAAGATAAAAGGTCTTCAAAGCAGTATATAAATTATTATAAAGCAGCCTCTTGTGAAGCTAACTCAAAAGAAGACTGCAACAAATACCAAATTGTTCCATGGACTGGCTGTACTACCAGAATCCACTAACCCTGCAGAATTTGAGCAGCTAATGCAACATTATGGTAACAATGAAAACATCTCTCCATTCACTCCATCCCTTCATGGCCACGAAATCAAGGAAGCTATAGATCAGCATGGCAGTGATAAACACAGTTATCAATGGCAAATGCAAAGCAGCATGGTTGTCATTTTTCTAGGTTTTCTAGAAAATATACAGAAAATTCAACAAACTGTTCTTCCACATACTGAATTAGATTCTACAGTAGTACAGCAGATGATGGCAGGAAAAGACCAGACAAATGCTTTTTTTTTTTTTTTAATAAATATCTTTATTATGGCAACATAGCAGAGTCACATGAAAAATGAGTGAAATAATGCAGTACAAAACCAACCTCAGAACGTAGTACAGCACATCCAGAAAAACTCTAGAGGTAAAAGGAGAATAGGTAGGCAGCATAGGATAATAATTTCCTACATCCTCAAATCAGCACAAGATGTTACATAAAACATTCCAAGAACATAGGAAAAACAAGAAATAATGAAACGTCCTAGAAGTGACACCCATGTCACACATTTTCATATAATCATAATCAGAAACCCTAACCTAAACAGCCATAACAGTCAAGATTGGGGACACACTATCTATGGCATGGACCAGTGACTGTGGCGTCCCACAAGGTTCCCCATTATTGCCCTTGCTCTTCAACGTCTACCTTGCTTTCCTAGGAGAACAACTCAGTAGTCTAAACGTCTCCCATTACAGCTACGCTGACAACGGTGACAGGTCAATTGTGCGCAAGACAATCGCGCGCAGACAAAAACGCTCAGACAACTCAGCGCAAAGACAATAGCGTGCGAGACAATTGAGCGCAAGGATAGCTCAGCGCAAGACAATTGAGCGAAACAATAACTGAGCGTGAGACAATTGAGCGCAACGATAACTGAGCGCAATGACAATTCAGCGCACCCCTAAATGGCGCCTGGCGAACGAAGGCCACGCGCACATTCAGCACGTTAACACGTGATCACGTCACCGCATTTTCAGTATGGTTCCCTTCACTCTGCATTTTCAATATGTCACGTGAATGCATTTTCGTTACTATGGTAACATGTCCCCTTCACTCTTTGCGTTTTCAATATAAGTCACGTGAATGCATTTTCGTTACTATGATTACGTGTCCCCTTCACTCTTTGCCTTTTCAACATAAGTCACGTGAATGCATTTTCATTACTATGGTTACGTGTCCTCATTATATATGTCCTCCGAACAGCCTGCCTTCCTTTCGCTGCCTGACCGTGTCCATTATAGGTAAAGATCTGGTTTTGCTAGAACTTGATCTATAATGAATATTTGTCTTGTGTGGATTTTTCTCACTTTTATATTTTCGGTATGTTTATATTTTCGGTTCACACGCGCGCGCGGACCGTATATTTTAATGTCGCTCCATTTGCAAGCTATACAAGATGCGCGCTACACAACTGCAAGAAAAGCGAGGGTATAATAATAAAACTCTGAGTGAACTTGTTCAAATTAAAGTTTTGTTGGCGCGCATGCGTGCATCAAAGTTTAGTCATTTTTGCACCCGTCTTGCGCTTAGTTGTCCCGCATAGTAAAAGCGCAAGAAGGCTGATTTATGATATTGAGATGATATATAATGTAATGTCTGATATTAATTGGATGTATAATTGAATGCAGTTATAGAATTGAAAAGTAATAAAGCTGTAAAGAAACATGTTTGCATGAGGTAAAAACTCTTATGCCAGCAAGACTAGGATCTGAATATTCTGAATTTGAGTGTGCCATTATGTTATGATACAATATTATTTGGTATGTCCATGAGAAAAAAAGGGTCAAATATCAGCACATAATAATAAACCTTTATTGATCATGACTGGAGTCGCCATTCAACATATAACTAACAATTGGAAAGATCATAGTAGACTCAAGTATAGTTTATGGTGGAATTCATTATGTCACATTTATAAACTGGAAAGAACGGTAGCAATACAAAAGGGAAGTTATAATAATTTTAATAAAATTTGGGAGCCATTAACATCTTACTGTAATGAATAGACACTATTTTCTATTGAAAGATAATAATAATAATAATAATAACAGCTTATATACCGCAATACCGTGAAGTTCTATGCGGTTTGCAAAGATTAAGCAAAGGTACAAATTGAGGAGGAAGAAAGAGGGTTAATAGGACAGGAAATCCATTTTTGAGGAGAGAGTGATCAATAGAACAAGTTAATCGCTATAGATGGGAGAGAGAAGAGAGGATCAGTTGTCTAGATACTTTAGGAACAGGTGTGTTTTCAAACGTTTCCTAAATTCCTCATAAGTAGTGGGCGAAAGCAATTGTTCTAGGCCTTTACCCCACGATGCTGCTTGGTGCGAGAGAAGATGTTCATGGTGTTTTTTCAGTTTACAACCTCTCACTGGGGGGGAAACGAAGTTGGAATGTGAGCTTCTCTTGTGTCTGTTGGCTGAGAAGAAGAAAAGGTCAGTTATGTATTTAGGGGCAAGTCCGTGTAGTGCTTTGAAGCAGAAGCAGGCAAATTTAAACTTTACGCGTGCCTCCATTGGCAGCCAATGCAGCTGACGGTAGTAGGGTGTCACGTGGTCAAACTTCCTCAGTCCAAAGATCAGTTTGACCGCTGCATTTTGCATCAATTGTAAACGTTGCATGTTCTTTTGGGAAATTGCTAAATAGGCGATGTTACAGTAGTCAAGTAGACTCAGTACGAGGGATTGGACTAGGGTTCTGAATGCCGCTGTATCGAAATAAGCTTTAATGGATCTGAGTTTCCAGAGAGTGAAAAATCCCTTTCTGATCAAGGAGTCCACCTGGTCTCTCATGGTTAGGCACTGATCCAAAGTTACACCTAGTATCTTTATGGTAGGTTGGATAGGGTAATTAAGATTATTGATACATAGTGGTGATTTGGTGTCAAGCGGATGTGGCGAAGCAATGAAGAAAGTTGTCTTTTCTGAATTAAGTTTGAGCCTAAAGGTTGTCATCCAGTGCTCCATCACGTTTATGGCTTCTGAAGCTTCAGGAATAGTTTCAGAGAGAGAATTAACGAATGGGATGATGATCGTAAAATCATCTGCATAACTAAATAGTTTTATCCCTAGCTGGGTTAGCTGAGTGCCTAGTGAGGATATGTAGACGTTGAAGAGCAATGGAGATAGCGTAGACCCTTGTGGCACACCGGATGGATTGCTCCAGGTATCTGAAAGTTCATAATTAAAACGTACTTGATAAGTGTGGGACATAAGGAAGCCATGGAACCAATTCAGCACCTCGTCCCTGATACCAATGGCGTCTAGGCATTGCAGCAGTTTCCCGTGGTCTACTAGATCAAAGGCAGAACTCATATCGAATTGCATAACCAGGGCATTAAGGCCCTTAATAAACAGTAGGCGCAATTTGTCTAAAATAGCCGCAATTACTGTCTCAGTACTGAATAACGGTCTAAAACCGGATTGAGTTTCATGTAGGAGAGAGAACTGATCCAGATAATCCATCAGTTGGGTGTGTACCAATCCCTCCATAATTTTTACAATAAACAGAATGGATGCTACTGGTCTGTAGTTGGATATTATAGCTGAAGATTCTTTTCGATTTTTTAGAATTGGGGTTATTATTATGTGACCATTATTAGAGAGGAAATTCCCAGTTTTTAGGTTATGAGCCAAATATTGCATCAACGATAGTTTAAATACTAAAGGTGCTGCTTTCATTATTTCTGGGGGGCATGAGTCCAGAACGCAATAGGATTTAGAGTATTTGTTATATAGTCTGTTGTAATTGTTCCACTCTAAATCTTGAAAGGAGCTCCAGATCATGTCTGCCGGTGTATCATTTCCTTGGGTGATAGGTATCGGATGATCACTAGGGTCGTTTGTTGAACAATGAATTCTAAGGTTTTTAATTTTCGAATCGAAGTGTAGTGCTAAGTCATTTGCAGAGGGTAACTTAGAGTTGGGTGTGGGTGTGGTGTAGTGAGCGGTGTCAAATAAATTTGTGATCAGGTTGAATAGCTCTTTTGTATTGATTCCTTGTGAACCATTACAAGATGAGTTGATTTTAATTGAGTAGAATGCTTTACGTTTGTCTTATCATTTGTTTGTAGATTTTTATGTTAGCTCTCCATTTGTTACGGTCTGTTAGTTCTCCTGTTTTTTTCCATGTTCTTTCTAGTCGTCTAGCTAGTTGTTTCAGTTTTAGAAGTTCGGTGTCAAATCATTTGTTATATTTATTTGCATTGCTTTTGCTATTGCGTATAGGGGCGATTTTATCTAAAATGGATGTGCTGGTTGTCATCCAGTGATCCCAGAAATCGATTCCTTCTTCTATCTCTGATTGCAATTCATATTGTGACCAGAAATCTATTGGATTAATATAGCCTCTGGTGTGATGTTCTCTTTTTATTATTGGGCGTGTTTTAGAATAAGACCAGATTAGCTTGAAATAATAAGTAAAATGATCAGACCAGATATCATGACACCAGGTGCCTTTCCGTATAGAGATGGCAGGGTTTGGGATGTCCTTTGTGGACATGGCTACCATATCTAACTGATGGCCTTTTTCATGTGTTTGTGTGGGTAGAGGGAGGTTGCAATTGAGTAGGGATAGAAAGTTTTTAAACTCTTTCGCGTTTGTATTGTCCTCTTCATCTAGGTGTAAGTTTATGTCTCCTGCGATGATATTGTAAGAAGAACCGAGTGAATTGTTTAGGACAAATGCACAGAAGTCTTCTTTGGCTTTTGGCCAGCTTTTTGGTGGGACATAGAATAATATGCATGATAGGGATTCTTCTAGATGACGGTTGCTAATTTTACAGGCTAGAATTTCTAGTTGGTCGCTCATTTTGGAATCTAATAGTTCGAACTCAAATCCATCTTTAAGAATAATTGCTAGACCTCCTCCTTTTTTTCCCATGCGGTTTAGCGTAAGGATTTTAAAATTGTCTGGTAGGAGGTCAATTATTATTGGATCATCTTCTGATAGTAACCATGTTTCAGTTAGTAAAAGGCAGGCTATTTGCTTGTTAATGATCCAATCATTAATTAGGAAGGCTTTATTCCTGACAGATCTAGTATTAAGGTATGCACAGGGGACAGATGTGGGTGTGATAGGTTTGGTAGCGGTATTGGTTTTGATGGGTTTTACTTGCCTTATTCTTTTTTTAAGGGATCGTTGGTGTCTTCTTTTATTTGAGATAGCAATAATGTGATTTGTTATGTTTTCTTGTGGAATAGAGATGTGTAGAAGTGAGAGATCCGGGTAGTTGATTGATTGTGATTGTGGGTGGAGGGAGTTAACATCTTTGATGTTGCCAATTAGCAGACAGATCAGGAAAATCAGGAGATTCATGTTTGCAGGGTATGGTATTTCTTCCTAGCACAGAAGATACACCTTCTTATAGTTGGGAGGGGGGGTCTTTATTATACTATTATCATTCATATTGGGAAAAGTAAGAGCGGGGAAGTGGAGTGGGAAGGGAGGTACTTATATCTAGTATGTGATAATTTAGACAGATTGACAACTGATGTATTTCATTTTAATGTTTTGATTCTTGTACACTTGATGTGTGATTGAAAATGAATAAAGATTTTTAAAAAAAAAATAAAAAAAATGTGAGTGTGTTTATGGTTTATAATTTCATAAAGGCATTAGGTACCATTGTCTGTTGCAGGTATCGTACATAAGAGGATATTCACATCTACAGGTATATGCATAGCTTCATTTCTTTGTTTTGCTAAATCAGAACAATACGATAGGATCAGTAGTCAGATGCATGCAGACTATGAAAAACTGCAAGAAGCTCTTAGGAAATTGGAAGACTAGGAGTCCAAATAGCAGATGAAATTTAATGTGGATAAATGCAAAGTGAAGCACATTGGGAAGAATAATTCAAATCATACTTACCATATGCTAGGGTCAACCTTGGGGGTCAGCACTCAAGAAAAAGATCTGGGTGTCATCGTGGAAAATACACTGAAACCTTCTGCCCAATATGCGGCAGCAGCCAAGCAAGCAAACAAGATACTAGGAATTATTAGAAAAGGAATGGTAAACAAGACTAAGAATGGCATAATGCCTTTGTATCGCTCAATGGTGTGACCTCACCTTGAGTATTGCATTCAGTTCTGGTCTCCATATCTCAAAAAAGATATAGCGGCACTAGAAAAGGTTCAAAGAAGAGCGACCAAGATGATAAAGGGGCTGAACTCTCATAAAAGGAAAGACTAAAGAGGTTAGGGATCTTCATCTTGGAAAAGAGATGGCTGAGGGGGAGATATGATTTAAGTCTACAAAATCATGAGTGGTGTAGAACGGGTACAAGTGGATCGATTTTTTACTGCATCAAGATTTACAAAGACTAGGGGACACTCAAAGTTACAGAGTAATACTTTTAAAAACAATAGGAGGAAATATTTTTTCACTCAGAGAATAGTTAAGCTCTGGAACATGTTGCTAGAGGATGTGGTAAGAGCAGTTAACGTAGCTGGTTTTAAAAAAAAACACATTTGGACAAGTTCCTGTAGGAAAAGTACATATTCCGTTGTTGAGACAGACATGGGAGAAGCCACTGCTTGCCCGTGGATCAGTGGCATGTAATGATGCTATTTGGGTTTTTGCCAGGTACTTATGACTTTGATTGGCCTCCATGCAGACAGGATACTGGGCTGCATGGACCACTGGTCTGACCCAGTAAGGCTAGTCTTATGTTCTTACCTTTCCTGCAGGGCTATTTCTTTATATTTCTGACCCAGCATGAATCATATCATGGATTTAATATTGAGAAATAATACAAAAGATCTTAATCAGGAAGTAGAGTGGAAGGCATTTCTTTGATTTCAGAATATTGTATTTGAATACTACTGTGTCTGAATTCAAGAAAGTGTTGGACATGCATGTGGGATCTCTTAGGGAGAGGAGCAGACAGTCGATACTACTGATTAGTGCTGCCCGATTCCCAATTTGAATCGATTCACTTCGGGTGAATCGATTCAAATCGATTTTTTATTTTTTTTTTGTAAAAAAAAAAAAAATCGGCCTCCCAATTCGGTGACTGATCCTCCCCCTCTTGCCCCCTAAAGCAGGAGCAGCAATGCTGCCTCTTGCTGGCTGGCCGCTACCGCTCCTGCTTTAGGGGGGCAAGGGAGGTCAGTCAGGAAGTGCTGCAGTGTCCTCTGGCTTCCCCTCAACTTCCCGCTTCTGCCTACCCGCTGTTCTAAAATGGCAGCCCGTCCCCCGGCTCTTCTTCGTCAGCCTCCTCTGCCGCTTCTTCCGCCCGGCCAACTGGGCTAGAGAGGAGCAGCGGGAGTGACGTCAGCATTGCTGTTGGGAAGCGCAGTTGGCGACTGGGGATAGAAACAGCGCAGCCCGTGAAGAGCATGAAAAGAAGGAGACTGACAGGAGCCGGATACCCCTGCTGTCTACAAGCAGCTACCTGAGACATATCGCCACCTACCACCACAGCCCATCCAGGTGTGGAGCCCTCTGGGACCTCAGCCTCTGCAGCCAGCGCTCCTACAGCCCGTCTTACAGCCGCCAGCGCTCATCCAGTTGTAGCCACCACAGCTTTAATAAGCGTGGAGAAGCCTCGCCCACACCCTGCGATCACCGGCATTCCAGGAATCCCTACATCCCCACAACTGCCCGTACCAGCCATTTATACCCACAACTGCAGTCCGAAGAAAGATTTCAATAACTTTAAAAATGTGAAAGGTGCCTGTCTTTGGGTGCCATGGTCATTTAGCGGCAAAATTCCTCCATCTGACCGTGGCCTTGAGCTGATCAGGGATTGACCTGATTTTTAGTTGATTTTTCTGCTAGGTTTCTATCTATTTAGATTTTTGGTTTTATCCTTCTATATATTCAGTTTTGGTTTAATTCTTTTTCTTATCTTATTTTATTTCAATTTTATTTTAGTGGGGTTGTTGGGTTTTTTTCATTAGGGTTTATTTAATTTCCTTTTTTCCTCCTCCCTATTTTATCCATATTATAGTTTTAGACTGTGAGCCCATCTTGGAGTAGAGAATAGTTTAGTGTAAAAGTACACGGAGGAGGGCAGGGATGGGGGAGTTCAAAGAGACGTGCATATACTGGGGGAGAGGTATGAAGGGAGGGGGTGAAGAAATAATGGGTCTATAAACAGAGGAGAGGGAGAGAGATGTGGACAATGGGATTTAGGGAGGGAAGGAACAGAAAGGGAGAGAAGTTGGACACATGGGATGGTGTGGAGGGGTGAGATGCAGATATTGGATAGGAGGGTTGTTAGGAAGAGAAAGGGAGAGCTGGTGGACCCTGGGGTGGTGGGAAAGGAGGGAGAGATGCTGGATGAAAGGGTAGTTGAGAAAAGGAAAGATGGTGGATCTGGGGATGATGGGGTCCATCACTGCAGCTGTGGGGATGGAGATGAAAAAAAGGAAAGATGCCAGACCTCCGAGGGACAGGAAGGGAAATGGAAGGGGAGGACGGAGATGGATGATGTATGGTTAGCACAGAGAAAGAAGAAGGAGACGGGCAAAAGGGGAAGAGCCTATCTAAAATGGTGACCTGAAGGAGCTAAGTTTTCCTATGGTTAAACGGAAATCTAAGACCCGGGTTTTTCCTTCTGAACCCAGGTCGCAACCACAATTACCTGGTCCGATGGATGCATTCATTGAGCACGGGCCTAAGGGAAAGCCTGACGAGAAAACCTCGGCGGAAGTGGAGTGATACCGGAAAGCCCTTTAACTTATTTCGAGGTGGCCAGTCTCTCGCCGGAGGAGTGTAGAACGCCGGCGCAGCCACTCTCCAGGTCAGTATTGCAGTACACTGTGAGCGAGGGGAGTTTTGCGGCACCCTCAGTGAGCTGCAAAAAGGAGGATGAAGACCTAGCAATATTGAGGATAACAGCCGCTTCAATGTTACAACTGCCGCCGCGAGGGAACTTGGACTCGATAGTGGAGATGTAAGACTCACCCCTGTTGAATTTGCCTGCAGGCACTGTGAAACTCAAGGAAATGGAATTTAAATATACAGTTATTCCTCTACAAAAGCCCCCAATTATAGATTTAAACTCTATTTGGGAAGCAATTTCAAATTTACAAACCTCCCTGGGGACTCAAATGCAAACATTAACATCTCATTGCTCTGGGATACTTTCTGAGACGTTAATATTGCAACAGAGAGTGGGCAAAGTAGAGAAATAATTTTTGGAACAGGAAAAAAAGCTGGAAATTATGGGAGCACAAAATCAGCTCCTTATAAAAGAAAATGGGAACATCAATTTCTGAAGTACTGGAGAATATAACAAGGAGACAAAATTTAAGAGTAATTAACTTTCCCAAATCACCTGTTCCTGCATTGGATATGTTTAAACGGTATCTTTTGGAGATTTTAAAAGTTCCACAAAACTCTTTTCCGCCTATTTCAAAAATTTATTATATTTCCTTGAGGAAAAAAAAAACTCCAGAGGACCAACAAGAACCTGTAATTGATGTGACAAATTTATTAGAAACATCAGAGACATAACAGATTAGCGCAGCCACACTATTTGTTCAATTAGCTTTAGATTCAGATAGAGATTGGCTTTTGAAGATTTTTTTAAGCATAAAGATGTAATGTTTCTGAATCATAAAATTAGAATATACCCGGATGTGTCTAGATTAACTCAGAAAAAGAGGAAATAGTTCTTGCTCTTGAGACCCCAGGTTTGGAAATTGCGAGCTACTTTTGTATTACGATTTCCATGCAAATGCTTGATTAACTTTAAAGGAGTTAGATATATTTTCTTTGATTCTTCGCAGTTATCTAGATTTATTATTGATAAAGAGGTGAGGACAGCTGGTACTCCTATCGAGAAACAAGAATAAACGCTCACAGTTAATATATTAGGTCCAAAAAGGGAAGTTATAATAATTTTAATAAAATTTGGGAGCCATTAACATCTTACTGTAATGAATAGACACTATTTTCTATTGAAAGATAATAATAATAATAATAACAGCTTATATACCGCAATACCGTGAAGTTCTATGCGGTTTACAAAGATTAAGCAAAGGTACAAATTGAGGAGGAAGAAAGAGGGTTAATAGGACAGGAAATCCATTTTTGAGGAGTGAGTGATCTATAGAATAAGTTAATCGCTATAGATGGGAGAGAGAAGAGAGGATCAGTTGTCTAGATACTTTAGGAACAGGTGTGTTTTCAAACGTTTCCTAAATTCCTCATAAGTAGTGGGCGAAAGCAATTGTTCTAGGCCTTTGTTCTAGCAATTGTTCTAGGGAGATTAGGTCTTCTTTTTATATTGTCTATAAAATAATCTTGGTTTGAATTATGCTCCGATTATGAAACTCCTTCTCCAATATTGTGGACTAACAATCAGTTGAAAGAATGTTTATTTTCTTTTTTCTATTTCTAATAATTATTTGTATTTCTAAGGATACTGTTGATTTTGATATGATTGTTGTTTATCATAAAAAATGTGAAATTCAATAAAGGAAAAAAAAAAAAAGGAGACCCTGGCAAGTGAGTTATCAGAAGACAACTAGAGCCTTGGACCAACATGATTTGAGTAATGACCAGACAACAAAAGGTAGAAAAAATAATTTTATTTTCTGTTTTGTGATGACAATATGTCAGATTTGAAATGTGTATCCTGCCAGAGCTGGTGTTAGACCGCGAACATGAGCTAGGATTTAACAGAGAGAGGAAAAGTCTTTTTTGTTTATTTTGTTTACACCACAGTGCCAGGGTAGGAGAGGGCAAAGCGTGTGAAGAGGCTATAAAATAAACCCACCAGGATGTTTGAAAAAAAAAAAAAAAAAAAACCCCAAATAAACAACAAACCCCAAATACCCAATTGGGCAGGAAAATCGAATCGAAAAATCGATTCAATAGGCTGAATCGAATCAAAATTTTTTTTCCTGAATCAGGCAGCACACTACTGTGGATGGGCTATTTATTTAGCCAAATGGATTTTTATCGTAGATTATCCTTGCATTGGACACTACACTCTCAAATTTGCAGCAATTCTGCATGAATAGCTACATCATAACATTACTTCAAATTTGGCATATTTGGCACAGGGGGTGAAATTTGGCAATTTTCAGGGTCAATTATTAAAAAAAAAAATAGTACAAACTCTTCAAAAGGAATTCTTGGTTTTATTGTACTAATCATCCATAGACGAAAATGAAACTGAATAATACTTTTAACCAGATCACAAAATGATAAATGCATGCCCAAAATTATTCCAATATTAGGAATTGTCTGGAAAACTTCAGATGCACACTGATAATTCTAAAAAGAAGGAATCCGAGTAGAAGAATGACTGACAACTGTCCCAAACAAGTGGATGTTATCCCCTCCTACTAGCAAATTATGATAGAGAAACAGCACAGTTACTTACCGTAACAGGTGTTATCCAGGGACAGCAGGCAGATATTCTTTACGCATGGGTGACGTCACCGACGGAGCCCTCGGTACGGACCTTTTTAACTAGAAAGTTCTAGTTGGCCGCACCGCGCGTGCGCGAGTGCCTTCCCGCCCGACGGAGGAGTGCGTGGTCCCCAGTTAAGATAAGCCAGCTAAGAAGCCAACCCGGGGAGGAGGGTGGGACGTAAGAATATCTGCCTGCTGTCCCTGGATAACACCTGTTACGGTAAGTAACTGTGCTTTATCCCAGGACAAGCAGGCAGCATATTCTTTACGCATGGGTGACCTCCAAGCTAACAAAGAGGGAGGAGGGATGGTTGGCCATTAGGAAAATAAATTCTGAAGTACAGATTGGCCGAAGTGCCCATCCCGTCTGGAGAAAGCATCCAGACAGTAGTGAGTAGTGAATGTGTGAACTGAGGACCAGGTGGCAGCTTTGCAGATTTCCTCAATGGGTGTGGAACGGAGGAAAGCAACAGAAGCGGCCATAGCTCTCACCCTGTGGGCAGTGACAGCACCGTCCAGTGACAGACCGGCCCGAGCATAACAGAACGCGATGCAAGCAGCAAGCCAGTTGGATAGCGTCCGTTTAGAGACCGGTCGACCGAGACGATTAGGGTCGAAGGTCAGGAAGAGCTGAGGGGACAAGCGGTGAGCCCTTGTACGATCAAGATAGTAAGCCAGGGCACGCTTGCAATCAAGACTGTGTAATGCCTGTTCCCCAGGATGTGAATGAGGTTTCGGGAAAAAAACAGGCAACACAATGGACTGGTTGAGGTGAAAAGCCGAGACAACCTTGGGAAGGAATTTTGGATGCGTACGCAGAACCACCTTGTCATGGTAAAAAACAGTGAACGGTGGATCGGCGACCAGTGCATGCATCTCACTAACCCTCCTGGCAGAGGTGATGGCAATGAGGAAAAGCACCTTCCATGTTAGAAGTTTGAGCGAAGTTGTGGCAAGAGGCTCAAAAGGAGGTTTCATGAGGGCTGATAAAACCACATTCAGGTCCCAGACGACCGGAGGAGGCTTTAGAGGTGGTTTGACATTGAAGAGGTCCCTCATGAATCGGGAAACCAGAGGATGAGCCGTGAGAGGTTTTCCGAGGATAGGTTCATGAAACGCAGTGATGGCACTGAGGTGGACTCTGATTGAGGTAGACTTGAGGCCCGCATTGGACAGGGAGAGCAAGTAGTCCAGTACAGTTTCCACCGCTAAAGAGGTGGGGTTGTGATGATGACGGAGGCACCAAGAGGAGAACCTGGTCCACTTCTGATGGTAACATTGGAGAGTGGCCGGTTTCCTGGAGGCGTCCAAAATGAGACGGACAGGCTGAGATAGATTTCCTGGAGAGGTCAGCCCGAGAGAAACCAAGCTGTCAGGTGGAGCGAAGACAGATTGGGATGCAGCAGAGACTGACGTTGCTGTGTAAGTAGAGTAGGATACACAGGAAGAGGAATGGGCTCCCTGACGCTGAGCTGAAGCAGGAGAGGAAACCAGTGTTGGCGAGGCCACCGAGGAGCGATGAGAATCATGGTGGCCCTGTCCCTGCGGAGTTTGGACAAAGTCCGCAACATCAGAGGTAGTGGAGGGAAGGCATAGAGGAACCGATCCGTCCAGTCGAGCAGGAATGCATCTGGGGCCAGACGGTGAGGAGAGAAGAGTCTGGAGCAGAACTGGGGCAGCTGATGGTTGTGAGGAGCTGCAAATAGGTCCACCTGCGGAGTGCCCCAGCGAGCAAAGATGGAGTGGAGCGTGGGAGGATCCAAAGTCCACTCGTGAGGTTGAAGGATGCGGCTGAGATTGTCGGCCAGGGAGTTCTGTTCGCCCTGGATATAGACCGCCTTGAGGAAGAGACTGCGGGCCGTGGCCCAGGTCCAAATGCGGAGAGCCTCCTGACAAAGGAGGCGAGACCCGGTGCCGCCCTGCTTGTTTATGTAGTACATGGCGACTTGATTGTCTGTGCACAGGAGAAGAACCTGAGGGCAGAGAAGGTGCTGGAAGGCCTTGAGAGCGTAGAACATGGCTCTCAGTTCTAGGAAATTGATGTGATGTAGACGCTCCTGCGGGGTCCAAAGACCTTGGGTGCGTAGATCTCCCAGGTGAGCTCCCCATGCATAAGGGGAGGCATCTGTGGTGATGATCATGGAATGAGGGGGCAGATGAAAAAGAAGGCCCCTGGAAAGATTTGAGGAGTTCAACCACCATTGTAGAGATCGCTGAAGAGACGATGTCACAGAGATGGGATGAGAAAGAAGATTCGAGGTCTGTGACCACTGGTTGGCCAGAGTCCATTGAGGTGTCCTGAGGTGGAGTCGCGCCAGGGGAAGCACATGCACCGTCGAGGCCATGTGGCCCAGGAGGACCATCATCTGTCTGGCAGAAATAGAGTGATGAAGGAGCACCTGACGACAAAGGTGGAGCAGAGTCCGTTGACGGTCGGAGGGGAGGAACGCCCTCATTAGTGTGGTGTCGAGAACTGCTCCAATGAACTGAAGGCGCTGTGTGGGAAGCAGATGCGACTTGGGGTAGTTGATCTCGAACCCCAGGAGATGGAGAAGAGAGATGGTATGATGAGTGGCTTGTAGCACAAGTGGAGACGTAGGTGCTTTCACTAACCAATCGTCCAAGTAGGGGAACACCTGGAGGTTGTGAGACCTGAGAAAGGCCGCCACCACAATGAGGCATTTGGTGAATACCCTGGGTGATGAAGCGAGGCCAAAAGGTAGCACTTTGTACTGATAATGGCGGTGGTGCACCTGGAATCGCAGGTAGCGACGTGAAGTTGGATTGATTGGGATGTGAGTGTAGGCCTCTTTGAGGTCCAGGGAACATAGCCAGTCGTGTTGAGAGAGAAGAGGGTAAAGCGTGGCAAGGGAGAGCATTCTGAATTTCTCCCTGACTAGAAACTTGTTGAGGTTCCTGAGATCGAGAATGGGACGGAGGTCTCCTGTCTTCTTTGGAACTAGGAAGTAACGGGAGTAGAATCCCCGGCCTCTTTGTTCCGGAGGCACTTCTTCGATGGCATTGAGAAGAAGGAGGGATTGGACCTCCCTCAGGAGGAGGGGGGTCTGAGTTGAATGAGAAGCAGACTCTACGGGAGGATTGTCTGGTGGAAGAGTCTGGAAGTTGAGAGAGTAGCCGTGGCGGATGATGTTGAGGACCCACTGGTCCGATGTGATGACCTCCCAACGGCTGAGGAAGATGTGGAGCCTGCCTCCGATGGCTGAGGAAGAAGCAATGAGGGTGGAAGACTGGCTAAGCCCTGGAGAGAGGAGTCAAAAGGGCTGATATGGTTTGGTAGGAGGAAGAGGCTTGGCAGGTTGATTAGACTGGGCACGAGCCTGGGTGTGCTGGTGTTGACGGGGCCGCCTAGGTTGCTGTGAAGGTGGATTGAGCGGCCTAGCGGAGAACCTGCGCTGATATGAGGCCTGTGGTCTGTAAGGACGAGCAGGTGGCGCCTTTTTCTTAGGTTTTATGAGAGTGTCCCATCTGGTCTCATGGGCTGAGAGTTTCTGCGTGGTGGTATCCAGGGACTCTCCAAATAATTCATCCCCAAGACAGGGGGCGTTGGCTAGTCGGTCTTGATGGTTGATATCCAAATCAGAGACCCTGAGCCAGGCCAGGCGGCGCATAGCCACAGCAATGGCAGATGCACGGGAGGTGAGCTCAAAAGAATCATAGATAGAGCGCACCATAAATTTTCTCAGTTGGAGCAGGCTGGAGATATGCTGCTGGAATAGTGGAACCTTGTGTTCCGGCAGGTACTTCTGCATAGCGGAGAGTTGCAGGACCAGATGTTTCAAGTAGAATGAGAAATGGAATGAGTAGTTGTTAGCCCTGTTGGCAAGCATGGCATTCTGGTAGAGTCGCTTGCCAAACTTGTCCATTGTTTTGCCTTCTCTGCCAGGAGGGGTAGAGGCATAAACACTCGAGCCCTGAGACTTTTTTAAGGTGGACTCCACCAGGAGAGATTCATGAGGCAGCTGGGTTTTATCAAATCCCGGGATTGGTATAACCCTGTAGAGGCTATCCAGTTTACGGGGGGCCCCAGGGACAGTCAGTGGGTTCTCCCAATTTTTATAAAAAGTTTCCCGTAGGATGTCATGCACGGGCAACTTTAGGAACTCTTTGGGAGGTTGATCGAAATCCAATGCCTCCAGGAAAGCTTGTGACTTCTTAGAGTCAGATTCCAGAGGCAAAGATAAAGCCCCCGACAACTCCCTGAGGAATTTAGAAAAGGAAGATTGTTCAGGCTTAGATGTGGTATCGGGGGCCGAAGGCTCTTCGTCCGACGACGATGCATCCTCCTCGGTACCGGGAGGGGATTCTTCCCATAGGTCTGGGTCTCTGACATCGGTGTGCGCGTGTCGAGAGACCGGAGTGGAAGGCTCGGTATGGTGAGTTTTAGACAGAGACTTGCCTGAGCGTACCGAGACGGTACCGGGGGATGAAGACCTGTGTCTGTCTCGGTCCCGGGAAGAACGGTGCCGGTCAGGGTCACGGGAAGACCGGTGTCCTGTTCGGTCCCGAGGAGGATCGGTCGTCGTCAAGGCGATAGTCTCGGCATGGGTATGGAGATGCGACGCCGAGAGAATGGGCATGGAGGAGTCCAAAGGTACCGATGGAGTGGATACCGGTTGGACGGTGCGGGGCTCGGGCCGGTCTGGTACCGAAAGCAGCGGTGCCAAGATAGAGGGCAAGAGCTGTTGAAGTTGCTGTTGGAGTTGTTCCTGCAACTTATCCTGGAGGATGGCCGCAATGCGGTCATCCAGGGGTGGCACCGGAACCACTTTTTTCTGTTTTGGTTCCATGGGTGCCGCTCTATGCCCCGGCGATGAGGAGGCCGATGACGAGGCACTCACCGATATCGGGGCGGAGCATTTTTTGGGTCGGCGTGGAGCCGAAAGGGCTGGTGTCGCCACCGAGGTGGGAGGGCGCTCAAGGGTGGAAGGCTTCTTAGCCGGCTTACCTGGCGCCGGTGGCGCCGATGTCGTTTCAGGCGGTGTCGAAGTGGTCGGTGCCGATTTCGACGGTGCCGCAGGTGAAGAAGTCGAGTCCATAGCCGGGCCGGTGCCGAAAAGTAGATTTTGTTGGATTTGACGATTCTTCAAAGTGCGTTTTTTAAGAGTGGCACAGCGGGTGCAGGAGTCCGCCCGAAGTTCCGGTCCCAAACACTGTAAACACCAATTGTGTGGGTCAGTGAGGGAGATCGGGCGTGCACACCGCTGGCACTTCTTAAAACCCGGCTGCGGGGGCATGAATGGGAACACGGCCTCCGCAAAATCAAACCCCGAGGCCTGGATAGTGACAACAGGCCCCGCCGGGGCAGGAACGAAAAATAAAGCAAAAAGAAAGGAATTTTTTTTTTTTTTTTTTTTTGTAAACTGAAAGAAAAAAGCACCCGAAGGTGAATAAACGAAAAAAGAACGCGAGCGGGAAGGCAAAAAGAGAATTTCAACGGAGTTGAAAAAACACACGTCTTCTTCGCTCCGCGGAAATGAAGAAACTGGGGACCACGCACTCCTCCGTCGGGCGAGAAGGCACTCGCGCACGCGCGGTGCGGCCAACTAGAACTTTCTAGTTAAAAAGGTCCGTACCGAGGGCTCCGTCGGTGACGTCACCCATGCGTAAAGAATATGCTGCCTGCTTGTCCTGGGATAATGATCTTTTCCAGTGATCTCACCAGTATAACATGCTAGAGACTGTATGTTTTTCAATAAATATGATGGACAAGTTATCTAAAGAGCAAGATTTTTTTTTAACAGTTGATCAACCTGTACCTTATCAACTGGTTGGATTTTACCCCTGAGTGCCCAAAACATTATCTAATGTAACATAAGGTAAAAATATGGATATTCCTGCTAAACAGATCTCTAATTTTATTTAATTTATTCTGAAAAAATTCTGCGAAATTATTAGCTCTAAGCTATAAAGCAGGAGAAACAGTAAGAACAAAATTGGATGAAGTTAATATTGAAAATGTCTAAAAAAGACACTTAGATATATGTATCTGTCTCAGCAATCCTATGCTCAAAATAGGCTTTTTTTGGCTTTCAACACTGCAGAGCTTTCCTTTGGGAGATAAGTACTTAAAATTAGAACATGCTTCAACAAATATACCTTTTGAAAGGCAGCTATAGTCCTCTGTACTTGTATTCTCCATAAGTAAGCACTTTCAGAATCAACAGCAAAAACCTTCAGCTTACTTTCTAGCCAAGTTACCATGCAACAAACATTTAGTGAATTAAGCCCTTGTTATCAACCAGACATACTGTATATGTATGAAGGGAATTTAAAGGAACGAAAAATATTTACATTGATTGCATTTCAGCATTTATTAAGATTCCAAAAAAGAAGGCAAAAAAAACATATTATAGAAGATTGTAAAAACAAAGAACTCTAGTGCTGAATGTCTATTTAAAGTACAGTTCATGTCCAAAAGGGGGAAAAAAGGATTACAGTGTAAGGAATATTTTGCCAGCACCACCACTGGCAACTCATACATCTTTCTGTTTGGGACAAAATTGTCAGGCTTAACTTGTAAACAGTCCTTATTGATCCGACAGGCCTTTCATTCGGGTCACTTGAGTTTGGCCAAACATTGGAAAAGACGTGAAATACTATCTTTAACATCTTGGATTAAAAAGTTATGGTTGATCTGTGATATGGAGCGCCTGGTTGCACTTTTTCTAAATGGGAATCGATTTGGACCCCTTTTCTACTGGCACATAGTTCTTGATGCTGTACACCACCTCTCTTATTAAAGTGGGATACTGCAAGGAAGGGGGGAAGGGAAGGGAGGGGAGGGAGTTGTTTTCTTTTTATAACTATTGTCAAAAACAAAAAACCAAACAAATTTCTGGGAATATTTCCATTGCTATTGTTTTGTACTTGGTTCAATCCAGAGTGCTCTGATGCTATGTTCTGCTTTTGTGATACTTTTTTTGACTGCTTTTGGCTGTTTTCCTTGTATTGTTGTTTTGACCTTGAATTCAATAAACACTTCCATAAATTAAAAAAATGCATTCATAAATTTGATACTTTTATTAGTGCAGGTTTCAGGTTTATTTAAAAATTTGATATATCGTCATTAAAATTCAAAGCGGTTTTACATAATAAAAACAAAGAATAAAGAGGGCATAAGTTAAAAACAAATTACAATTATTATTACAGATGATCAAACGCACAGACAAACGTTAACATATCGATACAAAATGGAAAAGGGCAGAAATACATTTGTATAATGAAAAAGAGAGGGAGAAGGATCAAAACAAAAGGGATGGGAACAAAAACTAAATAGTCTGGTACTTTGTAAGATAGGTTAAAATGATTAAAAAATGGCAAGGAACAAATTTACATTGCAGTCCTTAGAAGGACTGTTATACTCCAAATGCGTCTTTAAAAAGAAAGGCCTTCAAGTTACTTTTAAATTTATCAAGCAAAAATGATAGACAAAAAAAAAAATCAACTTTGCAATCCTATTATTCTGGAAAAAAGTACTAAGGGAGAAATCTACTTTGAAGTACCATTTTAAACTACCATTATGTCCTACAGCTAATAATATTTATTTATATGATGTTATGCAGTACATTTGATAATATAAATTAAAGACTACTTTGTTATATATTGGCTTCGAACTTTTTTCCTCCCATTTCCATTTAATAATACCTGAAATAAATTTTCACATACATTTACAATCATCTCGCCCAAGTTATAATTAAAAGGACAGAAGCTGAAATCCAATTACCTCCTAATATCAAGTAATTTGTATTTGCAGGATTCATTTTCTGCATTAACAGTAAAGAACAAGGTCTCCAAAAAACAAACAAACCCCAGTTGCTGTATCTCATTTGCAAAGATTCTCTCTTGTTTTTTGTAATTGTTTTATATAAACCAAACTATCAGAACACACTGAACACTTAATTTATAATTTATACATGAGTGAATGCAAATGATTTTGAGACTTTTTTTTAATTCCCACATCCCTAATTAATATTCATGAGTATAATTTCACAAAGACAGTTATAAAACTATGTCAGAAGGACCTGAAAATATAGCTGCCCTAGGATGCCATAAAACGAAAGAGGAAATTATTTTTTCCTCTCCTAAGAAAGGAGGATTTAAACTCAACACAAATATTTAGTGAGTGATGGGTTTTATAATATTTTAATCAAGTTATTCATTACACAGAAATAACACTGTGGAAGAAAACAGATAATGTTACACAAAGGCTAAGTTCATTTGTTCTGGACAGGTGGCCAGTCTGCAGCTCTGTGCTGGCATCCAAAGCCCACCCACAATAGCACTAAAGATGATTATGCAAATGCAAGCTATTCCCTGCTATTTTCCCAGGAATAGGAGAAGGACTCCATGTGGAAGAGGCAATTGTTTCCCAGTCATGTGGAAAAACAAACCAAGTAGAATATTTAAGACTGGAGAGAAAGAAGGGCTTGAGATTAGGTACTGTATATGCCAGGCCAAGTTTTCTGTTGTTGTTTCAGTGGAATGCAACATTAATTTTCAGAGGTAGGATCAGAGTGAAGAAGCTACTGTTTGCTACAGCAGACCAGATCCTGTCCTGGCAAATAATAACATTCAGTGTATACCTAACCTCTGGTAGAAGAGGAAAAAAAAAAAAAAAAAGTCAAAGAAAACAGCAAATTTCAACAAAAACAATCATTTAGAAGTCAGTATGCCTGTGTGACAAAACAACTGGACTTCTAGTATTATGTTAGTCCAGTGATTTTCAACTAGTGTGTCAGAACACAATTTGACAATTAGTAAGCCTGTGCTTTACCTATGCACCACTTGTGCCTGTAAACTGGGGAGAGCAGAGACCCAGAGAGTCAGGTACTTGAAATCCACATTAACTGTACCTCCAATGATAATTATTGCCACCAGCCCCAACCAGAAATGTTACAGATCTGCTGTTCATAGGTTCTGAGTAGCACATTTGCAGGGTTTTGTGTTACTTTAATATCTGGCAGTGGAGGAATTTTGGGCTAGATTCTATAAACAGCTCCAGTATCGGTATCCACCTAAGAAATGGCCGCCACACGTAGGTGCCGCTCATAGAACTGTGGCTGATTTTATAAACCAGGCACCTTAAATGTATTTATTTTATTTATTTAAAAATTCTTTTAGCCCGCTTACACCTAAGCGGTTCACAGAAATATATTCATTAATATCAAATGACAATAAAACATAATTTACATTCATAAAAGTTCTTCAGAAAATCATTTAAAAAAAGCTTCCACAAATAAACCTGTCTTCAAAACCTTCTTAAATTTATGTAAGTCAGATAACCAAAGGGGTCCTGTCAAATTGTTCCATAACAATACTTCTGCCACTGAAATAATGGAAGTCCTAATTTTCTCATAATGTACAGTCGATAGCTCTTCACTAACTAACTGTAGCGTCTGATTTGTTTGTACTATATGTAAAGCTGCTATAATTGGGTATGTATGAGCTGTAACCCACTTTGTATAAAGCAGGATATAAATCAATAAACTAGCCCCTTCTGACTTAAAATATCTTAATGGCTGGTACATTTTTAAAAAAAAAAATATTTTATTAATTTTAAGATACAAATCAGTAGAAATATACAATTAATAAAAATATACAAAGATACAGTAGTTAGCTATAACATGAAATCAACTAGTTGCTTATAACACAAATGATATATATAAAATGATGACTATAAGGCCATACAACTAGTGTCTCATGTCCAATATATAAGTAAGACCAGTACATTTAACTATGGCTGAAGAGCTCCCAACAAGCATGAAGAGCTCCCAACAAGCTTCAAAGAATAGCTTCATTTGATAACTCATATATTAACATTTAAGTACTACATCAGGGATCTCAAAGTCCCTCCTTGAGGGCCGCAATCCAGTCGGGTTTTCAAGATTTCCCCAATGAATATGCATGAGATCTATGTGCATGCACTGCTTTCAATGCATATTCATTGGGGAAATCCTGAAAACCCGACTGGATTGCGGCCCTCAAGGAGGGACTTTGAGATCCCTGTACTACATGTTAATGGTCCAAAGCACAATAAGTTTGGACAGGGCTCCAAATTTGGTGGAAATAACTAGTAGAGTTACGTTTTGTTCCACCATACAATGAATTCTACTTTAGATAAGTCCTTCCAACAATGCAGGATATTTTTTATAGCCAAAAACAGTAATATATTAAGCAAACGGGCATTGGAGTCAGACAAAGAATAATAATTTTAAGGTGTAGGGGTTCTTTAATGTTTAAAATGGTGGATATAGTGTTTCAGACTTTTTCCCAATACAGTTTAAGATGTGGGCATAGATAAATCATGTGAGGTAGCATGCCTACAAATTTTCCACAGGACCAGCATAGATTGGAGCCTTTATTAGAAAATTTAGCAATTTTCTGTGGTGTCCAATGTGACCGATACAGTAAAAGGTAAATTGACTGTAGGACTTCTGCTAATCAAGTGGATTTAAATACCCTAGTCCAGTGTTTCCCAACCCTGTCCTGGAGGAAAACCAGCCAGTCGGGTTTTTGGGATAACCCTAATGAATATGCATGAGAGAGATTTGCATATAATGGAGGTGAAAGGCATGCAAATCTGCTCCATGCATATTCATTAGGGTTATCCCAAACACTGCCCTAGTCCACACTTTTTGCCATATCTCAACATCAGCTGAAATTATTGCATGCCATGCACTCATTTGCAATATAGATACTGAGGAGGTTTGTCTCAACAATGCGTACCATTTGGAGGCTACACTTTTAACACCTGTGTCGAGTACCATGGGATCTCAAAATGATCTACCTTAAATATGAACACAATGTAGGCTAGCTTTTTAAAGGTCTACATTTAAGGCACCGGTTTCGCATCTACGGAGGCGCATAATTTATTTATTCATTCATTTTTCTATATCGTTCTCCCAAAAGAGCTCAGAACAGTTTATATGAATTTATTCAGGTACACAAGCATTTTTCCCTGTCTATCCTTGCGGGCTCACAATCTATCTAATCTACCTGGGGCAATATATTTTCCTCCCTCATTTAATTCATGGGATTTGTCATCATCCACCTTGTCCCTTGCTGTTACTCTTGATCCTAATTTATTAATTCTCAGTGATTTTAATTTTCATTGGGAAGCACCCACACGTCCATATGATAAGGTTATTTCTCTGTTATCTGATCTTGCATTGATACAAGTTAAGTTTCCAACTTACCATGCAGGACAGACACACTCTTGATCTGGTGATTTCATCATCTCTCTCTTCTAATATTTCTCTTACTAATTTGATTCTATTACTGTTCTTTGGTCGGACCACTTTCTGATCTCATTTCAATTACAGGCTTACACTAAGATGACCTCATCAGCATCAGGTGTGGATTCTCCAGTTATCTCTAAAATGAATCCTTCTATCATTCCTCCTTTATGGACTTATTTACTTTCAGACTTTAATAGTCTCTCTTTAAATCTCCAAGTTTTTACTTGGAATCAAGCACTTAACCAGGGTCTTACCATGGCAGTCACTACTTCTAAACTCTATCCCATTGTTCAAGACTCTGATGATTTCTATAAGGCCTTTCTCTTTTATGTCAACAATGTACAGAAAAAAATCAGGAGGAAACAAAACTGTCCAGCAAACTTACTTTTACCATCACTAATACTAAAACCCTAAGCGCGCATGCGCACTCCTACCTACGTGTTCCGTGATCTGTAGCTCCGTGGCCGGCAAAGAAATTGTAAAGCAGAGAAAATTTGGCGCGTGCGCACGTTCCATTTCCAACAAGTGCCAGTTTACTTTATACAGTGTGCCCGTGGCCGGCAGAGAAATTGTAAAGCATTCAGCGCATGCACGTTCGGTGATATACCACTTGGGCAAGGTGTAT
This sequence comes from Geotrypetes seraphini, assembly GCF_902459505.1. NCBI lineage: Eukaryota > Metazoa > Chordata > Amphibia > Gymnophiona > Dermophiidae > Geotrypetes > Geotrypetes seraphini. The sequence continues at coordinate 12,326,891 of NC_047089.1, read as the reverse complement.
TAAGTGGTTTACGATCAAGTACTCAAGCATTTTCCCTATCTCACAGTCTGTCTAATATGCCTGGGACAGTAGAGGATTAAGTGAGTAGGACGAGGTTTGAACCCACAACCTCAGGATGCTGAGGCTGTAGCTTTCGACTTGATCTGTAGCTCTAATCACTATGCCACACTCCTGTTGCTAATTTAAAAAAGGATTTATTACAACACTGCTTTTATAAATAAGTGATTCCATTTGCAGGAGGAAAAGCGGAACCAAATATTACAAGTGGCTGTCTGTCTGTACTGGATGACTGGCTGCTCTAAACAGGGACCCACCCAGAAAGTCTACAGTCTTCCTTCATTCGGACACTTTTGTACGCATCTTTCTGAGCTCATATTCTGCCAAGGCCAACAATGATGTAACTAAAGCACAGAAAGCCATTTGTGATGCTATCCAATGTAAAAGCACATCAAATTATTTTCACAACACTCAGGTGGTTAACTAATTGCTCATAGACTACACTCGATTTGACCTTAATATTCATTCCACTCAACTGTTCTTTCATAATGCCTCTGTGTTCTTGCTATGGTTTTTGCTTTGTCCACATGGAAAATATAAATTAGCTCACACTTACTTCTATGTATTTTAAATCAGGTCTTTTATTTAAACTTCTCTCAATACTTTTTTAGTTGGGTGACGGATGAATTTGCAGCATCTCAACATATGTTAAAAGTACATTTAAATTTAAAATGGCATATTCCAAGCCATGCTCTATGAAAAGATCTAGATGACTATACAAAGCTACATATGAATAACACCATTAATACTATAGATATTGCAAAGTTGGATGTTCCTTACTTATTCTTTAAAAAATATTTTAACACAGAGAAAAAGTACTCAATTTCCTTCTACAAGTCGCACAGAGGTCCTTTGACTAAGCTATGGTAGCGCTCAGGTGCCCTGTGATTAGTTCCCAATTGGCTTGCGCTACCTGTATTCTAAAATATTTTTTTTTAATGTTTTTCTAGGAGATAGTGTGTCTGAGGGGGTAAAGAGGGCATTTCCACACAACCCCCCCCTTTTTACAATACCACGCTAGCAATTTTTAGCGCTGGCCACAGCAGAAACAGCTCCGACGCTCATAGGAACTTTATGAGTGTTGGAGCTGTTACCGCCATGACCAGTGATAAAAAAAAAAAAAAATGTTAGTGTAGTTTTGTAAAAGGGGGGTAAGTGTCTACATTACCACATGCAAAATGATTAGTGCAAGATTACTACGGAATGCCTTTCTGCTTACAAAATAGATGTCAGTAAGTCCTACTGTGGTAATTTTTCTTAATGGCTGCATGCTCATGCAACACTAGTGCTTTGCCATTAAGTGAAAATTGTCCATTTCCCAACTGCAGTAAAAATGGTCTTAGAACGTTAAGGCCAACTTTTACCACAGCTTGGTATAAGGACCTCAAAGAAAAAGCAATTGTTTTCCCATTATTAAATTAGAGGCATACATCGCATATATCGACAGACCGTCAACAGATGAGCTGCCATGTTAGAAGCTAAATATACATAAAATAAAATTAGTTTTTCCAAATCTGGCAATCCTTCCAGAGAAATACCTCAGTAGAATGTACTCTCATTACTGATAATAGCTGACCAATCCATGCATGTTACAATTACAATTCAATCATTTATATTCCACTATTGCCAGCAATTAGTTCATAGCGGATAGCATATAAAAAGACTTAGGGCTCCTTTTATGAAGGTGCGCTATGGATTTTATCGCACGCACCAGATTAACGTGCACTAGCCAAAAATCTACCACCTGCTCAAAAGAAGGCGGTAGCAGCTAGCGCACGCAGCATTTTAGCATGCGCTATTCTGCGTGTTAAGGCCTTAGCACGCCTTTGTAAAAGGAGCCCTAAATCAAATTATTTTAGAATATACACATAATGGAACCAGTTTGAACTAAGAAAATAATATCCTGTTATTGACTACTGAGATTGAATTTTTGGAACAGAAGTGTTTTAAATGCTTTTTTAAAAGCACTTAAAATAGTTATAGATCGTATTTGAATCGGCAGAAGTTGGACAAACAGACATAGCCTTATAAGAAAAACCACCATAAATAGTCATTTATGCACAATTCCCTTTGAACTAGAGAACTACAACACCAGTGTACTGGGTACGCTATAATATCGACTAATCAAAGACTTACAGATCAAATTATTCATATACAGTGGTACCTTGGATTACGAGCATAATCCGTTCCAGGAGCATGCTCGTAATCCAAAATGCTCGTTTATCAAAGCGAGTTTCCCCATAGGAAATAATGGAAACTCGCTTTGATGCGTTCCCCCCCCCCCCCCACGAGAACCGGCATTGCTCCCCCCAAAGGCCCCCCCTGCGATCCGGCACCCCCCCCCCCCCCACGATTCGGCAATCCCCCCAACGCGATTGGGCACCCCACCACCACGATCCAGCACCCCCCCCCCCCCCCCGCCGCTTCTTACCCTCATCTGGGCACCGGCATGTCCTGTGCTTGGTGCCGGTGCCCAAAATCGGCCTCTTCTTCGGCTAGGCTTTGAGCATGCTCAGATGCTCAAGGCCTAGCAGAAGAGGAGGCCGATCTTCGGGCACCGGCACCAAGCACAGGACATGCCGGTGCCCAGATGAGGGTAAGAAGCGGCAGGGGGGGGGGTGCCGGATCGCATCGGGGGGGGGGGGGGCCGGATCACGGGGGGGGGGGGGGAGGGTGCCGGATTGCGGGGGGGGGGGGGGCGCTCGTAAATCGAGCCATACTCGGTTTCCGAGGCACCGATTTTGCAAATGTTTTGCTCATCTTGCAAAACACTTGCAAACCGGTGCACTCGTAAACCGAGGTACCACTGTACTGTGGAATTAATCCATAAAATATTTTAAACAAAAGACAGCACAATTTAAATGTTACTCTGACCTTAAATGGTAACTAGTGTAAACCTATATAAGATGATGTGATTCTATCTGATTGTTTTTAGTTTATAAATTCCAAGTTTATTAAAATTTGATATACCACTTAAAAAATTGTCAAAGTGGTGTACAATACATTTTAAAATAAGTATAAAAATTTGGGGATATATAATTAAGACGTAAACCAAAACAAGACAGACTGAGACACATAGGAAAGCGGGGTAGAATTACAGTCGTAAAAGGAAAGAAAAACAAAGAGGGTCGACACAATGAGAAAGGGAATTTATGCTCTTCCTTAGTTAATTTTAAGGGAAGTAGGTGGTTTAGGATGTCATAGGCTTCCTTAAATAAAAAAGTTTTAAAGTTTGTTTTAAATTTATCAATATTTTCTTCCTCTCTTGAGTGGTAGTGAGTTCCAGTGTACAGGCGCGGTAACTGAGAAGATACGTTTCTGGGTGGCGTTGTAAAAAAGGTGTCTTAAGGATGGAACATGTAAAAGGAATTGATTGCTAGATCTTAGAGTTCTTGATGAGCAGTAGGGGACAAGTAATCTATCATTAAAGCTTGCTGTACGCAAAATTTTTGTTTTGAATGTAAGCAGTAAGATTTTATAGGTAATTCTGTGGGTGGTGGGAAGCCAATGTAATTTTATTAGAAGGGGATGTCACAAGGTCAAATTTTTTTTCTTTATGTTTCAATTTGACAGCGGTATTTTGAATAATTTGTAAACTTCGAAGTTCTTTTTGAGTGATTCCATGATATAGAGAGTTATAATAGGCCAATTGCGAGATTATTAATGAGTGAAGAATGTTAAGGGATGACAGTTCTAATATTTTTGATATTGATCACATCATTCTTAACTTATAGAAGCATTTTTTGACAACTGAGCTAATTTGTGAATAAAAAGTTAGTTTATCGTTGATAATGATACCTAGGATTTTAACAGAATTTGATAATTTTAGCGGAGTAGATTTGAGGTAAATAGGAGAGATGGGCTGGTCATCACTATTCCAAAAGAAGATCATCTCTGTTGATTTTAATGGGTTTAAGCATATAACTAAGTAGCCACTGGTTAACTGTTTCCAGTTTGATACTGATGTCTTGAATATCTTATTGATTAGTTAGATTAATTGTATGTAATAGCTGGATGTCATCAGCATAGGTATACACTGTGAACCCGATTGATTGTGCGATTGTGAGGATCGTTTGTAACCATCTAAGCAAATTCTTAGAAATTCCCAAATACAATAATCTAATTTAGTTAGAATTAAAGCCTGTACTACTAGTCTAAACTGATCTTGTTGCAAAAATTTCCTTATCCTTTCTCAAAATCCAAAAGGTGTTTGGGGCAATATGGTTACAACATCTGTTCCTCTATAGTCAATTTGCTGTTCAGTATGATACTTACCCCCTCTTCTACTAAACAACGCTAGCGGTTTTAGCACGGGGAGCCGCGCTGAATGGCCCGCGCTGCTCCAGACACTCATAGAGTTCTTATGAGCGTCCGGAGCAGCGTGGGTCATTCAGCGCGGTTTAGTAGAAGAGGCCCTGAATTTTAGAGGTAATGCTAAATTATAATCCACCCCATTTATTCTGAGGATAGAACTTTTTTCTTGAATATATTTAGGACCTAGTAGTAATAATGTAGCTTTATCTTGGTTCATTTTCAGATAGCTAGTACTCATCCAATCAATGGAAACATTGAGAAATCTTCTGCTGAATATCTTGTAACATCACCTATTTGAAATAGTAATATCTGCATAGATAAACATATGATAACACACTGCCTCCAGTTTTCTTCCCAATGATGAAAGTAATATATTAAACAATATGGGAGATAAATGAGAAACCTGCACTCCCGATTGTAGTACCGGTACTTACTTTTCTGACAACACTTCATGCATCTTAACCCTATAAGATCTGAATGACAAAAACCTTGTAAATCATGACCACATCTTTGGATCCCTCAGATGAGAATCCATTCACCTCACTATTTTCATCTTTCCATTCTCAGTATATTCCACAAGAAAAAGCAGAATAAGGATGAACATAACCTTCCATAATGATGAAACACCAATATGTACTCCAATTTTATTTTATTCAGAGAACCTTTAAATGCCATGTAAGCTTACGGGTTATAACAGCTGCAAAGGTATACTATGCAGCTTATTTAACATTGCCACATATTACAACTACCACCAGACCTTTCTGCGGTGACCAATTTAACATTCAGACATTTAGAATAATAAGTAGATACTTATACAATTCTATTACAAAATGACAACATATCATAAAAAAGTCTAAAATAGAGTTTACCTGTGCATAGTCCCTTTCAATCACAGCTTTCTTCTGACTGAATGTCCTAGAAAAAAATATGAAAATATGTAACTAAAATGCATATAAATATACTATAAATAGTGAGGACCAGGTCAAATGAAAAGCCTTTGAAAATTACTAACACATACTGTAATAAAAGTCAGTTATACAAGTTAATACCAGGGCTCAGACTCTATTTATATATCTATATAGGAGTTCGGAGGAGTGGGGAAGGGAACAGAGCTCGCAGGGACAGGACAGGGACAAACTTTGTCCCTGTTAGCGAGTGACGCAGGGACAAAAAAATTCATTGATGAAAACAAAAACAGAAAACTGTGGATACAGATGGTTTGGAGATAATTTATTATACACTGACATATAAAAACATGAAAATTCAATTTAAAAAGTACAATGATAAAAAATACAGTGATAAAAATCCAACCGAACCCTACACAGTCCGTGTTTCAGTGAACATGCCTTTCTCAGGGGTCCTAAAAGAAAGAGGTAATGATGAATAATGATAAAGAGAAAGATAAAAAGATGGAAGATAAGATGCGACTTTGATGCCAATCTAGAGCATGCATAATAATAATAATAATAATAGAACAGTTTATATACCGCAGGACCATGAAGTTCTATGCAGTTTACAATAATTAGAAGATGTTACAGTTTGAATGGATTTAGCAATGTTCTGCCGGTTAACAATGATTGAAAGATGCTACAAGTTGAGTGGAATTAGCAAAGTTAGAAACTAGTGATTAACAACTCTAGGAATCAGTTATTGTGGGATGAGGTTAGTTGCCTAAGTACTTTATTAGTGTCTATACTCGACTGCAGGATAAAACAAGTGAGCCAAGTGTGATCATGCTATATAGAGAGACTTGAAACATCGACAAGAGACATAAGAGGAAAAAATGTGCCAAAAAAGGCCGAAAAGAAAAAGTGCCATGGTGTGTGTTAGAGTATAAGATTAAGCACAGAAATCTATAAAGTGCCTAAGAGAAGCCATAAGAATGAAAAGTTAATAGGATAAAGAACCATAGTGCGTGTCTGATTTTGAAAATATGAAGAGATATGTGACATAATGTAATAATGAGAAGACATTATACATACCAATGGTTTGCAAACTCACATATAAAGAATTGGATTGAAAACAGTCTATTGTCTTTAAACTATATAAAAAAACACATTGTATTCAAACATGAAATATGTAAAGCATGGTCAAGATGAAATATAATGCACCCATCATTGTGACCATGCTTTACTAAACTAAACTAAACTAAACCATTAGGTTTGTATACCGCACCATCTCCGCATGCGCAGAGCTCGGTACGGTTTACAGAGGTTAAGAGGAAAGGAATTACAAAGAAGGGGTATAGGAGAGGGACTGAGAGGATAGAGAGGGGCAGGGTACTAGAGAACGGGAGGAGATTAGATTTTTGAGAAGAGCCAAGTTTTCAAGCGTTTACGGAAGGATTGGAAGGAGCTAGAATTTCTGAGCGGGGATGAGAGGTTGTTCCAGAGTTCAGTGGTTCTAAAGGGGAGGGATGTTCCAAGTTTTCCTGCGCGGGATATACCTTTTATAGATGGGAAAGATAGTTTCAGTTTTTGGGAGGGTCTAGAAGAGAGCGGGTTTGATGAATTCCAGAAGAGTGGGATAACGGGAGGAAGGACGCCATGTAGAATCTTGAAGGCTAAGCAGGCACATTTATAGAGGACTCTGGAGTATACTGGGAGCCAGTGAAGCTTGGAGAGGAGTGGGGAAACGTGATCAAACTTGCCTTTTGCGAAAATAAGCTTGGCAGCGGCGTTCTGAATTAGCTGAAGTCTATGGAGGTTTTTCTTAGTTAGGCTTATATAGATGGAGTTGCAGTAGTCTAGTCTAGAGAGGATGGTGGATTGGACGAGGATGGCGAAATGAGAATGATGAAAACAAGATCTTACTTTTCTTAACATATGGAGGCTAAAGAAGCATTTTTTTACTAGGGAGTTGAGGTGATCGTTGAAGGAGAGAGAGGAGTCTAAGATGATGCCTAGGACTTTGCTTGAGAACTCAAGATGAAGAGTGGGGCCGGAAGGTAGAGGGATGGAGGTGGGTAAATGATCTGAAATTGGGCCGAGCCAAAGGAGTTTGGTTTTGGACTCATTCAGTTTCATTTGTACAGATTGGGCCCAGGATTGGAGGTTCGTAATACATGTGGAGATGTTCTCAGTGAGGTTCGAGAGGTTCGCGTCGGTTTCGAGGAGGATGAGGATGTCGTCAGCATAGGAGTAGAGAGTTTCTAGGGGGGATAGATGAAGGAGTTTCAGAGAGGACATGTAGATGTTGAAAAGAATAGGAGAGAGGGGTGAGCCTTGCGGGACTCCACATTTCGGCTTCCAGGCGGGGGATGAAGAACCGTTTGTGTTTACGGTGTAGGAGCGGAAGCGTAGGAATTTCGAGAACCAATCAAGGACTGTGGAGCTTATGCCTATTTCGGAGAGTTGGAAGATAAGGATGTCGTGGTGAACGACATCGAAGGCTGCGGAGAGGTCGAATTGAAGAAGAACAGCGAATTTGTTTCGAGAATGGAGTTGTTGCACCTTAGAGATTAGTGAGGCCAAGAGGGATTCGGTGCTGAAGTTGGGTCTGAAGCCGAATTGGTGGGGTAGGAGGATAGAGAAACGTTCTAGGTAGGATGAGAGTTGGGTGGATATGATGGATTCTAATAACTTGGTTAGGAGAGGGATATTTGCTATAGGACGGTAGTTAGATGGAATGGTGGGATCAAGATCGGCCTTTTTCAGTAGAGGGGACAGTGAAATGTGTCCCATGTCGGGGGAGAAAAGGCCCGATGTTAGGGCAGAGTTTATGAGGTCGGTGAGGGAAGCGATGGCCTGTGTAGGGATATTATCGAATAGATAGGAGGGGAAAGGATCCAAAATGCACTTGCAAGTTTTTAGTTTGTGGCAGAGTTTGGAGACTTGCGGTTCAGAGACAGGCTCGAAGGCGGTCCAGGATCTGTCGGCAGGAATGGGGGTGGATACAGGTGAGGTAGGATTGAGATCAATAGAGGTCAGGGAATTGTAGGAGACTGTGGGAGGGAAGGAGCATCTTAGAGTGGTAACCTTTTCATTAAAGAAATTTGCAAGGGCATCAGCTGATAGGGATGGTGGAAGCGAACGTGGGTCTTTTTTTGTAGTTAGGGAGCGCCAGATGTTGAACAGCGCACTGATTTGGTTATTGGATCTAGAGATCTTATCTCCAAAGAAATTTTTCCTGGCTTTTTTTAGTGTTGAGTTGTAAAATTTAATGTTAGCCCTCCAGGTCTGTCTATCAGAGGGGGATTTAGATTTTTTCCATTTGCGCTCCAAAGCGCGACATTTCTGTTTCAATTCTCTGTGAAGAGGTAGGTACCAGGGGGCCTTTCGGGGGTAGGAGATGGTTTTGGTAGTTAATGGAGCAAGGGAGTGGTAGGTGGACTCGGAGAGGGTGATCCAGTTGTGCCAATGTGATTCAGGGTCTATAGGTCTAGGGTTGGAGGAGAGTTTGTTGAGGAGTTTGGACCAGAATAGGTTGCTCGAGGTTTTTAACTTTAAAATTACAACATGAAATGATTTGTCTAGTAATTTGATAGTTCTTATTATCCTGCTGTCTTAGAAATAAGTCATTTTATTCTGTTATTTTAACTGCATTATTCTATGTGTTTATGTTTTACTATGGTTTCTTCATGTTTGGAAGGGGTGAATTTTGGTGATATTTAAGAGATAGAAGCATTCTTTCCACAGCACTTACTCTTCCCATCTAGGCAGGACAATGCAGAAAGAACACTTCCGTGGTAGGGTGACGGCGGAAGGCTGGCTTCGAGTCGGCTGCCTGAAGATTTTAAATTTCAGCGGCAGGAAGGTGGTAGGTGGGGAAGTTGGGACTCAAGGAGGTTCCTGGAGAGTGTAGTGTCAAGCGCAGTCACCACGGGCCACATAAAACGGCCAGGCAGGACGGATTTGGCCTGCGGGCCTTGTGTTTGACACATGTGCTCTAGGTCACTGTTCTTCAACTGCCGGTCCACAGAAAATTCCTGCCGGTCCGCACAGGACCAGCGAGATCAACATCTGCAATTTCCTGCCGGTCCACAAAGGGCCGGCAAGATCGACGAGCTGAAGTCCGCTCAGGGCCGGAGAGATCATGGGGAGCCTCCGACAGTGGCTTTCTCTCCTCCCAGCAGCTCTCATTACTTACCAGCGCAGCGATTCAGGAAGGCAACCTTGGGGCTTTTGCTGAGTTGTGGGCACCTCTGATGATGCAACTTCCTCTTTCCTCAGAGGCGGTGCAACCCATCAAAGGACCCGAGGCTGCCTTCCTGAATCGCTGCACTGGCAAGTAAGGACTAAGGAGAACTGCTGGTAGGGGAGAAAGCCACTGTTAGAGGCTGGGAAGCTGTTGGGCATGGTAAAAGACCCTTAATCCTCACCCCCCGCATACACTCCAACCCCCCCACCCCCACATCCCTCTCCCCCCCCTCCTCTGGTTTCCCACACCCTCCATTTTATCTTCTCACCCAACTACGATAAACCTATGCTAAAACTACTTTGCTTCCTTCCACGCTACCTGCAATTCCGACAAAATTTTTGTAAATCCGGGTTCAGACCGGATCCTAATGTAATGGATGTAAACCGCCTAGAACTCTTTGGGTATGGCGGGATATAAGAACATAATAATAATAATAATAATAATAATAATAAAAATAAAAATAAAAAAAGGGACAGCTGCTACTGGACCTGGAGGGAAGGATAAGGAGAGATGCTGCTGGGAGGGGAGGAGGGAAAGGAATCTGGGAAGGTGCTAGGCAAGGGAAAAAAAGGGAAAACTGTTACTGGACCTGGAGAGGGAGAATAATAATAATAATAATAACAGTTTATATACCGCAGGACCGTGAAGTTCTATGCGGTTTACAATGAATTAGAAAGATTCTATGAATTAGAATGAATTACAATGAATTAGAAAGATTCTATGAATTAGAATGAATTACAATGAATTAGAAAGATTCTATGAATTAGAATGAATTACAATGAATTAGAAAGATTCTATGAATTAGAATGAATTACAATGAATTAGAAAGATTCAATGCGGTTTACAATGAATTAGAAGATTCTACAAATTGAATGGAACATTCATAGCTAGAGATTAGTGGTTGACAGTTTATGGGATCGGATTTGGGGGGTGAGATTGTGATGGGGTCGATTGTGCAGATTCATTACCTAGGTACTTCAAGGAGAGATGCTGCTGGGAGGGGAGGAGGGAAAGGAGTCTGGGAAGGTGCTGGGCAAGGGAAAAAAGGGACAGCTACTACTGGACCTGGAGAGGGAGAAGGAGAGATGCTGCTAGGAGGGGAGGAGGGAAAGGAGTCTGGGAAGCTGCTGGACAAGGGAAAAAAGGGACAGCTGCTACTGGACCTGGAGGGCAGGAGAAGGAGAGATGCTGCTGAGAGGGGAGGAGGGAAAGGGAAGGGAAGAGAGTTACTGCTGGACAGGGAGGAGGGAAGGGAGAAAGAAAAAGGAAGGAAACAGCTGGCAGGGAGATTAGAGGAGGGGAAGGGGAGAGACAGGGATGAGATGGGAAGGAGGGGCAGCAGAGAAATAGAGAGGGACAAAGATGCCAGATCTGGTGTAGGAGAGATAAAAATGAAGAGAGCAGTGAAGCTGCAATGAATCATGTAAAAAGGAGAGAGGGGGCACAGGCTGGATGGAAAGGGGAGAAGGGCATAGAAAGAAGACAAATACCAAATGGAAGGGGGAGAAGTCATACAGTAGATGGAAGGGGCAGATGCTGGATTGAAGAAACAGAGAGGGCAGATGCTAGAAGGAAGAGAGTAAAAAGAAGATGAAAGCAGAAACCAGAGATAACAAAAGATAAAACCAAATAATTTTATTTCTATTTTGTGATTAGAATATATCAGATTTGAAATATATATCCTGCTAGAGCTGGGGACTGCAAAGTCCAGGCAGTGGCTTAGGGCTCTCTCTGACCAGGGGGCAGTTGCCCTAGTTGCACTCCCCTAACCCTATTCCTACTATGTGACTGCGGTATTCTGTTAGCATGATATTTCTGTGTAGCATTCTGTAATAATTTGGCTTATTCAGTTTTCTTGATAGTAGAGGGGATATATGTGAAGGAGAGGGGAGACAGGGGTTTTGTTGATCCTTGCTCTGTATTATTTGTATTTATAAAATGACAATTGTACAGAATATTGTTTCTTTTTATACTTTAATAAAATACATTCAATATAAAATCATAACTGAGGCTTGTGCGGATGGGATCAGATGGTTTGCGAGGACCGAGCTCACGGAGACGGAGCGGAAACGGGGTTTTTAAATTTCAGTCCTAGTAGTTTGCCGGTCCACAAAATAATTTTTTTTTCCCCACCGGTCCATAGGTGTAAAAAGGTTGAAGAACACTGCTCTAGGTAAATCAGGCATATCTCATCCCCAGACAACTAAGGCTTAGTGCACCTCCTCTGGATGGCTATTGCTGCACAATATAATCTATACCAAATGGCTTGGGTTTGTGTTAAATTTCAGTTGTGCAGTGCATGACCTTCCAGCTGGTCTTATCTCAAGATTAGCCAGAAGATACACAGATGCAGAGAACAGAAAAAGATGGCAAGAAGTCTCATGAGATTAGCCAGAAGATACACAGATGCAGAGAACAGAAAAAGATGGCAAGAAGTGACAAAGAAGATAGTGTAGGTGGAGAGGATAAACAGATGATGAAAGTAAAGGACACACAAAGGAGGAACTGATACCTACAAAGCCAAATTACAGAAAGATCAACAAGGTGAAAATGGAGAAGAGACTCAAAATGGTATGAAATGCACACAAAGGTAGCCCCCAATAGAAAAAGCTATAATCTCTGTAAATTTGCTAAAAAAATAAATAAATAAATTAGTATTTTGGTATGATAGAATAAAATAAGTTGAAAACGTTTAATCTGAGCAAGCTATTTTCAGGCACATGTTCACTAGGCCTATAACTTTTATCAATTGAATATGCAGGGCTAGAAAGGAACAACAGTGAGTGCTCAAATAGAGAAGCAATTTGCAACATTCTCTCCAGGACCTTTTGAATGGGTGCACAAATTGACTGATTTTACTAGCTACCCTGCTAACAGAAAATTTTATAACACTGTCCAGTACTACCTTGCCTCACCTGACTTTCCCTTCATGCCACCTATCTGGCATAAATTCCAGTGCTGTATGTACTTAAATCACTTTACCTAAATAACATTACTGTACTTAAATAACATTTTTACAGGATAGCATTTGTTATTTTTACTTAAGTAATAATTTCACCAATTTTCAATACTTTTACCTAGTTGCATCTGATGCTTGCAGTTAAAAGTAAAAGCAGAAGCAGAAGCAAGATGTAAATGATGATTTCTCAATAAACCAAAATCAGAAGCAAAACCTGAAATAGGATTTTGTTACTGCAAACCTTATCCAGTGTTCTCCCTAGCGTGTTTTAGCAGGGCGCTCCGCCCAGCTAATTTAGGTGAGCACCTGGCTGTCATCTTGCATCCGCACCACCAGCATCAAAGCCGCGCTCCAATCCTCTTCCCTGTCCCTACTCCAGGGGTGTCCAACCTGCGGCCTGACAAGGAGTTTTGTGCGACCCAGCTTCTCTCTCCCTCCGGCGGTAGTTTTCTGGCCGGCTCCCTTCTGCAGTCGGCTGCGGATGGCGCCGGCTCCTCACGCGCGATCTGTGGCTGTGTCAGAAGCGTTCCCTCTGACGTCATGACATCAGAGCGAAGGCTTCCAAATCAGCCATGAATCGCGCGAGGAGCCAACACCACCCACCACCGACTGCAGAAGGGAGCCGGCCAGAAAACTACCGCCGGAGGGAGAGAGAAGCTGGGTCGCACAAAACTCCTTGTCAGGCCGCAGGTTGGACACCCCTGGAGTAGAGACAGGGAAGAGGATTGGTGCGCGGCTTGCAAAAAAAATGTGTCCCAAGAACCAAAGTGACTGTAGGAGTCCTGAGACTCTGACTAGAGTTTCTGAATTATTAATTGGTGAAATTGGTGAGTATTTTGGGGTATTTCATATATGTGGTCTTTGGGAAAAAGATATTTGAAGGGAGAACTGTTGGGAAGAGAAAGGAAGAAATGGTGGACCTGGGGAAGGGAGGCAGGCAGGCAGGGGGAGAGATGGGATGGGGTCAGTTGGGAAGAGAAAGGGAGAGAAGTTGGATCTTGGGATGGGAAGGAGGGAGAAATGTTAGGTCTGTGGATGGAAGGCAGAGATGTAGCATCTCTTTTTTTCCCCTCCATTTCATTGTTCAGCATCAAAGGGGGAGGGAAGAAGAAAACAGAAAAGAGAGGGAGCAAAATGTTGGACCATGGAGATAGAGGAGGAGAGATGGACCCCATGGGAGGGCAGGAGGGAAGAGAGCTGGGATAAGAAGATGCTAGGCAGGAGATGGAAAGAAAAGGGCAGGGAGTTACAGCCTGACCAGTGGAGAGAGGGAGGGGGATTCTGAAAGTGGTGAGCCATGTGGATGAGGTCAAAAGGGAAATGACAAGATGAGTAAGAGAGCAGTGAGTACAGTGGTAGAAATGTGGTAATGGGGAGTAGATAGAAGGAAATAGGAGGCTGGGAAAGGAGTGAGATGGGAAATGGGAGAGCTAGGGACTGAGAGAAGATGGAGAATTGAGAGGTAGCTGAACATTTATAAAGAAGAAGGGTGAGAAAGAAGGCAAGATTTGAGTGGACAGAGGCAAAAAAAAGAAAAAGTTAAGAAGGCTGAAAGGGAAAAATCAATACGTTGGAGACAGGCATAAGGAAAGAATGGAACAGTATTGAGAAGAGGAGAAAAACTGGACAGCAAACATTGGAAAGAGAATTGGTAGAAGATCGACAAAAAGCAGAAAGAGAAACTGGGACCAAGATGATGGAAAAACAAAACATCCAGACAATAAGGTAGAAAAAATTGTTTTATTATGAATTTATTAACTGGAATATGTTAGCTTTGGGATATGTGCATCACAATTATTTTTGTATTCAGTGGCGTAGTCATATACAGCTGATTTGGGGGAGGGACTGGAGCCCAAAATTAGTGGAGGGGCACCAAAGTTTCTCCCTGCCTGAGTGCAATTTATAAATACTTGAGCTAGTGGAGATTCCCAAGCCCTGCCAACTGAATACATCTTCCTCCAGTCTGGCAACTTTGCAGCCAAAGGCAATATCCTCAAGCTGCCCCTGCTTTCATGCATACATGAAAACCAAGGGGGGGGGCAGGGAGGAGGCCCAAAAGAGCAGTAATATTTACCCTGATTAAACGATCCTCCACGTGCGCTGCTGACAGCTGATTCAGAATCCCCGCTCTGATGAGGCTCACCTCTGAAGAGGCTCACCATAGCTGTAATAGAAATGAATGGGAGAACCAGGAACACGCATCCCTGCTCATCAGAGTGGGGATGCGGAAGCCTGTGGCTGCTCCCACTGTCAGCGGTGTACGTGGAGGATCACTCAGTCAGGGTAAGAATTACTGCTTTTTTGGGTTCCTCTCTACAGTGTCCCTTTAATGAAGGTTTATTATTAAATACGTACATCTTCTATATTAGTGATTGCAAATTTGGGACCTGCTCAGCCTTTTTTTTTTTTTTGCTCATCAGCTAGTGTTGGTGTTTGTGCGGCCCCAGAAAATTTTTTTGTCCAACGTGGCCCAGGGAAGGTTGGACACCCCTACCCTACTCCTTCACCGTGAGCAGGGAGGGGTAACTTTCATAGCGTTCCAGGTCGTGGGCCAACCCTCTTCCCCACTCCTACTCCTTCACTGTAAGCAGGGAGGGTTAATTTGCATAGCATCAAATTTGCACCAACATATTTCCCCGTCCCGTCCACCCAACTATTTTTTAGTGCCACCCGGCTAGAAAAAATTTCTGGGGAGAACATTGCTTATCTCATCTTAAATTTTGCCGTTCAGTGAATACAACCTATAAGAACAGTGGAGTTGCCTGTGTTTGTTGAACTGATTATAGTCTCCAGGCAAACAGAACAGAACATAAGCAATGCCTCCGCTGGGTCAGACCTGAGGTCCATCGTGCCCAGCAGTCCGCTCACGCGGCAGCCCAACAGGTTCAGGACTTGTGCAGTAATTCTCTATCTATATCCCTCTATCCCCTTTCCAGCAGGAAATTGTCCAATCCTTTCTTAAACCCCAGTACCGTACTGTGCCCTATTACGTCCTCTGGAAGCGCATTCCAGGTGTCTACCACACGTTGGGTAAAAAAGAACTTCCTAGCATTCGTTTTGAATCTGTCCCCTTTCGACTTTTCTGAATGCCCTCTTGTTCTTTTATTTTTTGAAAGTTTGAAGAATCTGTCCCTCTCTACTCTCTCTATGCCCTTCATGATCTTGTAAGTCTCTATCATATCCCCTCTGTCTCCTCTTCTCTAGGGAAAAGAGACCCAGTTTCTCCAATCTCTCAGCGTATGAAAGGTTTTCCATCCCTTTTATCAGATGTGTCGCTCTCCTCTGAACCCTCTCGAGTAACGCCATATCCTTCTTAAGGTACGGCGACCAGTACTGGACGCACTACTCTAGATACGGGCGCACCATCACCCAATACAACGGCAGGATAACTTCTTTTGTTCTGGTTGTAATACCCTTCTTGATTATACCTAGCATTCTATTTGCTCTCTTAGCGGCCGCTGCGCACTGTGCCGTCGGCTTCATTGTCATGTACACCATTACCCCCAAGTCCCTTTCTTGGGTACTCTCATTCAATAAGATCCCTCCCATCGTATAGTTGTACCTCAGGTTTCTGCTTCCCACATGTAATACTTTACATTTCTCAACATTGAACTTCATCTGCCATCTCGTCACCCATTCCCCTAGTTTGTTCAAGTCCCTTTGCAATTCTTCGCAGTCCTCTTTAGTCCGAGCTCCACTAAATAGTTTGGTGTCATCCGCAAATTTTATTATCTCACTCTTCGTCCCTGTTTCTAGATCACTTATGAATATATTAAATAGCAGCAGCCTGAGCACCGAGCCCTGCGGAACACCACTCGTGACCCTCTTCCAGTCCGAGTAGTGGCCCTTCACTCCTACCCTCTGTTTCCTACCCGCCAACCAGTTTCTGATCCATCTATGTACATCTCCTTCCACCCCATGATTCTTCAGTTTCCGGAGTAGACATTTATGAGGCACCTTGTCAAAGGCTTTTTGGAAATAGTAACATAGTAGATGACGGCAGATAAAGACCCGAATGGCCAATCCAGTCTGCCCAACCTGATTCAATTTAAATTTTTTTTTTTTTTTTTCTTCTTAGCTATTTCTGGGCAAGAATCCAAAGCTTTACCCAGTACTATGCTTGGGTTCCAACTGCCGAAATCTCTGTTAAGACTTACTCCAGCCCATCTACACCCTCCCAGCCATTGAAGCCCTCCCCTGCCCATCCTCCACCAAACGGCCATACACAGACACAGACCGTGCAAGTCTGCCCAGTAACTGGCCTAGTTCAATATTTAATATTATTTTCTGAGTCTAAATCTTCTGTGTTCATCCCACGCTACTTTGAACTCAGTCACAGTTTTACTCTCCACCACCTCTCTCGGGAGCGCATTCCAGGCATCCACCACCCTCTCCGTAAAGTAGCATTTCCTAACATTGCCCCTGAATCTACCACCCCTCAACCTCAAATTATGTCCTCTGGTTTTACCATTTTCCTTTCTCTGGAAAAGATTTTGTTCTACGTTAATACCCTTTAAGTATTTGAACGTCTGAATCATATCTCCCCTGTCTCTCCTTTCCTCTAGGGTATACATATTCAGGGCTTCCAGTCTCTCCTCATACGTCTTCTGGCGCAAGCCTCCTATCATTTTCGTCGCCCTCCTCTGGACCGCCTCAAGTCTTCTTACGTCTTTCGCTAGATACGGTCTCCAAAACTGAACACAATACTCCAAGTGGGGCCTCACCAATGACCTGTACAGGGGCATCAACACCTTCTTCCTTCTACTGACTACGCCTCTCTTTATACAGCCCAGAATCCTTCTGGCAGCAGCCACTGCCTTGTCACACTGTTTTTTCGCCTTTAGATCTTCGGACACTATCACCCCAAGGTCCCTCTCCCCGTCCGTGCATATCAGCTTCTCTCCTCCCAGCATATACGGTTCCTTCCTATTATTAATCCCCAAATGCATTACTCTGCATTTTTTTGCATTGAATTTTAGTTGCCAGGCATTAGACCATTCCTCTAAGTTTTGCAGATCCTTTTTCATATTCTCCACTCACTCTTCGGTGTCTACTCTGTTACAAATCTTGGTATCATCTGCAAAAAGGCACACTTTTCCTTCTAACCCTTCAGCAATGTCACTTACATACATATTGAACAGGATTGGCCCCAGCACCGAACCCTGAGGGACTCCACTAGTCACCTTTCCTTCCTTCGAGCGACTTCCATTAATCACCACCCTCTGGCGTCTGTCCGACAGCCAGTTTCTGACCCAGTTCACCACTTTGGGTCCTAACTTCAGCCCTTCAAGTTTGTTCCACAGCCTCCTATGAGGTACTGTATCAAAGGCTTTGCTGAAATCCAATTAAATTACATCTAGCATATGTCCTCGATCCAGCTCTCTGGTCACCCAATCAAAAAATTCAATCAGGTTTGTTTGGCACGATTTACCTTTTGTAAAGCCATGTTGCCTCGGATCCTGTAACCCATTAGATTCAAGGAAATACACTATCCTTTCTTTCAGCAACACTTCCATTATTTTTCCAACAACTGAAGTGAGGCTCACCGGCCTGTAGTTTCCTGCATCATCCCTGTGACCACTTTTATGAATAGGAACCACATCCGCTCTCCTCCAATCCCCAGGAATCACTCCCGTCTCCAGAGATTTGTTGAACAAGTCTTTAATAGGACTCGCCAGAACCTCTCTGAGCTCCCTTAGTATCCTGGGATGGATCCCGTCTGGTCCCATCGCTTTGTCCACCTTCAGTTTTTCAAGTTGCTCATAAACACCCTCCTCCGTGAACGGCGCAGAATCTACTCCATTTTCTCGTGTAACTTTGCCAGACAATCTCGGTCCTTCTCCAGGATTTTCTTCTGTGAACACAGAACAGAAGTATTTGTTTAGCACATTTGCTTTCTCCTCATCACTCTCCACATATTTGTTCCCAGCATCTTTTAGCCTAGCAATTCCATTTTTTATCTTCCTCCTTTCACTAATATATCTGAAAAAATTTTTATCTCTCTTTTTTACATTTTTAGCCATTTGCTCTTCCGCCTGTGCCTTCGCCAAATGTATCTCTCTCTTGGCTTCTTTCAGTTTCACCCTGTAGTCCTTTCTGCTCTCCTCTTCTTGGGTTTTTTTATATTTCATGAACGCCAACTCTTTCGCCTTTATTTTCTCAGCCACTAGGTTGGAGAACCATATCGGCTTCCTTTTTCTCTTGTTTTTATTGATTTTCTTCACATAAAGGTCCGTAGCCATTTTTATCGCTCCTTTCAGCTTAGACCACTGTCTTTCCACTTCTCTTATGTCCTCCCATCCTAACAGCTCTTTGTTCAGGTACTTTCCCATTGCATTAAAGTCCATACGTTTGAAATCTAGGTCTTTA
This sequence comes from Geotrypetes seraphini, assembly GCF_902459505.1. Taxonomy (NCBI): domain Eukaryota; kingdom Metazoa; phylum Chordata; class Amphibia; order Gymnophiona; family Dermophiidae; genus Geotrypetes; species Geotrypetes seraphini. The sequence continues at coordinate 12,308,053 of NC_047089.1, read as the reverse complement.
AGTATCGTGCGGCCGCTCTCCATTTTAGCCGTTATATCAAACCAAACCGTTTGATGATCGCTACTACCCAGGTGAGCACCCACTCAAACATTAGAGATACTCTCTCCATTTGTGAGGACCAGATCCAATATCGCTTTTTCCCTTGTGGGTTCCGTCACCATTTGTCTGAGCAGAGCCTCTTGAAAGGCATCCACAATCTCCCTACTTCTTTCCGATTCCGCAGACGGAACATTCCAGTCCGCATCCGGCAGGTTGAAATCTCCCAACAGCAGAACCTCCTCTTTCCTTCCAAACTTTTGGATATCCACAATCAGATTCTTATCAATTTGCTGCGATTGAGTCGGAGGTCTGTAGACTACACCCACGTAGATAGAAGTTCCATCTTCTCTTTTCAGAGCAATCCATATCGCTTCTTCCTCTCCCCAGGTCCCTTGCATTTCGGTCGCTTGGATATTGATCTTTACATAGAGAGCTACTCCTCCACCTTTATGACCATCTCTGTCCTTCCTAAAAAGATTATATCCCGGTATGTTTGCATCCCATCCATGTGATTCACTGAACCATGTCTCTGTGATAGCAACAATATCTAGATCTGCCTCTAATATCAGGGCTTGCAGATCATGAACTTTGTTGCTTAGACTGCGAGCATTTGTGGTCATCGCTTTCCAGCTATTTTTCAGCGATAATCTCCTTTTTCGTATGGATTTTTGTCGTTTCACTTTCCGTTGCAATACTAAGAAATGAGTTGCTGATATTGCTTATGTTGCAACCTTTACTACTATCACATCTTTTCTTTTGCTGGGGGTGGTCTCTATAATTGTCCTTCGTACATACACCACCCCCACCTTCTAGTTTAAATGCCTAGAAAAATATTGTCTAAATTTCTCTGCAAGGTTTCTTTTTCCTGCTGTAGTAATATGTAGCCCATCAGTGCAATATAGCTTCTTGTCCTTCCATGTATTTCCCCATCCTCCTATGTACCTGAAGCCTTCTTGATGACACCAGGCTCTGAGCCATCTATTAAAGTCCTCTGTGTTTTTCACTCTTTGCTCTCCTTTTCCATATGCAGGCAGTATTTCAGAAAAAGTTAAAGTCTTTACAAAAGGTTTCACGCCCTCACCAAGCTCCCGAAAAGCTTTCTGTGCTGCAAGTGTGGAGTTGTTGGCCAGGTCATTTGTTCCCAGATGGATAACAACATCAGTGTTAAAATCCTTAGTTTCTTCCTTAATTATAGTCAGTATTTGCCTGGAACTCCTGGTAGCTGAGGATCCTGGAAGACATTTCACTATTTTGGTCTCCTCGTCTTGTGTTCCAAGGTTAATGCCTCTGATGATGGAATCCCCCAACAGTAATAGTTTTCTGTTTTTGGCTTTTTTATTTGTACTTAGGGTGCGCTTGTTCTCTTGAGTTACCTTCATTGGTTCCAGTCCCACCTCCCTTCTGTTTTCCTGAGTATCGCAGTGCACTAGTGGAGCGAAGGAATTCTGTAGAGGTAATATTAGTGAAGGTGGATGTTTCTGTGTTACATGTCGCAGTCTTCCTGAGCCTACTGTGACCCATTTATTCCTGGGCTGTTTTATTCTTTGAGGTAGAGGTGGTAAGTTGGTATGATTTTGTGGAGTGATGGAAGCTGCTTTAATTGTATTCAATTCCTGTTTAAGTTTGCAGAGCTCCTCCTTAATACTGGCAAGTTGAAGACAGATGGGGCAAGCCTTAAGCCTCCAAATAGTATGTCTTGGAATTAAAGCACCACAGTGATTGCATAGAATAAAGGTCATCTTGATTGGTTGTGAAGTGACTTGATTTGAGTAGTCCTGATTATATGGGTCTCTATATATGAATTGTGGTCCCTGGGGTTGGTGGGACTATAAGTAAGACTACTAGTAAGACAGAAATATAGGCTCTATACCACCTAAAACACAGTATTTTAAACAAAACTGCAGGTTCTATCAGTGCTACCCTAAAACACAGGATTTATAACAGGATTTTCCCTACTTTAGTCCCCTGAGCCACAGGCACCAGAAATATAGGCTCTATACCACCTAAAACACAGTATTTTAAACAAAAATGCAGGTTCTATCAGTGCTACCCTAAAACACAGGATTTATAACAGGATTTTCCCTACTTTAGTCACCCTGAGCCACAGGCACCAGAAATATAGGCTCTATACCACCTAAAACTCAGTATTTTAAACAAAACTGCAGGTTCTATCAGTGCTACCCTAAAACACAGGATTTATAACACGATTTTCCCTACTTTAGTCACCCTGAGCCACAGGCACCAGAAATATAGGCTCTATACCACCTAAAACACAGTATTTTAAATAAAACTGCAGGTTCTATCAGTGCTACCCTAAAACACAGGATTTATAACAGGATTTTCCCTACTTTAGTCACCCTGAGCCACAGGCACCAGAAATATAGGCTCTATACCACCTAAAACACAGTATTTTAAACAAAAATGCAGGAAGAGGAAATAAGATTTAACAGAGGAAAGAGAAGGATTTATTTTTTTGTGCTTTTTTATATTTTTTTTTAGTAAGAAACAGGGAGGACAAGAGAAATTAAGCAGATATAATGCTGAAAACCAGTCAAAAGAGCAGAATATGAAATGCTGAGTAACTTAGCTTTTAGAAGTTCACAGGGCAGCCTTGTTCACAGCAATGTCCCAAAGATAATGCAATTAACCTTAGAAGTAAACTAGAGCCCCTCCCTTCTCCACCTAATCAGCAGAAAACAATGGCTGAATACTAGTAAGACCGAAATATAGGCTCTATACCACCTAAAACACAGTATTTTAAACAAAACTGCAGGTTCTATCAGTGCTACCCTAAAACACAGGATTTATAACAGGATTTTCCCTACTTTAGTCCCCTGAGCCACAGGCACCAGAAATATAGGCTCTATACCACCTAAAACACAGTATTTTAAACAAAAATGCAGGTTCTATCAGTGCTACCCTAAAACACAGGATTTATAACAGGATTTTCCCTACTTTAGTCACCCTGAGCCACAGGCACCAGAAATATAGGCTCTATACCACCTAAAACACAGTATTTTAAACAAAACTGCAGGTTCTATCAGTGCTTCCCTAAAACACAGGATTTATAACAGGATTTTCCCTACTTTAGTCACCCTGAGCCACAGGCACCAGAAATATAGGCTCTATACCACCTAAAACACAGTATTTTAAACAAAAATGCAGGAAGAGGAAATAAGATTTAACAGAAATCTAGGTATATGATGTCTATGGGGTCTCCTCTGTCCATCCGTTTGTTAATTCCTTCGAAGAAGTGCAATAAGTTAGTTAGGCACGATCTCCCCTTGCAGAAACCATGTTGGCTGGTCATCGGAAGTTTGTTTCTTTCAAAATGTTCATCAATAAGAACATAAGAACATAAGTAGTCGCCTCCGCCAGGGCAGACCAGAGGTCCATCCCGCCCAGCGGTCCGCTCACGCGGCGGCCCATCAGGCATATTGCCTGAGCAGCAGTCCCTGACTAATTTTATACCTACCTCTTCATTTATCTCTAAACCTTCCACTGCTCTTATCTGTACCCCTCAATCCCTTTGTCCTCCAGGAACCTATCCAGGTCTTCCTTGAAACCCTGTACTGTGCTATTTCCTATCACGGCTTCCGGAAGGGTGTTCCATGTGTCCACCACCCTCTGTGTGAAAAAAAATTTCCTTGTTTTCGTTTTATCAGTGCTTCCGCCATTTTCCCCAGAACCGAGGTCAGACTCACCAGTCTATAGTTTCCCGGGTCACCTCTTGATCCCTTTTTAAAGATGGGCATAACGTTGGCTATCTTCCAATCCTCCGGGATCACGCCTGTTTTCAGGGATAAGTTGCAAATTTGCTGCAGTAGTCCCGCTATCTCCTCCTTTAATTCCTTCAGAACCCTTGGATGGATTCAGTCCGGACCCGGATATTTGTCAGTTTTTAGTTTTTCTATCTGCCTGTGCACATCTTCAAAGCTCACTTCCATGGATGTTAATTTTTCTGCTTGATTTCCATTGAAGAGATGATCTGGGTCACTTTGAAGCGGAGATGAATCTGGTAGCAATTCTTGGTGAACAGATATGTGTCTATAGCAGACTGCTAGTCATCCCAACATAAATTTTACATTGGGGTGATTGTCATAAATTTTACATTGGATTGATAGTCTGGCCCCCAAGACTGAAGAGTTCTCACATCAGTTCTCAAATATATTCAGAGTTTGCCATCAAATGAAAAACTGTTGGAACAACAGTCAATGACTACAACTTCATGAAAGCCTTCTCTGTAATTTGCCAGCATGAAGATGAAGATACAAGTGATGAATTAGACTGTATTGCTTCTAATGTAAATAATGATGATGATAAAGTATTCTTCGCTATATGGAAGTCAAGTGTTTCAGACTTGAACAGTATCTGCAGACCCAGTTAAAAGACATCAGTAATACTGCAGCCTGTCCTGATTTGAAGGACCTTGTTACTCAGACAGAGCAATCCACTTTCAGCCAGTGCAACTGTTAATAATAATAATAACTTTATTTTTATATACCGCCATATCACAAACAGTTCTAAGCAGTTTACAAGGGAAGAGACTGTATACAGATAGAGACATTACATTGTTAAGTTTAGTCAGGTTTATCTAGAAGTACATCAGGTTGAGGTGGGGTCAGAGAAATTTATCAAAGAGATAGGTTTTTATTGACTTTCTAAACGTTTGGTATGAGAGTGCGTTTGAGATGAAGTTGGTTAAACATTTATCCCATTTGCCTGCTTGGAAAGATAGTGTTATGTCGAGGTATCTCTTGTAGGTGTAGCCCTTTAGGGATGGAAAAGTGAACAAAGGTACTGCGTGTATTAGTTGTGCCTGGGAATTCGAATTGGTGGGAAAGATAGGCTGGGGATGAGCCTGTCGTGGTTTTGAAGCAAAGGCAAGCAAACTTTAAAAAATACCTTTTTAGCTGGGGTCACATGATGTCATCAACCTGAGCAGACACCTTGCGACTCGACTCCTCTCCTAACCCCTCTTTATTTTGGTGTTTGGAAGCAAAATAGTTATTCTCTGAGCTATCGACTTGAGGCTGATCAGGAGGACTCTGTTTGTGAAACTTTACATTCTTAGTTCTCTGCACTGTGTGGTTCGGCCAAGGTGGCTGAGGAAAGACAGAACTGCACCTGTGAAAATACTGTGAAAAATGGCGGCAAAGCAGACAGACGGTACAACTCCCTGAAGACATTATGCAATTGTTGATGCACCATTTATCACAACTACTCAATGACAAACTAGCTAAGCTGCACACCTTGATGGAAGAACAAGACTAGATAGCAAGGCACACAGCATGCATTTAGCATGTGGAGGAGCAGATGTCAGCCCAAGAAAATCGGTTTTCAGTTGCGGAGGGAAAACTGAACTCACTAGAGTCAAAGGACAAGATCTTACTCAAAAGAATTGAAGATTATGAAAAAAGGAGACAGCGAAAAATATTTGCATATTGGGCTTCCCTGAGAGTGTTAAGGAGACAGAGCTGCAGCATTTTGTGGAAACATGGATCCCACAGACCTGGATTCCTTCTTGAACACAGGGCCTGTGCAGGTGGAGAGAGAGCACACAGGTTGTGGCAGCACAGAGAAAATAAGACAGCATTCTCAGCCCAGATCAGCATTGGCTCAATTCCTTAATTAAAGCCCTGCTCTTGGACTACAACAGGAAACATAATTCATTGGAATATAATAGTTAAAAATTTGCTTTTTCAGGATTTTTCCCACAAAGTGGCTAAGCAACATAAAGCAATGGCGCCATTTTGTTCCAGCCAGATTGCACTTCATCCATAATCAATCATCTGGACGAAGACTTAGGAGGTGAGACGGTTTTTGGTGGGCCTACCATCTGCTTGAAGTTGAGTGATGCATACTTCACAACAGTATCTAATAAGGAGGGGTTTGTTGCACATTTTGCTGCTTTGATGGCATTGTTATATTGGGGGGGTTATTTATCAATTTTCAAATTAAATTACAAGAATTAACTCTTGTTACAGCAATACTGCTAGGAATTAAGTACAAAAATAAAGAAAGAAAATCTTTATACATTAAAAAGTAGCACCTTAGACCTCAATCAATAGGGGGAGGAATTACAAAAAGTGAAGAGAAACTTATTTTCACTTAAATAAACAATCATAAGAAAGACTTAACAGCATTCTTAAGAATCCCTTTTCCTAACTGCTGTTCACCATAACTAGACTAAACATTTCCTGTGGTCAACTTTTTCAAATCCAAGAAAGCTCAGAGTTGTTCAGGAGAATAAAAAATATATTTAACCCCTAGATATTTAACAAGGCATTTACAGGGGTAGGCTAAAAAAAAAAAAAATGTGGCACCTAGAGAAACAGTTTCAAGTCTCATCACAAGAAACAATTTCCTACGTTCCTGTGTCTGTCTTGCTACATCAGAGTATATATATAAACTTTTTTCCCAGAGAACATTTGTGAAGAACAAAAATATATACGAAAAATAACATTTACGTCTTGTTCAAAGACTAACAAAACTAATAAAGTCATTCTTTCCGATAATTCAGATACTGTTGATTCTAATAGATCAGATACATTTAAGACTCCTTACATATTGGTTTTTATTAGCTGTTTTGGAGTGGTTTCTCTTGAAACTTCGAAAGGTGAAACCAAATTTCTGCACCTTGAATACTGTGTGCAATTCTGGTTACCATATCTCTAAAAAGATATAGAAGAATTAGAAAAGGTACAGAGAAAGGCACCAAAATTATAAAAAGGATGGGAGACAAGATGGCTCGGGGTGACATGATAGAGGTCTATAAAATACTGATGTTTACTCTTTCCAAAAATACTAGGACTAGGTAGAGAATGACAGGGACAAATTTGTCCCCATCCCCCCCGAATTCATCTCCATCCCAGCGAGTTCTGTCCCTGTCCCATCCCTGCAAGTTATGTCCTCAAGTGCACAAGCCTCGAACACTTCAATCCACATTGACAGTAACAGGTCAGGGATGAAGACAGATCCAGCAAGGACAGAGAAAAATTTGTTCCCGTGTCATTCTCTACTATGGGGCATGTGGAGAAGTACTAGATTTAAAACAACCTTTGGACATCGCCTGGACCTGAGTTGCTTTTTCCCGTCTGCCTACAGGCAAGTCCACAAACCAGGCAGAAAGGGGGTGGGGTGAACTCCAATTTGTAGCCATCCCCGATGACTTCCAGAATCCATTAGTTAGTCGTGATAGCCTCCCAAGCTGCCAGGAAGTTCTGCAGCTTGCTTCCAATCTTGCCTAGGGAGGCTGGAGGCCCGGCATCATTGTGACTTCTTGGGCTGACCCCCTGAGTGGGAGGTAGATGTAGCCAGAAGGACGTTGAGAGCTTCAACAGCAACTCCAGTAGTTGGAACCTAAAGACAGTATCAAGCAGACTTCTACGTTCTATGGCCCAGAAATATCAAAGAAAAAAGGCAATTTATTCATGAATTTATAGTATTGGGCAAATTGGACAGACCATTCAGGTCTTTATCTGCTGTCATTTACTATGCTACTATCCTGTTGTATGCGCTTATATAACAACAGAAGAAGGGAAAGTCTTTCTTGCAAAAACAATTGATATATGGTACTCAAAGGATACTATGATCATGTAAGGGATTATTAAAATGAGATATGCTCTGTAAATGAATTATGTTATCTGGTAATATGTTGGGTCTTATAAGTTAGCAGACTTTTGTTACCTGTTAATACTGTCTGGTATGTATTTTAATTGGTTTTTATTGCGTAAGTTTACTTTTGTAATCTGCTTTGGATAAAGGCAGATTAGAAATAAACTAAACTAAAGTTCAGGAAATGCACATACAGCAGAAGCTATAATAAACTGTGAACAAAAATTCAAATGTCTAGTTTAGTCACAGACAATGCTGCAAATGTATCCAAGATGATAAGAAATTTAGAAGAGCATGAAGAGAATACCAAGCTAATAACATATGGTTACAGTGCTCATTTGCTGCACCAAAGACTTCAGTGTCCCAGAAATAAAGACTAATGTCGTTGAAATTGCTAAACACTTCCATAACAATCATTTTGCTGCAGCAGCTCTGAAAAGAACAGGTGGAACCAAGCTAACGCTCCCACAAGATGTTAGATGGAACTCTGCAGTGACCTGTTTTGAGCAGTATATCAAGAACTTGCCTATTCTGATGGCATCTGGTTGTAAATATTAAGATTATACCAGCAAGAATGAGACTGTAGAAAACCATGATTTAAATCAAGTCTTTCTGACTAATGATTTAAATTGTGATTTAATCAAAAATTCACCAAGTTGCACACACACAAGTTTTAGATGCCTAAATGAGCTGAATGAGTGCACACAAATGCACACCCATACTGCTAACTATTCCTAATGGTATGGATATTGAGAAGCACATTGTTTCAGAACTCCATTTATCCAATGAAATCCAAAATATTCAATTAGCGTTGAGAAAGGAGACTACCAGAAAGTATTACAAGTTTAAAAGGAATACATTCACATCTCGGTGTGTGTCAGAAAACAAGGACCCCTTCAAATTCTCAGTAAGAGTCAATGTGTTCAGTAACGGATTACCATATTAAGCAAATAAAGGAGAAAGATCAGAAACCTGTAATAGTTCCACAGACTAATATGTGGCTTTAGAAAAGCTAGAACAAACAAAGGCAAAACCAACAAGATCTGCAGTGAAGGATGCGAAACAAAAACAAGGGAAACTGCAGAAACACATACAATGAATCAGGCTAAATTTATTTCTATAAAATAATTGAGTGCAGTTAATAATATCACCTTAAAAACAAACCTAGGGACCTGACACGGTCCGTGTTTCAGTTAACACGTCTTCATCAGGGGTCCCATGTTTCTATGTTTCTATGAAAAGGAATCAAGTAAAACCGCAAACAAGAAAACAGTAAAAAACAAAACAAAACCATAGCCTATGAAAGAGCAAACATCAAGGAACAATCCATGTGTGAACTCCAGCTACGTTTTTTTTTTCTGTTTTCTTGTTTATGGTTTTACTTGATCCCTTATCGACCTGGGACCCCTGATGAAGGCGTGTTAACCGAAACACGGACCATGTCGGATCTCTAGGTTTGTTTTTAAGGTGGTATTATTAACCGCACTCAATTATTTTATACAAATAAATTTAGCCTGCATCATTGTACGCGTTTCTGCAGTTTTTCCTTGTTTTTGCTTTAGAAAAGCTGCAACCTTCACAATGTCCTCCTTGCTTCTTAGAATATAAACATCCAATATTTGATGTCCTTTGGTATTATTTAATGACCCTGCTGACTGCTTTCTTCTTATCTCATGGAATTTCTGTAACTTTCCATAGCACAGACCGACTACATCAGATTTAACATTTAACATCAGATTTCATTTCTTGTGTCTTCCTAGAATTGCAGTCATAATTAGCCTTATAAATGAACTGCATTTTCACTGTTGCAGTAAAATATATGGTAGCCGTATTAATCCACTTTTAAAGGTAATATATAAAAATAAACAAAACAAAGTAAATAAGATAAGTTAGTCCAATTAAAAAGTAATACATTTATTAGTTTTCAAAAGTAACCCCCTTTCTACAGATCAAAAGGGTACATTCATAAGGTAACCAGAAAATGTATTACTGTGTGCAGGGGTTAAATTGTGGAACTCACTTGTCAGTCAGTTACGAAAATGCTGTGAAAAGGGCAGTTATAGAAAATTACTCCAAACTCAGTTATTTGTAAATGCATTTTTCTAGATACTAATCTCTCATGATTGTTTTTTGCTGAAGAATTTTTATATGATTCCTTGTATAAGCCTGGTGTGGCTTTCTTCTTTTATAGTCGATCTTCTGAGGATTATTTGTTCATGTTTGTTTGATCTTATTTGTTTTACTGAATTATGTATGTAAAGATATGTAAACCGTTTAGGTTTAAACGGTATAGAAATTTTTAAAATAAATAAATAGTCCAATAAAAATTATTTTCTTTACGTTTTGTTTCTATATATTACATTCAACAGCAGAAAAAAGCTTTTATTTTCTTTTTGTATGTACAGGGGTGTCAAGCTATAGCATAAGAGGTTTGGCTTTCAAGGCATAGGCAAAAAATATTCATTAATTTTATCACTACTGTATATATGGATTCTAATTTCTGGTTATCCTGGAAACAAGGCCTGCTTTCAAAGATTGGAGTTATCTTTTCCATACTTGGGAGTGCAAAAATAAATATTGTAACAATATTGAATACCAAAATCATTGCTGTATTTTACTGAAAAAAAAGAAAGAAAAGAAAATTGGCTAACATTAAGAACTCTCTCTCCACTGCATTTACTACCAAGATAAAAAGCTGCTATGAATTAGTTCCGTCATCTTTAACAGCAGACATCCAGATCTACTACGCTTTGTACTATGCAACCAAAAATGTAACAATTAGTGATTCTAAGAATTCTGGTTAATCCTTCTCTCTCATGGTTTTTAACATGCAAGGATGTGTTTATGCTCAGCAATATAGTACAATATAGTGTTTAATATACACTGCCTTGTAAAAGTCTTCATATCCTTGTACTTTTCACATTCTGTTGTCTAAAATCAAGAGGCTGTTTCACTGATTTATACAACTTATCAAGGTAAAAGAACAATTCTGGGAATAGGATGGGAGATTTGGATTTAGCTCATGCCTTTCTCAGTGGTTCAAAGTTATTTCCCTGTCCTGGAACAGCTTACAACCTACCGTATTTTTCGCTCCATAAGACGTACCTGACCATAAGACGCACCCTAAATTTAGAGGAGGAAAACAAGAAAAAAAAAACATTCTGAACCAAATTCTCCCTGCTAGGCTCTGCACCCAACCCCCACACTTCTTGCCAGGCTTTGCACCCTGTCCCCCCTCCCTGCCAGGCTTTGTACCCTGTCCCCCCTCTGGTGATCTAGTGGTAGGCAGGGACAAGGCAGGTGACTTTTTAAAATATGCAATGTCACCTCAGTAACAACTATAGAAAAATAGACAAATATAGTGCAAAATATAGACAGCAGATATAAATTCTCAAAACGGACACATTTTGATCACTAAATTGAAAATAAAATCATTTTTCCTACATTTGGTTGTCTGGTGATTTCTTTCTTTCCTTCCTCACACCAACAATTGTCCCTTCCTTCCTCCCTCCTATGTTCCCCTCACTGCCTTCCAGCCTTTGCCCTCTCCCTCCCCCCAACTCAGGTCCAACAATTATCCCTTCCTCCCTCCCTCCTATGTTTCCCTCACTGCCTTCCAGCCTTTGTACTTTTCCACCTCCCCAAGCCCGCCAACCTGCTAATTACCTCCTGCTGCTGCTGCTGTGAAGATACATCAACGAAGCAGCAGCGGCAGGGGGGGGAGGTTGGACTCCTGGCTCACCAGCGGTTCGAGGGACGAGGGGGGAGCTGGCATGGAACGAACTGCTGGGAAGTGCCAGGTGGCCAGCCCAGAAGCCTTAACCCTGACGTCAGAATTGACGTCGGGGGTAAGGCTTCTGGGCCTGCGGCAGGCAATCACTGCAGCCACCTGGCCTTTCCCTTCCTCTACTTATGACGGTATTGAGATACCAGGAGCAGCGGCAGTGGGCGGCGGTCAAAATAAGGTAACGGCCCAGGGGGGGTATTCACTCCATAGGACGCACCCTTTTTTCCACCCACTTTAAAAAAAAAAAAAAAAGTACACCTTATGGAGCGAAAAATACAGCAGTTTGCATCTTAAGCGATAGATGACTAGGTGATTTGCTTACATTCCAACTGATGGCAGTGGGATCTAGCCCACTGCTATATTAGACTACTGTTCCATGTATTATTCAAAAAAGTAATTAAGAATAAGAAACCAGAAAGTCAGTCTTCACCCTCTTACCTCAATGTCTTACTGGAAGCCCCTTTTGCAGCATTAACAAACATAAGTCATTTAGCAACTCTGCAGATTAGGATGGCATAGATTTTGCCCATTCTTCATGCAGAATAGTTTAATTTATTTCAAATGTAGCCCGTTCTGAGCTCGTTGGGGGAAAATGGGATAGAAAACAAATTAAATAAATAAATAAATAAAAGGGTCTGGTGATCATTGTGGACTGGCGACTTCAAGTCTTTCTACCAATTTTCTATTGGATTCAGGTCTGAACTTTTGACATTCACTTTCTTCTTACTGAGCTACTATATTGTTGATTTTGTTTAGGGATCACTGTCCTTCTAAAAAGGTGAATCTTCTCCCCATTCTCAGGTCTATGGTCAACTGAGCAGGATATCCTCCAGATCTCCCTGTATTTTGTAACATCCATCATTCCTTCAATCTACATAGGCCTCCCCAGCCTAACTGCTCTGATGTAGTACTACGACAGAATGCTGCCACCACCATGCTTCACTGTATGGATGGTGCTACAGGATAATGTGCTGGGTTTGTGCTATGCCACACCCAGATCAAAATGTTCCATTTTGGCTCACACCAGAAAACCTTCTCCCACATGTCTGAGGTGCACCTTAAGAGTTTCTCTGCCAATTAAAAGGCAGCACATCATATGGCTTCACTTCAATAGATGCTTCCTTTCTGCCACCCTTCCACATAAGCAGCGAAACTTGATCACCACCTCTCCAACATGTTGACAACAGCGACCATCTACAAATCATTTTGAAAAGAAATCAAAACCTTGTTATTCAAAAAATTTATCAAGAAAACGTAACACGAGGATCCAAGATGGCCGCGGTCGCGGTTAACTGAGCAGCTGCCTGCAAGTCTTCTCTTCTAAAAGTTTTCCTCCGACATTCTTCGTCGCGTTACATATTAGTTATGCCAAAGAGGAGAGGGAAGAGCGTCCCTGTAACCTCGTGACGCTCTGGAGCAGCTCCCTTCGGCAATATTGAAGACTTACTAAGGTGGATGCAGGGCGCCACAGGTTCGTTGGCGTTGCCTCTGCCTGAGACGCTTCCGGGAAACGGATTGGAGGCTTCGCATCGGGCTCTTGAGATCACATTGTGCCCCGACGTGAGAGCTCCCCCCCAATCCTCGCGCCGCCAGTTTCCCGGGGTTAGAGAGACAGTCGGAAGTCGACTTGCGTTCTTCCCCTGAGGTTGCCGGGGATGGAGGGATAAACAACGACCCAGACTCCCAGAGTTTACATCGGAACCTGAGTGCTTACGAGGATGGAATAACAACGGGGTTAGTCCCGACCCAGGAGAGACAAAGAGGAAGAGAACCTCTGGTTGGTGAGCAGAACTTTTCAGTATCAGACTTGCAAACTTTAAATATTATAAAGCCCCAAGAGGTAACATTAGACGCCTTGTGGGATCTGACTGCCAATTTGGTTAGAACAGTGAATACTAATTATTTTCAAATTGAAGGGAAGATAAAAAATCAGGAGAAGGAAGTTCTTCAAATAAAACAAGACCTGGGTAAATCAAAACTAGATATCCAGAACATTAAAGATGAACTTAAATCTTCCAAGTTAATTCAGGAGACATTAATGAAGGACAATATCAACTTAAGAAGGAAGATAGAGACATTTGAAAATTTCTCCAGGAGTAACAATCTTAGATTGATTAATTTTCCTCGAATTTTAACAGTTACCCCGAGAGAAATGATAAAACGTTATTTGTTGGAGATCTTAGAAGTTCCAGAAGATTCATTGCCTCCTTTTACCCAAGTCTATTACTTGCCGAATAAAAATCAGAGTCAACAGGAAAAAAACCAAGGACCAATGGATGTGTCTGCTTTACTTGAATTATCAGATAAAGAAAGTGCAATACCAGCAACATTGATAGTGACTTTGGCTCATACACTGGATAAAAACTGGCTTTGAGATTTTTCTTTAAAAATAAAGAGAAAAAGTTTCTTGATTTCAAGATACAAATGTTCCTAGATTTGGCAAGAGACACACAAAAGCGTAGAAGAGAATTTTTATTATTAAAACCGGGAGTTTTAGCTCTTGGGGCGACTTTTTATCTTTGTCACCCATGCAAGTGTATAATACAATATAATTCTCAGAAATATGTTTTCTTTGAGCCATATCAGCTAACGGCCTTTCTCTCTTTGTCCCCCCTAGCGATGGAAAAGAAATGAGGGCTTTAATGTATTAGACGCCTGTATATCAGTTAATCGCGTTCCACGCTTCTTATGCTAGTATTTTCTTATTATTCCGTTTATATTATATCCTGAATCTCATTGTGGACTTGAGTTGATTAAGCAATGTCTATGTTCCTATATAACTTGGGGGTAAATTTTTTGTTTTCTTTATGTTGTAATCACTTTCTTTACAAATGAATCTTGAATTGAATATTTGAAATCTATAAATTAAAAAATTAAAAAAAAAGAAATCCTAACACATCTCCATGACTATCCTGACACTGTAAATTTCCCAGCAAAGTCTCAACCATGTAAACAGCACCCTAATTTGTAATTTTCCTGGAAATGTCCAGTTATCTTCTTTTGTAATCCGCCCAGAACTGCAAGGTATTGGCGGAATAGAAATCAGTAATGTAATAAGCCATGTTTCTGGAATAATCTTGAAAATGTTGAAAAAAAAAGTCAATAACATTTCCCCAGCCTTAGATTTATATAATTATTTTAACAATCTTACAGTAACACCGGCCTTTCTCACATTTCCTTAGTCCACTCCTTCAAACTTTGGAGGTGTGGTCTGATCTAGGCAGTGTCTTAGTGGCACAAAACTGTTTCCAATGAACAGCGATGGACATGGCAGTACTGCCAATTAGGCTATCAGGACATAAAAATGTAAGAATAGCCATACTGAGTCAGACCAATGGTCCATCTAGCCAGGATCCTGTTTCCAAGTTGGCAAGCACTGGCATCCCCCATGTCTGTCTAAATAGCAGACTATGGACTTTAACTCCAGGAATTTGTCCAAACCTTTTTTTTTAAACCTATCTACATTAACCACCTCTGGCAACGTGTTCCAGAGCTTAACTATTCTCTGAGTATAAAAATAAGAATATAAGAACTGCCATATTGGGACAGACCAAAGGTCCATCAAACCCAGTATCCTGTTTCCAACAGTGGTCAACCCAGGTCCCCTCGTCATTCTCTAGGCAGAAACCCAAATAGTAGCAACATTCCATGTGACCAATCCCAGGACAAGCAGTGGTTTCCCCTATGTCTGTCTCAATAGCACACTATGGATTTTTCTTACATAAACTTGTCCAAACCTTTCTTAAACCCAGCTACACTAACCACTGTAACCATATCTTCTGGCAACTATTCTTTGAGTAAAAAAATATTTCCTCCTATTTATTTTATAAGTATTCCTCAAATATATCCCCCCTCAGCTGTCTCTTTTCCAAGCTGAATAATTTCTTTAGTCTTTCCTCATACGAGAGGAGTCCCATCCCCTTTATCATTTTGGTTACTCTTCTTTAAACTTTTTCCAATTCTGCTATATCTTTTTTGAGATACAGCAACCAGAAATGTGCGCAATACTCCTTAGAAAATTTTTAAAACAGTCAGGGGATAGGAGACCATGTCTTATTATAAACTAGCAACTGATTAAAAGACAGGAATCAAAGAGCAGGACTAACTGGTCAGTTTTCTCAATGGAGCTTCTTCCCAAAGTATTACGCAGCTCTGGGCATGTCTGAGCCATGCAGTTCAGAACTCGTCTCAGGTTGTCAGGTGCCATAAGGCCAATGCAATAGTGGGAGGCTAAGCATTTTACATTCAGACTGCTTCTCATAAAAAAACAAGAATTGCCATACTGGGACAGAACAAAGGTCCATCAAACCCAGCATCTTGTTCCCAACAGTGGCCAACCCAGGTCTCAAGTACCTAGCAAGATCCTAGATTTTATGCTACTTATTCTAGGAATAAGCAGTGGATTTCTCCAAGTTATCTCAATAGTGGCCTAAGAACTTCCCTTTCAGGAATTTATCCGAACCTTTTTTAAACCCTCCTACGTTGATTTCACCACATTCTCCAGCAACGAATTACAGAGTTTAATTACTAGTATTTTTGGAAAGAGTAAACAAGCAGGTCATATCTCCACTCAGTTTTTTATAGACCTCTATCATATTATCCCTGAGCCATCTATTCTCCAAGATAAAGAGCCCTAGCCTTTCCTCACAGGAAGTTGCCCCATTCCTTTTATCATTATGATAAAAACAGAGGCACATGGGTGAAATTACCAAGACCGTAGTTAGCTCATGGCTCCTTAGCACATGCCACTAGCATCATCATCTTTAAGCGGTAGTAATCATGCATTAGTGCTTACAGCTGCTTAGTAAGAGAGCCTGTATCTCTTTTTCACAATATCAAAACAAGTTAAATCCACCATCATTGAAACACACTTTAAATACACTTCTCTCTCCGTATTCGCTGTGATACAGCGAATACAGAAAAACTGCGAATAACTTTTTCATATGTTATTCGCTGTTTTCTATTACAAACCATTGTGAATATGGTGAAACCGCGAATAATATGGTGGGAGATCTGGCCTGTTCCTGAAGGAGAGGCAAAACACGGTGAAGAAAGTGCTAGGAACCGGCGATTCTCTCTGTAAACGCTTGGAATTGGTGATTTCTCTAAGCAAGCTGATGTCATTTGGGGGAGGAGCCATCAAGCTAAAAACCGTGAATAATCGAAACCGCGATTGCTGAAACCGTGAATATGGAGGGAGAAGTGTAATTCTGGTTTCAACCAAATGTTTCTTAGTCTTACATTTTACACACACAGAGTGTCATTTTCAATAAGTTCAACTTTGGACCTTTCCCACAAGACGTCCAAAGTCGGGGCAGAGAAACAGCCATTTTTGAAATCGGCAACACTGCAAAACACCAAAAAATTTTGAAAATCGCCTACTTAGACATCTTGACTAACAGGTCAACCAGCTTTATTTGCTATTTTTGACCACAAAACTGTTCAAGTTCAAAATGATCTAATGCAAACTATTTGGATGTGGGAGATGTCAGCATTGTAATGGACTGACCACATAGACATGCTAGTAGAGCATTGGGGCACCTTAGAAGAAACTTAACATAAAGGGTGTCAGAAGTACATCACACCATAACACCCACCAAAACTCCAATAGCCCTTATGGCTGTAGGCCGTACCTAAATGGCAGTATGGGCTCACACTTTCCACCATAAATGTAGTATTTTGATCCAGTGTCTTTTAGACTATTGGTGCAATCATTGATCTTACCCATTCTGGATTACTGTAACATCATTTACTTGGGATCTTCCCAAAAAATTTTAAGAAGACTGAGAATAATTCAGAATACCGCGGTTCAACTGATATTTGGTCTGAAGAAGACTGACCATATTAGCCCATATCATCGTTTGTTGAACTGGTTAGCGTTGTAAGCAAGAGTTCTATTTAAATTTTCTTGCATTTGCTTTAAGTTGATATCAGGAGAGTCTCCAATTTACCTGTCTCCTCATTTTGAGTTATATAGACCATCAAGAAATACAAGAAGTTCTTACTTATTTGCCTATCCTAAGCCAAATGGTGTCAGATATAAGACCTTTTTGATAAGACCTTAGCGTTTCAGGCAGGTAAATTACAATCTTGGCTTGGTGAATGTATTCATCAAGCCATATCTTACAGTTCTTTTCAAAAATTAGTTAAGTCTTCTTTGTTTGACAAATTTATTACTTAGTTGGGTATTTTTAAGATTGCAATTACATTTTTAACTTTTTATAATGATTTTGTTTTTATGGTATGAATGTATTTCGCTGATTGTTCAGTTTCTTATGATGTAAACCGCCTAGAGCTCTTGGTAATGGCGATATAAAAGAATAAATTTATTATTATTATTATTAGAGTGGCTTAAGAGCATGGGTCCTCCTCTCTATGGCTGATTAGCCCATTCATCAGGCTACTTAAGACACCTCTGTGATGCTCTAGTAGGCTTTTCCATACCAGGTACTGCTGTTCTAGAGACAGGTATGTACTGTTTCATTTAGATTTTTAGGGGATAGGAGGGGCTTAGTGACCACTAGGGAAGTGTGGGGGGGGGGGCATAACTTAATCCATCCAGTGATCATCTGGTCAGTTTGGGTAGCTTTTTGGCACTTAAGACACATTTAAAATAGGTCTAGCTTACAACGTCTAAGTTCTGTCTAGGACAGTGTTTCTCAACATGCAGTATGCATACCCTTAGGAGTGCACGAGTCGTATGTTAGGAGTAGGCGGCACTGACCGCTGCTGAGAATATTGCCTGCTCACCCACCAAAGCTGCCGCTAGGGATCCCTCCTTCCTGCCCTCCAGCCGCCCGCCAAAGCCACCGCCAGGGATTCCTCCTTCCTGTCCTCCACCCACCCATCGAAGCCACAGGCAGGGATCCCTCCTTCCTGTCCTCCACTGCCCACCGAAGTTGCCAGGGACCTCCTTCCTGCCCATCCCCCTCCACTGAAGCCAACCCAGAGAATTTCCCTCCGATGTCAGAGTTGACGTCAGAGGAAAGCCTTCCGGATCAGGGGTGGGGGGTCCCAGTTACCTCATTCGAGTAGCATGCGTTCCTTCTGCCTTCAGGGGCACTTGTTACAAGCAGTGGTTCACACACAGCACACTAACTGACCCAAAAACCATCTCTCAGACGTCAGAGAGAAGGCTTGTGGGTCAGCCACATGCAGCATGTGAACCACTGCCTGCAACAAGTGCTGCTGAAGGCAGAAGGAGCGAGTGTGGCTTGAACAAGTAAGAGGACATGATCTTCCTGGGACAAAGGAGGGGGGAAGGAGTGCATTGGGACACGTGAGGGGCACGATTTTGGAACATAGGCTGGAAGGCAGAGAGGGGGTACGAGCTTGACAGAAAAGGGAGGGGGCATGAACATGGGACATAGAAGGGGGGAGGAAGGGGACACTAACTTTGGACATAAGAGGGAGGGAATAGAAAGGGAGAACTGTTGGGCATGAGTGTGTGAGTGAGAGGAAAAGAGATGGTGCACATGGGGAAAGGAAGAAAGGAAAATTGGGCATAGAGAGAGAAGAGAGTGTTTGAGATGCATGGGGAAAGAAGGATGAGAGGGAGAAATGTTGGATTTGGTGGTGGAGAGGGAACAGAGGGACATTAAATGGGGTGCAAGGGGGAGGAATGTTGGACACAGCCATGGAGGGAGAGATGTGGCATTGTGCTGGAGAGGGGTGATAGAAGGAGGAATGGGCAGGGACTGGTGGGCAGTGGTAAAATATGCTGCACATGATCAGGGCATTAAAGAGGAAAAAATGTTGGATGTAGCAGTAGAGGGCAGAACGATGAGAGAGATGCCTGAATCTCTTAAGACAGATGGATAGTGAGAGAGAGAGGGAGGGAGACATGTTGGTTGGGGAAGGGAACGAGGTCCGGAAGAGAGAAAGCATGCATGAGGCAGAAAGAAATATTGGATGCACAGTCAGAAGGAAGTGTAACCAGAGACTCAAGAAATCACTAGACAACAGATAGGGAAAACTTATTTTATTTTCAATTTAATGATCGAAATGTGTCAGTTTTGAGACCCCTGAAAGAAGGATATCTCCCCCTACAGTTCCCCAGCCCTAGAGGAGGCTGAGGCTCCCATCCCTCCCTCATGTACTCCGCAGCACGCAGTATACAGATGCTCCTCAACCAGCCATCCAGTGCAAAACTGGCATCTTATAGGAATATAACAGCCTGAGGAGTCCATCCCAGTTGATTTTGAGTCAAACTGAGGAGCTTTGAGGCAAATTGAGGCTTTAGAAAAAAAAGACTGTTTTAAATCCAAGAAAGCTGCCATCAGCAAATTTATTTATTTAAAAATCTGTATCCTGCATATCCGACAATTCTATGCGGGTAACAAGCAACATACATAATATCATACAAAAAAATACAATTTAAAATAAATACAACAATGCATAGAAAAACAAAAAAAAAAACCTTAAATCATTAAAAATAAGTTTCTAAAATAAAATAAAAAAACCCAAACACATCATATATAAAACCCAAAAATCATACACACCTAAAATAACAACATCGCAAATGACTTAATACAATATTTAAAAGAAGCAGAATTCAATATTCAATCTCATGTCACATAAGTGCACTCAAAAATTCAGGGGAAAGGGTTTTGGAGAATGGGAACCCTAGCTCTGGCCACAGAAACCCTTAAAAATAACTTTTTCTGTGCTTAAGCCTCTAATAAATTAGAAGACACGCTGGCTACCACGGGAACAGACCCTGAACCTCAAAGAAACCCAAAGCAAACTGGCTCATCAAATATATCTGGGGGTTGCCCTGCAAGCTGCAGTCCACTCTTGCGAAGTCTGCATCCTCTCCCAGGAAGAGTGGCCCTAAAAATGGGGTTCTCTGGGCATCGAAGCCTCACAAAACCAAAGAAAAATATTCAAAAATAATTTTTAAGAACTTAGAGTTGATCAGAATAGACCTTCTCAGTTCACTTGCAGAAGAAAAACTGAAGAGAGCACTACTGGTGAAGGAGGAGGAGGTGAAAGATATGAATGACATCCTACTGCAAACAGTTTGCGATCATGGATTGATCACCTAACATAACATACAGGCTCCTATGTTTATGTAAAAGAATTCATTCTTAAATTTTTCTACTCTTTAATTAGGAAATTAGATTTTCTCATTTATTCCTTTCAAATCTGCTCACAAGTCTTAGCTAGTTTAGCATGAAGAAAAGTGTGAGGAAAGAAATTTCTTGTTATAGATTTTGATACTTCTGCTAATGTTCCTTTAGCCTGCTAATTTCTGTTTATGATCAAGGCTCATACCTTGTTCTTTTGCAACTGATTACCACCTGGAGCTCTATTTGTTCAAGTATATTTTATGATTTATATTTATAACACAATCAGTATGCCTAGCACTGAACAAACAAAAGGCACTAAAGGAAAGGAGAAAATCTATAAAATGGGAGACACCTTAAATAAAACTGCATTGGGAGGGGGGGGTGAGGAGAGCACACTAACATGAGGGGGTGCTGAAAAGTTCTCAGCCCAACCAAGAAGGGAATGATGTAGAGCCATGAAACAAATTATTCCACATATTTCCACATAAGTTCAACACACTTGGCACATTGTGTCTTAAGTTTTTTAAACCCTTCCAAAAAATATTCCGATGTCTGGTCACTGAAATACTGGTCCGCTGCAACAGTCACCTCTGAATCACCTGAAAATTGTTGCCCTCTCTTTTTAAGATTTTGAAACAGAAAATAGTCAAATGGAGCAAGATCTGGTGAGTAGAGTGGATGGTCTATGCATTGAAACCATAACTGAATCAAAACATTTATCGTTCTGTCAGCCTTGTGACCAGATGCAATGTCTTACAAAAAGAGAACTTATTTCTGCAGATTCCCTCTCCTTTTTTTTCAATGCCTCCTTTAATCAACACAGCAAGTTACAGTAGTTTTATGCATTAACTGCTGGACCCTTGGAAGATAGTCAGTCATTACAACACCTTCATGATCCCAAAACACTGTATTGGATTTTCAATTACTTTGGCCTTGGAGTTCCTGAGTGCCACCACTGCACGGACTGTTGTTTTGTCTCAGGATCATAGTGGTATAACAATGTTTCATCAACAGTAACTAGTCATTCCAAAAGGTTGGCACCAACTTGATGAAAATGCTGCCGTATCAACTTGGAAATTTCTCCTCAGCATTTGGGCCCCCACTTGCCCAAGTATTACAATATGACTTCTTTTAAAACACCAAGATAAAAGCTGGCAACGAGTGCTTTTATCTTGGTGTTTTAAAAGAAGTCATAGTGTAATACTTGGACATATGGATTTATACATCTATGGTTTTATCAATTACTATAAAGACTATTGAGGCAGGTCTTTTTAGGTCAAAACACGATCGTGTCGAGTCTGTTTTATAAATAAAAGGATTGAGCACCATCTGGTCTCCTTTGTTGTTGTTTTCGAAAATCGGGTCATTGACATGGCCAACAATTTCAGGAGTTGACACCGTTTGAGGCCTCCTAGACCTTGCTGCATCTTCAGTCTCAAAATCTCCTTGCTGAAAGTTTGCACACCACTTCTTCACTGTGGAGTATAATGGGCATTTATCATTCAATGTTTGCATCAAACATTCTTGGATTTCCTTTGCAGTTTTCTTCTGCAGGAACAGGAACTTCATGATGGCTTAGAGTTCCACACTTGAAAAATGCTACACTTTTTGTTCACATGGTTCAATGATCTGAAACAATGTCAAAACATAGCATTGTTTCTGCAAATTGGTACTCTGCAAAATAAAATAACACTCTTCATCTACAGTGGCAAAATAACGTACAGAATTTAGGAAGTTGGTTGGGCTGAGAACTTTTCAGCACCCATTGTAACAAGTGCTTCTTGTAGACAGAAGATCAAATCGGGCACAAGTTCCAGGATGGAACAGCTTTCTCAGGGTTCAGAATTAGTATAAAAGTTCTAAGCACATGCAGCTCCTCCCATACATAGTTCTCTCTTTTCCCTTATTTGTGCCCCTTAGGAAGATGGTTAGAAGTAGTAGAATTTTCAGGTAGGTGGGAGGGCGTGTGCATTTAATTAGCCTTGCCACCTATGAAGACAACAACTTCTAGGTAAGCAACTTTGCTTTTTCCATCAACATAAAAGAATGTATAAGGCAGAGAAGTAGGTGACTCAAGCTCAGGATTTCCCCAGTTTACAGAAAACTTTTCATTGATCAGAAGCGATCTGGTCAGATAAAAAGATTACAAAGAGAGTACTGCTTGATTGGCAGCACGGTCCTTGTATAAAATGAGGACCAAGTAGCTGCTTTACTGTTCAGTGAAGCAAATTTAAAAACAGATATGGTGGCAGTAGTAGCTCTTATTCGATAAGGTTTATCTATGCTGGTTAGGAAATACCAGCCTATTCATGGGAAAATAAAAAACAGGATGCTAGCCAATTAGCTAATGCATACTTTGACTGCATGAGTGCCAAAATCAGTTGGGATCAACAACTCCAACGTTGATCCACGGTTGGCAGGAGAGAAGAAAATCAGCCACGACTCCCTCCATGTCTCACCCTCACAGGCAGAAGGGCCTCAGCTGAGAAAACGCCAACGGTCACCCACAAACAAAGATCGAATGACCAAAATAATAATAGTATTTTCTCAGATCATTAAAGAAGTGAAAATTATATCAGTAAAGCAAAAAACTTAAGAATAAAAAAATTAGGTAAAAAAAATTTAAGTAGAAAATCATTACAAAACTATAAACAGAAAAACAAAAAAACAGATAATGTAGATGACGTCCTAAACGGACACCATCTTAAAAAAAACACAAAAGCAAGCATTACTTTAGTAAGAGAAGGATAAACAGGTACCACATAAGGATCTCAACAGGATCTGGATTCACCTGACATGGTTGATCCAATCTTGGGTTTAACCTACTGCATGCAAAGACTTGAAGTTCTGGTTTTTCCATTGCATTTCCTTAGAAAAGCAGGACTACAAGTTTCCTGCATGTAACAGGGTTAATCCAGAATTGAACAACCTTTTCAAGAAAATGTGGATCCAGTTGGCAATCCTATATCCACAAGATTTTCACACATAAAACCATGATATGAATTAAAAAAAAATAAAAAATACAGTTTTAGTTTCCTAAGGTAAACATGAAGAAAATACTGTGGTTTGGAATGTTATTGGAAAAAATTCCTTTAAAACAGAAGAATGCCAAACATCTAGGCAATAAAAGACTTAAGAAGAATTTAAAAAGGGGTAATTTTTATAACAGTTCTGTATATAGAACAGTGTTTTATGTGCAGAAAGCAAAGTTGCTTACCAATAACGGAGATTCTCCACAGACAGCAGGGGAATGCAGCCACACTCTATGGCAGTGGTCTCAAACTCAAACCCTTTGCAGGGCCACATTTTGGATTTGTAGATACTTGGAGGGCCTCAGAAAAAAAAGTTAATGTCTTATTAAAGAAATGACAATTTTGCATGAGGTAAAACTCTTTATAGTTTATAAATCATTCCTTTTGGCTAAGTCTTAATAATAATATTGTAATTTATAGCTAGAGACATATGATCAAGAAACTGTTTTATTTTACTTTTGTGACTATGATAAACATACCGAGGGCCTCAAAATAGTACCTGGCGGGTGGCATGTGGCCCCTGGGCCGTGAGTTTGAGACCACTGCTCTATAGTGATGTCATCTGACAGAACCTTGTGTGTCAGTGCTCTCCTCCAGCTCAGAGAAATATAAAATTAGACCTCTCTGAGAATGTACAGAGATTCCCACACTGCCTTGGTGCCCTCCACCTTCAATCTGTATTCAAGCTGAGAAGTTGGTCAGATTTCTAATTTGTCTCTTTTTTGACTCCACTGCTGTCTATAGGTAAGCAACTTTGCTTTCTCTACACACAGCTGAGCAGAGGGATGCAGGCACACACTCTGGCGAGTCCCAAGCTATGAACCACACAAAATTTGGTTGCTTTGATAGCTTCAATATGGTACATTGGATGGTGGAATATATAATGAAGAAAGATGAGCAAAGAGGTTGCTTAGTACTGCTTAGTCGAACACTATATCTTGCACTGATGAATGATCTGGTGCAAGTTGAAGCCCATGTGATCATTTTGCAGATATCCGTGATAGAAGCTGACATGCGTTTGCATTGCAACAGAAAATGTTTGCTTGATGTAGACCTACTTGTAAATGTAGCTAAAAGAAATACAGTCTTATATCCAATTTGACAGTGTTTGTTTTTAAGCAGGTCTACTAAGGTTATTAGGGTTATAAGAGTCACAAAGAGTTGAAAAGATTTTCACAAACCTTTTGTTCCATGGAGGTAATAGAGCAAGGCTCATCTAAAGTTCAAAATACGGAGGGAAACCTCTACATTTAACAGGGTGAAGGGAAGAATTCTAGCAAGATGATGGATTGGTGAAAGTAAAAATCTGAAATTACTTTTGGGATAAGTTCACACAAACCCTCTTATGGAAAAATTGAGGGTAGCGAGGGTAATTAACTACAACTTGCAATTCACTGAGTCTTCTCGCTGTGTTTATGACCACTAGACATATCATTTTCCAAGTTACAGTAGATGTTTGACTAATGTTATTCTACAACATCAAATGGATTTCCAATGAGTTTGGTTAATAATACTGAGGTCCCAAGTAGGAAGCAAATCTTTTAGAGGTGGTTTCAAGTTTGTTAGTCCTCTCATGAAACAAGAGACAAGATAGAAGGTGGCAAGAGAGTTTCCTTTGAAAGTTGATGATAAGCTGAGATGGCTGTCAAGTGTAGCAGAACAGAGGTGAAGCAGATATGAAAGTACCTTTCCTGGTGAATGTGAGAAGAGGGTCTTCACTTTGGGACACTGCCCACATACAGAACAGATGCTATTTAAGAAGCAAAACAGAACACACTGTGCACTGTCCTATAAAGCAGAGAACTATCTATGATGTTCCCCACAGGTTAAATAATATTTAAAAACTGAAAATAAGTCAAGGGTTTATTCAAGTAGATTCACTATGTGACAGTTCCCCATTTGATTCTATTGCTCTGAGAGGTAAGCAGCTTGCAGAGTGATGTTCCAAATTTGGAAAGTTATCTAGTAGAACAAGAGAGAGCCAAAACCACCTTGCTTGGCTATGTGAATGGAAGATGCACTTAGTGACCTGAGCCACCAAGGAATCCACTCTAGGCTGACTAAAGAGTTGCTGACACTCCTGTGCCATAGGATACAGACGGGACATGGCTCTTGCTACTTTGAGAATCCTCTCTGGAGAATCCCACTGTTCCAAGAACAGGATGTTAATATGCCAGGAAAAGGCAGAAGATGGAGATCTCATGCCACACATAAGAGAGGAGAAAGTAAAAGGAGTTGGCTGAGTGACTAAAATCAACTCATGAAGACTCCGAAATAAGATCCGGTAAGGCAGTGGATTTAAATAAGTACAAAACTGTGGGACTGTCCCCTGGCTCTAAAGCCAAAGCAGGATCCACCAAGTCAGCATATGTTCCTGGATCCCCAGCCACGGGAAGAGCGTCCCCTGAAAATAAGGAATTCACAAAGTGGTCATTGTCATCCTTAATTGCTCCTGATAATTTCAGCAATACACAGCTGAAAGCAGTGCAACATGCAGAAAGTGAAAAACTATCAAAGTATCAATTGCAAGAGACAAGATTTTGGACCAATTATTTTGAAGCCATCGGTATTATAAAGAATGATTCTTTATGGAACACTTGTGCCTTAAGTGTCCGGCGGTCATGTCCACAATCGCCTTCAGCTCTCACCTCCTCCAATACCGGACACACGTACAAGCTTTACTGCCTGCAATGGTTACCTTATGTTCGGGAATGTTGCCCACCCCACTGCTGTAACCTCACGCAAGCACTTTCCTGCGTCTGTACGCGATTGTCCTCTCCACTCCACCTCATAATCGCATACAGATGCAGGAAAGTGCTTGTGTGAGGTTACAGCAGTGAGGCGAGAACGTTCCAGAATGCGACAGCCAAACATGACCGCCAGACACTTAAGGCATAAGTTTTCCATAAAGAATCATTCTTTGTAATACCGAGGGCCTCAAAATAGTACCAGGCGAGCCTCTGGGCCATGAGTTTGAGACCACTGGCCTATCAGTTGTAAACTGAAGTCTGTTTCTTCTTTATGCAGGCAGAGCTGTAACCAAGGTGAACACTATGAGTACAGAAAACACCAAATAAAATAAGAAAAGAAGAGAGCAGAACGGAAATACTCCTTCTGGCTTGCGTGCAAAAGGGAAAAACTGCAGGTGGCAGGTGGCAGGAGAGCTCACAGTAAGTAGGAGGAACACAGAAAAAATCCACAGTGGATCCTTCTGCAGATGGCTCGTGGTCATGGAGAGATAACTTGCTTGTCTAGAATAATACACCTAGTCCACTGGAAATATGGTTTATATAAATACCAGTACTAATGTGTAATCATTTGCAGGTATTCAATTTTAAATAAAGTATTAGATATTATATATATTATCTAAGCTTTGGTACTACTGTGATTTGAGCAATAATCCATCTGGTGTATGGTACCCATGACCATACACCAGTAGTAAATTTAATTATCATCAAAACATTCAATCATGCTTTTGAATATAAGGAATTCAAATTATTTAATATGTTACTACATATATTTGATCTAAAGAGGTCATAGAATTTTATTTTAGAAACATATGTTTGCGGCAATCTGATAATTTTATAATTGGTATAGGACTGTACATCTTTTTGGTTTGTGGAATGCTAGTGACATTTCCTATTTTTGTTTGGCTGCAAAGGAAAAAAAGTAAAAAATAAAGCAAACCCAGTAAAGCAGGGTGTCTCACATGGTGCTGGTGATTTCTTATGTCAAAAGAACTGACATGAAAAAAGTAAACATTCTAATTTCTCAGGTCCTTTGGCCTACATCACTCCCTATTAACTTTCAGTGCCCTAATCATATCTTCATCTTTAAACCAGTCCTTTTTGTCCCCCTTTTCATTATTCATTCAATTTCCTCCTCTTTCTCCATTTTGTCTCAACCTTCCACACACCAATCCTCTTCCCTTTTTCCTACCCAACACTGTTGGAATGGCAATGGAGAACACAAAAGCATGCTCCCCGTCACTGTGATTTATGCATCCCCCTCTAGCAAGCAATTCCTACTCAGAAAATAAATGCATACAAGTAGGAAAGAGGAGGAACGACAAAAATGAGGACAAGGAGCACATTCTTACTGTGTCCTGTGCTGTTGGCTTATAGACATTATACCTGCTGCAGCCCAAGGAGGGAGTGTGAAGAAAGCCGCAGAGAACAGGAACTCTGCAACTCCATTCACAGTTTCCCTTTTCACTACATTCAAAATGAAGACATCCTTGAAATGTACTGCCTTGCTCCCTCATATCTATAAAACTGCTCCCCGATTTTTTCATACTTAAAACTGAGGATCACTGATCTAGAAAAAACTGATATTTATTAAGATGCAACCTCCCCCCCTTTCATACTCAGAGTTTAAAAGCACAAGATTTATAGCAAGAATATGCAGTCTCAAGAAATCTGATTTCATAACAGATGGATTTATAAACAGGATCTGTTCCATATGTTTATTTGCACACTATGTGGGATGTGTCAACTTCAGCACACACTTTGTTTACATCTGAATACCAAGTCAGACAACACAAACTGTGTTTACTAGAAAGTACTGCAGTGAATTAATTACATCTGCTCGACTGGCTTTTTTTTTAGGGCAGGGGCGTGCACAATATGCATAACTTAAAACAGCAATACAGTATTTCCACAATATCAGTTTAGCTAGTTATTTCTCTATTGGTTTTATCCCATGTTCTCTTTGCTACATTAGGTGCAATGTATTTTCCAGCCTACTACTTTACACGTAGGACTGAATTTTAGTAGTCTTAGATGCCATTTATACCCATAGAAATAGATATATGTATAAATTAGTAAGTATTATATAAGTAGTTGTGATTTTTAAAAAAAAGTGCTACTTATATATCGGTTAATTCTGCAGATGGTATTAGAATGTTTTTTATTCTTAGAGCAATCAATATACGTTGCTATAATATCCAATTCTAAGATATATCATTTCATTCAATCTTATTTCTCTTCCGTTCAATTATTTCAATCACTTAATTCATTTATTTGGCATCATGCATCCAAAACCTCAGATACACATCTCCACCGCCCAAGAAGTACTTTTGTTAGCGGGGAGTCTCTGGTGTTAAATCCTCATAGATTTGAGCAGCCGTAGGACCTGCTTAAAGTCTTTAAAAGATTTGCAATCTACATTCATTCCGATAAGTTAAATTTAAAAAGAAAAAATATATAAAAAATTATCTAAATGCTCAAACCTATGAGGATTTAACACCAGAGATTCCCCGCTAACAAAAGTACTTATTGGGCCACTGCCCAGGTATATCTGAGGTTTTGGATGCATGATGCCAAATAAATGAATTAAGTGATTGAAATAATTGAACGGAAGAGAAATAAGATTGAAATGATATATCTTAGAGTTGGATATTATAACAACTTATATATCGGTGGCATCATGCAAAGATTTTGAGGGAGCACATTCTCAGTGATCCTTCAAGTATATGTGCATTCTGCCTTTCAGGCAATAATACACACCTGTAGCAGCACTTATCAACATTTACAGCTGCTTCAAAGTTGCCCAAACAAGTTAGTTTATGCACAAGTGTTATGGGGGGGGGGGGGTGAAATAGCGCTTACCATCCCTGGGGAAATAAAAGTTTAAAGTACTATATAGCGCTCTACTGACTATTCATGCAGGCTCACAACCCTCCCCCCCCAAAAAAAAGAAAAGCGCAAACAAGAGCTGAAAAGAACAAACAACAAGAAGGGGACAGAGTATCCAGATGAGATAAAAGTTTATTCAAATAATCCAAAATAGGTAGGATGGTGCTTTAGAAGTGGATCCAACATGGTCCATGTTTTGGCACTGTGCATCTTCCTCAGGGTCCTTATTAACAGCACTCGTAAGACATCATTCGGGAAAGATGTGGCATAGTGGTTACAGCTACAACCTCAGTACCCCGAGGTTGCGGGTTTAAACCCTGTGCTGCTCCTTGTGATCCAGGGCAAGTCACTTAATCCTCCACTGCCTCAGTTACATTAAATAGACTGTGAGCCTGCTGGGTCAAATAGGGAAAACACTTGAGTACCTGATTTGTAACCCGTTTGGGAGGATGGGCTAAAAAATTGAATTAATTAATTATCTATAGTCATCACAATTTAAAGTGTATACAAAAAATGATGGCCACTAACTCGCAGGTCTGGGTTGTGTGTGCAGTTGGCCCAGCTGGTGGCAAAATCATAACCCAGCTCATGCCCTCCAGAGCCATCTTGCAACTCCCAATTGGGCAAGTCAGGAGTGTGCTTCCCCTCTGAAATCCAGGTATCATCGCCCTATTGGGACTTATCCTAACCCTTGAAGTTCCACTCTGGCCCAGCCACGCTAACTGCTAAGACCCCAGTGGGTCATATTGGAGGGTGCTGGCCTCTTCTTCCACTTTGGCCCAGCTGGACCTGCTAGCAAGCACTCCCCACTCCCATTTGTGGAGTTATTGCTATTCAACTTTTCTTGTGTTGCACAAATTATTTTTTGTGTTCTTGCTCTCTTGCTGCTCACTCCCAAGCCCCTGGGTTATCCCTTGTCATCACTATCCACATGGGCTGATACTGCTCTAGCATTCACAATGGTTCCAGCTAGGATCCTACACTATGTTCTGTCCAGAGTCTTCTTTTGTCCCAACTCCTGGACTAATTTTTTTAGGCTCCAAAACCCACACCCACTGTGTTTACTAGTCTGGCACTGGGACCAGGTTCCCCTCTCTGGATTCCCCTCTTTTGCTCTGGGGTCAGGCCTTGTGTACTCTTGCAGTATTGAGCTGCTACTGTCTTCTTCCTTATGCTCAGTTCCAACTCTGACCTCCAATGCTACTGTAACAGTCCACAGACTCCAAATGCATGGTCAAAAGCTAGAGGAGTAAGACAAATACAACATGTATTCAGCACCTCATGTTCCCACTAGATTCCCTGCCCTGTCTCCCCAGCCTCTGCAAATAGCTGCTTTCCTCTCAGTGCCCATTCCCTTGCACTTGTGCATCACCTTACAATTTCTATGCCACATCCCCCTTCCCTCTCCAGTAGTCGGCAACATTCACTGTTGCAGCCTGAGCCCTGAGGGCACTATTAAGCTCCAGTGGCCCAGACTGGGCAGAACACCTCAAATGTTTCTACAGGGACATTATAGGCCAGGGGTACCCGAAAGGTCGATTACGATCGACCAGTAGATCGCGAAGGCAACACGAGTTGATCGCAGAGCCCATCCCTATCAGCTTCCATTATATTATACTAGTCTTTAAGCCCATTACATTAACGGGTGCTAGAATATATGTCTGTCTTTCTTTCTTTCTTTCTCTCTCCCTACCCCTGTCTCTTTCTTTCTGTCTCCCTCCCGCTGTCTTTCTTTCTGTCTGTCTCTTTCCCTGGCCCCTTTTGTCTGTCTTTCTGTCTCTCTTCCTGTCCCTGTGTCTTTCTTCCTTTCTTTCTGTCTCCCTCCCGCTGTCTATCTTTCTATGTGTCTCTCTCCCTGCCCCCTATGCAGCAGCAGCATTTCCCTCCCCCACACATCCCTGTGCAGCAGCCGCAGCATTCCCTCCCCCTCCATTTCCTTGTGCAGCATCATTTCACCCTCACCAAACTTCCCTGTGCAGCAGTCACAGCAGCATTCCCTCCCCCTTTATTTCCTTTCACCCCACCCCCCACTTCCCTGTGCAGAAGCCACAGCAGCATTCTCTCCCCCTCCACTTCTCTGTGCAGTAGCAGCTACATTTCCCCCTCCCCCCTTCCCGCGGTCTGGCCGGCTCCCTTAGTCTCTTGTCGGAGTTATTTTTAAGTTTAAAGGTGCCGCGGCAGCTCCGCTCACGATATCCGCCTACATCGGAAGCCTTCTCTGATGCAGGTACAGCTTGTGAGAGGAGCCGCCGTAGCGGCTTTGAACTTAAAAATAAATTTAAGGGAGCCGGCCAGACCGCAACATTATCTTGGTGTCCTTGAGTGTGGGGCTGTTGTAAGCGTGCATGCGCACTCCTGCCGGCCACGGACCTACGGATCACGCAGGTAGGCGTGCGCATGCACGCTTAGCATTTTATTATGTTAGATTATGGTTCTGATAGACCTAATTGTATTTGGAATTTGTACTGCAGGTACAGCAAAGTTACTTACTGTGACAGGTGTTATCCAGAGACAGCAGTCAGATATTCTCACATATGGGTGACGTCACCGATGGAGCCCCGGTATGGACCACTTTAAAAGTGCATCACCATTTTAAGAGTTTAGAAAGTTCACGATAGCCCAAACCGCGCATGCGCGAGTGCCTTCCCGCCCAATGTAGGCTCACGGTCCTTCAGTTAAGATAAGCCAGCTAAGAAGCTAACCTGGGTAGGTGGGTGGGTTGTGAGAATATCTGCCTGCTGTCCCTGGATAACACATGTTATGGTAAGAACTGTGCTTTATCCCAGGACAAGCAGGCAGCATATTCTCACATATGGGTGACCTCCAAGCTAACAGAGATGGATGGTGGGAGTGTTGGCCTAAGAAAATATATTTCGAAATACAGATTGGCCAAAGTGCCGATCCTCTGGAGAAAGAATCCAGACAGTAGTGAGAAGTGAAGATATGAACTGAGGACCAGGTGGCAGCTTTACAGAGTTCCTCGATGGTGTAGATCTAAGGAAAGCAACAAAAGCTGCCATAGCTCTAACTCTGTGGGCTGTGACACGACTTTCCAGTGCCAGTCCAGTCTGAGTATAGCAGAATGAGATGCAGGCAGCCAGCCAGTTGGAAATCGTTCGCTTGAATACAGGATGCCCTAACTTGTTTGGATCAAAAGAAATGAAAAGTTGGGGAGAAGTTCTCTGTTGCTTTGTCCGATCAATGTAGTAGGCCAAAGACCATTCACAATCCAAAGTATACAAAGCAGGTTCTCCAGCATGAGAATGAGGTTTAGGAAAAAACACAGGCAGAACAATTGACTGAGTGAAATGAAAAGTGACAACTTGTAGAAGAAACTTTAGACGTGTACGCAGAACCACCTTGTCATGATGAAAAACTGTGAAGGGTGAATCTGCTACTAATGCTTGTAACTCACCGACCCTGCTGGCAGAGGAGAGAGCAATAATGAAGACCATTTTCCAGGCAAGAAACTTAAGATGAGCTAAGGCCATTGGTTCAAAAGGTGGCTTCAACAAATTGGTAAGAACTAAAGTAAGGTCCCAGACGACATGAGGAGACTGTAGAGGTGGTTTCACAGGGAAAAAATCCTACTGTAGCCCTTTCCACTTGGTTTCCAGGTTTATGATAGGATTTTTTCCCTGTGAAACCAAGTGGAAAGGGCTACAGTAGGGCCCAAACGACAGGGGAATACATGAGGTGTAGTTACACATTAAAAACCCCTGTCATGAATCTGGAAACCAGAGGATAAGCAGTAAGAAGTTGACCCTTGACTGACAAAGGAAAAACTGCAATAGCACTTAAAAGAAGTCTGAGAGATATAGACTCGAGACTAGAGTCAAACAAAAGATGAAAATAATCCAAGATCAATTCCACTGTCTAGGAAGGTGGAACATGAAGATAAAGAAGACACCAGGAAGAAAACCTAGGCCACTTTTGATGGTAATACTGTTGAGTGGCTGGTTTCCTGGAGACATCTAGAAGCTAACGAACAGGCTGAGAAAGATGTAAGTGAGATGGACGTAGCCTGCGAAAAATCAAACTGTCAGGGGAAAGCATTGCAGATTGGGATGAATCAGAAATTTCTGAATCTGAGTGAACAGAGTAGGAAATATTAAAAGAGGTATGGACTCCCTGAAGCTGAGTTGAAGGAGAATAGAGAACCAATGTTGCCTGGGCCACCATGAAGTAAAGAGAAGCATGGTGGCTGCTGCTCTCTTGAGTTTGAATAAAGTTCTCAACATGAGAAGAAGTGGAGGGAATGCATATAGAAACATGCCCATCCAACCCAGGAGAAAAGCATCTGCTGCCAGACGGAGAGGGAAGTAAAGTCTGGAGCTAAACTGGGGCAACTGGTGATTGTGAGGAGTTGCAAACAAGTCCACTTGTGGGGTGCCCCATTGATGGACTGGAGAGTTGTAGAGTTGAGAGTCCATTCATAAGGTTGAAGAATTCTGCTGAGGTTGTGTGCTAGGGAATTCTGCTCCCCATGAATGCAGACAGGTTGCAAGAGCAGAAATGAGTCCTGAAGTACCTCTCGACTAGAAAAATGATGAGAGCTCTGAGATCCAGGAAAAATCTCAGTCCTCTGGTGTTCTTGGGAATCAAGTAGAAACAGGATTAGAATCCCTGACTCCACTAATCGAGGAGGACCCTTTGATGGCAATCAGCAGGAGAAAAAGGGAGGACTGTGCAGGATCCAAAACAGACTCTCTTGGGAAGAAAAAAGGTCTGAGAGCAGGATGAAAACATTGAGTATAGAAACCTGCCCTATGAAGGTGAGAAACTAGAGAGCTAAGGTGATGAGCTCTCAGCGATGTATGAGGAACTGAAGACGGCCTCCAAAGGGACGAGGCCTAGACTGTAGAACGTTGACTATGCCCTGAATGTAGGAAAAAGTTGAGCAGCAAATCTTCGTTGAGAAGAAGACTGAGGTGAGGGTGAAGGCTGCTATTTGGGCTTGACCAGAGTGTCCCACCTGGTCTAGTGGACAGACAACTGCTGAGTAGGCATGTCCCAGCATGGCCATGGAAGCACCAAAGAGGTCACCCCCCCAAACAAGGTGTATTTGCTAGCCAGTCCTGGTGGGTGATGTTGAGGTCACACACTCTTTCTGTCTCCCTGCCTGCCCCCTTTCTTTCTTTCTGTCTGTCTCCCTGCCTGCCCCCTTCCTTTCTTTCTTTCTGTCTCCCTGCCTGCCCCCTTCCTTTCTTTCTTCCTGCCTGCCCTCTTTGTTTCTGACTCCGTCTCCCTGCCTGCCCTCTTTCTTTCTTTGCCTTTCTTTCTCCCTGCCCCCTCCAAGCTGCTGCCACCATCGGGGAACAGGATCCCAAGCCACCACCACCAAGTTCTGAGCTCTCCCTGCTTCCTGACACCATAAGCGCCGGGCCCACCAGCCATCTACCCGACGTCAATTCTGACATTGGAGAGGAAGTTCCGGTCAGCACATTGAAATATACTCCAGGTCTGCATATGGCACTGTGAACCATTCAAAGATATAAAATTTATTTGAACAACAAGTTAGTTATATACACAGACTGGCCTGAGTAGCTCATGTTATTAATAGATTAATGCAGGCAAAACAGGTTTTGGAGATGCACAGAAAGCACTGTCTCCCCTGTTAGTTGAACTTACTTCTAGAAAGAATAAAATATACCCATGAGAAAAGTTTCAGAGATCTCTCCAGCCAGTTATGCAGAAACAGAATCTTTAAATATAACTGTAATACATCACAGACACACCCTTTTTCATTAGAACGCTTCCCCTGAGGTCAATCTGGTTGTTTATGCTGGATACAGTACTGCTAGTGCAGGTTTCTAAGAATAGCAAACAGCATACTAATTTACTTACGTATATAATAGGAAGAGTGGATCACACGAAGAGTTATCTATGGCTACAAACACTAATTTTCCTCTTACAAATAAAAATGAAACAAACTTGTTCGTCAAATGTCAAATCACTATTCTAAGTGTTCTGAGAAGAGCCAATCCTGCTTCATTGCAGCCAGAGGACAGAATAAAATCCTCTTCGATATGCAATATGACAACCACGTTCAACTAAAAAACTTTTTATGGCATTTTGAATATTTACCTCCATGAATCCCAACCCTATCTGACCTATTGGTTCTAGCTGGAAAACCAAACAAAAACTGCAGACAATGTACACGATGCAGGCAAGAATTTATTGTACCAAAGTTAAAATGCAGTAATAAAAAACCTTTTTACCAACCAAGAGACCCAACACGGTCTGTGTTTCGGACAACACGCCTTCGTCAGGGGTCCATGGTAAATAAGGTATACAATGTACCGCAAAAAATGAAGGTAACAACAAATGCCTGTGTATTACACTAAGAGCCGCTGCCAAAAACCAAATCACTCAAAAGCTTTTGAGTGATTTGGTTTTTGGCAGCGGCAGCGGTTCTTGGTGTAATACACAGGCATTTGTTGTTACCTTCATTTTTTTGCGGTACATTGTATACCTTATTTACCATGGACCCCTGACGAAGGTATGTTGTCCGAAACACGGACCGTGTTGGGTCTCTTGGTTGGTAAAAAGGTTTTTTATTAGTTTTTAAAATTTTTTTTATTACTGCAATTTAACTTTGGTACAATAAATTCTTGCCTGCATCGTGTGTACATTGTCTGCAATTTTTGTTTGGTTTTCCTGTTTTGGTGGTTTTTCTGCAGATTCGGTTGGATTTCTTTTTTTGTTGCTCTATTGCAGTGGTCTCAAACACGTGGCCCATGGGCCGCATGTGGCTCTCCAGGTTTTATTTGCGGCCCGCGGTCTGGAGGCAATCATTCTCTTCCTTTTGGAGCAGCAGCCAGCTCGTTCGTTCAAAGCCGCGGGTTGGCGGCTCCTTGCGCTATCCACTCCTGCATCGGAAGCCTCTCTGATGTCACAACATCAGAGAGGCTTCAGACGCAGGCACGGATCTCGCAAGGAGCCTCCACCCGCGGCTTTGAACGAACGAGCCGGCCAGACACGCTGCTGCTCCAGTGGCATACCAAGGGGGGGGCGGTCCACTGTTCTCCCTAGAGTGCAGCTCGCGGCTCGTCTAGAGCAGTGGTGCCCAACCTGCTTCCCTTCCCTTCTCGCTGCTGCCATCGGGGATCAAGCCGGCACCGTGTTCTTTGATCTCCCAGCTTCTCTTCCCTGCGGGGCTGACCAACTCTCGCGGCCTGACGTCAATTCTGACGTCGAGAGGACGTTCTGGCTAGCCAATCGCTGCCTGGCTGCACGGAACGTCCTTTCCAACGTTAGAATTGACGTCGGGCAGCGAGAGTTGGCCCCGTGCAGAAGAGAAGCAGGGAGATCTCGGCCTGTTCCCGATAGCGGTAGCAGCCTATTCCGCGGCGGCGGTGGCATGGGGGAGGGCAGGAAGGAAGAAAGAAAGAAAGAAGGAAGGTGGGGTGGGGACAGGGAGCCAAAAAAAAAACAAAAAATGGGGCACGGAGGAAGGAAGGAAGGAAGAAAGAAAGAAGGAGGGGGGACAGGAAACCAGAAACAAAACAAAAAATGGGGCACGGAATCAGAGAAAGACAGACATAGAGAAAGAAAGAAAAAGTTGGGGGAGGGAATGAGGTCTGGAGGAGAGGAAGCATACAGGAGGCTGAAAGAAGGGAAGAAGTATTGGATGCACAGTCAGAAGAATAAAGTGCAACCAGAGACTGATGAAATTACCAAACAAAGGTAGGAAAATGATTTTATTTTCAATTTAGTGATTGAAATGTGCCAGTTTTGAGAAAGAAAAGATATTGAACTTTAAATGTGAGTGCTGCAGAAAAAAATAGAGTACTTGGAGGGCCGCAGAAAAAATAGTTAATGTCTTATTAAAGAAATGACAATTTTGCATGAGGTAAAACTCTTTATAGTTTATATATCTTTCCTTTTAACTGTCGATGGCACGGACAACAGGATGCCCCGACGTAGGAACAAAGGACTACTACTCATACACAAGAGAGGTCGACCTCACAGCCAACAAAGGAGAACAAGCAGGAAGGGACAACTCAGACACAGGAGGGGATGACCACACAGCAAACATGGGAGATAACACAGGAGCAGTAAAGGATACCGTAAATGAAACTGTAAGGACAGCCAAGAGTAGAAGGTCCAAAAAGGTAACACGAAGGGAACTTAGATGTATGTATACAAATGCTAGAAGTCTAGGAAACAAAATGGGAGAACTAGAGATGATAGCAAGACATGAGAACATGGATATCATTGGCATAACAGAAACATGGTGGAATGAAGAAAACAAATGGGACACAGTACTACAGGGATACAAACTATATAGAAGGGATCGAGAAGGGCAGAAAGGTGGAGGTATTGCCCTATATGTTAAGGAAGGAATAGATTCTGTTGGAATGATTACAACAGACAGGAAAGAGAAGCTGGAGTCCCTCTGGATCAAAATTCCTGGTCACAATGGCGCAGATACAATAATTGGCCTTTACTATCGTCCCCCAGGACAGGCGGAGGTCACTGACTCAGAAATGATGGAGGAAATCAAACAAGTATGCAAGACAGGCAATGTAGTTATATTGGGAGACTTCAATTTCCCAGGAATAGACTGGAAACTAGGAGCCTCCAACTGCGGCAAGGAGGCCAAGTTCCTGGAGGTGCTAGGGGATTGCTTCCTGGAGCAAATGGTAAAAGAGCCGACAAGAGGCGACGCCACCTTGGACTTGGTCCTAAATGGTCTCACCGGACCGATAACAGAAGTAGAAGTCATGGTTCCACTGGGAACGAGTGATCACAATGTAATCAACTTTAAACTTGACATCGGGAAAGGGAAACATGCCAAAACCTTAACCACCACCTTAAACTTTAAAAAGGGTAAATACGATTGCATGAGAGCCATGGTAACAAAACGACTCGAGAAGATGGTGGACAAACTTGAAACAGTAGACCAGGCATGGTGCCTATTGAAAAATACTATTGCAGAAGCACAAGATCTCTACATTCCGAGGATTTCCAAAGATCGGAGAACTAAAGGCAAAGGAGAACCAGCATGGCTTACCATACAGGTGAAGGAAGCCATAAAAGAAAAGAAGGACTCTTTCAAAAAATGGAAATGCACGAAGACAACCGAAGCCTGGAACAAACATAAAGATGAACAGAAGAAATGTCACAAGGCGGTGAGGGATGCAAAACAGGACTATGAGGAAAAAATAGCCCGGGAGGCCAAAAACTTCAAGCCCTTCTTTAGATACGTGAAAGGGAAAAAACCTGCAAAAGAGGCAGTGGGACCCCTGGACGACATGGGAAGAAAAGGGTACATCAAGGAAGATAAACAAATCGCAGACAAACTAAATTCCTTCTTTGCGTCTGTCTTTACGAAGGAGGACACCTCAACAATACCTGAAGTGGAGAAACTGTTTACAGGAGAAATAAAGGACAGCCTCACCACAGTTGAAGTGAACTTAGTTCAGATATACTACCAGATCGACAAACTTAAAAGTGACAAATCCCCTGGACCGGATGAAATTCACCCGAGAGTCTTGAAGGAATTGAAGGTCGAAATCGGAGAGTTACTGCAAAAACTTGCAAACCTGTCAATCAGAACTGGTCAGATACCAGACGACTGGAGGAAAGCGAACGTCACGCCAATTTTCAAAAAAGGATCGAGAGGAGAACCGGGCAACTATAGACCTGTGAGTCTTACATCTGTCCCCGGCAAGATGATTGAATCACTGATCAAGGATAGCATAGTTCAGCACTTGGACACACATGACTTGATGAAACCCAGTCAACATGGATTCAGGAAAGGGAAATCGTGTTTGACGAATTTACTCCAATTCTTTGAGACCGTGAACGAGCAAATTGATAGTGGAAAGCCGGTGGACATAATATACTTGGACTTCCAGAAAGCATTTGACAAAGTTCCACACAAAAGACTTCTTAGGAAACTACAAAGCCATGGCATAGAGGGAGATATACAAAGATGGATAGGCAAATGGCTGGAAAACAGGAAGCAGAGAGTGGGCATAAATGGGAAGTTCTCCGACTGGGAGAAAGTGACTAGTGGTGTACCCCAAGGCTCGGTACTTGGGCCAATCCTTTTCAATATTTATATCAATGACCTGGAAAACGGAACATCCAGTGAGATCATCAAGTTTGCAGACGACACAAAACTCTGCCGGGCAATCAGATCGCAGGAGGACAGTGAGGAACTCCAGAGCGATTTGTGTCGGTTAGAAAAATGGGCGGAGAAATGGCAGATGAAGTTCAACGTGGAGAAATGCAAGGTAATGCATTTAGGCAGTAAAAATAAGGAATACGAGTACAGAATGTCAGGTGCAACTCTGGGAAAAAGTGAACAAGAAAGGGATCTGGGTGTACTGATAGATAGGACCCTGAAGCCGTCGGCACAATGCGCGGCAGCGGCAAATAAGGCAAATAGAATGTTGGGCATGATAAAGAAAGGAATCTCGAGTAGATCGGAGAAAGTTATAATGCCGCTTTATAGGGCAATGGTCAGACCCCACTTGGAATACTGCGTCCAACATTGGTCTCCCTACTTAAAGAAGGATATAAAACTGCTGGAGAGGGTGCAGAGACGAGCAACTAAACTAGTGAAGGGTATGGAGAAACTGGAATATGAGGATCGACTTAAAACACTGGGATTGTTCTCCCTTGAGAAAAGGAGACTGCGTGGGGATATGATCGAAACCTTCAAAATACTGAAAGGAATCGACAAAATAGAGCAGAAAAAACTATTTACATTGTCCAATTTGACACGGACAAGAGGACATGAAATGAAGCTAAGGGGGGGCAAGTTCAGGACTAATATCAGGAAGTTCTGCTTCACACAGAGAGTGGTTGACATCTGGAATACTCTCCCAGGGGAGATTATTGCGGAATCGACAGTCCTAGGCTTCAAAAGCAAACTAGATGCATATCTCCTTGAGAGAGGCATATAAAGATATGGTTGGCTATAAAATAAGCCAGGTGTATACCTAGCAGGGCCTCCGCGTGTGCGGATCGCCGGACTTGATGGACCGAAGGTCTGATCCGGAGATGGCGCTTCTTATGTTCTTAAACTATAAAGCACAGTTACTTACCGTAACAGGTGTTATCCAGGGACAGCAGGCAGATATTCTCACATGTGGGTGACGTCATCTACGGAGCCCCAGCGCGGACAGCTTTTCAAGCAAACTTGATTGAAGTTTCAAGCTTGCTATGCTGCACCACGCATGTGCATGCCTTCTCCCTCCACTAGAGGGCGCATCCCCACCTCGTGGTCCTCAGTTCTATATCCAGCAAAGAAGCCATCTCCGGGGAGGAGGGCGGGTTGTGAGAATATCTGCCTGCTGTCCCTGGATAACACCTGTTACGGTAAGTAACTGTGCTTTATCCCAGGACAAGCAGGCAGCATATTCTCACATGTGGGTGACCTCCAAGCCAACCAAAAAAGGGCAGGTGGGAGGATGGCAATTTAGGAAAACAGGTTACGCAAAACCGACTGGCCAAACCGGCCGTCGCTTCTGGACAACGTATCCAGACAGTAATGGGAGGTGAAAGTATGAACCGAAGACCAAGTGGCAGCCTTACAGATGTCCTCGACCGGCGTAGACCGGAAAAAAGCCACAGAAGCTGCCATAGCTCGGACCTTATGCCCCGTGACTTGACCATGGAGCGTGAGACCAGCCTGAGCGTAGCAAAAAGAGATACAAGCAGCTAACCAGTTGGACAAGGTGCGCTTGGAAACAGGACGTCCCAACCGATTAGGATCGAAGGACAAAAACAATTGAGGAACCTTCCGATGAGACTTAGTGCGCTGAAGATAAAAGGCCAACGCCCTCTTACAGTCAAGCGTGTGAAGCGCCACCTCGCCAGGATGAGAGTGGGGCTTCGGAAAAAACACCGGAAGAACAATGGACTGATTGAGGCAAAAGGCACGGAGCACAAATTCCACAGGGCTTCTGGCTCCGCGGAAAAAACAGAACTGAGTACCACGAGGTGGGGATGCGCCCTCTAGTGGAGGGAGAAGGCGTGCACATGCGTGGTGCAGCATAGCAAGCTTGAAACTTCAATCAAGTTTGCTTGAAAAGCTGTCCGCGCTGGGGCTCCGTAGATGACGTCACCCACATGTGAGAATATGCTGCCTGCTTGTCCTGGGATAAAGAGTTTTACCTCATGCAAAATTGTCATTTCTTTAATAAGACATTAACTATTTTTTCTGCGGCCCTCCAAGTACCTACAAATCCAAAATGTGGCCCCGCAAAGGGTTTGAGTTTGAGACCACTGCTCTATTGGTTCTAGCTTACACTAGACTTGTTTATTTATATTCTTAAATGATACATAATCTCTTAAAAACACCGCTCTAGCTAAATAAGGCTGTATTTCAAATACAGTCACATTTCTCAAGTTTCAAATTTTTTATTTAGTCTTGACATAATGCACATCACGAAGCATCTCTGCAGGTTACATACAAGGAATTATACTCGATAGTGAGAATGAGAAATAAGTAAAGACAAATATAGAAGAAGAGAGGAACTACAATCGATAGAACAGGAGGAAAACAGTATAGGTAGACTTTATATTCTATATAGTCCATGCAGGTGGTGATCCCAATCGTATTCTGGCAATAGAGGGGAAATCAAGATTTTTTTTTATTCAAAGGCACCTTAAAATAAGAAAGTTTTAAGGGCTGACTTGAACCGGTCTAGCAATGGGGAAGGAAGTGCGTTCCATAGAAAGGCCAGTTATTGAGAAAATGCTGCTATGGTTGGAATCACATGTAATATGTCTGGTAGTCAGGATGATAAGCAAATTATGTTGTAATGAGCAAAGAGTGCAAGAAGGTAGATAAGGAATCAAGAGTCAGAAGAGGCACCAACAAGCTGTTATGTAGATGCTGAAAATAAGCTCATTATGCCTCATTACCAATTAGCAGTAATTAGCAATGATCAAGGTACAAATGTACAATACCACAAAAAGAACAGAATTCAAAGTGTAAAATGTAGATTATTGTTGTTGTTGTTGTTAGTGCCATCGACTCATGCTCGAGTCCTAGTGACTTGAATTGCAGATTTAAAAAAAAAAAATTGGTTTTGTGTTAGTCCAGAAAGGTCCTCCAACGTCATCCCCATGGTTATTTTCAACAAGTCAAGCCATCTGATTGCAGGTCCCCTCTTTGCCTGGTTACTTTGATCTTCCCAACCATGATGTCCTTCTCCGGTGATCTCTCTTTTCTGAAAATGTAGATTAGCCGATAATATATTGAAATGACAGGGCAGCACTTGACTCCCTCGAGTGTCCTAGTTTTTGCACTTTTTTGAAAGGGTAAAAAAAAAATTTGATTCATTCTTACTCGTTCTATACCACTCAAGATTCTGTAGACCTCAATCATATTCCTCCCCCCACCCCCAAATGTCTCTGTTCCAACCTGAAGAGCCCCAACCTCTTTAGCCTTTCCTCACACTAGAGAAATTCCATCTCCTTTATCATTTTAGTTGCTCTTTTTCTTTGAAGACCTCAGAAATATAGAAACATAGAAACATGACGGCAGATAAAGACCAAATGGCCCATCCAT
The DNA here is from genome assembly GCF_902459505.1 of Geotrypetes seraphini. Lineage (NCBI taxonomy): Eukaryota > Metazoa > Chordata > Amphibia > Gymnophiona > Dermophiidae > Geotrypetes > Geotrypetes seraphini. Next base: position 12,265,334 of record NC_047089.1, on the reverse strand, counting down.
TATGACCATGGATCGATTTAAATACCAAGCATGCAATCTTAAATTTGATTCTTAGTCTAATAGGTAACCAGTGTAACCGAGTTAACAAATGAAATGCCCTCTCAAACTTGTCCTTCTCCCAAAAAAATTAGCCTTGCAGTATTTTGTAATAATTGCAAGCTATCAATTTCTCTGAGATACCACAATATAATTAAGTCATAATCTCCTTAAACGCCTATCCAACCATTATTAATTTAAGTAAGTTATGGAACTGATATTGAAAACCTGCATGTGTCTAGTAGTAGTAAGCATATTTCAAAATATAGATTTTTACAACAGTTGCATCTCATTTTTTTAAATATAGAAAAAAAAACCCTAGATTAACAGCAGGCCAATGAGAAAATTAAACCATCTTTATTCACTACTTGCTCCAGATGGTTACGAGCAGGTGCCCAATATGGCCATGTTTTGCCTAGGGCTACTTCAGGGGCAAGTAAAACACAGCATCTCCAACATGAGCTGTATCCAATTGTCTAAAACTACCTGCTCCATTCACAACTGCCTAAATCACTCATTTATTTAAACTAGATTTCCCTTCTTTTAAAAACATTTGTCATAAAAAGAAGTTAGGGCTTACTTAGGGGCCTTAGTCATCGTCTCACTTATAAAATACTCCTCCTCACCTTTAAAACAAAAAACTCTAACCAACCAGCATTTCTAAATAAACTTTGGATCCCACACTCATCATCCAGGACCCTTCGATCTAACAATCAAAACCTACTTTCCATACCGTCAATACGCGAACTGTTTTACAATACTATTCGTAAATCCATTTTTTCAGTTACTGCCCCTTCTTTGTGGAATGCCCTCCAATTAGATGTTCGATTAGAGAACTCGCTTGGAAAATTTAAAACCAAGCTCAAAACTTTTCTCTTTAAAGATGCCTTTATTCTTTAGTACCAGCTTCCGCTTCTCAAACTTCTAATTTCTATGAAGCTCTGAAACATCAAATGCTTCTTCTGAAGTGATCCCCTCCCATATGCCTTTTGTTCCCCCCTAGTTTTGCGAGCGTTACCCTTCAATCTTTAAGGGTAGGTAATGTGGTATGTATATATTTTTAAAACAAAGGAGTAGAGCAATGACTGTAGAGGCTGCAGCTGGAAGGGGGTATTGAGTAAAGCAATAGCAATTTCAGAAGCACTGCCTGGAGATATTTCCTAACGCTGGCAATGATGCCTAATAAACAGTGCAGCTCTCCAACTTCAGAGAAAAGGGCACTTTGAAGTCACAGTGAATATACTTGGGACTTATCCTAACACTAGCCGAGAGAAAAATCAGCAAGACATCTGCAAGCATGCAGACCATGAAGCTTGAAGCCTTTCATAAAAATAACCAGCAGAAAAAATAAACCTTGGTATCTAAACTTCTGCTAAAGGTACAATATGTAAAATCTGCCAGATGGTTCTTCTCCTTTTAAGCACCATATGCTATTTTAAGAAACTTAAGTACAAACAGTCAAGATAATGAATTTCTACAATTGTTTTATTACTCTGACCAAAGATTTTAGGTTTTCTTAACAGATCCCCTGTCCAAATGAATTCATTCAAATATACATGAAAAAATGACTAGGTATTTCCTTTCTGCACTTTGCTTACATTCTCCAAAGTAATTAAAAGATCTCACATTATCAGTAGCTCAGTTCCACTAAGTGAAAACTGTGCTCAGCTCTTAGCTAGTTTCTTTGACAAATAACATCATTAGACAGAATACAATGCAGTATCCCTGCTAACATCTGCAAGATGCAAGCTTGCAGACAAAATATACAGTCAGCTCAAATCCCCCTCAGAAATTTTGCTGTAGTATATAATACAGTACATAAAATCTAATAATGTTCTGCAGCTCTTAAAAAGACAAGGAAAAGTTTCTATTTATTCTTAACCATAATCTGTTCATACACTAGGTTAAATACATATTAGCAATGAACACAATAACAAAATGACAAAGACAATTAATTACTAATGTGCTTTGCTCATATAAAGAGAAAACAAATTTAAAATTGTCATGTATTAAGAACATATCACAGCTATTTCTCAATAACATGCAAGAGATTTTTTAAATGTCTGCATATTGTTCCAAGAGCATGTGTACAAAAGGAAGTTCTCAAATAGCTTCAAAGGAAATGGATTAAACAAGAGGCTCTAAGCTCAAAAAAATTTTAATTCACAACCACCAGAAAATAAAATAGACTGTTTTAAGTTTTCTATCATCATCTTAGAAGAGATATAGGGCTCCTTTTAAGAAGCCGTGTTAACGGCTTTATCGCATGCACATTTTTAGCATGCACTAACCCCTTGCTAGCCGAAAAACTACCGCCTGCTCAAGATGAGGCGGTAGTGGCTAGCACAGCCAGCAAATTAGTGCACGCTATTACGCGCATTAAACAGCTAATGTGGCTTCGTAAAAGGAGCCCATAGTGATAAAACTATTTAAATACAGTTTATCTGTCTAAGTGTCTTTGGCTCTTCCTCAAGATCAAACGCAACGCTATTACGCGCGTTAAACCGCTAATGCGGCTTTGTAAAAGGAGCCCATAGTGATAAAACTATTTAAATACAGTTCATCTGTCCAAGTGTCTTTGGCTCTTCCTCAAGATCAAATGCAACGCTATTACACGCGTTAAACCGCTAATGCGGCTTTGTAAAAGGAGCCCATAGTGATAAAACTATTTAAATACAGTTCATCTGTCCAAGTATCTTTGGCTCTTCCTCAAGATCAAACACAAAAGGGAAAACAAAAGGGCAAATAAAGAAAATGTAACCTAGTAAGACAGATGGTAATGGGGTGGCTGGGTTTGTTCCAAAATGTTACAAGTCCCCAGAAATCAATTAGATTCATGCCAGTAGCTAGGTGATGGCTAGGGACAAACTAGAAAGGTCATGGGTATAGAGGAGGCTAAAGAGCCACCTCACTAGTTTTTGTAGCTGTTAAAATGATTACAAAGTTTAATGGTTTAACATGGGTGAGAAATGATTTTAGATTAGGTTGAGGAATGTGTATACTCTTCTAACCAGAATGACAGAGAAGCAAAATATATATAGGGCTTGGATAAAGGACATCTTGTAACCAATTATTGTGGATACATACATGGACATCATCAATGGTCAGGAGTCTCTCATTCTCTGGCATTTTCACTTTCACATTCATAAGAAATCTTTTTATGATGGTCATAGCTGTGTTTTACTAAAATCTATGAAAATATCTCACTCAATACTACAACAGTCCAATATACCAGTAATCTTTACCAAATAAAAATGTAAGAATTGTCAGATTGGGGGAGACCACAAAGGTCATCTAGCCCAGGATCTGTTTCTAATTATGACCACTCCAGTTCGCCAAGTACCTGGCAAAATCCCAAAATGTAGCAACATTCCACACTTGAAATAGTATCTTTCAGGCAATTTAAATTTTAAACTATCTATATCCTATTTTAAGGTGAAAGTCCTCTAATAAAATGCACACACTTTTTAAGAACCATACCAGGAGATACTAGCTTACTGCAGACAGTGGTTTTAGAGCTAACCACCATAGGCTGAATTAGACCTGAATATTCAATGCCTGGACACGTCTGGGCACCGGCACTGAATATCTGGATCTCCGTGAACCCTACAGCTATGCAGGTTCTGGTACAAGCATATCTACCTAGGCAAAGATAGGGTTCTATCTGAATGGTCAGATCCATAAAAAAAAAACCCAAAAGGAATTGACCCCAAAATATCCACAAAGAAGAAAATCCAGAGAAAACCAAAAAAACTCTGTGGAGTGACGATGTTCCCAAATGGACTTTATTTGAAAGTATCAAAGTTCCAAAGGTACACTAAAATAAAGTAATTCCATCCACATAAGTGAGTACGTGGGAAACAATTGTGTAGTGAACCGGAAGTGAGACACTGCTTGCATTTGCAATGGACGCAGTGTCTCACTTCCGGTTCACCACACAATTGTTTCCCACGTACTCACCTTTATAGGACCCCCAGGGACCCCTGAAGAAGACTTTTTGTCGAAACGCGGACCGTGTTGGGTCCTGTATCCCTAGCGGACTAGGTCCTTTAAAGGCTCTTATGTGGATGATTTACTTTTATGTGGATGAAATTATTTTATTTTAGTGTACCTTTGAAACTTTGATACTTTCAAATAAAGTCCATTTGGGAACATTGTCACTCCACAGAGTTTTTTTGGTTTTCTCTGGTCAGATCCATAAGCATCAGCACTGAATATGGCCAGTACCCACATATCTGCTGGCTCCATCCCAATTCTGCCCCAGGCCACCCTGGCACTAGCTAGACAATACTACTGTAGTCAAAAGAGATATTTACTGGCAATGCCCAGTTAAGAGCTGCCAAATATCCCTTCCCTAGCCCACTGATCAGGGTTTAGACATGCAGGAGCCTCTCCTAACTACCTTATTTTTCGCTCCATAAGACACACTTTTTTTCCACCCAAAAGTGGATGGAAATCTTGGGGCATCTTATGGAGCGAAGATACAACTTTTAAACCCCCCCACACAGTTTTAAAACACCCCCCTCCCCACCGCTGCTGTACCCCACCCATTTTAAAACACCCTCCCACCTGCTGCCGTAGTACCTGGTGCCCAAAATATGGGCACCCACCCAGCCCTGTAGGAATCCCCCAAGTACTTTTAAATCATCCCCCCGTATTCTTAAAACACCCCCTCCCCCCCCGTCACAGCCGCCTTTTAAAACACCCTCCCACCTGCCGCCGTTGTAGTACCTGGTGGTCCAGTGTGTTTCCCTCCCTTGCTAGCGGGGCACAGGTCAGGAGCGCATAAATCTGGAGCAAGCTTTCCGTGCTCCCGCCTGGCCCCGTGGAACTATCTGAATGGATCAGTTCTCGTGGGACTCGCGAGAACTGATGACAGCCATTCAGACAGCAGCGCGGGCACAAGCGGGAGCACAGAAAGCTTGCTCCTGACTTCCACGCTCCTGACCTGTGTGACCGCTAGCGAGGGAAGGAAACACACTAGACCACCAGGTACTACAACACATTGCCTTCAACAGTATTTATGAAGCTTTTTTTTTTTTTTGCATATTAAAATAATAATAGACACAATACACACCCCCATGCAGCATACATTTGCTGCGTTTCCAACACAAATTATCTGGGCTGCTGCTCATTTAATACCAAATGCGATGTCTAGGAATAGGACTGAAACAGAACTCTGCTCTTCACTATGACCTTGGCCATCATTCTTCCTCTCTAAATCACTTCTCTAAAGCCCATATCCGTTTATAACTCACCTTGCACTCAGATTTGGAAAAGGGAGTAATTAAATCCAAAATAAAAAAAGTTCTAAAAATACGGCCTTTTTTATGGACTGCCAACCTGACATTCACTACCTAAATGTTTTCCAAAGTACTATGCTTGTACATTACAGTAGACTCTCAGTTAACCAGCACCCATGGGGATTGATAGATGCCGGATTTCTGGCTGCTTGAGAGTTACTATTAAAAATAGGCCTAACTAATACTATACCATACCATAAACTGTTCCAGACAAACTACCAGACATGTGGTAGGCAAAGCATGGGCGTACTCAAGTGTGACATGTCAAAGCTTACAGTTAAATTTCCACCAGAAATAGATTTTCATTTTTAAAGTATTACAGTATTTCTTAGATTTTTTATTTATTTTTTTTTCTGGTTGCTTGAGTTCCAGTTAACAGAGAGTCTACTGTATCAAGCAATTCTAATAAATTAAAGTTGTTCCATAACACCATACTATGGAGGAAAAAAAATGTAAAGACTACTCTGTTATCTAAAATAATCCACAGTAAATCATACACCAAATCAAGAACTGGCAGCAAGGAGTGACTGGAGAAGAGTACTTCAGTAAAATGTTGAAAGGAACTTGCAGAAAGTCATCATTAAATAATTTCACAAAAACAGAACTGGCAAAAGCTAGATAGGAAATTGATTGTGATGACAACACTGATATGATTGTAAAGAAAAATCAAGTAGAAAGTGCCTGCTTGAAGCAGCACAAAGTGACACGTTTCACTTAAGGCAACTTTCCCAGCTCTGTACCCACCCACCCCATGCCCCCAAACTGCCAGGGATTTGAAGATGGAATGGACTCTCAGACTGCATAAATATATGGGGTATGTACAAATTTGCCCCACTCTCCTCAAATGCACAAGATTATGATACTAAAAACAAGGAAAGTGGGAACAAGGAAACTCACTACACCAATCAAACTGCTATGGGATCAGACAGGAAGAAGTGGCAGCAGCGTATTCTAGTGCCCCTCCAAGGTGTGATGGATGTGGCAAACATATACCTGGTATCTAGCATCACCTACCCAGACCCCCACATACCCAACCCTTCCTTCCTTCTCCCTCCAGTCACTCTGCCCTGGTGATCCAGTGATCATACTCCAAGTATAGCCAGCACCCCCATCACAAATTGCCTTGGTAGCCAGTGGCCTCCCTCTCCCCAGTCAGAAATTGACCCAGTGATCTAGAAGAGGCTCCCCCCTGACCCCCTACCTTATAGAAGGCAGAAGTTATCATATAAAGGTAGAAAGGAACCATTCACTGCATCCCAGAATGCACCATACGAAGTGGGGACCCCACTTTTTTTTTAAGATGGCACTCAGTAGCTTTCTACAAGGTAGGTAGGCCAGAGGAGTGGAGCTTCTGCTAGACCACAAGGTCAGTTGTGACTGGAGGGGGAAGCTGGACTACCAAGGAAATTTGTGACTGGGGAGGAGAGGGAGGGACCACCAGACCATTTTTTTTAATATTGGGGGAAGGGGGAGCCAATGCTTAAAACAGGTCAAGTTGACTAGGGGGAGGGCATTATTTTTGAGGGGCTGGTATAGCAAGATATTCAGGTTGGGAGAGAAGGGGTAACTCTTTACCAACCCCTTCTAACACTACCTGGCTCAGGCTAAAATCTTCCTGTGCTTAATGCACTTAAACTTTCTTTTTTGTGCATGGCTGAGGGGTGTTATAATTACTATATTAACATGCATTTAAATGCAGTCTACACTGAAACTATTAGCATCTGGTGCACATTAACATGTGTGCAAACCCCCTTTTAGCACTGATGTTAGTTCTGAGCATCAGCCCCCTAGTTTGCCTGTCATATCTAAAACTGCCAACCATGGATCACAGTTGCTTGTAAACACTCACCGTTCAGAACAGTTTTGCCACCTTCCTTATCTGCAGCCTATCTGAGCATATACACCCAGGATCCCCTCCCTTCCCATGCTTAACCACAAAATCTTTGTAAGAAGCTAAACTACCATTAATATTGTTCTGGCGATAGCCACACTATCTGCCCTTCTTTGTGCACCTTGTCAGGCAAATCCACTTATATGAATGCCTGTTTTGGCTAGAACAGATAGATCTATTTATTCATATATCCTTAGCACAAGGGAATATTCAAAAGATTTAACAATTATGGAATGTTTTGCCTAGTAAGCTGCAAGTTGAATGAAGTCTGAGGAAGCTTATAAAGAATAAAAATACATTTTAAATAATTTTTAGTTGAAGAGTTTAGGTAATGTGTTTTATTATTTTTCATTGATTAATGCACACCACAAGAAGTGTTATTTGGATACTGAAGTATACAAAAGTAAATAATAGATTTTAAAATTTCACCACATGCTAATAGGTCAAGCTTCTGTTATCAACTCCTATTTTTCAGAATGTACTAGATCCTCTGTGCTTATCTCATCCGTTTCCATTACCTGCGTCACCATGCCACACATTTATTGCGGGAGAAAGAAGAGATGATAGAGATGTTCAAGTACCTACATGGCATAAATGTGCACAAGGTCTCTCTTTCATTTGAACAGAAACTCTGGAATGAGAGGGCATAAGATGAAGTTAAGATACGATAGCCTCAGGAATAATCTAGGGAAATACTTTTTTAAAGAAAAGGTGGTAGATATATGGAATAGTCTCCAGTAGAGGTGGTGGAGACAAATACTATGTCTGAATTCAAGTGTGGGGCAGAAGAGAGGAGGAGATAGTGGATGATGTGATGGGCAGATTGAATGGACCATTTGGCATTTATCTGGCGTCATGTTTCTAAGTTTTTCTTGATTAATAAAATACTACTTCCTGACACTGCTCTTGAATGTACTACCCCATGACCCCTTGTTCTAGAACTAAAAAAAGGTATACTTCCTGTGCATCATTTTATACCCTCTCATTCCAGAATGTTTATCATATCTCCTTTGTCTTTCCTCTTGTGTGTACACATATCTAATATCTTTAGTATTTGATTTTGATAGTTCCTCCAAGTTAAAGCACTCCCAGCATTATTAAGAACAGCAGGGAACTGCAGTGCAGAGCTTTTTTTTTTTTTTTTTTTTTAAAGTAAATTTTCCTAATGCTACATAGTGAATAACATTAAGCAGAATTTGCAAGAAAAATTCACACATAATTAGTAATATTCATAACACATTAAGCAAACAAACCTACATTATGGAGGAGAGGTCAGGTCTAAAAGGCATTTCCCACACAGGAAAGCTAGGGACCTCCCTCCCCTTCAAAATCACTGAGCTCTGGAACAACCTTACCTCCCCTCTTCGGAACTTGAGCTCTCTCCAAGTTTTCCGCAAACATCTGAAAACCTGGCTTTTCTCAAATATGTAAGCCTCTCTCAAACTTAGGTATCAAAAACTCTTATATCTGGCATACCAAGTCCTCTAAATATTCTTCACACTTCTACCTCTAACCCTTTGTTGTAGTTCCTTCCTATTTCATCTACTGTAAACCGCGCCAAGCTCTACGAACGTGGAGATGATGCAGTATATAAACCTAAGGATTAGATTAGATTAGGTCTAAGCAAAAGTAAACAATTCACATTTATCGGAAACATATACTCTTTATCCCCTAAACCAGGTGTAGGCAATTCCGGACCTCGAGAGCCGGAGCCAGGTCAGGTTTTCAGGATATCTACAATAAATATGCATGAGATAGATTTGCATCTCAAAGAGGCAGTGCATGCAAATCTATCTCATACATATTCATTGTGGATATCCTAAAAACCTGACCTGGCTCTGGCTCTCAAGGACTGGAATTGCCTACCCCTGCCCTAAACAATCAAACAAAAAATATCCATTTTTGCCCTAAAAAAACTTTCTAAGTGGCTAGGATCTAAAATATATAAGAATCGTTCTCGTATATAACTACACTTACAAGGGAACTTTAAAAAAATTCCCCCAGCAGCCAAAACCTTCAGTTTCAGAAGAAGGAAAGCCTTGTGCAGATCTTCATTAGACTATCACATAAGCACTGCAGAAAGGTATAAAAAATACTACTACTTATTTCTATAGCACTACTAGACATACGCAGCGCTGTACATCAAAACATAGACGAGACAGTCCAAGCTCAAAAGAGCTTCTAATCTTGTCAAGACAAACTGGACAAGAAGATGCATCTATACACAGCATTCAGGTGAGAGAATTACAAAGAAAATGATATGACAGATAATGATGCTTAACAGGTAGGAAATTACAGAGGGAATGATAAGACAGATATTGGTGCTTAACTGGTGGGTTGAAGTTTGGAACCGAAAGCAGATTCCAAGAAGTGGGCTTTGAGTCTGGATTTGAATATTGCCAGAGACGGAGCTTGATGTATCAAGTCAAGCAGTTTGTTCAAGGCATACAGCAAAGTAGAAGAGATGGAGTCTGGACTTGGCCGTAGAGCAGAAGAGTACAGATAAGAGAGACAAGAGAGACTTAACTGATGAGCAGAGTGCCTGGGTGATTGGGGGGGGGGGGGAGTGTGAAAAGAGATGATAGAGGAGAGATACTGAGGAGCTGCGGACCGAATACATTTATAGGTGTAACTTATATGTATGAATAGAGGCCATTTTAAAATTTGCTCCAACTACAGAAACAGAATAAATACTGTAATTAGGATAAATAGAGAGGAAGCAAAAGAAGCCAAAAAACATTTTGAGAAAACAGGAGAAGTACCTGTCCTGTACTACTCCTTGAAGTTCCTAAAAGTCTCTGATATGATCCTTGTGAATTGAGGTTATAGGGTGGTCAACTTAGGGTTAATGTCAAGAAGTATATTTCATGGAGAGGGTGATGGATGCCTGGAATGCCCTCCTGGGGGAGGTGATGGAGACAAAACCGGTGACTGAATTTAAAAGAGCAATATAATCTCTATGTGGAAAGAAGATAAGTGTCAAGTCAAAAAAAATTATCGTTGCTTAGACAGCAACTGCAGTAGTTGGGGAAATAAGGCCAGTGCTGGGTAGACTTCTATGGAGGATCTGTAACCATAAAGCCAAAGATTCCTTAACTCTGCCAGTTTTGGGATGGTGGGTGATACTTAGGCCAACTGCCCTGAGTCCATCTGCCTTAAGAGGCCCCAACCTTGCCCAAAAATGAAGGAGGCATAAATGCTAGAGAGCTTTGAGCCCCATTTCAAGTTACTGCCCTCAACCCCAACATAGTTTAAACATCAGCCTTGCTCACCCCCAAAAGTAAACCATTGTAAAATATATATTCAGAAAAATAATCAACTCCCCTACCTCTGTTTCTCAATCAGAATTTGTTGTTTCAATGTACAACAAACATGTATAACAATCATGATGGTTTCACTTACCCAAAGCACAAGATACATAGATCTTACACTGGCATATTAAAAATGTTGAATTGGTATTAAATGCATAAATCTTTTCATTAGTAATAGGTCAGTTTCTTCTTCTTGTTCTGGCCTTCTAGTTGAAACAGAAATAGTCTCCTCTCTATATCCTCCTTCTAATTTAGCCCATCTATCACAAATAATAATTTCAGGCTAGTGGTCATAAAATGCAGCTCCTTTCAGAACCCAGCCAGTATGGATTCTAAGCTCAGTCACTTAATAACACTATCCTGTCCTGGCAGAGCTTTCCCCCTATGCCTCCAGGGACTGTAGCTGCTAGCTGCTGCCTGCACAGCATCCCCTACAGCATCCCCACACAGACATCCCCCACCCAGGAGGAATGAAACCTCAATTCTTGGCAAGGTAATATTTGGCATTACCAAGCCAACCCAATTTGATTGAAAGAGAAGCATGTATACTTCAATATTAGCAATACAGAGGTATTTCAAAAACACCTCCATGTGTAAATAGCAGTATTATGGTACATGGGTAGACAGGATACACATGTAAGCAGTGATTTCAGCACTATACCTGTTAAGACAGTTGTGACACAAATCACAAGGTGTAGTTTTGAAAGAGCTGAAAACCTATACATATTATTTCCAATCTTACAAGGACATATATGGAAACAAATTTCCCAGTAAGGTTCCACATCAACTCAGAAGTGCACATGACATTTTAAAAAGTGTTCCTTTTGACTAAGATTTGCACCAGGGATTAAAGAAGTAAAATTTCTGCCTTAGATCTTTTAAAGAAAAATAAATATAAATGTGCAACCTTGAATGTTAATTGCCTCCATTTATATTCACGGTTTTCTGAGATCAGTAGATCTAAGGCATAAACTTCTAAATTCAGTTTTACACATCCAGAATATACAGTACATGTCTAAAATGCATATAGCAATGGGGGGGAGGGGCTGGGAATATCTTAGACAGTGTGGGAAAAATGTATGAGATGGACATATGTATATGAGAAGTGCCTAGAATTTGTGAGTGTGGAAGAGATTTGTTCAGTGGGATTAGGGTGGGCCCAAAAATAACCGCTACAAATATGCATCCTACATTTCAGAAGGGGAATGCATATCTATGTTCAAAAAGACATCTAGGTTTAAAAAAAAAAAAAAAAATCTTCATTCTATTCCACGCTCTTCTGAAGGGATTAGAAGCGGTTACCCCTTAAATACCCCAATGGTTGTGTTTCCCTGAAGGCAAAACTGGCAAGAAATATGGAACTCTGTGACAACTAAGGTACAATAAACATTTGTTTGTAAATTGGCCAACAAACATTCATGATCCACCACATAAAGGTGCAGGTTGGCATTTCAGAACAAAAAGGTTTATATGTTTGCACAGAGAAACAAAAAAACACTGTGGAGAAGTAATGCTCCCGAGATGGACTTTATGAATGATAAAACTTGACAAATCACATACAAAACCTCTAGGACTCGGTCCACTTGGACCCTGGTCCGTGTTTCAACAAGAATGTCTTCTTCAGGAGTCCCTATGAATCCTAAAGAGAGAAAATGTGGATAAACAATCCAGTAGTACTTTCTACGTACCAGTACCATTGGATTGTTTATCCACGTTTTCTCTCTTTAGGACTCATAAGGACCCCTGAAGATTTCATTCTTGTCGAAACATGGATCATGTTGGGTCCAAGTCCTAGAGGTTTTGTATGTGATTTTTCAAGTTTTATCATTCATAAAGTCCATCTCAGGAACATTACTTTGGATTTTTTGGTCTGTGGCGACATTTGGGTCAATTCTTTGGTTCTTTATATGTTTGCACATCAACATTTACATGCCCATTTTGTCCCTGACGATATTTTAGCTAATCATGAGTCTAAAACAGATGTTCCTGCTGCACTTTATGGATGCGTAAAGGTCCATATCTCAAAGTTTCTTAGTAAAGGCGCTATATCAGCCCATCCCATTCTAAAATAGTAGAGGCATCAACATGTCCCAACCTTTCTGAAACAACTATACTGGCTCTTTATCCAGTTTAGAATTAAATTTAAACTTCTCAAAATAACATACAAAGTACTCTAGGATGATCCTATATACTCCAACGCATTGCTTACGATCATTACAACCCAGGATACTATATGCATTTTACTAAAGGCTCCACATTCATCAGAATTTTTGGGAAACTACCAGTAGAACTATGAACTACTCAGCCTAAAAATTCCAATTCCCATGCAAAATAGGCCTTCACATCATATAATATAGACCATCTGCTGCCGACATTTTACATGTGGCCCACTGACCTTTAGCAATATCTGTTGCAAAGAACACACGATGCGGGAGGGGGGGAGCACAAACAGTACGTAGCCTGAGCACAACAAAATCTAAGGTAAGACTTCTTCAGTATGTTTGAGCCTCATGCCTCCAACAATATGTAATACTATTGTAAAATGTTTCAGGTTTTTTTTAACACTTCAAATACAGAAATATAGACTAACAGAACTAGTGACTTATTTTATTTATCACAAAACATAATAGACTCCTGTAATTTGGCCACTTTTTGATGAATGCTAATGGTATTAAAACAGGCTTCAGATACCGAATAAAATAAAAGACACTGTATTAGTCAATGGGCTTCTGCAATATAACAGCAAACTGGTAAAAAGATTTTCAGTCATCACTAACATAGTCTGCCTAATTCAAAATCATATTGATTCAGTGTTAAGACAATTAACCATCTCTATATCACCAAAATGTCATTTTAATCTAGATGAGCATGCTTAAAATATATGGCAGGATCCAGATGAAAATCAAAACACAAAGGGTCTAATTCTATAAACAGGGCCTAATTTGTAAGCACCGCTCCGTGCTGTTGACAGTTAACCACTAGGCATCCTTTATAAAATCAAACCTAGCGGCACGTAAGCAGACTTAGGTGTCCTAGAGGTAGGTGCCGGTATATTAGGCCAGGTTTTACTTGGTCAAATTTTCTGGTGCCTATCTCAAACACCTAGCGACACCTATTCTCTGCCTTGACTTAGGCTAGGTACTGTGCACAACCTAAATTGACAATTAAAATAATGATTTTTTTAAATCAGTTTTTAATGATGTGGTCAATTACCATGCAATTTGAGCGGCGGTGGCGGTTTCACGGCACCTAGAGAAACAGCTGGAGGGTGTCGTGCGGCTGCTGCGAGGTAAAAATTCCCTGCTGGAAGGGGTGCTGCTGAACATGGGGGAGCAGGGAAGGGGTGCTGCTGGACACGGGCGAGGTACAAGGAAGGGAGAAGGCCTACTGCTGGACAGGGGGATCAGGTAAGGGGTGCTGCTGGGACAGGGAGGGTGAGGGCAAAGGCCTACTTCTGAACAGGGGGAGCAGGGAAGAGGTGCTGCTGGACAGAAGGGAGGTAAAAGGGAGAAAGCCTACTGCTGGACAGGGGGAGCCGGGAACCCAAGTGATGATGGACAGGGGGGAGATAAAATGAAGGGAGAAGGGCTGCTGCTGGACAGGAGGAGCAGGGAAGGGGTGCTGCTGGACACGGGGGAGGTACAAGGAAGGGAGAAGGGCTACTGCTGGACATAGGGAGCAGTCAAGGGGTGGTGGTGGACAGGCGAGGAAAAAGAGAGACAGAAAGAGAGAAAGAAAGACATACACACACATATATTCTAGCACCCGTTAATGTAATGGGCTTAAAGACTAGTAAGAACATAAGAATAACCTTACTGGGTCAGACTAATGGTCCATCAAGTCCAGTAGCCCGTTCTCACGGTGGCCAATCCAAGTCACTAGTACCTGGCCAAAACCCAAGGTGTAGCAATATTCAATGCTAACAATACAGGGCAAGCAGTGACCTGGCGCCTAGCCACAGACTGACCAGAATATTGCAGAAGTGATTAATGTTAATGCAAATGTGGTTCTTAACTTACCAACAGCAGCATGTCACTTAAACATTAACTGGTTTCTAACCTATATACACATTCAGTACAAAATTAAAGGATCTTGTACATCATTACTGCAGTTTTTTCCTTTGTCTTCCGACTTGATATTTCACTGCAGTTTTGTTGGATTCTTTGTTTGTTGTTGCATAAATAACATACAAGATCATGGTGTGCATCTTTTTAGTTTTTATGCATTTTTACAGAAAATATTTAACAGTTTAATTAAAATCTTTTTGCTTTTAAGATGGCTTTTTAAAATATAAGGTATAAGATTTTATCTTTGGTATACAAGAAAAGCTTATATTTTAATGACTAATGAATTTCCTCAATTGAAAAAAAGGAAAAATAAAGGATCTGGCACTGTGCTAGTACCATTTATAATTTCCAGCTGTGTCCAACCTTCAATTGCTTAAAATGCAGGAAATCCAAAAGGAAATTCCACTGTCCGTTCCCAGAGTTCTGTAACCCAAATGTTCTTCCAAAAGGAGCAGATCGGACAGAAATTTTGTGGTATTTGCTGCAACCTTACCTCATATCTTCAAGTAAATCACATTCTGCCTGATGCTTGGCTTGCAGTTTTGTCATCTGATCAACTTGAATAATTTTCAACTCTTGTGTAACTTTCACCTAGAATTAGACAGGATACAGCAACAATGTTCATAAATATGCTGTTTCTAAATACCCAGCTCCAATTTTGGATGCTAGATTAAATAATGGAGTTTTCTCCTTAACTGTCAATACCAGATTATGAGCATAATGGATAAAAATTATTCTATAAAAACACTTACTAGCTAATATCATTCTACAAACAAGGTAATCTACCGAAATCAAATTATTCTACTTTTTATTTGAAATGGATCGTACTATATTTAACCAAATAAAAAGTGCAATACACACTCCTTTAGCAGTAAATCTTATTATACAAGCAACTTTTCTGTATTAAAGCAGTACTGTACCAACATACAGAACTAGTAAATTACTTTCAAAAGCAACTAAAGATACAGCAGAGCATGCTAAACAAAATTTGCAATCCATGAAATGTATATAAGTTTTACAAGGGTGTGTGTGTCAACTGGTTTGCAACTCATAAGACTTAAGTGCATGAAAGCAGAAAAAAAAATCCAAAATAGTTTAAAACCGCATTTATAAAATAGCAAACTGCAAAGTACCTGAGAAAGGCAGAGAGAACCAAAAGTATGCACATAAAACATAGAGGCATATAGAGAGATATGAGTGACTAAAATTACGCCAGGTGTACACCTGGCTGGGCCTCCGCGTGTGCGGATCGCCGGACTTGATGGACCGAAGGTCTGATCCGGAGATGGCAGTACTTATGTTATGGAAGTCATCCTGGTATTTAAGATCAATCAGTTAGCTGTTTTAACTAAGGGCTCCTCTTACGAAGCCGCGTTAGCGGCTTTAACGCACGTGACTTTTTAGCGTGCGCTAACCCCCACACTAGCCGAAAAACTACCGCCTGCTCAAGAGGAGGTGGTAGTGGCCAGCGCGGCCGGCAAATTAGCCCGCGCTATTACACGCGTTAAACCGCTAACGCAGCTTCGTAAAAGGAGCACTAAGAGATAAGGGGGTATTTTGGGGTTTTTTTTTTAACAAGCCTCATATTCAAGAAAGAGCAACATTTCTCCTGGCTGGACCCAAAAGAAAATTTTAGCTCCATGTTTTTTAGGAAGGGGTGGGACAGACATCAGGAGCCCGGGAAACAATCCAGTTGGCCAGAGGAGAGAAACCCTATTTTTAAAAACAGCAGAGCTTGGCATCAAAACATTTAAAAATGGGTATTTTTCCGCACGCCAACACCCACGCGCACAGCTACCCCGTAGAGGAAAACGGGTGTTAACGCTGGCAGGGATTAAAAAAAGCGAAATCAGAGAGATCCAACACGGGGGAGGGGACCAGCTCTTTAAAGTCATATAAAGTGGGGCTGACAACTCCCCCCCTCCCCCAATTCCCAAAACATCCAATTAAAATCGCATCTCCAGGAGACAAGAGGGGGGGGACCCCACTTTCACACATGGGCTCCACGCAGCACTGCAGGACTTTGGGGGGGGGGTTTGCAGTGCGGGATTTTTAAAGACGATCTACGGGAATAAAGCGTTCCGTCTCTCAAAAGCACAATCCGTGGGAAACGACGGGGGAGAGGGGAGAGGGGAGAGGGGGGGCGGAACCCCCCCCCCCAGCACAGACGATTCGAGCCCAGGAGCTGCTGACAGAGGGTTTCCGAGCCGCACAATGCCGCTACCAGGGGGGAGAGCGACAGTTAGACGCGCACGTTGCGCGCTCCCCCTCCCCCCCCCTTCCTCCCCCTTCCTCACCTTCCTCGGAGGAGGCTGCATGATGCCGCCGACGGGGTGAAAAGCCACATAAATCCTGGCGAAGGGGGGGGGGGCGCTGGTCGGTTTTCTTTCTTTGCCTCGGGGGGGGGGAGGTTTCTCCGCGTCTCCCCCGTCTTTTCTCTTCACAGGCTTCCTTCCTCCCCCCCGGCGCTCAGTCCATCCCCGGCGGCGGCACGAGAGAGGGGGGGAGGGGGAGGAAAAGCGGCCCGTCGGCTCCCGCTTCTTCCCTCACGAAAGTCAAGCCGCGGCTGGAGCGCGGCCCGGGAGGAGGTGGAGCCCGCGCCGCTGAGGGAGGGAGGGGGAGGAGGCGCTGAGCGGGCTCGCGCCACGGCGGTTTCCGGCTCCGCAGCGCCACGCCGAGGCCAACGCGAGCCTCTGTCAACGCTGGGCGGGAATGGACGGCCGGCGCGCGGCGGCCTCGCGCAACTTTTTCTCCTCCTCCCCCCCCCCCGTGTTTGTTGTTGTGGTGGTTTTGGTTTCTTTTTTTTTTCGCTCTGCCATAGAGAGGAGGATCATAGGGGAGGGGAGGGGGGGCGGAAGGTGACGTCGGCGCGCGGGGCGCTGCGTTCTGCGACCCCTCTGCCTGGGACGCTGGGTTGTTGGTTTTTTACAAGGGGGGGGAGGGGACTGCTGTGAAAGTGAAACTAAAATCACGACGTTTGCTTTTGTTCGTTGTTTTAAAGTTGGGGGGGGGGGGGGGATTCAAGCGCCGGCGCAGGGTCGTTTGTGGCTAACTGTCTGCTCCGGCAATCGGGACCCTACCAAGTGTGAGAAGGAGGGGTGTACCGAGGTTGGGGCGTCCCCTTCTCAAAAGCCTCAGTGGTACTGCCTGTTCTTCTATAAGTCAAAGACCCCCTTCCCCCATAATGCACTGCTCTTCTGTTCAAGGCCTGGGGGACCAATGGTGGCCCTTTTCATCATTTTGACTTTGTATTTTATGCATCTCTAACAAGTTCATAATAGAAAAAGGGGGAAGAGGTGGGAAGAGAAGCCACATGCTTAAAGGACAAGACATTTCTGAAGCCAATGCATTTAGAAGTGAAAGGTCACTTGGACACACAAAGTCAGAGGCCTGAAGAAAGTACAAGTTTTATTCACAGCATGCATGCTGGACCCCTGAGCTCCAAGCAGGCTCAGAAGTGCCGAAACCAGGAAGTTACAGAGATATTTATTCATTTTTCTGGCTATACAACTGAATTCTAGAAAAAGCTTTTCACGTGTTACTTTTCTTAACACTCATTGGTTCTAAGCTCACACTAGCAGGTCACTAGCAGGACACTTACAGTTAAATGTACAGAAGGGCAGGGTACATCATGGCTCAAACTCTTATCTATTCAGCTTACAATGTGGTAAGGTAGGGACATACATTTTAGGCAGATGAAGTCAATAGATTATGCACTGTTTTCAGCTATGTAGGCCAGAGCAATATTTTAAACAACAGTTAACCATTTCATGACCCTACAGAAGTATCTACCTTCTAAGTGTGACACCCCCCCCCCAATAAATGCCTCTGCTGCCCAGCAGAAGACCTGGATTCTTTGGGGCTCACTGAAAGTCTGTACTTGTAGATAGCAGATTGGAGGGGGAACATATAAAAGGGGAGACATGAGTAAGAAAAGGGCTTTTGCTTAACCTGTTTCTCCAGCCAGAGCCTCTACTGAGGGAGACTCCTGAGGTGCTGACTGCTTGTGGAGGGAAAGGTCTGAGAGCGTTTGCCAGAAGAGCAGACAACAGAGCGAGAGAAGAGAAAGTGGACTGGAAAGTTTTACGGAGAGGAGTAATAAAGGACTTTACTGTTCGAAGGGGTCACCAGGAGAGGACATAAGAATAGCCTTATTGGGTCAGACCAATGGTCCATCTAACCCAGTATCCTGACTTCACGGAGGCCAATCCAAGTCACAAGTACCTGGCAAAAACTCATGCCACTGATCCAAGGCAAGCAGTGGCTTCTCCCATGTCTGTCTCAACAGCGGAGTATGGACTTTTACTCCAGGAACTTGTCCAACCCTGTTTTTAAACTAGCTACATTAACTGTTCACCACATCCTCTCGCAACACGTTCCAGAGCTTAACTATTCTCTGAGTGAAAAAAATATTTCCTCTTACTAGTTTTAAAAGTATTACTCTGTAGCTTCATCGAGTGTCCCTTAGTCTTTGTAAATCTTGATGCAGTAAAAAATCGATCCACTTGTGTAGATTTCAATCATATCTCACCTCGGCCATCTCTTTTCCAAGCTAAAGAGCCTTAATCTCTCTAGTCTTTCCTCATATGAGAGGAGGTCCATCCCCTTTATCATCTCGGTCACTCTTCTTTGAACCTTTTCTAGTGCCGCTGTTATCTTTTTTGAGATGCAATACTCAAGGTGAGGTTGCACCATTGAGCAATGCAGAGGCATTATAACATTCTTAGTCTTGTTTACCATCCCTTCCTAATAATTCCTAGCATCCTGTTTGCTTTTTTTGGTTGCCATCGCACATTGGGCGGAAGGTTTCAGCGTATTGTCCATGATGACACCCAGATTTTTTTCTTGAACGCTGACCCCCAAGGTGGACCCTGGTATCCAAGTTTATTAAAATTTTGATAAAACACAAATCTAGATTTCTAAGCATTTTACAAATTGTATTAAAATAAGGGGAAAACGCTGAACATATAAATACCGACTAAACAATACATCACAAACGTGAAACGATAGGAAAGTGGGGGAACTACAATTTTAAAGTAAAGAAAACATGAAGGCTAAACAACAATAGGGAAGCTAGGGAATAAAGATTATTAGATAACCTTGGCTATTTCCAAGTCTATTCAGCAGTTGTAAGCATCTTGGAAGAAGTAGCTCTTTAGATTTCCCTTAAATTTGTCTAAATTTTTTTCCACCCTAATATGAAGTGGCAAGGAATTCCATATTGTAGGGGCTGTAATTGCTGATGATTTTCAGGGATGGTGTATAAAGAAGATATTGAGATGAGGATCTTAGGACTCTTGAAGGTTCGTGTGGAATAAGGAGCTTGTGAATAAAGGCCTGTTCATTAGTGTTTTGGGACTTGAAGCAAAGAATAGATATTTTATATAAAATTTGATGTGGGATTGGTAGCCAATGCACACTTTTCAGCAGAGGAGTAACATGGTCGATTTTCTTCCTATAAGTAATAATTTTTATGGCAGTGTTTTGTATCAATTGTAATCAGCGGTAACTATGATTTTGATAATTCTTCCCAACATGCATCACTATGCATTTGTCCGCATTAAATTTCATCTGCCATTTAGATGCCCCGTCTTCCAATTTCTTAAGGTCTTCCTGCAGTTTTTCACAGTCCGGATGTGTTTTGCAACTTTGAACAGTTTAGTGTGATCTGGAAATTTAATCACCTCACTCGTAGTTCCAATTTCTTGATCATTTATAAATAAGTTAAATAGCACCGGTCCCAATACAGATCCCTGCGACACACCACTATTTACCCTCCTCCATTGAGAGGAAAGTGTGTGTGGAGACTCATCTCAAAAAAGGAAATTGTGAGTGGAAGGCCCTGCTTGCAGAGCTTGTGTGGAGTGTTTCAGCTTGGCAGGAAATATACAGTGGTCCCAGGCTGAGGAAAGAGGGTGGGGCCTAGGACTAGCTCACCGCACGTATGAAGGAGTGGAGTGAAGAGTTTAGAGAACATAAAAAGAAGTGTTTCTTGAGCTGACTTAATCATCAACAGTTTGAAAGAAAAGCCATTTTTAATGTGCACAGCTGAAGACACTGTAAATAGTTCTTGCAATGATTTTGTAATGCAATTCAAGTAAAGTTACCATTATCAATTGCACTTTGGCTTCAGCTTGTTTTCTTTGACAAGGGAGTAGCATAAGGAGTGAGTGTGACGATTGAGACCCCAGGACTGTGATCTTCTGGCCTACAGGATCTTCATCCGGCCCCGGCCTGCACCCAGTGATGACTTTATCTTTTTCTGCGAGCCCGGGTCATAGGTCCCAAACCCAAAGAGCTAGCTTGCTCCCACACCTCAGCAGGAGCATGAGACCCAGGTTACACAATGATATGCCCAATAAATATTCTGATGGTGGGTTGATGGGGTATATACCATTGGCACACACACTGGTCAGCAGTGTCATGACTTCGTATGGGAAGATATTTGGCAGCTCTCCTTCAGCTCATTGGATCCAAAGTGGCCCCAATTTGAAAATTAGTAAAGACCAATGCTATGGTGGATTCTGTCATCAGTGTAATTTGCCTATTCTGTGTGGTGGTGCCAAGTAGGCAAGATGGGAGATGAACCTTTCTCCCTCTCCTTTCATATTGACATTGCTTAGTTTATTTCTTAATCTCCCCTCCCCCATGAGTTCAGCATCTCTCTCCTTTATCTCATTCTCTTTGTCCTCCCCAGTCCAGAATACCCTCTTTTCACCCCACCCTATGGTCAAGCACCTCACCCTCTTCACATTTATAATGAATGGTCCAGCACAGTGGATCCCAAACCTGTTCCTGGAGGTATCCTAGCCCAGTGTATCGCAAACTGTGCCTCCTGAGATTTCAGGTGTGCTGCGAGATGCTGGGGAGGAGGAGAGGTGCCGGCATCGGCTGAAGGTACTTCCTCCACTGCATGAAAATCTCTCTCACGGATATTCCTTTATTTTTAGGATTTATTTACTGAATTCACTCGAGGCGGTGTATGATGAGAATATGTCAATCATAAGCAAAGGCAATTAACAGCAGTAGAAATTACAGGCATAGGATGCTTCATTACAATATCAACACAATACATGGTAAAACAGTTTAATAGATATCATTTTGGATAGCCTGACAACCTCCAGGATCAGATTTGGGAAACACTGGTCCAGCACATCACTACTACTACTATTTATCATTTCTATAGTGCAGAAAGGTGTACCCGGTGCTGTACATTTCACATTTACTAGCCCCTGTTCAGAAGAGCTTACAATCTAATTTGGACAGACAGGATGTCTCAGGGTTGGGATATTTCCAGCAGAAGGAATGATATAAATCGGTAAAGCTAACTGACAGTGATTGAGTTAAAAGTTGAAAGCAGCTTCAAAAAAGTGGGCTTTTAGCTTGGATTTGAATACTACTAGGGATGGAGCCAGACATATTGATTCAGGCAGCCTGTTCCAGGCATACAGTGTGGCAAGAAAGAAGCGACGGTGTCTGGAGTTGGCAGTAGGGGAGAAGGGTACAGATATGAGGGGCTTGCTTGATGAACGGAGTTTACGGGGGGATCATAGGGGGAGATAAGTGGAGCTCGGACAAAGGAGGACTGTGAAAAATTGCAAAGGGACTTGGACAAATTGGGAGAATGGGCAGAGAGATGGCAGATGAAGTTCAATGTTGAGAAATGTAAAGTACTGCATGTGGGAATCAGAAACCCGAGGCACGGCTATACGATGGGAGGGATGTTATTGAATGAGAGTACCCAAGAAAGGGACTTGGGGGTAATGGTGGACATGACAATGAAGCCAACGGCACAGTGCGCAGCGGCCGCCAAGAGAGCGAATAAAATGCTGGGGATAATCAAGAAGGGTATTACAACAAGAACGAAAGAAGTTATCCTGCCGCTGTACCGGGCAATGGTGCGTCCGCATCTTGAGTACTGCGTCCAGTATTGGTCACCATACCTTAAGAAGGATATGGTGTTACTCGAGAGAGTTCAGAGGAGAGCGACACGACTGATAAAGGGGATGGAAAGCCTTTCATATGCTGAGAGATTGGAGAAACTGGGTCTCTTTTCCCTGGAGAAGAGAAGACTTAGAGGGGATATGATAGAGACTTACAAAATCATGAAGGGCATAGAGAGAGTAGAGAAGGACAGATTCTTCAAACTTTCGAATAATAAAAGAACAAGAGGGCATTCGGAAAAGTTGAAAGGGGACAGATTCAAAACGAATGCTAGGAAGTTCTTCTTTACCCAACGTGTGGTGGACACCTGGAATGCGCTTCCAGAGGACGTTATAGGGCAGCGAACGGTACAGGGGTTTAAGAAAGGATTGGACAATTTCCTGCTGGAAAAGGGGATAGAGGGGTATAGATAAAAGATTACTGCACAGGTCCTGGACCTGATGGGCCGCCGCGTGAGCGGACTGCTGGGCGCGATGGACCTCAGGTCTGACCCAGCGGAGGCATTTCTTATGTTCTTATGTTCTTATGAGAGATGTTGAGTGAATGCACTTGACCTGCCCCCATCACACCCCTTTCCATGATCCATCATTTCAACCATCTCTTCACACTCATATGGTCCAGCAACTCATCCTCCTTTCATATCTTCCCCATTGCAGTCCAACATCTCACACTCTTTGCTCCTGCTTTTCCCCTCCCCCCACCTTGATTCCCTCCTCATTTCTGTTACTGTTTCATAGTAATCCTATTATTAGGTTTCAATTTGCTGTTTCTACGTTTACCTCACTGATTTTACGTATATTGTTTATATTTGGTCATTTTACTTTTGTTATGCTGTTAACAAAACTGTAAGTCTTACCACATTAAACTATATCTGCTGTATACCTCCTTGGGTGCATCTCTTCATAAAGGTGGTTAATGAATGAGTGATTGAAACCAGCAAGCTGAATGATAATGCACCAACAGCCTCCAGCCCACACACTCTTCAGGGCTCTTGACTTACATTTTGTGTTCCCTTGGGGTGCCTTGTTTGAAGTCTCCCTTAACTTATGAGTTGTGTCCAGTGTGAAATGAGTGTGACAGGACAGAGGTTTTGCCTGGTATTTGATTAGACCAGGAGGACCACAAATCCAGTGCTTAATGTGGTGTGAGTGATAAAATAACTACTGTATAGCCAACGTAATGTAAACTCACTCACGGATACACAACATCATTTCTTGAAAACTATATCAACTTATAAAGAAATCAGTGCTCATAGACACGGAGGTGAAAACAAGGGGCGAACCCCTAAACTATCACCTCACCACCCAATCATCGCTTACTCAATATACATGTATTTAAAAAGTCTCTATACTGCTGTCCACCAGCAGATTATCACTCATATATGGATAGAGCAAGATATTAAAAAATTATTAAGAAGGCACACTTATCTTTAATGCACCGGTGCGAAAGCCCTCAAGACCAGGCCCTGAGCCGCCAGTGGAGGGCGCTAGAACGGAAGAGGGACAGAGAGAAGGAGAGGCGCTGGCACGTCCTGCGGGCAGTCGGCGTCTCTCCTTCCCTGGCATCTCCTGGCACACCTGGCATCTCGTGCGGTACACTAGTGTGCCACTGCACGCAGTTTGTGATGCACTGCTGTAAAGGAATAAAAATTGGGGGGAAAAATAACAGAGCTCCTTTTACGAAGCCGCGTTGGCGGTATAACACACATAATAGCGTGTGCTAATTTTCCGGCCGCGCTAGCCACTACTGCCTCCTCTTGAGCAGGAGGTCGTTTTTCGGCTAGTAGACAACAGCCAATAAATACCTAAATAATCCATCAGTTATCAATTCATGATTAAGGGGCTCATTCTCTTTTTTTTTTGATGGTTTCCATTTCAATTCTTTATTAAAATATTTCAAAATACAAAAGCTTTAAAACAGGGGTGTCAAAGTCCCTCCTCGAGGGCCGCAATCCAGTCAGGTTTTCAGGATTTCCCCAATGAATATGCATGAGATCTATTTGCATGCACGGCTTTCATTGTATGCTAATAGATCTCATGCATATTCATTGGGGAAATCCTGAAAACCCGACTGGATTGCGGCCCTCGAGGAGGGACTTTGACACCCCTGCTTTAAAATCCTGCTTCATAACAACCATATACATCAGTGGTTCCCAAACCTGTCCTGGGGGACCCCCAGCCAGTCAGGTTTTCAAGATATCCCTAATGAATATGCATGAGAGAGATTTGCATACCTGTCACTTCCATTATATGCAAATCTCTCTCATGCATATTCATTAGGGATATCTTGAAAACCTGACTGGCTGGGGGTCCCCCAGGACAGGTTTGGGAACCACTGATATACATTTTTATAATAGTAATAATAACACTTTCCTTCCTTTCAAGCTTTTTCAGCCTATACACCAGGGGTAGGGAACTCCGGTCCTCGAGAGCCGGATTTTCAGGATTTCCCCCAATGAATATGCATGAGATCTATTTGCATGCACTGCTTTCAATGCATTTTCATTGGGGAAATCCTGAAAACCTGACTGGAATACGGCTCTCAAGGACCGGAGTTCCCTACCCCTGCTGTACACTGTTATAATACTAAACAAAAAAGAAAAAAAAAACAGTTGGCACGTCTAATCAAGATCTCGTTCTTTCCTAATATAGTCATCTTAATCTTTAAAATCCATCCCTCCCCCACAACCCCCCTGACACAACTAGTATAAATTTAAATTGTATATGTATGGAGTGGGGAGGGGGTATATAGTGGAAAAGTGGTTTAGATATATTAAAATATATTTTGGAGGAATGATAAAATGTTTATGCAAATGTTTTATTGTGAATTTGATTGTAAAGAATGTCTTTTTGTATCATATTGCTGTATATTCCTTCAATAAAATGTTATAACCATAAAATATGGGGGGGGTTGGAAATTGAGGGAACATATTGAGAGATATAAAAAATTTATTTTTGAAGGAATGATAAACATTTATTAGAAGTTAATATGGTCAATTTAAATGTAATGACTATTTTACTGTGTTATATTATTATGTATTTATTGCATTTCTTCAATAAAAAGTTAAAGAATAAATCGTTGTGATCTATTCTTCCCAAGTTTTATTAGACCATATTTTTTGAAATGTAGATATCTGGTTTCTTCTTATTGTAGTTGGTTTAGGCCAGGGGTCTCAAAGTCCCTCCTTGAGGGCCGGAATCCAGTCGGGTTTTCAGGATTTCCCCCAATGAACATGCATGAGATCTATGTGCATGCACTGCTTTCAATGCATATTCATTGGGGAAATCCTGAAAGCCCGACTGGATTCTGGCCCTCGAGGACCGGAGTTGCCCACCCCTGACCTAGCTCCTTTACTTTAACCTGAGAGTTTATCGCAGGGGCCTCAAAGTCCCTCCTTGAGGGCTGCAATCCAGTCGGGTTTTCAGGATTTCCCCCAATGAATATGCATGAGATCTATGTGCATGCACTGCTTTCAATGCATATTCATTGGGGAAATCCTGAAAACCCGACTGAATTCTGGCCCTCGAGGACCGGAGTTGCCCACCCCTGACCTAGCTCCACCTGAGAGTTTATCGCAGGGGCCTCAAAGTCCCTCCATAAGGGCCGCAATCCAGTCGGGTTTTCAGGATTTCCCCAATGAATATGCATGAGATCTATGTGCATGCACTGCTTTCAATGCATATTCATTGGGGAAATCCTGAAAACCCGACTGGATTGCGGCTCTCAAGGAGGGATTTTGAGATCCCTGGTTTAAACATATAGACAAACTTAATCTTAATTGATGGCATATCTCTTTTTTCCAATATGCAGCTACATTTCTCCCTCTGTATTCGCTGTGATAGGGAATTAACAGACCCGCGAATACAGAAACCACAAATAACTTTTTCATATGTTATTCGCTGTTTTCTATTAAAAACCATAATGAATGTGGTGGGAAGCCTGGCCTGTTCCTGAAGAAGAGGCAAAACACGGTGAAGAAAGCGCTGGGAATCGGCGATTTTCTCTGTAAACGCTTGGAATCGGAAATTTCTCTATGCAAGCTGATGTCATTTGGGGAGAAGAGCCAGCAAGCTAAAAAACGTGAATAATCGAAACCGTGAATACGGAGGGAGAAGTGTATATGTTTGTTCTGGTGCTCTTCAATTGTTCCTGCTAATAACGATGAAGTGAATACACTTCTCCCTCCGTATTCGCTGTGATAGGGGATTAACAGAACCGCAAATACAGAAAAAACGCAAATAACTTTTTCATATGTTATTCGCTGTTTTCTATTAAAAACCATAATGAATGTGGTGGGAAGCCTGGCCTGTTCCTGAAGAAGAGGCAAAACACGGTGAAGAAAGCGCTGGGAATCGGCGATTTTCTCTGTAAACGCTTGGAATCGGAAATTTCTCTATGCAAGCTGATGTCATTTGGGGAGAAGAGCCAGCAAGCTAAAAAACGTGAATAATCGAAACCGTGAATACGGAGGGAGAAGTGTATATGTTTGTTCTGGTGCTCTTCAATTGTTCCTGCTAATAACGATGAAGTGAATACACTTCTCCCTCCGTATTCGCTGTGATAGGGGATTAACAGAACCGCAAATACAGAAAAAACGCAAATAACTTTTTCATATGTTATTCGCTGTTTTCTATTAAAAACCATAATGAATGTGGTGGGAAGCCTGGCCTGTTCCTGAAGAAGAGGCAAAACACGGTGAAGAAAGCGCTGGGAATCGGCGATTTTCTCTGTAAACGCTTGGAATCGGAAATTTCTCTATGCAAGCTGATGTCATTTGGGGAGAAGAGCCAGCAAGCTAAAAAACGTGAATAATCGAAACCGTGAATACGGAGGGAGAAGTGTATATGTTTGTTCTGGTGCTCTTCAATTGTTCCTGCTAATAACGATGAAGTGAATACACTTCTCCCTCCGTATTCGCTGTGATAGGGGATTAACAGAACCGCAAATACAGAAAAAACGCAAATAACTTTTTCATATGTTATTCTCTGTAAAACCATCGTGAACATGGTGAAACCGCGAATAACACGGCGGGAGACCTGGCCTGTTCCTGAAGGAGAGGCAAAACACGGTGAAGAAAGCGCTGGGAATCGGCGATTTTCTCTGTAAACGCTTGGAATCGGAAATTTCTCTATGCAAGCTGATGTCATTTGGGGAGAAGAGCCAGCAAGCTAAAAAACGTGAATAATCGAAACCGTGAATACGGAGGGAGAAGTGTATATGTTTGTTCTGGTGCTCTTCAATTGTTCCTGCTAATAACGATGAAGTGAATACACTTCTCCCTCCGTATTCGCTGTGATAGGGGATTAACAGAACCGCAAATACAGAAAAAACGCAAATAACTTTTTCATATGTTATTCGCTGTTTTCTATTAAAAACCATAATGAATGTGGTGGGAAGCCTGGCCTGTTCCTGAAGAAGAGGCAAAACACGGTGAAGAAAGCGCTGGGAATCGGCGATTTTCTCTGTAAACGCTTGGAATCGGAAATTTCTCTATGCAAGCTGATGTCATTTGGGGAGAAGAGCCAGCAAGCTAAAAAACGTGAATAATCGAAACCGTGAATACGGAGGGAGAAGTGTATATGTTTGTTCTGGTGCTCTTCAATTGTTCCTGCTAATAACGATGAAGTGAATACACTTCTCCCTCCGTATTCGCTGTGATAGGGGATTAACAGAACCGCAAATACAGAAAAAACGCAAATAACTTTTTCATATGTTATTCGCTGTTTTCTATTAAAAACCATAATGAATGTGGTGGGAAGCCTGGCCTGTTCCTGAAGAAGAGGCAAAACACGGTGAAGAAAGCGCTGGGAATCGGCGATTTTCTCTGTAAACGCTTGGAATCGGAAATTTCTCTATGCAAGCTGATGTCATTTGGGGAGAAGAGCCAGCAAGCTAAAAAACGTGAATAATCGAAACCGTGAATACGGAGGGAGAAGTGTATATGTTTGTTCTGGTGCTCTTCAATTGTTCCTGCTAATAACGATGAAGTGAATACACTTCTCCCTCCGTATTCGCTGTGATAGGGGATTAACAGAACCGCAAATACAGAAAAAACGCAAATAACTTTTTCATATGTTATTCGCTGTTTTCTATTAAAAACCATAATGAATGTGGTGGGAAGCCTGGCCTGTTCCTGAAGAAGAGGCAAAACACGGTGAAGAAAGCGCTGGGAATCGGCGATTTTCTCTGTAAACGCTTGGAATCGGAAATTTCTCTATGCAAGCTGATGTCATTTGGGGAGAAGAGCCAGCAAGCTAAAAAACGTGAATAATCGAAACCGTGAATACGGAGGGAGAAGTGTATATGTTTGTTCTGGTGCTCTTCAATTGTTCCTGCTAATAACGATGAAGTGAATACACTTCTCCCTCCGTATTCGCTGTGATAGGGGATTAACAGAACCGCAAATACAGAAAAAACGCAAATAACTTTTTCATATGTTATTCGCTGTTTTCTATTAAAAACCATAATGAATGTGGTGGGAAGCCTGGCCTGTTCCTGAAGAAGAGGCAAAACACGGTGAAGAAAGCGCTGGGAATCGGCGATTTTCTCTGTAAACGCTTGGAATCGGAAATTTCTCTATGCAAGCTGATGTCATTTGGGGAGAAGAGCCAGCAAGCTAAAAAACGTGAATAATCGAAACCGTGAATACGGAGGGAGAAGTGTATATGTTTGTTCTGGTGCTCTTCAATTGTTCCTGCTAATAACGATGAAATTAATACACTTCTCCCTCCGTATTCGCTGTGATAGGGGATTAACAGAACCGCAAATACAGAAAAAATGCAAATAACTTTTTCATATGTTATTCACTGGTTTCTATTAAAACCATAATGAACTGTGGTGGGAAGCCTGGCCTGTTCCTGAAGGAAGAGGCAAAACACGGTGAAGAAAGCGCTGGGAATCGGCGATTTTCTCTGTAAACGCTTGGAATCGGAAATTTCTCTATGCAAGCTGATGTCATTTGGGGAGAAGAGCCAGCAAGCTAAAAAACGTGAATAATCGAAACCGTGAATACGGAGGGAGAAGTGTATATGTTTGTTCTGGTGCTCTTCAATTGTTCCTGCTAATAACGATGAAGTGAATACACTTCTCCCTCCGTATTCGCTGTGATAGGGGATTAACAGAACCGCAAATACAGAAAAAACGCAAATAACTTTTTCATATGTTATTCGCTGTTTTCTATTAAAAACCATAATGAATGTGGTGGGAAGCCTGGCCTGTTCCTGAAGAAGAGGCAAAACACGGTGAAGAAAGCGCTGGGAATCGGCGATTTTCTCTGTAAACGCTTGGAATCGGAAATTTCTCTATGCAAGCTGATGTCATTTGGGGAGAAGAGCCAGCAAGCTAAAAAACGTGAATAATCGAAACCGTGAATACGGAGGGAGAAGTGTATATGTTTGTTCTGGTGCTCTTCAATTGTTCCTGCTAATAACGATGAAGTGAATACACTTCTCCCTCCGTATTCGCTGTGATAGGGGATTAACAGAACCGCAAATACAGAAAAAACGCAAATAACTTTTTCATATGTTATTCGCTGTTTTCTATTAAAAACCATAATGAATGTGGTGGGAAGCCTGGCCTGTTCCTGAAGAAGAGGCAAAACACGGTGAAGAAAGCGCTGGGAATCGGCGATTTTCTCTGTAAACGCTTGGAATCGGAAATTTCTCTATGCAAGCTGATGTCATTTGGGGAGAAGAGCCAGCAAGCTAAAAAACGTGAATAATCGAAACCGTGAATACGGAGGGAGAAGTGTATATGTTTGTTCTGGTGCTCTTCAATTGTTCCTGCTAATAACGATGAAGTGAATACACTTCTCCCTCCGTATTCGCTGTGATAGGGGATTAACAGAACCGCAAATACAGAAAAAACGCAAATAACTTTTTCATATGTTATTCGCTGTTTTCTATTAAAAACCATAATGAATGTGGTGGGAAGCCTGGCCTGTTCCTGAAGAAGAGGCAAAACACGGTGAAGAAAGCGCTGGGAATCGGCGATTTTCTCTGTAAACGCTTGGAATCGGAAATTTCTCTATGCAAGCTGATGTCATTTGGGGAGAAGAGCCAGCAAGCTAAAAAACGTGAATAATCGAAACCGTGAATACGGAGGGAGAAGTGTATATGTTTGTTCTGGTGCTCTTCAATTGTTCCTGCTAATAACGATGAAGTGAATACACTTCTCCCTCCGTATTCGCTGTGATAGGGGATTAACAGAACCGCAAATACAGAAAAAACGCAAATAACTTTTTCATATGTTATTCGCTGTTTTCTATTAAAAACCATAATGAATGTGGTGGGAAGCCTGGCCTGTTCCTGAAGAAGAGGCAAAACACGGTGAAGAAAGCGCTGGGAATCGGCGATTTTCTCTGTAAACGCTTGGAATCGGAAATTTCTCTATGCAAGCTGATGTCATTTGGGGAGAAGAGCCAGCAAGCTAAAAAACGTGAATAATCGAAACCGTGAATACGGAGGGAGAAGTGTATATGTTTGTTCTGGTGCTCTTCAATTGTTCCTGCTAATAACGATGAAGTGAATACACTTCTCCCTCCGTATTCGCTGTGATAGGGGATTAACAGAACCGCAAATACAGAAAAAACGCAAATAACTTTTTCATATGTTATTCGCTGTTTTCTATTAAAAACCATAATGAATGTGGTGGGAAGCCTGGCCTGTTCCTGAAGAAGAGGCAAAACACGGTGAAGAAAGCGCTGGGAATCGGCGATTTTCTCTGTAAACGCTTGGAATCGGAAATTTCTCTATGCAAGCTGATGTCATTTGGGGAGAAGAGCCAGCAAGCTAAAAAACGTGAATAATCGAAACCGTGAATACGGAGGGAGAAGTGTATATGTTTGTTCTGGTGCTCTTCAATTGTTCCTGCTAATAACGATGAAGTGAATACACTTCTCCCTCCGTATTCGCTGTGATAGGGGATTAACAGAACCGCAAATACAGAAAAAACGCAAATAACTTTTTCATATGTTATTCGCTGTTTTCTATTAAAAACCATAATGAATGTGGTGGGAAGCCTGGCCTGTTCCTGAAGAAGAGGCAAAACACGGTGAAGAAAGCGCTGGGAATCGGCGATTTTCTCTGTAAACGCTTGGAATCGGAAATTTCTCTATGCAAGCTGATGTCATTTGGGGAGAAGAGCCAGCAAGCTAAAAAACGTGAATAATCGAAACCGTGAATACGGAGGGAGAAGTGTATATGTTTGTTCTGGTGCTCTTCAATTGTTCCTGCTAATAACGATGAAGTGAATACACTTCTCCCTCCGTATTCGCTGTGATAGGGGATTAACAGAACCGCAAATACAGAAAAAACGCAAATAACTTTTTCATATGTTATTCGCTGTTTTCTATTAAAAACCATAATGAATGTGGTGGGAAGCCTGGCCTGTTCCTGAAGAAGAGGCAAAACACGGTGAAGAAAGCGCTGGGAATCGGCGATTTTCTCTGTAAACGCTTGGAATCGGAAATTTCTCTATGCAAGCTGATGTCATTTGGGGAGAAGAGCCAGCAAGCTAAAAAACGTGAATAATCGAAACCGTGAATACGGAGGGAGAAGTGTATATGTTTGTTCTGGTGCTCTTCAATTGTTCCTGCTAATAACGATGAAGTGAATACACTTCTCCCTCCGTATTCGCTGTGATAGGGGATTAACAGAACCGCAAATACAGAAAAAACGCAAATAACTTTTTCATATGTTATTCGCTGTTTTCTATTAAAAACCATAATGAATGTGGTGGGAAGCCTGGCCTGTTCCTGAAGAAGAGGCAAAACACGGTGAAGAAAGCGCTGGGAATCGGCGATTTTCTCTGTAAACGCTTGGAATCGGAAATTTCTCTATGCAAGCTGATGTCATTTGGGGAGAAGAGCCAGCAAGCTAAAAAACGTGAATAATCGAAACCGTGAATACGGAGGGAGAAGTGTATATGTTTGTTCTGGTGCTCTTCAATTGTTCCTGCTAATAACGATGAAGTGAATACACTTCTCCCTCCGTATTCGCTGTGATAGGGGATTAACAGAACCGCAAATACAGAAAAAACGCAAATAACTTTTTCATATGTTATTCGCTGTTTTCTATTAAAAACCATAATGAATGTGGTGGGAAGCCTGGCCTGTTCCTGAAGAAGAGGCAAAACACGGTGAAGAAAGCGCTGGGAATCGGCGATTTTCTCTGTAAACGCTTGGAATCGGAAATTTCTCTATGCAAGCTGATGTCATTTGGGGAGAAGAGCCAGCAAGCTAAAAAACGTGAATAATCGAAACCGTGAATACGGAGGGAGAAGTGTATATGTTTGTTCTGGTGCTCTTCAATTGTTCCTGCTAATAACGATGAAGTGAATACACTTCTCCCTCCGTATTCGCTGTGATAGGGGATTAACAGAACCGCAAATACAGAAAAAACGCAAATAACTTTTTCATATGTTATTCGCTGTTTTCTATTAAAAACCATAATGAATGTGGTGGGAAGCCTGGCCTGTTCCTGAAGAAGAGGCAAAACACGGTGAAGAAAGCGCTGGGAATCGGCGATTTTCTCTGTAAACGCTTGGAATCGGAAATTTCTCTATGCAAGCTGATGTCATTTGGGGAGAAGAGCCAGCAAGCTAAAAAACGTGAATAATCGAAACCGTGAATACGGAGGGAGAAGTGTATATGTTTGTTCTGGTGCTCTTCAATTGTTCCTGCTAATAACGATGAAGTGAATACACTTCTCCCTCCGTATTCGCTGTGATAGGGGATTAACAGAACCGCAAATACAGAAAAAACGCAAATAACTTTTTCATATGTTATTCGCTGTTTTCTATTAAAAACCATAATGAATGTGGTGGGAAGCCTGGCCTGTTCCTGAAGAAGAGGCAAAACACGGTGAAGAAAGCGCTGGGAATCGGCGATTTTCTCTGTAAACGCTTGGAATCGGAAATTTCTCTATGCAAGCTGATGTCATTTGGGGAGAAGAGCCAGCAAGCTAAAAAACGTGAATAATCGAAACCGTGAATACGGAGGGAGAAGTGTATATGTTTGTTCTGGTGCTCTTCAATTGTTCCTGCTAATAACGATGAAGTGAATACACTTCTCCCTCCGTATTCGCTGTGATAGGGGATTAACAGAACCGCAAATACAGAAAAAACGCAAATAACTTTTTCATATGTTATTCGCTGTTTTCTATTAAAAACCATAATGAATGTGGTGGGAAGCCTGGCCTGTTCCTGAAGAAGAGGCAAAACACGGTGAAGAAAGCGCTGGGAATCGGCGATTTTCTCTGTAAACGCTTGGAATCGGAAATTTCTCTATGCAAGCTGATGTCATTTGGGGAGAAGAGCCAGCAAGCTAAAAAACGTGAATAATCGAAACCGTGAATACGGAGGGAGAAGTGTATATGTTTGTTCTGGTGCTCTTCAATTGTTCCTGCTAATAACGATGAAGTGAATACACTTCTCCCTCCGTATTCGCTGTGATAGGGGATTAACAGAACCGCAAATACAGAAAAAACGCAAATAACTTTTTCATATGTTATTCGCTGTTTTCTATTAAAAACCATAATGAATGTGGTGGGAAGCCTGGCCTGTTCCTGAAGAAGAGGCAAAACACGGTGAAGAAAGCGCTGGGAATCGGCGATTTTCTCTGTAAACGCTTGGAATCGGAAATTTCTCTATGCAAGCTGATGTCATTTGGGGAGAAGAGCCAGCAAGCTAAAAAACGTGAATAATCGAAACCGTGAATACGGAGGGAGAAGTGTATATGTTTGTTCTGGTGCTCTTCAATTGTTCCTGCTAATAACGATGAAGTGAATACACTTCTCCCTCCGTATTCGCTGTGATAGGGGATTAACAGAACCGCAAATACAGAAAAAACGCAAATAACTTTTTCATATGTTATTCGCTGTTTTCTATTAAAAACCATAATGAATGTGGTGGGAAGCCTGGCCTGTTCCTGAAGAAGAGGCAAAACACGGTGAAGAAAGCGCTGGGAATCGGCGATTTTCTCTGTAAACGCTTGGAATCGGAAATTTCTCTATGCAAGCTGATGTCATTTGGGGAGAAGAGCCAGCAAGCTAAAAAACGTGAATAATCGAAACCGTGAATACGGAGGGAGAAGTGTATATGTTTGTTCTGGTGCTCTTCAATTGTTCCTGCTAATAACGATGAAGTGAATACACTTCTCCCTCCGTATTCGCTGTGATAGGGGATTAACAGAACCGCAAATACAGAAAAAACGCAAATAACTTTTTCATATGTTATTCGCTGTTTTCTATTAAAAACCATAATGAATGTGGTGGGAAGCCTGGCCTGTTCCTGAAGAAGAGGCAAAACACGGTGAAGAAAGCGCTGGGAATCGGCGATTTTCTCTGTAAACGCTTGGAATCGGAAATTTCTCTATGCAAGCTGATGTCATTTGGGGAGAAGAGCCAGCAAGCTAAAAAACGTGAATAATCGAAACCGTGAATACGGAGGGAGAAGTGTATATGTTTGTTCTGGTGCTCTTCAATTGTTCCTGCTAATAACGATGAAGTGAATACACTTCTCCCTCCGTATTCGCTGTGATAGGGGATTAACAGAACCGCAAATACAGAAAAAACGCAAATAACTTTTTCATATGTTATTCGCTGTTTTCTATTAAAAACCATAATGAATGTGGTGGGAAGCCTGGCCTGTTCCTGAAGAAGAGGCAAAACACGGTGAAGAAAGCGCTGGGAATCGGCGATTTTCTCTGTAAACGCTTGGAATCGGAAATTTCTCTATGCAAGCTGATGTCATTTGGGGAGAAGAGCCAGCAAGCTAAAAAACGTGAATAATCGAAACCGTGAATACGGAGGGAGAAGTGTATATGTTTGTTCTGGTGCTCTTCAATTGTTCCTGCTAATAACGATGAAGTGAATACACTTCTCCCTCCGTATTCGCTGTGATAGGGGATTAACAGAACCGCAAATACAGAAAAAACGCAAATAACTTTTTCATATGTTATTCGCTGTTTTCTATTAAAAACCATAATGAATGTGGTGGGAAGCCTGGCCTGTTCCTGAAGAAGAGGCAAAACACGGTGAAGAAAGCGCTGGGAATCGGCGATTTTCTCTGTAAACGCTTGGAATCGGAAATTTCTCTATGCAAGCTGATGTCATTTGGGGAGAAGAGCCAGCAAGCTAAAAAACGTGAATAATCGAAACCGTGAATACGGAGGGAGAAGTGTATATGTTTGTTCTGGTGCTCTTCAATTGTTCCTGCTAATAACGATGAAGTGAATACACTTCTCCCTCCGTATTCGCTGTGATAGGGGATTAACAGAACCGCAAATACAGAAAAAACGCAAATAACTTTTTCATATGTTATTCGCTGTTTTCTATTAAAAACCATAATGAATGTGGTGGGAAGCCTGGCCTGTTCCTGAAGAAGAGGCAAAACACGGTGAAGAAAGCGCTGGGAATCGGCGATTTTCTCTGTAAACGCTTGGAATCGGAAATTTCTCTATGCAAGCTGATGTCATTTGGGGAGAAGAGCCAGCAAGCTAAAAAACGTGAATAATCGAAACCGTGAATACGGAGGGAGAAGTGTATATGTTTGTTCTGGTGCTCTTCAATTGTTCCTGCTAATAACGATGAAGTGAATACACTTCTCCCTCCGTATTCGCTGTGATAGGGGATTAACAGAACCGCAAATACAGAAAAAACGCAAATAACTTTTTCATATGTTATTCGCTGTTTTCTATTAAAAACCATAATGAATGTGGTGGGAAGCCTGGCCTGTTCCTGAAGGAGAGGCAAAACACGGTGAAGAAAGTGCCGGGAATCGGCGATTTTCTCTGTAAACGCTCGGAATCAGCGATTTCTCTCTGTAAGGTGATGTAATTGGGGGGGGGGGGGAGAAGCCAGCAAGCTAAAAACCATGAATACGGAGAGATAAGGGTAATACCATTCGTGCTGGTGTCATAACTAGCCCAATCCGTTTCCTATGATGGTCTTGTACAGTGGTCTCAAACACGCGGCCCGGGGGCCACATGCGGCCCGCCAGGTACTATTTTGAGACCCTCAGTATGTTTATCATAATCACAAAAGTAAAATAAAACAGTTTCTTGATCATATGTATAAATGACAATATTATTATTAAGACTTAGCCAAAAGGAAAGATTTATAAACTATGAAGAGTTTTACCTCATGCAAAATTGTCATTTCTTTAATAAGACATTAACTTTTTTTTCTGAGGCACTCCAAGTACCTACAAATCCAAAATGTGGCCCTGCAAAGGGTTTGAGTTTGAGACCACTGGTCTAGTATTACCGATGTAACCATATTCAGTAGACAACATTCTTTAGTTTGATATAAAGCTCATTACCTGTTCCCAGAAGATTTGTACCTTAGGACAATTCCACCAAATATGGATAAAAGAACCTTGAAGGGGCTCATTTTCAAAGCACTTTAGATATACAAAGTACTGCAAAAACCTATGGTACTTTTGTGTGGCTAAGTGCTTTGAAAATGAGTCCCTAAACCAGTGAATCGCAATCTGTGTGCCGCGGCAAGATTCCAGGATTGAAGGACACATGACATATACCGAGAGTCACTTCCGATGTCGGCGACTCTTCTCCTCTCCACCCCCACCCCTCCACGAACCTCATCTCGTTTTCCCTGAGCTCATGGCCTTGTCTGGAGGGGCTGGGAGCGGAGCGGTCTGGGGTTAGGGGTGTACTCTTCTTGGTCAGGTGGGGGGGAATGCACACAATTTCAGTTCCAGCTGAAAATACGCGGGCATTTTAATCTGAAATAAAAACAAGGCCGAACAAAGACATTGGCCTGGTTTCAGGGCTGAAAATGAAAATTCGGTCAGCCTCGAAAGCTGCAGGGGAAGATCAAATCAATAGTAGAGTGAATTGTATTGTTTTCTGCCTTCCATCGATGTAGCTCCGAAGCAGGAGCTTTCAGTGTCTGACCCAAAGGAGTGCAAGTGATAATTCCAGAGGCATTCAAGTACCAGCAGAAACAATGGTTCCTGATAATCCATACGCTCCTAGGAGGAAGATGAATTCCCAATCTGTGAGCGATTTCCAGTCAGTGAATAACAGAGATGGAAGGGGCTCCTCCTACCCTTTGTCTCCCCTTCCCCCCCTACACACATACATGCACATTTTAATTGCTGTTGTAAATTGCTCATGTAAAGGAAAAGAAACCCTTAAAATGAAAAAGAGAGGGATTTATCATTACCAAAGGAACAAGAGCAATTAGCGCATCTTTGAACTTCTTGGTGGCCTAAGAGAAGAAATGCCATGATGGTTCTCTTTCGCAAGGCCTGTATTCCATAAATCTAGAGGTTTCTCAGCTGTGAAATGCTCATTCCATATGCTCAGCAATGATATGTGGGATTGTGGACTCAGTGAGGCCTGTGGAGCAGCGTGTAAGCAACTTATCGTATGGCAAATTGTAACCCGTTCTGAGCTCTTTGGGGAGGGCGGGATGGAAAACGAAATAAATAAATATAAATACAGTATTCTCCCGCGAATTCGTGGTTCGTGAATTGCGGGCTCACTAATTCGCGGTATTCTCCGACCGCCTCTTCCTGTACTAAATTCAAGTTACACCAATCAGGAGCTGCGTGTCAAAGCGGCTCCTGATTGGTGTGGCCTGACTTTAGCAACAGGAGGAGGCAGTTGGAGCGTACCGCGAGTGATTTTGCGCCCGCCGGCGCCTCAGCTGCTCTCTCCTGCCTATAAAAACCATATTTGCGGTTTTCACAATTCCAGGAACCCCCGCAAATTTTGGGAGAGTATTGTACTGTAACAAATTTTGGAACCACAGGTCTTGCAGTTATTTGCTATTATTTCGGGTCCTCACAATTGAGTGTTTTTATCTGTAGTTCACTCGTACATCAACTGACTGATCACTGATTAAAGGGATATAAGGCCTTTCAAGAGATTCCCTTGCCTCCCCCACTTGACCTCCACCCCCTAAAACCAAACATAGTAGATGACGGCAGATAAAGACCCGAATGGTCCATCCAGTCTGCCCAACCTGATTCAATTCAAATTTTTTAATTTTTTCTTCTTAGCTATTTCTGGGCAAGAACCCAAAGCTCCACCCTGCACCCTGCCCGGGTTCCAACTGCCGAAATCTCCGCCAAGACCCACTCCAGCCCATCTACACCCCCCCCCCAGCCACCGAAGCCCTCCCCAGCCCATCCTCCACCAAACGGCCATATACAGACACAAACCGTGCAAGTCTGCCCAGTACTGGCCTTAGTCCTATAAATGAGAGCCTTTAGTATTTATGATCATTCCCTCATCCATCTATGCGTTAGAAAAAATGGGCCAGAAGGATGTGAGATTAAAGTGTGATACCAGTAGAGAATGACACGGGGGGAAAAAAAATCTGTCCCCGTCACTGCCCCGTCCCCTTCACCGCCTCATCCCCACCGTCCCCTTCACCGCCCTGTCACCGTCCCCGCCCCCGCCGTCCCCTTCACTGCCCCGTCCCCTTCACCGCCCCTTCCCTCTAGCATCCCTCGCGCGGTCCATGCATCTCCCTCCCTCCCCCTTACCTTCACGGCACGTTTTAAGGTTTCAGTCTTGTTAAAAGCCGCCGGAGTGTTTGTGCAGTTGTGTGCGTGTGTGGGCGGAAGCTTCTTTGATGCAACCGGTTGCATCAGAGGAGAAGCTTCTGCCCACACACACGACTGCATGCAAGAGTCTGCATTGCTGACACATCTTCCAATAACCTCTTCTCCCTTTGCATCTTCTCTGGTAAGTGTGTCCCATTTTCTTCCTGTTTTCAAGGAATCTCCCTTGGCGAGTAATCACGGTGTAATAAAAAATAAAAATAAAAAAGTTTATTATCTAGAAATAACATTTGTTTTGAAGCTCCAGACTGTCTTTTTGTTTTACTTAAGATGTGTCATATTCAGTAATGGGAAATGTTTATCTAGTTTGAGCCAGAGGAAGTTGAGCAAGCCCTCCAAAAATGAGACGCAGGCTTTCTTATGGTTCATGAAAACAGATTAGTTTTTCTTCATCAGAATATTGCAAAAAGAAATTCTGTCTGGGAGTTTCTTTGTTTCTTCTCTTTGGCTGTGCAGGATCCCTCGAACAGAAGAGATTGAGAGGGGACATGATCAAAACATTCAAGGTACTAAAGGGAATAGACTTAGTAGATAAGGACAGGTTGTTCACCCTCTCCAAGATAGGGAGAACGAGAGGGCTCTAAAGTTAAAAGGGGATAGATTCTGTACAAACGTAAGGAAGTTCTTCTTCACCCAGAGAGTGGTCGAAGCAGTGGCGTACCTAGGGTATGTGGCACCCGGGGCCCATCATTTTTTGACACCCCCCCATGTAAAAAAATATTTTTTGTAATGACCATGAAACAGAATAAATGGTCAGAATAGAAACAGGCAGTGAAAATTTTTTTATATTCCAAACATAACATAACATAAATTATGTCTGAATTGTCATGACATCAGAAGTACATATGGAGTAGTTGCAGGTGATGCTTGGGACAGTTCTGATTGTGTAAGTTCGGTTTTATGTGTTTTTTGAATAAAAGGGTTTTTATTTCTTTTTTGAAGGTTTTGTAGTTTGTGGTCGAGGTCAATAGGTTGTAGAGTTGGGGGTCGAGTGTTGCAGCTCAAATGGCTAGGAGGTTGTCGAACTGTTTTTTTTTCTTTTGACGTTTTTGGTTGGAGGGTGTGTGAATGGTGCGTGAGTTCTCCTATGTCTGGTTGAGGTGGATTGAATTATTTGGCTGAAGAAATTAGTTACCCCCTCATCCCACACACATTAATTCTCTTCCATTTTTGTTCCCATTATAAAAAACACTGATAAGCTCTCAGAAAAAAAAATACATTAAAATAAGAAGTGAAAAATAAGACCCCTACAGATGAGAACATAACATAAGAATAGCCTAACTGGGTCAGACCAATGGTCTATCATGCCCAGTAGCCCAGTCTTTGCAACTCTCTTTTCAACAGCTTTCTCTAAGACCCTTCTGCCGCCGCGTAGCGGCGGCCCGCTGTGGACTCCGCCCCCCTTCCGCTCTCTCCAAGACCCTTCTGCCGCCGCGTAGCAGCGGCCCGCTGTGGACTCCGCCCCCCTTCCGGTACATGTCATACAAAAACAAGCACTTTGCGGCGCACGCTCACTCTCACAGAACGCTGGATATTATCTGCACAGCACCTTGACTTGTTCATGCTTTTAATTTGTATAGATTTTATTGTTTTTTTTATTATATTACTTATTCTTTTTCAAGTTTAATTACGTTTAGTTTTTACCTGTCTTTGCAACTCTCTTTTCAACAGCTCTCTCCAAGACCCTTCACTACATAGCCTAATGCCACACAAGCAGTGCTGTTACAAACATATTCTGTAGGTCAATGCTAAGGATAACAAAGTTTCCTTCCTTGGAACAGAAGGAGATACTGATAAACCACTGGAAGAGATCCCAAAACAACACCCAAAGACCCACTCAGTGTGTGAACCAGTTGAGCAGAGTGGACTAACTGGGGGGTGGAAATGGGCCCAGAGTTTGCTCAGCAGAATTTCCCAGACCACCTCTTCCTCTCAACACATTGACACGCTGCCACCACCACCACTAGGAACACCTCACTGGGTAGGCCAGCTATGCTATAAACTTTATAAAACACATTATTATATTTTCTTATAAAGCACATATTTTAACTGAACTCTCTGACATCCTCAGCCTTTCCATTCACAAAAATAGAAGGAAGAAAAGTTCCCATTTCCTGCTGTTTCATGTCCCCGGCCTATACAATATTTTTTTTCTGCAGACCCTTCAAAGGTCTGACCAAATCCTCGTTTCATTTGCATTATAAAGTATGGAGGATGCCATCTCTCCCCAATCCCAGGTCCTAAAGTCTAAGACAGTAGCGCAAACTAATGCTGCCAGATTCAGGAAAAAAAATTTCGATTCGATTCAGCCTATTGAATTGTTTTTTCAATTCGATTTTCCTGCCCAGTTGGGTGATTTTTTTCAAAACTCCTGGTGGGTTTTATAGCTTTTTCACCCCCTTTGGCTTCTCCTAACCACACTGGCGCTGTGGTGTAAATAAAATAAAGAAACAAAAAGGACTTTTCCTCTCTCTGTTAAATCCTAGCTCACGTTTGCAGTCCAACACAAGCTCTGGCAGGATACATTTCAAATCTGACCTTCCTGCACCACCTGTGAAGCAGCCCGCAGCAGGATCGCGACGTCAGCGATCCCTGCGCTGCTTGGGCGCTGCTTCCTGTGCCGCGGTCCCACCCCTCCTCTGATGTCAGAGGAGGGGCGGGACCGTGGTGCAGGAAGCAGCGCCTAAGCAGCGCAGGGATCGCTGATGTCGCGATCCTGCTGCGGCTGCTTCATAGGAACAGAAAGGGAGAGAAATTGGACACAAGGGATGGTGTGGAGGAGGGATAGAGATACTGGATAGGAGGGTAATTGGGAAAAGAAAGGGAGAGATGGTGGACTCTGGGGTGGTGGGGAAGGAGGGAGAGATGGCGGATGAAAGGTTAGTTAAGAAAAGGTGGATCTGTGGAGGGAGATGAAAAAAAGGAAAGATACCAGACTTCCTGGGGAGGAAAGGTAAATGGAAAGGGAAAGGGAGGACAGAGTTGGCAGATGGATGGTTAGCATGCAGAAAGAAGGAGACCCTGGCAAGCAAGTTATCAGAAGAAAACCAGAGCCTTGGACCAACAAGATTTGAAATATAACCAGACAACAAAAGGTAGAAAAATTAATTTTATTTTCTGTTTTGTGATTATAATATGTCAGATTTGAAATGTGTATCCTGACAGAGCTGGTGTTGGACTGCAAACGTGAGCTAGGATTTAACAGAGAGAGGAAAAGTCCTTTTTGTTTCTTTATTTTATTTACACCACAGCGCCAGTGTGGTTAGGAGAAGCCAAAGGGGGTGAAAAAGCTATAAAACCCACCAGGAATTTTGAAAAAAATCACCCAACTGGGCAGGAAAATCGAATTGAAAAACCAATTCAATAGGCTGAATCGAATCGAAATTTTTTTCCCTGAATCTGGCAGCATTAGTTTGCGCTACTGTCTTAGACTTTAGGACCTGGGATTGGGGAGAGATGGCATCCTCAGTACTTTATAATGCAAGTGAAACGAGGATTTGGTCAGAATTTTGAAGGGTCTGCAGAAAAAAAAATATTGTATAGGCCGGGGACATGAGACAGCAGGAAATGGGAACTTTTCTTCCTTCTATTTTTGTGAATGGCAAGGCTGAGGATGTCAGAGAGTTCAGTTAAAATATGTGCTTTATAAGAAAATATAATAATGTGTTTTATAAAGTTTATAGCATAGCTGGCCTACCCAGTGAGGTGTTCCTAGTGGTGGTGGTGGCAGCGTGTCAATGTGTTGAGAGGAAGAGGTGGTCTGGGAAATTCTGCTGAGCAAACTCTGGGCCCATTTCCACCCCCCAGTTAGTCCACTCTGCTCAACTGGTTCACACACTGAGTGGGTCTTTGGGTGTTGTTTTGGGATCTCTTCCAGTGGTTTATCAGTATCTCCTTCTGGTCCAAGGAAGGAAACTTTGTTATCCTTAGCATTGACCTACAGAATATGTTTGTAACAGTGCTGCTTGTGTGGCATTAGGCTATGTAGTGATCGAAAGAAAAAAACAGACCTTTGCACATTTTTGCACTATATGGTGGGTGTATGAGGAGATTCACATTTCCTGCACAGCTAAGTCCATGTGAAGTTACCTTGTGCTGTATTTGACATCTAGCAAGGTCTCTGTTTGAAAGGAAAGATCTAAACTTAAAAATGAAGTGGCCAGAAGTTATGGTAAAAGCAGATAGTGTAGCTGGTTTTAAGAAAGATTTGGACAAATTCCTGGAGGAAAAGTCCATAATCTGTTATTAAGACATGGGGGAAGTGTCTGCTTGCCCTGGATTGGTAGCATGGAATGTTGCTACTCTTTGACCAGGTATTAGTATCCTGGATTGGCTACCATGAGAATGGGCTACTGGGCATGATGGACCATTGGTCTGACCCAGTTAGGCTATTCTTATGTTATGTTCTCATCTGTAGGGGTCTTATTTTTCACTTCTTATTTTAATGTATTTTTTTTTCTGAGAGCTTATCAGTGTTTTTTATAATGGGAACAAAAATGGAAGAGAATTAATGTGTGTGGGATGAGGGGGTAACTAATTTCTTCAGCCAAATAATTCAATCCACCTCAACCAGACATAGGAGAACTCACGCACCATTCACACACCCTCCAACCAAAAACGTCAAAAGAAAAAAACTGTTCAACATTCGAGCTGCAACACTCGACCCCCAACTCTACAACCTATTGACCTCGACCACAGACTACAAAACCATCAAAAAAGAAATAAAAACCCTTCTATTCAAAAAACACATAAAACCGAACTAACACAATCAGAACTGTCCCAAGCATCACCTGCAACTACTCCATATGTACTTCTGATGTCATGACAATTCAGACATAATTTATGTTATGTTATGTTTGGAATATAAGAAAATTTTCACTGCCTGTTTCTATTCTGACCATTTATTCCGTTTCATGGTCATTACAAAAAAATATTTTTTTACATGGGGGGGGGTGTCAAAAAATGATGGGCCCCGGGTGCCACATACCCTAGGAACGCCACTGGTGCCATCGTTAAATGTCTTTAGAGAATCATCTTCCTAGTGAGGTCCTAATATTGCTCTTCCTGATACGAAAATTCCTTTTCACTGATGTTCAGCGCTAGCTCACGTCACATTTTGTTTTTTCAGTGTACACTAAGCTCTTGTATCAGGTCCTGAAGAAAACTACACAGGCAACACAATCCAGGCCTCACGAAACTTTCTAGACATCTGCATCAGATTAGATCACTGACATTTCGCATGTGTGTGTGTGTGTTTGCCTTAACGAAATCCTAAGAGTTCCAAGCATTTCTTTTTTATCCCCTTCTGGCCCTTGGCAAGACTCTCCTGTAAACACGGACGCTGTGAAATTAACTCTGGCTGAAGTATCCCTTCCTCAGTCAAGTCAACCATGCTGATCACTGGAGTACATTCAGGAAGGTCTATTGTTACCAAGAGGCATGGAAAGCTGAAGTGGGGAGGGGAGTTCTCATTAAAGGCAGCCAG
Source organism: Geotrypetes seraphini (assembly GCF_902459505.1). NCBI lineage: Eukaryota > Metazoa > Chordata > Amphibia > Gymnophiona > Dermophiidae > Geotrypetes > Geotrypetes seraphini. The sequence continues at coordinate 12,220,704 of NC_047089.1, read as the reverse complement.
GCCCAGCTCAAGGGACTGTGGTGCCCCAAGACAATCTTTGCATTGGTGCTCTCTCCATATGTATGCTCCCCCTTGCGTCAACCCCCCCCCCCCTGCAATGCGGTATCTCTTCATCTTCTCCCTCCCCTCTCTGCCTGCAATCCAGCATTGTCTCTTTTCTCTCAACCTACTCCTGCCTTCTGTCTTTAAACTCTAGAGCAGTAGTTTCCAACCCTGTCCTGGAGGACCAGCAGCCAGTCAGGTTTCTGGGATAACCCTTATGAATATGCATGAGAGAGATTTGCATATAATGGAAATGACAGGCATGCAAATCTGTCCCATGTATATTTATTAGGGCTTTCCTGAAAACCTGACCCACTGGTGGTCCTCCAGGACAGGGTTGGGAACCACTGCTCTAGAGGGTGCCAGCAGCAGCAGCGATCCACACAAACTGCCTGTGCCTGGCACAGAGCTTTCCCTCTGCTGCGTCCTGTCCTGTTGGAAACAGGAAGTTGATTCATAGGCAGAGGGAAGCAAGCAGCATGGGTGGATGCAAGCAGCATGGGTGGATTGCTGCTGGTGCTGGCGCTTTCAAGAGTGTGAAGGTAGATGAGAGGGTTGAGAGAGAAGAAGCGATACTGGATCGCAGATGGGGGTGGGTGGGGGAGGTGTAGGGTAGATTGGGATCTTGATGCCCTTTATTACTGGGTGTCCTGAGCCAGTGCTCAGCCGGCTTTGCAGGCAGCCGTACCAAAAGACTTTTCCTATTTTGTCTCTATAGTAAGAAAAATGCTTATTACTTCTTTGCTGTTTAGGTCCATCACTAGAGTTACTAGAATTTTCATTTGCAAAATCCGGACCCCCAGGCTCGCCCAGTTCTGCCCATCCCTGCCCCATCAATCCCCAGTCCCGGGTTTTGAAAAGCCATCTGGACCCACGGACATGTCCGCAAAAGGAGGACGTGTCTTGGGAAATCCAGACATCTGGTAAACCTAGTCGATCCCCCTTGTAGGAGCCGGCCTCTGATAGGTGCACAGAGTACCTTGGAATCGCCCCCTGCTGCCCTCTTTCCAGGACGACACGCTGGCTAGGTTCCAATCCCAGAGTGCCTTGCAGGGAGGAGCAACACTAAGTGGGGTGGCGCAGGTGGGCACAGCACGAGGTGCAAAGGTTGGTCCAGGGCACCACAACCTTTTGGAGGTGGCCCTGCCAATCTTCCATTGGGTTAAGTTTAAACTCTTCACTCTTACTCACAGGGATCCGGAGATATCTCTCAGCTCTCGTTCCTGTCGCAGATTCTTGCGACACTGGGCAAATCACGCGACCATCCATTGATTCACGGACAGATGCCTTAGCCCACCTAACCACCACGATTCTTTAACCGGCATCCATGCCACAGGTGCCAGTTAGAGAATCGCATTGCCGCTGAGCTGATCGCGGCAAGGGAATCTCTCTTCCTTGATTGGTTTAGCGGCCATGGCAGGGAACCCATCCCCACCGTGAATACGACTGGCAGGACGGATGCCCAGTTCCCCCTGATTCCCTCCCCAACACATCCCCCAGCCACGTCTATTTGAAATTGAGACCACCATTTTGCTAGGGTACCTTTAAGACACCTATTGCAACCCTAGGGCTGCCTAAGCTCGCCTATGGACACTTCCAGGCAAAACCACGCCCATGCCTAGCCTTAGGCAGTCCTACATGCCTCCTTAGGCTCATGAAAATGCCTACAATGTAGGCGACCCTCCTCGGGGGGGGTGGGGGTGTAAAATGTGTATCCCAATTGGCTGGTTAGATAGCGGTAGGATGCTTACCACTGCCTACAATTGGGATGCCGTTTATAGAATTTGCCCCCCAGTGTCTATGTGTGCGAGTTTAGAGCAACTTCATGCAGATTCCAGTGGCGCATCTTTTGCATTCCCACGTGAAGTTAAAAACGGCAGCTCTCCTCTCCAAACAGCAGGTCAACAAGCACATGCATGCTCAGATTGAAATCCCTCACCAATCATGGCAATGTTCGCCTGATCCATCTCTTACCCTACCCCAAAGCTGCAACTATACACAAAGCATGTTTCCGTCTGGTCCTGTGTCTGCTCCTTCTCCTGCAGCAACTTGCTGTTCTCGCATAGGCAGGACAGCTACACAATGAAGGCTTCTGGGGTAGGCCGAAGGCAGCAGGCTCATCTCGTATCCCAACATGAGCCTCTGCTTGCCCTGGATCAGTAGCATGGAATATTGCTACTCCTGGGGTTTTGGGCAGGTACTAGGGACCTGGATTGGCCACCATGAGAACAGGCTGCTGGGCTTGATGGACCAATGGTCTGACCCAGTAAGGCTATTCTTATATTCCAACGTGTGCCAAGTATAGGACAATCAAGCCATTGTGACATCACTGCTGAGTTTGGCTCACAGGCATTGGTGGAATGAGGCATTATGACATCACGATCTCAGCTCTAGAATGTTGCTCTCGTTGGGATTCTGGAATCTTGCTATTCTTTGAGATTCTATATGGAATGTTGCTACTCTTTGGGTTTTGGCCAGGTACTAGTGACCTGGATTGGCCACCGTGAGAACGGGCTACAGGGCTTGATGGACCATTGGTTTGACCCAGTAAGGCTATTCTTATATTCTTATGACCCGAAGATATAATTTCAGTGGAGGAGGCAGGTAGTAGACAGGGGAGAGGAAACCCCATACAAACTCCTCACAATCTCCTCAAATTTTAGAAAGACATTCAGACAGTCCTCTTAAAAGAGGACACATCTGGATAAATCCAGACATCTGGTAACCCTATCTTGATAAGGAAAATGCTTCCTGTACCTGGAAGAAACTCGCCTTGAGCTACAGCTGAAAAAGATGCCAGTTAAATCCCCAAATACAGTATCTTCCATTCTACTGTACTGTCAGTTTGAAGCTTTATTGCCCTCTTGTGTTCAAGATGTGCTATTACACTGTATATTTGTGAAGCTCAGCATGCAGCCTGTGCAGAAAGTTTAGATTAGCTGGTTGCATTATTAAATCAGTGAATTGTTTATGGTTATATTGCACTGTACACGTCTGAGAAATTGCTGTTACAGATCTTTTTTTTTATAGCTGGACATGAGATGGCATCTGGGGGGTCATTTCCAAGCTGCCTGCCTAGGTGCAAAGTCTATGCCCATGGACCTTGATCTGAATTTTCAAAGGGTGGAACTGCATACTTTCCCTGTGAAAGTTGCAGTGGATGTAAAGAGCCCATGGACATTGCAGCTGTTTTCTTTCAGAGATAAAATGTCAATAGGAAATAACTTCTGTAGATTTGAGAATCACAAACTGCACATAGAAACATAGAAACCTGATGGCAGATAAAGGCCAAATGACCCATCCGCAGCATCCATTATCTCCTCCTCTCCCTATTGGCTAAGGCTCTTTACATCTGCATTGTGAGATCATAGAGCTTTATGGTTATAGAAACATTGTAACATGATGGCAGATAAAGGACAAAAGTCCCATCAGTCTGCCCATCTACAGCATCCACTGTCTCCTTCTCTCCCTATTGGCTAAGGCTCTTAACATTTGCATCTCCTCTTCCTATTGGCTAAGGCTCTTAACATCTGCATTGTGAGGTCATAGAGTTTTATGGTTATAGAAACATGAAGGCAGATAAAGGCCAAATGGCCCATCTGCAGCATCCACTATCTCCTCCTCTCCCTATTGGCTAAGGCTCTTAACATTTGCATCTCCTCTTCCTATTGGCTAAGGCTCTTTACACCTGCATTGTGAGGTCATAGAGCTTTATGGTTATAGAAACATTGTAACATGATGGCAGATAAAGGCCAAAAGTCCCATCAGTCTGCCCATCTACAGCATCCACTGTCTCCTCTCCCTATTGACTAAGACTCTTAACATTTGCATCTCCTCTTCCTATTGGCTAAGGCTCTTAACATCTGCATTGTGAGATCATAGAGCTTTATGGTTATAGAAACATTGTAACATGATGGCAGATAAAGGACAAAAGTCCCATCAGTTTGCCCATCTACAGCATCCACTGTCTCCTTCTCTCCCTATTGGCTAAGGCTCTTAACATTTGCATCTCCTCTTCCTATTGGCTAAGGCTCTTAACATCTGCATTGTGAGGTCATAGAGTTTTATGGTTATAGAAACATGAAGGCAGATAAAGGCCAAATGGCCCATCTGCAGCATCCACTATCTCCTCCTCTCCCTATTGGCTAAGGCTCTTAACATTTGCATCTCCTCTTCCTATTGGCTAAGGCTCTTTACACCTGCATTGTGAGGTCATAGAGCTTTATGGTTATAGAAACATTGTAACATGATGGCAGATAAAGGCCAAAAGTCCCATCAGTCTGCCCATCTACAGCATCCACTGTCTCCTCTCCCTATTGACTAAGACTCTTAACATTTGCATCTCCTCTTCCTATTGGCTAAGGCTCTTAACATCTGCATTGTGAGGTCATAGAGTTTTATGGTTATAGAAACATGAAGGCAGATAAAGGCCAAATGGCCCTTCCAGTCTGCCCATCTGCAGTAACCATGATCTCTTCCGCTCTCTTCGAAATCCCACATGCCTATCCCCGGCATTCTTGAATTCAGACATGTTACAGTATTTTCTATTCTTGCTCAATATATCCTTCTCCCCTTATATATGGTTCAAGACCCTCACATTATTAAACTGCAAATATTTTTAGCTGCTTAGAGGGTGCACAATTTTCAATCAATTAAGTCACTCTGATAAATGGCTTTGCAAATCGCCTTCTATAATAAGAGGTGTCAGATGCCTGGCTTTCCAGAAATGCTAGGTTACCCAGTTCCAGGCTGGAGACTTATAGGCCAGTCCAAGTTTTGAGTTTACATCCCAAATTACTGTAGTGCCTGATTGTACTCACTGAAATAAATGTTGCAAGTCTAGGATTGTGGTGCCCATTATAATACAACTGGGTAATTGAATAAATTGAATATTGTTCCAAAGGAAATGTAGCACAAACAGCAAAAAAGGAACAATAATAGTTATTAATACAGTTTCAAAAATGGCGTTTAGAATCCAAAAGTAGAGTAAAATAACTCAGCATAGGGAAAAACCCTTTTATAAACTTTCATAGAATCAATCATTGCACCATCTTGTTAGAATAAATGATTTATAAATAACTTCATAGATTCATAAGTAATTCTTAAATCTCCATAATGTGAAAATAAAGTCCAAAGTCCAAAGTTTTGTGAAAAGCTAATTTAAGTAAACAGATTTAGTTTCAATGTCTCTGCAGCGGTGACCCAGCGGGGTTCTGACGCGTTTCGCCGTCCTGGCTTCCTTAGAGAACCCGCTAAAAAAAAAAATAAATAAAATAAATCCGAGCCTCTACACCTCCCACTCACATAACCGACAGCCCCCGTGTCCAATAGGAAGCAGGATGGGCAGAACCCGCCAGTGTGAGCCACGTGTTCGCTGTGTACCCGGAAGTCTGATCTGGAGCCCCCACCAAAACCGGTGCCTGTGGGATCCAGGAGCTAAAAATCAGCGCGCACTAAAAACGCTATCACAGCTTAGTAAAAGGAGCCCATAATCGATACATAGCCAAAATTTCATTGGACAAATTTATCAGACAAGCAAGTCTTCAAGGATTTTCTGAAAGTTTGATAGGGAATTGTGTTCAAGAACAAATCTAATCTAATCTAATCTAAACCTTAAGTTTATATACCGCATCATCTCCATGAGTATGGAGCTCGACATGGTTTACAAGAACTTAAATAATAGGTAGAGAAGAAGAAAAAGGTTTACATGAACTTATGTGTAGAAGGGAGGAGAAAAGGGGGGGAGGATAGAGTTACAATTTGATGAAAAGCCAGGTTTTCAGTTGTTTGCGGAATAATTGAAGGGAGCCCAGGTTCCGCAACGGGATGGTGAGGTCGTTCCAAAGACCTGTGATTTTGAAGAGAAGGGATTTTCCCAGTTTGCCTGCATAGTGGATGCCGCGTAGAGAGGGGAAGGCTAGTTTATACCTTTGGGCAGTTCTGGAGGAGGCGGGACTGGAGGAGTTGAAAGATAGTGGGATAAGAGGAGGGAGGATGCCGTTAATGATCTTAAAATCCAGGCAGGAACATTTGAAATGGATTCTGGAGATTATTGGGAGCCAGTGAAGTTTGGCAAGGAGTGGGGAGGCATGGTCAGATTTGCGTTTTGAGAAGATCAGTTTGGCTGCAGTATTCTGGATTAGTTGGAGTCTTAGAAGACTTTTTTTGATAGATTTAAGTAGTTGGCGTTGCAGTAATCTAGTTTGGAGAGGATGATGGATTGGACAAGGATGGCAAAGTGTTGTTGGCTGAAGTAGGATCTAACTTTCCTCAGCATGTGGAGGCTGAAAAAGCATGATTTTGCCAAGGAGTTGAGGTGGTCATTGAGGGAGAGAGAGGAATCGATAATGATGCCAAGGACCTTGCATGAGAATTCGAGCTGTAGTGCATCGCCTGTGGGTAGTGCGAAAAGGATGGGCAGGTGTTCAAATTTTGGGCCGAGCCAGAGTAATTTTGTTTTTGATTCGTTTAGTTTCATCTGTACCGAGAGGGACCAGGCACGGAGTCTCATTATGCAAGCTGTAATGTTTTCGTGGAGGTTGGTGAGGTTCTGGATGTCATCTGCATAAGTGTAGATTGTTTCAAGGGGGGATAGTTGAAAGAGTTTCAGGGAGGACATGTAGATGTTAAAGAGAATAGGGGAAAGGGGTGATCCCTGAGGGACACCACAAGATGGAGTCCAAGGAGTGGACATGGTGCCATTTGTGTTGACGGTGTAGGAGCGAGAGCGTAAGAAGTTTGAGAACCACATTAGGACGGTGGAGTCAATTCCAATCTCGGAAAGTTGGTAAAGTAGTATGTCGTGGTGGACGACATCAAAAGCAGCAGAAAGATCAAATTGTAATAGGACAGCGAATTTGTTACGTGAGTGTAGTTGTTGTACCTTTGAAATTAGGGAAACTAGAAGGGATTCGGTGCTGAAGCTGGGTCTGAAGCCATGTTGGTAGGGGTGAAGAATGGAGAATCTCTCGAGATAGGAAGAGAGCTGGGTAGCAACTATGGTTTCTAGGAGTTTGGTAAGTAGAGGGATATTTGCTATGGGACGGTAGTTTGATGGTAAGGAAGGGTTGAGATCGGCTTTTTTCAGAATAGGTGACAAGGCAATGTGACCCATTTTTGTGGAGAACAGGCCTGATAGTAGAGCAGAGTTAATAAGTCTCGTAAGGGAGGAGATGGCCTGTGCAGGAATGTTTTCATAAAGGTGGGATGGGAAAGGATCTAAGATGCATTTGCAGGATTTCAGTCTGAGACAGAGTTTAGAGATCTGGGGTTCAGATATGGGTTCAAATGTCATCCAGGATCTATCAGCTGGGATAGGGTTTGAGTCATTGGGAGGAAGAGAGTTGTAAGAGACTACTGGGGGGAAAGAACTCCTTATGGTGGAAATCTTTTCATTGAAAAATTTGGCTAAGTCATTTGCAGATGGGGGGGAGAGGGGAAAGGTGGAGTCGTTTTTTGAGGTTAAGTTTCACCAGATGTAGAACAGAGTACTATTTTGATTTTTTGATCTGGTGATTTTATCTCCATAGAAATTCTTTCTTGCTTTTTTTAGTACTGTGTTATAGTACTTGATGTTGTCTCGCCAGGATTGTCTGTCTGAGGGGGATTTCGATTTTTTCCATTTCCGTTCCAGGGCTCGACATTTCTGTTTTAATTCCCTGTGGTATGGAAGGTACCAGGGGGCTTTGTGGGAGTGGGAGATAGGTTTTGTAGATAAGGGGGCCAGAGCGAGGTAGGTAGTCCCGGAAAGGGTAACCCAATTATGCCAGTTGGACTCTGGGTCTGCGTGTTTAGGAGAAGGGGGAAGTTGATTAAGAAATTGGGTCCAGAACAGTTCACTCGTGATTTTTTTGCAGTAGGTGATAGATTTTGTGGGCCGGGGTGGAGTACCTAGATGAGACATGAAGATAGGGAGGCAGAAAGAGCCTAGAAGGTGGTTAGACCATGGGACATGGTCCCAGCAGGCCTCTTAGGCAGAAGTTATGTGCTCAGACAGGTTGAAGAAGCTGATGATGTCTAGTGTATGTCCTTTATCATGGGTAGGTGTGGGCGAAGGAGTGGTGAAGCCTAGGGAGGTGAGGAAGTCTTTGAATTCAGTTGTGTCCTTGCTGGTATTATCGTCAAGGTGGAGGTTAATATCTCCTATGATCAGTAGTCTCTGGAATTTTAGGAAGGCTCTTGTTATAGTCTCTAGAACAAGTTCTGAGGATTTATTCCAGGGGATAGGAGGGCGGTAAAGTAGTGGGTGGGGATGGAGTTCGTCGTTAACTGAAGCTAGTATGAATTCTAGTGAGGTATGGCTGCCCTTTTCAAGGAGCTGAACATTGAAGAATGATTTGTAAAGCAGAGCCAGGCCTCCTCCTTTCCGGTTGATTCTGGGTGAGAAGAGGCCATGGTAGCCAGGGGGGCAGAGTTCGTTTTGTGTGAAAGAATCATCTTTTTCGATCCATGATTCTGTGATGCACACGAAACCCGGATCGGAGTCACCGAGTAGGTCTTTTATTATTTGGGCCTTATTGCGGACTGATCTGGTGTTACAGTAGAGTGTGGGGACAGGAGTGAGAGAGACAGAGGTGAGGTGGGTAGGTTGGCTGGAGGGACAGTCTTTAAGGAGGTGTGATTTCTTCCTCTGTGTTTTTTGTTGTGATGAGTTCTAGTGTGTACTAGTGTGGGGATTCTGAGGCCTGGGCAGGTGTTGTTTGAGATTGTGGAGTCAGGGAGGTTGGGAGGGAGAGATTTTTGGCAGTGGGGAGTATTGGTGAAAGAGCAGAGAAGTAGAAGGAGGAGCCAGGAGGGTGGCTTCATGGTGGGAGCGAGGAGAGATAGTGAGAGAGGGTTTGGGCAAAGCTTGTCAGGCAGGAGATGGGAGAGATTAGTGCTGATAGTAAGATGCAGACTGAGGAGGGGCTAGGCTGTATAAGAGGTAGTAGTGATGGGCAGAGCAGGCTAAGTAAGTGGTGGCAGAACTAGACATGCGATGACATGCGATAACAGTAGAGTACTCGCACAGGATATATATGCAGTGGCAGGCTAAATATGCAGTAACTGGTTTTACATGTGGTTATACTTGTAACAAGTGGTGACAGGTTGTGGTAACAAGTAACATGCGGTGGTAGGTTAAAAATAAGTAGTAGCAGGTTGTAAATGCAGCTATACAGGTAACATGTAGTAGCAGGTTGTACATGCGGTGGATGGAATAGAAGCAGTCAGTGTTTGTTTTAGCAGGCTATAGGTGCAGAAATATATCAGATGCAGTTTGTAACAGAAAAAAGGTCTGTGCAGGAACTTTGGAAAAAAAAGCTCCGTGGAGGAGCCGGATGGCAGGACTCTGTGGAGGTCGGCAAAATTCATTAGCATATCACATATAATTTTACTCCAGACACCGGCTTGATAAGATAAGGTTTTATCCAGAAATATTTTAGAAGTGCAGCCTTTCAACGTTGGAAACGAGAAAAAAAGAGCCTCTGCTCACTATATTGTGGATTTTAAATGTCATCTTCTCAACTCGGTCCTCAGGACACACCCAGCCCAATGAGAGTTGCATACACTGGAGGTAGTGCATGCAAATGTATATCATGCCTATTCATTGTGAGGTATCCTGAAAACTTGACTGGCTGGGTGTGTCTCAAGGATTGGGTTGAGAATGTGTGTTCCACAGATATGTCGATGATTCCAGGGAGAATTTATATTATTGGCCACTGGGTGTCGCCATTGCAACACAGAAGTAATGCAGGGCAACACAGTATTTTTTAAATAGTTACTGTATGTCCTAGTCTCAGTACAAAGCATAAAAAGAGTCTGGTAGAGAGAAATAAATACAAATATATATATATATATATGTGCATATTCTACTGCAATAAATGATTGCTGAAGAAAATGTGTGATAAATTAAGAGGTGTGAGAGTGAAAGACATCCAATAGGTATTTGGGCCAGCTAGCATCTTGTTTTACTGCTGTATGCCTTTTAAGGACGGTAATGGAAGTCTGTTCCCTTTCATTAGCCTCGCATTTTAGATTATTTGCCTGCTTTTCCCTTCCGCTTGTTTTTACCCTCTCCCCATCTTTTTCTATTTAAATATTGTACTTCTGCCCAATTACCTCTAGTATCAGTAACTAATTGTGTTTCAGACTGTTAGTGTTATTGTATTGAAATTTGTTTTTAATATATGTTTTTATAATTTTGAAGAGTTTTTTATATATACTATGTAAAACCGCTTTGATATTTGATAAAGCGGTATATCAAATTTTAAATAAACCTAAAAACCTGAAACCTGAAATAATGCAGTGGAATGCAGAGCAGTGGCTCTTCAAGTAAGGTTGATGAAGGGTCAGATTGTAAAATTAGTTGTAAAGTAATATGATAATTAATAGTTTATTTTGAGCAGGAGTGCAGAAGTCCCACATCCGCATGTCTTGCCTGACGTGGCTCATGAGGCCTACATCCCTGAGCCAAAGAAGGAAGCACGCCCTCTGCTGGAGACACACCTCGGCAATAGGCTTTTCAGCATCACCACAATGAATATGCATGAGAGAGATTTGCATAATTGTCCCCTACTTATGCAAATCATTCTCATGCATATTCATTATGGTGATCTGGAACATCTGGTTGACTAGGCGTGTCTTGGAAAGCATTAGTGTAGAGGTCATTGGGGCAAAACCAAGAACTGAAGTAAACAGAAAATGAATTTCTCTGTTATACTGGAGAGAGCATTTTGATGATTAGATATGAATACAATAACTATTGTCCTAGAACAGGGGGAGGCAATTCCGGTCCTCGAGAGCCGGAGCCAGGTCAGGTTTTCAGGATCTCCACCATGAATATGTATGAGATGGATTTGCATGCACTGCCTCCTTGAGATGCAAATCTAGCTCATGCCTATTTATTGTGAATATCCTGAAAACCTGACCCACCTGTGGCTCTCGAGGACTGGAATTGCCTTCCCCTGTCCTAGAATGAACCCAACAATGTTGTTGAAAAGAACGGAAGGTTTAATTTTCCTGGTCTGGTCAGTTTGTGTGGTCCCAGAAATTTTTTTTCGGCCAATGCGGCCCAAGGAAGCCAAAAGGTTGGACACCCCTGCTTTAGAGCAAATCCTAAGAAAATTGGTCATTTTTCAAGAATTTTGAAGTTTGTAAGAAACATGTACTATTTTTCAGTAGCTTAGTAACTGGATCCAGTAATTGAATAATTGCACTTTATAACTTATTGAACATTTTTTAAACCTGAGAAAAAAAGATTTTAATGTTTTAAACACTATTTATTAATTATATCCTTAAAGTCAGGTTCCTGCAGCAGAGAGGATTGAAGTGCCATTCTTTCTAAATATAAATCAAAAAAACTTTTTGAACTGAAAAAAACCAACACTATTTATTGGATAAGTGCAATAAAGATATATATGCACTTAAAAAAGGAGTTATTTATTAATTCAACTCACTGAGCTTGTAACATCTGACCTGATTCTTAATCCATCTTTAGTCCTAGCCAGGTTCTCCTAAATAAGAACATAAGAATTGCTGCTGCTGGGTCAGACCAGTGGTCCATCGTGCCAGCAGTCCGCTCCCACGATGGCCCTTAGGTCAGAGACCAGTGCCCTAATTGAGTTTAGCCTTACTTGCGTACGTCTAACTTTGTCTTGAATCCCTAGGCCTGGCTAGTATGATTTGTCTGAACTCCTGCCTCCTCTGTCTGAGTGTTTAGCTGGCCACTCATGTATCACGACTACAGATTTATTGAAAAAGTAGCTGCAGCACTTGGGCTAGAGAGGGCGGGGTTACATTACCGTATGTAGCCATGACATGCTGACCAGTGGCTTAGTAAAGGCGGGGGAGGACCCTGGGATGTATACCATCCGGTCCAGGTGATTTATCACTTTTTAACTTGTCGATTTGGCTTAGTACATCTTCTAGATTCATCGAGATTTCTTTCAGTTCCTTCATATCATCACCCTTGAAAACCATTTCCGGTTCAGGTAGATCTCTTACATCTTCTTCCGTAAAGACCGAAGCAAAGAATTCATTCAGACTTTCCGCTATGGCCTTATCCTCCCTGAGCGTCCCTTTCGCTCCTTGATCATCCAACGGTGTCACAGATTCCCTCACTGATTTTATGCTTCTGATGTACCTAAAAAAATTGTTATGAGCTTTTACCTCTTTGGCAAGTTTCTGTTCATATTCTTTCTTAGCTGTCTTTATCAGTGCTTTGCATCTAACTTGCCAGTGCTTATGCTTCTTATTTTCTTCATTTGGATCCTTTTTCCATTCTTTAAAGGATGTCTTTTGTGGCTCTAATAGCCTCTTTCACTTCACCTTTTAGCCATGCTGGCTCTCGTTTCTTCTTCTTTCCACCTTTGTTAATGCGTTAATAATTCACAATGACCAGTGAGCTGAGCAAATCTGCTGTAGCTTAAAAAAGCATTTACTTACTTTTGTTGATTCGTGGAGACAAAGCCATAGACTCGAATCCGGCAATACTCCTAGCACCATAAATTTGTGACAAAGTAGAATCTCTAAACGCAACAGAGAGATACGGATGGGAGATCTATTGACTGCCTGGCTTTGCAAAAGCATAAAGCCTTTGGGTTTTCGTCTGTTAAGCCGCATTATATTGATTTTAAGGGTACCCACACTTACGACAGGAAAACACTCTTAAATTTTTGCAGGCAGGATAAAGAGCCCACGTTTAAACTATACATAAATCCCCAGCTTAGCAATCATCTTGATGGAACATATGCTCAGGAAATATTTGGTAGGAGAGCAATGAACGGGTCTAGGTCGATAGAAAATGGCTCGATCTCCCATCGTTTCTATAGCCTCATAGGTGCAACACAAAGCAAAAAAAAAAACAAAAAACCAACCCAACAACTTTGTAGGCTATTATTGCACTTATCTTGAAACCGCAGTCGGCTAGATATTTGTGGTTTAAGCAGACAGGAGATACTTCTGCTTAAATCATGCAGAGCTGACTGGCAGCCGATATTCACAGGTTGTTGGACCCAAAAAGAGAGAATACTACTCATTACGCACGAACAAAGAGTTCCTGTTTCTCCATAGCTGGATCATCGATCTGGAATGCTTTGTCCGGAACGTTACGATTTTGTGGAAATCTTCTGCAATTCAGGAAGTGGCTTAAAACCCATCGGTTTGTCCAAGCTTTCTTTAAGTGAATATAAAACTTCTTTTGAGTTACGTTTTTCTTGGACAGCTGTGTACTAAGGTCTCCTTTTATTAGAGCTGGCGATAGTTTTTCCGCGTAGCGCGGGGGTTAACGTGCGCTAAAACCGCTACCGTAGCATAGTAAAAGGAGCCCTAAATTGAAGACGGATGGTGCTTGATAATTGCTCAGACGTAGTCCTGCTGGTGACATCATATCGTGACTCTGTATCTTCCTCTACCTGACTTATGTCTCCTTTTAACATGTTCATTTTATTATGCATGGAAATTTGTGAGCCGCCTTGGATAAAGGCGGATTAAAAATGTTTTAAAGAAATAAATTCAGCATCTTGTAACTGGGAAGTGTTGCTGGATATCGGCTCCAAGCACTGTACCACAGTCTAGGCAGTGCTGGAGCAGAGTTGGAGCTGTCGTGCACGATACGCAGGCACCAGTGGTATTTGTTGCTGATGCCTGTACAGTACTCCCCCGAAATTCATGGGGTGCTCCATTCCAGGAACCCCCGTGAATTTTGAAAAACCGCAAATAGGGTTTTTCACCTGTCAAAAGTCAAGAATTATGTCTGCGCATTATATATTGGTAAACAGTTTTTTGTATTATGCTATTTTTAAAAAGTCGGGGTGCGCATTATGCACGAGATAATACGATAACTCATTTTATGGTGACCTCTAAAGAGTCTGTCACTCTGAGATCACAACTCTATTAGAGCACGGAGGTCTCGCCTGCGAGACTTGATCAATGCCTTAGGAATTTTCCTTAAAAAGTCTGCAGTAAATGCTACAGGGCATTGTGCTTGGACCAAATTGCAAGCTCTGTTGCACCACTGACCCTTGGGAGGTACAGGGCACAGAGCAAGACAACTTGTGGAAGGCCCCCTTAACACGTGTGCCAGAAAGGCTGAGCAACTTCCCACTTCCTCCCTTGCCCGGATGTTTCCCGCCCTTCTTTTATTTAAACCCAAAAAATCTGAAAGACTATTTTGTGCCCTCAAATCTTTTCTCAAGAATAAAATGTAAAGCCTTACCTCACCTCCTTGTACCACTCCCTACTACCAGCTTTTCATTTGTCCTGCCAAGACACAGAGCATAAAAGGATTTGGGAGGAGGAGGAGGGGGATTTATAGTGGTTATTTTGCCTTGAAAGTCATTTTTTTGTTCTTCTGCTTCTGCCAGAACTGTGATGACAGAAGCAGCTTGTTCTTGTGGTCTCTCTGGATCTTTGGAGAAATCTAAGGCTTTCAGCTGTACCTCCTGGCCTCCCTTAGTTGGCCCCCGCCTGGCTCAGGTCGACCTTTGGGAGGCTGATCTCATTTTGGCTGTGTGCATTGCTGTGTGACCTAGAGACATTTCTACATATGTCTACAAAATCCTGAGTGAAGTAGAACGGGTACAAGTGGATCGATTTTTCACTCCGTCAAAAAAATTACAAAGACTAGGGCGACCCTCGATAAAGTTACAGGGAAACACTTTTAAAACCAATTGGAGGAAATTTTTTTTCACTCAGAGAATAGTTAAGCTCTGGAACCCGTTGCCAGAGGTTGTGGTAAGAGCGGATAGCGTAGCTGGTTTTAAGAAAGGTTTGGACAAGTTCCTGGAGGAAAAGCCCATAGTCTGTTATTGAGAAAGGCATGGGGGGGGGGAAGCCACTGCTTGCCCTGGATCGGTAGCATGGAATGTTGCTACTCTAGGATTCCGGAATCTTGTTATTTCTTTGGGATTCTTTATGGAATGTTGCTACTCCTTGAGATTCCGGAACCCTGCTACTCTTTGGGATTCCGGAATCTTTCTATTCTTTGAGGTTCTGTATGGAATGTTGCTGCTCCTTGGGTTTTGGCCACTGAGCTTGATGGGACATTGGTCTGACCCAGTAAGGCTCTTCTTAAGTTCTTAAGCTAAAATCTGCTCACGCTGCTTCGCACAGGTCTCCTGGCATCTGTCTCTCTCTGCTACAGTCAGTGGAAAAATTCAGCTGTGTAACTTACCTTTTACTACATCAGAAATGCCAAGGGTGGCTCACCTCAAAGAGTGAGATTTACTACCCAAATGAGCGAGATTGAAGGCCAACGAGGGAGGTTTTACTTGCGGTGCACTCCAAGGACAAATCTGGCAGCTCTTACTGACAATTAATGCTTTGATGTGAACCTAAAAATAGGGTTCGGCCTCCTGGAGGACACTTGACATATTTCACCAACACTACACCAGATACACATCTGTGGAAACAATTTAACTGTGTTTAAAGATCTCTCAAGAGGCAGAGTCTCATAATTTCAACCTGACCAGATACACGTCTGCAAAAGATTCTCTTTGATGTTATGACAAAGTCAATGAAAAGACCTCCATGCAATCCCTCCATAACAGCACCAACAAACCTTGGCCTAGAATCACCAAGCAAACCGATTGTGTACCGATCGGTTTGTGACCCCTTTACTATCAAATTTCCTTCCGGCCTGATTCATTTACCTCTCCTGCGATCCGCTTCGAATCCGTGCATGCAAATGAGGCGAAACGCATGCAAAGTAGGCTGGGATGCGATTCAAGACACCAAATTTCCAATCCGACTGGACTGGCCGATCACCTGAAGAAGCGATTGCTGGGGACCAGTCGAAAACGTCTTTCTGACTGGAAGCCCTGCTCTCTGCCCTGCAATCTCTCCTGCCTGCTCGCCCCGAATGCTGCCCTGCTTCTTCTCTCCTGCCGCTCGCCCTGAATGCTGCCCTGCTTCTTCTCTCCTGCTGCTCGCCCCGAATGCTGCCCTGCTTCTTCTCTCCTGCCGCTCGCCCCGAATGCTGCCCTGCTTCTTCTCTCCTGCTGCTCGCCCCGAATGCTGCCCTGCTTCTTCTCTCCTGCTGCTCGCCCCGAATGCGGCCCTGCTTCTTCTCTCCTGCCTGCTCGCCCCGAATGCTGCCCTGTTTCTTCTCTCCTGCTGCTCGCCCTCATGCCGCCCTGCTCTGCCTCGATCGTCCCCGAATCTCTCCTGCGCATCGCCGTTCTCCTGCCCTTCCCCGCCCAGCGAGCCTGTGGTTTTAACCCGCGGGTTTAAAGCGGGTTAAGACAACGCGCTCGCAGGGCTAAAAACTAAAGTTTTAAGTTAAAAAAAAGTTTTAAGTAACAGGATTCCTCCTTTTCAGACACAATGCACACAAAACCCATCCCGGTCTGCTCGGCCCCAAAGCTTGCACATATTGGGCTTTGAAATCAGCACGGTGCACCGCCCCGACTGCATGTGCAAGCCCGAAGCGGGTTAAACCCAAGGGATGCAAAAGTTTAAAGTTAAAAAAAAAAAGTCACAGCCGGGATGGGTCTGCGCATGTGCGAGCCGTGCAGGCAGATGGGGCATTCCTCCGATCGCCCCCATCTTCATATTTTTGTTTCCTGAATTGGTCGGACCTGCCCGGATCGGGCCCGATTGGGCAGGTTAGTAAATCCTGGCCCTTATCCTGTAAAAAAGCTGTACTGTAAATATTACACCAGGTCCTAAATTACCAATATACCACCTAGGGAGAAGAGAGAACACCCACGACTGCTACGAATTATCTACACAGAAACTGCATGCTAACAAAATACCACATGTTGGTCACAAGTGGAAAACACAGGCTCTCGACAAATATGAAATAAGGTTCAATAATAGGGAACTGGAAACCTCACGAAGTCAGACAGAGAAAGGGAAATAGAAGATATCAGAGATGACAGAGTACAACGAACTGAAAGTAAAATACTGGTTTGTACCTTTCTTTTCTGTTCTTGTTTAATTTCCCATTTGTTTTGGTCTAGTTTTATGCCTGTCCCTTTCCTCCCCCTATTTTGTGCCATTTTCTCAGCAACCGCTTTGAATTTCAATGAGAAATTTTATCTAGTACAGGCAGTTCCCGAGCTACAGACATCTGACTTAAGTACGATTCGTACTTAAGAACGTGGTTGCGGTTCCATTTGATTTCACTGAGCAGAATTTCCTGTGGCATAGGCTCCTGCAGCAGATTCAGGAATGACACATGGCCACATTAAGAACAGTGTGTGGTTGTGTGTGCTGTACCTTAGAGGGAACCCTGGTAGGGACAGTCGGCCCTTTTGTCAGCTGGGAGCAGAATCTTTCAAGCCATTGTGACATCACTGCTGAGGTTGGCTCTTTGGCATTGGTGGAATGAGGCATTATGACATCACAATCTCAGCTCTGAAATGTTGCTACTTAAGAACATGGTTGTGGCTTCATTTGATTTCACTGATCAGTATTTCCAGTGGCCTAGACGCCTCCACTTCTCCTGCGGCAGATTCAGGAATGACGCACGGCCACATTAAGAACAGTGTGTGGTTGCGCATGCTGTACCTTAGAGGGAACACTTCAGTTGGCCCTTTTGTCAGCTGGGAGCAGAATCTTAAAATCTACAAGTTCTGAGTTACATACAAATCCCACTTAAGAAGAGCTTTTAAAACATAACTTGTTCTTTTTTTTTTTTTAAGGTGCAAACAATTTTATTGATGACAAAATAAGCCGTACAAGAAAGGAATACCAAGGCAATGCGCAAGCACAATGTAGAAAGAACAAACATGGTTCCAATAAGATCATAACAATATAGTCATCATTTCCAGAAATATACAACTGCAGCAACAAATCTATGTTATCTCCCTCCCCCCAAGACCCAAACCACTCTTGTATAAAGAACAGAGCACTGCAGGGCCCTGTGCTCTTATGAGCCTCGAAGTGCACATAGGGCTCCCTCCACCAAGGTGTGCCAGGGCCATAATGCGCGGAATAGCTGGCGCTAAAATGCTGTTGGCGCTAGCCGCTACCGCGGTAGTTTTTCGACCAGCGCACGCTAAAAATGCTAGCGCACCTTCGCAAAAGGAGACCATAGTTTTGGAACGATCTATTGATGACCACATAAGAGACAACATGGTGGCCGCAGCTCGAGGCATCCGGAAGTGCGTGCCGATGTCCGTGCATTCGTGAAGGTCCTCTTTCAAAGTGAAATTAATTTTTATTGAACAGAGAAATAAAACACAGTAAAAGGTACAGGTCTAGCCAAAAATATACAACTCCCCCAACTCCCCCCCATTCCCAACCCCCCCCTCATAAGAACATAAGAAGGTGCCTCCGCTGGGACAGACCAGAGGTCCATCCTGCCCAACGGTCCGCCCACGCGGCGGCCCATCAGGCCTTATTGCCTGAACAGTGTCCCTGACTAATTTTGTAACTGCCTCTAATCCTATCTCTATAACCTACCTCTACTCCTATCTGTACCCCTCAATCCCTTTGTCCTCCAGGTACCTGTCCTGACCTTCTTTGAAGCCCTGTAGCGTGCTTCTGCCTATCACATCCTCTGGCAGCGCGTTCCATGTATCCACCACCCTCTGGGTGAAAAAGAACTTCCTGGCGTTTGTTCTAAACCTTTCCCCTCTCAATTTCACTGAGTGCCTCCTTGTACTTGAGGTTCCCCATAGTTTGAAAAATCTGTCCCTGTCTACTTTTTCTATGCCCTTCATGATTTTGAAGGTTTCTATCATGTCCCCTCTAAGTCTCCGCTTTTTCCAGGGAGAAAAGCCCCAGCCTTTTCAGTCTGTCAGTGTATGAGAGATCCCCCATACCCTTTATTAGCTTAGTTGCTCTTCACTGGACTCTCTCAAGTACCGCCATGTCCTTCTTGAGGTACGGCGACCAGTACTGGACACAGTACTCCAGGTGCGGGCGCACCATTGCACGATACAGTGGCAGGATGACTTCCTTCGTCATAGTGAGCGTCGGAGCAGTTACCGCCACTGCCGGCATTAAAACCCACGCTAAGTGTTCATTTATTTATTTTTTATATACCGCTATACCAAAAAGTTCAAAGCGGTTTACAACAAGGACAATTAATACATACCGTGTGAATAGGAATAACATAACAGATAAAATAAGCAAGTAAAATCAGAATAAATCAGTTAAAACAGGAGATTTTATGTAAAAACGGAACATATTAAGGCGTCTGCAGATCCTCCAGAATGCTTCAATTAAACTTATTATGAAAGCCAAGAAATTTGACCATGTGACTCCTTTACTTAGAAAAGGCCCATTGGCTTCCAGTCGCTCATCGTATAATGTATAAATTAAGTCTGCTCACCTTTAAATCTCTCATATTTAAAACCCCAGCTTTTATTTACCTTATACTTCATTCAGATTACTGAGGTCGAATGACCAACACTTATTGGTCATTCCCTCTCTCAAAATTATTAACACACGGCGCCAATCTATCTTTTCCGTAACAGCTCCTCAAACATGGAATTCCCTTCCAATTTATTTAAGAGAGGAAAAGACGTTGAAAAAATTTAAGAGCAAACTTTTTAAAGATGCATTCAACGACTAAATGAATTGCTTATGACTGTTATTTTTTCTTTATATTTTCTGAGAGTTTTCTCCTTCCCTTTCCTATTGTTTTTAATCTTGTTTTTCTTCATATTAATCAGATTGTATTTCTTTCCTAGCCTTTCCTTGTGTTTTATTATGTTTGTATAAGTTGGTTTTTATTATGTTTTAGTAGATTTAGTCCCTTTGTTAGTTATGTTTGTTTCCCCTAATTCTGTAATTTTTATCGATTTGTACATCGCTTAGAATTTGGAATAGGCGATTAATCACATCCCAAGTCCACATAAACTCTTCTTATCTGGCATCCCAAATCCTCTAATTATTCTTCATGCTTCGACCCCTAACCCATTATTGTAGTTCCTTCCTATTTCATCTCGTGTAAACCGTGCCGAGCACTACGAACGTGGAGAAGATGCGGTATACAAACCTAAGGATTAGATTACATTAGATAATAAAACGCTAGCCGCGCATGCGCACTCCTATCTGTGTGTTCCGTATGTCTGTGGCCGCAGGAGTGCGCATGCGCGCTTACTACGTCACCAGCCGCCGATCGCCTCCACAAGCCAGGACCACCGCCAGCCGCAGATCTCCGTTCCTCCAGCGGGGGGGGGGGGTCTCGGAGGAGAGGGATCGCGGCCGCTCAGCGCCCCCACTGAGGAGCCCAGCAACTTTCTACCATGGCTCTTAAAATGACTCCGCCGCCCGGGACCCGAGTCCTTTGCCGCCCCCCTTCCCTTCCCGCGGGCCCGACTACAAACCTGGTGATTCCAGCAGCGTGTGCAGCAGTCTTCACACGCTGCTTCGGGCCCTTCTACTGCCCTGATTTGCTCTGCCGCATCTCTGATGATGTCATCAGGATCGTGCCAGAGTAAATCAGGGCAGTAGAAGGACCCGAAGCAGCGTGTGGAGACTGCTGCACACGCTGCTGGAATCACCAGGTTTGTAGTCGGGACCGGGGGAAGGGAAAGGGGGGTAGAGGAAACGCTAATGCTGCTGCACAGGGAACTGGTGTGGGGGGAGGGAAATGGAGGGGGAGGGAATGCTGCTTTGGACAGACAGACAGAGGGAGGAAGGGAGACAGAAAGAAAAGAAGAAAGACACAGGGGCAGGTGCACAGGGAACTGGTGTGGGGGGAGGGAAATGGAGGGGGAGGGAATGCTGCTTTGGACAGACAGACAGTGGGAGGAAGGGAAACAGAAAGAAAAGAAGAAAGACACAGGGGCAGGGAGATACACAGATAGACAAAGGGGGCCAGGGACAGAGACAGACAGAAAGAAAGACAGCTGGAGTTGTGTCAGGAGGGGTGCGGGATGCGGCAGAGGGAACTTTTCCAATGGGTGCAACTGGGCGGCTGTCGGGAACCTCTGATCAGGGGCAGAGCAAGGTAAGTGTATTATAGGGATAAGAAGGAGGAGGGGGGAAGAAAAATAAAGGGAGGCCTACTACTGGACAGGAGGAGAAGAAAAGAGGTGCTGCTGGACAGGGGGGGAGGTAAAACAAAGGGAGAAGGGCTGCTGCTGCATAAGGTGGTGGTGGACACAGGGGAGGTAAAAGGAAGGGAGAATGGACAGGGGGAGCAGGCAAGGGGTGGTGATGGACAGCCAAGGAAAAAGAAAGACAGAAAGAAAGAAAGCGGCTAAGGAGAGAGAGAGAAAGAAAGAAAGACAGACACACACACATATATTCTAGCACCCGTTAATGTAACGGGCTATAAGACTAGTTTTATAATAAACTTGAAACTTGTCAACCTATCAAACAAATGGGTCTTTAGCAGTTTTCTGAAATCAAAATAAGAAGTAGCCTCGAACATAGTTTTTCCGAGCCCCGTATATAGTTTAGCGGCCTGGAAAGCGAAAGTTCTCTCAAGAAGAGGGGGTAATTGTGTAAAATCATTTGAAATTGGGTTTCTAAACTTCAAACCAAGCATAAATCTTGTACAAGAATTTCCAAAACATTCACGTACTAAACGTGAACAAATCTAAACTGAGAAATAAAAATTGGGGGGGGGAGGGGGGGCTTAACTAGCTCAAGTCCTCTATTAGGATCCAAGAAGTAAGTAGTGAGAACAAAAGAAACACAGAATCGTGTCATAAAGACAGAGGGCTCCTTTTACGAAGCTGCGCTAGCGTATTTAGCGCACGCACTGGATTAGCACGTGCTATAGCGCACTAGCTGAACAACTACCGCCCGCTCAAGGCTAGCGCGCGGGGCATTTTAGAGCACGCTATTCCGCGCGTTAAGGCCCTAACGCGCCTTCGTAAAAGGAGTCCATAATAATGGCTGTTGAGCTGAGAGCGAGAGAGAGAGAGTCATACATTTAAACAGAATACTGCTGTTCGCCTTATCTTTGGTTTAAAAAAATGGGAACATATTACACTTCTCCCTCGTTATTCGCGGGGGATACGGGCAGAGCTGGACCGCGAATGGCGAAAAAACGCGATTATCCGGCTCTGACCCCCCCCCCCGCCTCCCTGCCGCCTTCCCGGACTTACCTGGTGGTCTAGCGGGCTTTAAGGGCAGGAGCGATCTTCCTACGCTCCTGCCCCGTGCAGATCGCCATGAGGAAATGGCTGCTGGGAGTTCCCGTAGTCTCTCGAGACTCCCTACAGCCATTTCCTCATGGTGATCTGCACGGGGCAAGGAGCGTAGGAAGATCGCTCCTGCTCCGAAAACTCTCTAGGCCACCAGGTAAGGCGGGAAAGGCGACAGGGAGGTAAAAAAATATGTTTTTTTTAATTTTCCCCCTCCCCAGAAAAAAATTGCGATTATGTGAAATCGCGAGTGCAGAAACCGCGAATGGGGAGGGGGAAGTGTACTCCTTTTTATCAGAAACTTCATTGATTACCGATAGAGTCTAGAATTTTGTTTAAATTCTCTTGTATTTGTTATAAATCAGTTTTTGGTAGGTCACCTGGGTATCTTGTTCCTCACTTCTCTTTGAATCACTCTAACACGGTGTTCTCCAACCACCGGTCCATGGACCAGTGCCGGTCCACAGGAATTTCCTGCCGGTCCACAGGGCCAGCACGTGCATCAGGCCCAAAATTGTGTTCTTCAACCGCCGGTCCACGATGCGATCAATGCGGCGTTATCTTCGAGCCAGCTCCCTCTTCCTAACTGATTCAGTGCACAAAGCCACGGGCCGTGGCTCCTACGGGCGTCCTGCGCCTGAACCGGAAGCCTTCTCTCTGACGTTGCAACGTCAGAGGGAAGGCTTTCAGATGAGGCAAGGGACGTGCAAGGTGCAATTAGTACTATTATGGGGGCGGGGTCTGGGGTGGAGATTGGGTAGAGATGGACAGGATCTGGCCCACGACTTAGCCCAGTGTTCTTCAACCACCGGTCCATGGACCAGTGCCGGTCCACAGGACCAGCACATGCATCAGGCCCAAAACAGTGTTCTTCAACCGCCGGTCCACAGTGCGATCGATGCGGCGTTATCTTCGAGCCAGCTCCCTCTTCCTAACTGATTCAGTGCACAAAGCCACGGGCCGTGGCTCCTACGGGCGTCCTGCGCCTGAACCGGAAGCCTTCTCTCTGACGTTGCAACGTCAGAGGGAAGGCTTTCAGATGAGGCAAGGGACGTGCAAGGTGCAATTAGTACTATTATGGGGGCGGGGTCTGGGGTGGAGATTGGGTAGAGATGGACAGGATCTGGCCCACGACTTAGCCCAGTGTTCTTCAACCACCGGTCCATGGACCAGTGCCGGTCCACAGGACCAGCACATGCATCAGGCCCAAAACAGTGTTCTTCAACCGCCGGTCCACAGTGCGATCGATGCGGCGTTATCTTCGAGCCAGCTCCCTCTTCCTAACTGATTCAGTGCACAAAGCCACGGGCCGTGGCTCCTACGGGCGTCCTGCGCCTGAACCGGAAGCCTTCTCTCTGACGTTGCAACGTCAGAGGGAAGGCTTTCAGATGAGGCAAGGGACGTGCAAGGTGCAATTAGTACTATTATGGGGGCGGGGTCTGGGATGGAGATTGGGTAGAGATGGGCGGGGTCTGCCCATGACTTAGCCCAGTGTTCTTCAACCGCCTGTCCATGGACCGATGCCGGTCCACAGAATAATTCTTTTATTTCTGCCGGTCCATAGGTGTAAAAAGGTTGAAAAACACTGGTCTAGCATCCGTTTATATAACCCCCTAGAAAATCTTGTCGTTACAAGAAGTTCTTTGAGAGAACTCTCTCATTTCAGGCCGCTAAACTGGAATGTAAGGCTTGGAAAAATTACGTTAGAGGTTTCTTCCTATTTAGATTTCAGAAAATTGTTAAAGGCACAGCTATTCGACAGGTTGGTATCTTAATGCATCCTGTTTTAACTTGATACGTTCTTTTTCTTATTTTACCCTGATGACATCTTCCTACTCAGGGGACCCTCGGCCACAAGAGGGCATCCGCTCAAACTCAGAGGAGGGAAATTTAGGGGTGACATTAGGAAGTATTTCTTCACGGAAAGAGTGGTGGGGCACTGGAATAAGCTTCCGGAGCAGGTGGCCAAGGCCAACAGCGTGCTTGACTTTAAGAATAAATGGGACATCTACGTGGGATCCCTACAGATGCCTAATAAGACACTCAGACTTGATAGGGCGGGTCAGTAGAGTGGGCAGACTTGGTGGGCTATAGCCCTTTTCTGCCGTCATCTTTCTATGTTTCTATTTTATCTGCTTGTATTTTTAACTGCATTGTATGCTTTAGCTCTACTTTTTGTGAACCGCCTTGAACTTTCCCGGTACGGCGGTATACAAGAATAAATTATTAGTAGTATTATTATTATAGTGCCAAAAAATCAGTCAATTGATGGGGTTCAAAGAAAACATATTTAACTGTGTCTTAGGTAAAATGTGGCCCCCATAGAGATGACCCCTGGTTTTAAAAGAAGAAATTCACGACGACGCCTTTGCGTCTCTCGTGAGAGGTCAGGAAACATTTGTATTTTGAGTCCCCAAAAATTCTTCAACCGATTTTTAAAGAAAAGTCTCAAAATCTAGGATTTAACTATGGAAAGAGCAACAATGTAGAGGATGTTCCTCCTTGTCCGATGTCTCCAATAACTTTGTCACATCCAATGGCTCCTGGTCCTCAATCTTTTGTTGCTGATTTTTCCTATCAGGAAGGTAGTATACCTGTGAAAATGGAGGTAAATATTTCAATTAGGTATCTTTTTTTAACTTTTTTAATTGTTGTTAATGGCACATTCAATTATCAGCCCTGATTAAGCCAATTGAAACACTTAATGGTCACTTTTTTCGAGCTGTGCCAGAGGTTTTTAGCCCGGGCTGGCCTGGTGAATGCGCCGATGCTCACGGAATTCCTACGCGTGCCAGAGCGCTTACCTCGCAGGCCGGCGTGAAAATTCCTCTCGCGCGGCATGCTGGAAGCGGGGGAGTAAGTTAAGCACCTAAATCGGCCGGGCTTGCGGATCCAGGCGCCTATCTTTACGCGTCTTTTACAGAATCAGGGCCAAAGTGCCGGCCCCCCCGGCTGTAACCCAGGCCTTCAGTCACTTGGGGAATTCTTAACAGATCACCTGCGGCGCTTCCGTGAGTTCAGCGATTGCGGCTTTGGGGAGAGCTTGTGATAGGCCTCCAACATTGCTCCCCAGAGTGACGCGAGTCTTCTTCACTGATTCCCCACCCTTTTATTTTTTCATATAATGACAGTTTTACGGGTCGTGTCAAATCCTCAAAAAAGTGTGAGCAACGCATATCTATAATTAGTAAACTAAGGGATCTTTTTACGAAGCCGCGTTAACGGCTTTATCGTACGCAACTTTTTAGCGCGCGCTAGCCGAAAAACTACCGCCTGCCTCAAGAGGAGGCGGCAGCAGTTAGCGCGGCCGTCAAAATAGCACGTGCTATTATGCGCGTTGAACCGCTAACGCGGCTTCGTAAAAGGAGCCCTAAATAATAACTAAAGCTAAGGATAGAAATAAACTTCCTTAATCCGCATTAAGAAAACATTTTTTTAGAAAATTTTTGGAAGCTTTGTTGAATAATTCTACCATTATTGAGGCCTTCTTTTACCAAGGTGCGCTAACCGATTAGCGCAAGCTAACGCATGCATGTTAGTCTATGGACGTGTTAGCGTTTAGCACACCTGAAGGGAAAGAAGCATCAGAATTAAGACCGGAAAGGGATCGTGGGGCCTCCGATAGCTCCTGCTATTCCAGTACCCACTTCACCGATCCTCGTCTACTGTAATCAAGGGCTTTTCCCCCCATTTTTCTCCCTATTTAAAATGAACTTTATTCTAACTGTTCAAAAAAGTTATCTTGAGAAAACCAAAAAAAAAACCCCAAAAACCCAAAAAACTCTGTGGAGTGACGATGTTCCTAAATGGACTTTATTTGAAAGTGTCAAAGTTCCAAAGATCCACTGAAATCATCCACACAAAATAATTCCATCCAGATAAAAATAAATCATCCACATAAGAGCCTTAAAGGACCTAGTCCGCTAGGGATACAGGACCCAACACGTTCCGTGTTTTGACAAAAAGTCTTCTTCAGGGGTCCCTGGGGGTCCTATAAAGGTGAGTACATGGGAAACAATTGTGTGGTGAGCTGGAAGTGAGACACTGCTTGTGTTTGCAACATTCTAGAGCTCAGATTGTGATGTCATAATGCCTCATTCCACCAATGCCTAAGCTCTCTCCTCATATGCACAAGCCTCAAACACTTTAATAATAATAATAATAATAATAACAGCTTATATACCGCAATACCGTGAAGTTCTATGCGGTTTACAGAAGATTAAGCAAAATCATAAGTAGCAAAAACAAAAGGAATTGACCCCAAAATACCCACAAAGAAGAAAATCCAGAGAAAACCAAAAAAACTCTGTGGAGTGACGATGTTCCTAAATGGACTTTATTTGAAAGTATCAAAGTTCCAAAGGTCCACTGAAATCATCCACATAAAATAATTCCATCCACATAAAAGTAAATCATCCACATAAAAGCCTTAAAGGACCTAGTCCGCTAGGGTTACAGGACCCCCACATAAAAGCCTTAAAGGACCTAGTCCGCTAGGGTTACAGGACCCACCACATAAAAGCCTTAAAGGACCTAGTCCGCTAGGGATACAGGATCCCCACATAAAAGCCTTAAAGGACCTAGTCCGCTAGGGATACAGGACCCACCACATAAAAGCCTTAAAGGACCTAGTCCGCTAGGGATACAGGACCCCCACATAAAAGCCTTAAAGGACCTAGTCCGCTAGGGTTACAGGATCCCCACATAAAAGCCTTAAAGGACCTAGTCCGCTAGGGTTACAGGACCCACCACATAAAAGCCTTAAAGGACCTAGTCCACTAGGGATACAGGATCCCAACATAAAAGCCTTAAAGGACCTAGTCTGCTAGGGTTACAGGACCCACCACATAAAAGCCTTATAGGACCTAGTCCGCTAGGGATACAGGACCCCCACATAAAAGCCTTAAAGGACCTAGTCCGCTAGGGTTACATTTCCCCCACATAAAAGCCTTAAAGGACCTAGTCCGCTAGGGATACAGGACCCACCACATAAAAGCCTTAAAGGACCTAGTCCGCTAGGGATACAGGACCCCCACATAAAAGCCTTAAAGGACCTAGTCCGCTAGGGTTACAGGACCCCCACATAAAAGCCTTAAAGGACCTAGTCCGCTAGGGATACAGGACCCAACACGGTCCGCGTTTCGACAAAAAGTCTTCTTCAGGGGTCCCTGGGGGTCCTATAAAGGTGAATACGTGGGAATCAATTGTGTGGTGAGCCGGAAGTGAGACACTGCTTGCAATATCTTTGCCTTGAACAATATCTTTGCCTTGAATTTTAGACCAAAAAACAAAAGGAATTGACCCCAAAATATCCACAAAGAAGAAAATCCAGAGAAAACAAAAAAAAAACTCTGTGGAGTGACGATGTTCCTAAATGGACTTTATTTGAAAGTGTCAAAGTTCCAAAGGTACACTAAAATCATCCACATAAAATAATTCCATCCACATAAAATAATTCCATCCACATAAAAGCCTTAAAGGACCTAGTCCGCTAGGGTTACAGGACCCACCACATAAAAGCCTTAAAGGACTTAGTCCGCTAGGGTTACAGGATCCCCACATAAAAGCCTTAAAGGACCTAGTCCGCTAGGGTTACAGGACCCCCACATAAAAGCCTTAAAGGACCTAGTCCGCTAGGGATACAGGACCCCCACATAAAAGCCTTAAAGGACCTAGTCCACTAGGGATACAGGACCCCCACATAAAATCCTTAAAGGACCTAGTCCGCTAGGGATACAGGACCCCCACATAAAAGCCTTAAAGGACCTAGTCCGCTAGGGATACAGGACCCCCACATAAAAGCCTTAAAGGACCTAGTCCACTAGGGATACAGGACCCCCACATAAAATCCTTAAAGGACCTAGTCCGCTAGGGTTACAGGACCCCCACATAAAAGCCTTAAAGGACCTAGTCCACTAGGGTTACAGGACCCCCACATAAAAGCCTTAAAGGACCTAGTCCACTAGGGATACAGGACCCCCACATAAAAGCCTTATAGGACCTAGTCCGCTAGGGTTACAGGACCCCCACATAAAAGCCTTAAAGGACCTAGTCCGCTAGGGTTACATTTCCCCCACATAAAAGCCTTAAAGGACCTAGTCCGCTAGGGATACAGGACCCACCACATAAAAGCCTTAAAGGACCTAGTCCGCTAGGGATACAGGACCCCCACATAAAAGCCTTAAAGGACCTAGTCCGCTAGGGTTACAGGACCCCCACATAAAAGCCTTAAAGGACCTAGTCCACTAGGGATACAGGACCCCCACATAAAAGCCTTAAAGGACCTAGTCCGCTAGGGATACAGGATCCACCACATAAAAGCCTTAAAGGACCTAGTCCGCTAGGGTTACAGGACCCCCACATAAAAGCCTTATAGGACCTAGTCCGCTAGGGTTACAGGACCCCCACATAAAAGCCTTAAAGGACCTAGTCCGCTAGGGATACAGGACCCACCACATAAAAGCCTTAAAGGACCTAGTCCGCTAGGGATACAGGACCCCCACATAAAAGCCTTAAAGGACCTAGTCTGCTAGGGTTACAGGACCCACCACATAAAAGCCTTAAAGGACCTAGTCCGCTAGGGATACAGGACCCACCACATAAAAGCCTTAAAGGACCTAGTCCGCTAGGGATACAGGACCCCCACATAAAAGCCTTAAAGGACCTAGTCCGCTAGGGTTACAGGATCCCCACATAAAAGCCTTAAAGGACCTAGTCCGCTAGAGTTACAGGACCCCCACATAAAAGCCTTAAAGGACCTAGTCCGCTAGGGATACAGGACCCCCACATAAAAGCCTTAAAGGACCTAGTCCGCTAGGGATACAGGACCCCCACATAAAAGCCTTAAAGGATCTAGTCCGCTAGGGATACAGGATCCCCACATAAAAGCCTTAAAGGACCTAGTCCGCTAGAGTTACAGGACCCCCACATAAAAGCCTTAAAGGACCTAGTCCGCTAGGGATACAGGACCCCCCAAAAAGTTATCTTACCAGATTTTATTTTAGTAAAATCTGGAC
Source organism: Geotrypetes seraphini (assembly GCF_902459505.1). NCBI lineage: Eukaryota > Metazoa > Chordata > Amphibia > Gymnophiona > Dermophiidae > Geotrypetes > Geotrypetes seraphini. The sequence continues at coordinate 12,191,612 of NC_047089.1, read as the reverse complement.
CCCTAGACCCACCCCCAGGCCTGCCCAGCTCCACCCGTCCCTGAACACTTTGCTTATAAATTATATAATTTCTGCGTTTAGTGATATTATCAAACTCCAGCTAAGTGATCGATGTTCTACAGTATCTTTGGCATCAAGAGCTGAGTGAGCAGCAAATGAGCCATCTCGTAGGGATATTAATTACAGGTTTTTCGCTCTTGCATTTTGCAGTGGCACGATCCCAAGGCATAAAACAGATTTTATGCTGCTTATCCTAAGAATAAGCAGTGGATTTCCCCAAGCCATCTCAAACATTATTCATATGAGAGGCTTTTTTTTTAATCTATGAAAGAGAGCTTGACCTGCGGATAGGTTGATTATCGTCAACGATACTACTCTGTGAAGGCATCTGAGATCTTTTTCCTCTCAGTACTGAAATAACAATGAAAGTAGTGGTCTGAAACCTCTTTGTGGTTTTTCCTGTAGAAATATTGAGGCTTCTGTCCATTGTTGATTATTTAGTATTACACAAAGTGGGACTTAGACATTCTATCGAAAATGCCCTTCCATAAGTTTCCTCTTTACCGACACCCTATGTTAAGCTCTGGAACGCGTTGACAGAGGTTGTGGTAAGAGTGGATGGCGTAGCTGGTTTTAAGAAAGGTTTGGACAAGTTCCGGGAGGAAAAGTCCATAGTCTATTATTGACAAAGACATGGGGGAAGCCACTGCTTGCCCTGGATCGGCAGCATGGAATGTTGCTACTCTAGGATTCCGGAATCTTGCTATTTCTTTGGGATTCTATATGGAATGTTGCTCTCATTGGGGTTCCGGAATCTTGCTATTCTTTGAGATGCTGGAATGTTGCTACCCTTTGGGATTCTAGAATCTTGTTACTCTCTGGGATTCCGGAATCTTGCTATTCTTTGAGATTCTGTATGGAATGTTGCTACTCTTTGGGGTTTGGCCAGGTACTAGTGACCTGGATTGACAACCGTGAGAACGGGCTACTGGGGCTTGATGAACCATTGGTCTGACCCATGTTCTTATTGTGTATTGTTATTTGAATATTTTTACTGTTGTGATAGTCTATCATAGTTTGAATAAGTCAAACATAGACAATAGACAAACATCGAGGGATTATCTCGGCCATTGTATCCCGCTGTTGCCACTTCAGCTTAATTTTCTCATTCATTTAGCTTTATTTTCCCATTCCATTTCCTTCTTCTTTCATTGAGGTCTTATATTAGTTTTCTTCTTTCTGTTAACAGTTCTTACCATCACTTTCAGGCTGCGCATAGCATAGACTGTGATCCCGTCTGGGACAGGTGGTGAATATCTATGCGCGTAATACTATGTTTTGGTTTATCTATCTTCATTGTTAACACTTTTCCTTGATGTATTCCTTCTGTACGCCGGCTAGAACCACAAAACCTATGTTATGTCATGATATTCTTGCTTTGCATCACCTTCAGTAAATTCCTGGGGGGGAGGAAGGACATGTTGCGATCCCTCTACATCCCAGTACAGGGTTAAAATGACTTTCTTTCCAATGCAGACACTGTAATTGTGCAAATTACAGTGGAGTTAGCTGGAGGATAGATTCTCTGTTTATCTTAACACATTCCTCTGCCTCTCTCACAGAGATAATGTTATCTAGGCATTTGGGCCACAGATCGAAGATTGCAGAATTGCATGGGAATGAATTCAGAAACCTCCAGGAACACAAAAAAAGGATCCAATGGAGACAGCAGTAAACCAAGCAACAAGTACAAAACAAAACAAAAACTGCAGATGGGGTACAAGATGCAGGCACTGTTTATTACAGTTTTTTTGGTATGTAACCTTATTACCAAACAGAGGACCCAACGCGGTCCGTGTTTCGGACAACACTCCTTCCTCAGGGGCCCATGGTAGATAAGGTATTGAGACAAAGAGCAATAAATGGATTGAATTTTACCCTTTCTACACCACTCAGAATTTGTAGTCTTAAATCATATCTCCCCTCGGCTGTCTCTTTTCCAAGCTGAAGAGCCCTTTCTTAAGGTGTGCGAGGAGTGCATGCCACGCGCGTGCCTGGTTTCTGCGGAGACAAGTTGCGACGTCCCCGAAGCTCCTTTTTCATCTGGTCGCACACCTTAAGAAAGGGCTTTTGAATTTTCTTCAAGATAAAAACAAAGTGAACATTTTACCTGAAACTATTGCAGAGATTGAGGTTGAGCGAAATATAGAAGTTCTTTCTTTTGCCTGATCTGAAGATTACTGAATAATTTCCTGTTAATTTTTAATTATGATGTGGTGATGCCAATAGAACAAGCAGCCCTCATATAATGTGGACTTGAATTAGATTTTCTTTTCTTTTTGATGTATTTTCCTTGATTATTTGTTTTCATGGAATTATTATAAGTTGTAACAAATGAATAAATTTAAAAAAAAAAAAAAGAAAGGGCTCTTCAGCTTGGAAAAGAGACAGCTGAGGGGAGATATGATTTAAGACTACAAATTCTGAGTGGTGTAGAAAGGGTAAAATTCAATCCATTTATTGCTGTTTGTCTCAATACCTTATCTACCATGGGCCCCTGAGGAAGGAGTGTTGTCCGAAACACGGACCGCGTTGGGTCCTCTGTTTGGTAATAGGGTTACATACCCAAAAAACTGTAATAAACAGTGCCTGCATCTTGTACCCCCATCTGCAGTTTTTGTTTTGTTTTGTTCAGAAACCTCCAGTACATCAAATAATATTTTACAATATCAAGTAATATAATAAAACAACAAACAAACAGATTCTGATTCAAGCAACTTTATCGGCCTGTCAAACTGTCCAGACTGAGCAGCCCAGAAAGAGTTTACACTGAAACAGGATTCCGTAAACACTTCAAGCTACTTCAGCATGCAAAGAGGAGCTTTCCCTTCCAACAGTTCCTGTTTCTCCACAGCTTAGTACACACCAAGAACAGGACAAATCCCCATTACATAGTGTGAATTCCCGGATTTCTGCCAACCTCATCATCCTGGTGCATTATGGGACCTGCAGCACTCACGTCAGTGGATAGAATCATGGACTACAAATACCACGTTGCTTTGGGATGTCGTTTTAAAACCAAGACTGGCCAAAAAGTCTCCCGTAAGCAGTGGTGTGGCAGTCAGGGCCTTCAGTGGATTTGCCCTACCTCCCAAAGGCCCTGAGGGCACTACTCTGAATTTGATTGGTTGAGCAGGCAACAGGCAGATGCTGCCCAGCCAATCAAATTCAGATCAGTACTGTCAGGGCCTTCAGGGGGTTCGGAGAATCCCCAGCCCAAGAGCCCTGCTTTTCTTTTCTTTTAATTTACTTTTTTGTTTGATGCAATTTGACGGGTTGAGCAGGCTGTCTACTGAACAAATCAAAGCGTATCAAGGAAAAAGTAAAGAAAAAATATAAAAATGCAGGGCTGTAGAGCTGGGGATTCACGGAAACCCCTGAACATGTTACACGGTCTACTAGCCATCCAAGCAGCGAAACTAGAACATCACAACATCCAACTACAAAACCTTTCAAGAGAGAATTAAAAACCAAGTTAGTCAGGAAATTTGTCAAATCAAACTAACCTTCTCAATATATCCCCCGACCCCAATGCTTCTTCTAACTATCTATCTTGCAATCTCACTGGGTATGCCCAGACTAATTCTATAGAACAGTGTCTCTCAAACTTTTGTAGCTCCAGCACACTAAATTGAGCAAATGTTTTTCGTGGCACATTATAATTGAAACTAGTGTTTAAGCCCGTTACGTTAATGGGTGTTAGAATATAGGTCTGTCTGTCTTTCTTTGTTTCCTGCCCCTGTCTCTTTCTTCCTTTCTTTCTGTCTCTCTCCCTCCCGCTGTCTGTCTTTCTTTCTGTCTGTGTCTCTCCCTGGCCCCCTTTCCCTCTCCCCCTCCCACTTCCCTGTGCAGCATCAGCATTTCCCTCCCCCTAACTTCCCTGTGCAGCAGCAGCAGCATTCCCTCCCCCCTCCTCTTCCCTGTGCAGCAGCATTCCCTCCCCCTCCACTTCCCTGTGCAGCCGCATTTCTGTTTGTTTTTGGACGGCTCCCTTACATCCCTTGCTGAAGTTATTTTTGAGTTTAAAGCTGCCGCCGCAGCTCCTCTCACGATCCGTGCCTGGGTCGGAAGCCTTCAATCTGACGTGATGTCAGAGAGGCTTCTGACGCAGGTACGGCTCGTGAGAGGAGCCGCGGCGACGGCTTTGAACTTAAAAATAACTTCGGCAAGGGACTGTAAGGGAGCCGACCAGACCGCGGGCCGCAGAACAGTACCTGGGGGGCAGCGAGTTTGAGACCGCTGGGTTAGACAGAGGGAGGGCGGGAGGGAGGCGCCTCCGTGATCACCGCCTCCGTATGCGCAAAAGAAACCACCGCTGACTCTTTCTACTGCGCATGCGAAGCCACGGAGCTACGGATCACGCAGGTAGGAGTGTACATGCACGCTTAGGGTTTTATTATTAGTGATTATAAAATTGCAAAACCAACAAAAACCTAGAACCGAAAGGTATTGGCGGAATCGAAGATACTAATGTAATGTCACTGTACACCACTGCCCTTATGGAATGAGAAAGTGCATCACTCACCCACACTCGGGCGTAGGTTCTATATCCACATACTTCAGAAGAGACCACACTGGGACCCCTGAGGAAGGCCTCCGGGTCACACCACAGATCGTGTTGGGTCCTCTTCACCATTACAAGTTGTGGATGTGTTTTTGTTTCTTTGGGATACCAATAAAAGTCAACGTCAGCAACGTCGGTTTCCACAGTCTTTTGTTTTAGGATTTCTCGTTCTTTCTGTGGATTCTACGGGTCAACGTCTTGGTTGCAACAACAATGATCTCTCTTGTCCAACCAGATCTCCCCGCCTACAACGTGTATCCAGGAATGCAGAAGTCAACGCTCAAAGCTGGGCAGAAAAGCACAGACCAGAAGAGCAATGCATTTAAAAAAGAAATTTGCAAACGCATCTAGTTGGAGACGTCAATACCCTCTTAAGCCAAACTGCTTAGAGATAGGACTGCTCTTTATGTGCCCTGATTTAAGTGGTTTACTAATTTGGGGAGGGGCTTCACCTGACTCCGCCCCATTCGGTGCAAAGTTAAATCGGTCATTTTCGGCAGAAATAACTGCTTATGTGTCACAGAAACTGGTCCATCCAGTCTACCCCATCCGCAGCGTCCACTATCTCCTCCTCTCCCTATAGGCTAAGGGCCTGTTTTACAAAGCTGCGCTAGCGGCTGCAGCGCGGTAACGGCCCTGAAGCCCATAGAGATTTAGGGCTCCTTTTACTACGCTGCGGTAGCGTTTTTACCGCGCGCTGCAGATTAGCGCCCGCTAATCCCCGCGCTATGCAGAAAAACTAACGCCAGCTCAATGTGCGCTAAAACTGCTTGAGCAGCTTAGTAAAAGGAGCCCTTAAAGGGCTTCGGGGCTGTTGCCGCGCGGCTTTGTATACCATGATTTTATGCCTTGCCGTGTTGGGTTTTATGTTGTGCTGAGAGAGCTTTTGGTTATTCCCTACTTGGATAAATACATGGAGTCACCCGCTGGAGTCTCAGGGATTCAATGGCTCTTCCGTACGTGTTCCTGTTCTTCAGGGGTCCAACTGCTCTGCTCCTGCGTTCCAAGTTTATTAATACCGTCTATCCCAAGTCTTTTCTAAACGGTTTACAGCAGGTTAATACAATAAAAGATTAAAATAAAATCTGAAACAGTAAGAGGGGAAGACAGACAGACTTGACAGATATGAAAGCAAGAGGGAAGGTGGGGGAGGGAGGTAAAGTTACAATAAAAAATGGCATATACTTCTCCCTCCATATTCGCGGTTTCGATTATTCACGGGTTTTAGCATGCTGGCTCCTCTCCCCCTCAATTACTTCAGCTTGCATAGAGAAATCGCCGATTCCCGGCACTTTCTTCACCGTGTTTTGCCTCTCCTTCAGGAACAGGCCAGGTCTCCCACCATGTTATTCGCGGTTTCACCCTATTCACGATGGTTTTTAATAGAAAACAGCAAATAACATATGAAAAAGTTATTCACGGTTTTTAGCTTGCTGGCTCCTCCCCCCAAATGACCTCAGCTTGCGGAGAGAAATCGTTGATTCCGAGCGTTTACAGAGAAAATCGCCGATTCCCGGCACTTTCTTCACCGTGTTTTGCCTCTCCTTCAGGTACAGGCCAGGTTTCCCACCGTATTATTCGCGGTTTCACCATATTCACAATGGTTTTTAATAGAAAACAGCGAATAACATATTTGCGGTTTTTCTGTATTTGCGGTTCTGTTAATCCCCTATCACAGCGAATACGGAGGTCTCATCTGAGTCTTGCATCATTACCTCCTTTATCCTACTGGCCAATCCTCTCCCTATGCACCCAAGCATCCTTCTAGCTTTCGCCACCCCCACTCTGTTTAATCTGTTGTGTGATTCCCAGCGCTTCACCGTGTTTTGCCTCTCCTTCAGGAACAGGCCAAGTCTCCCGCCAGGTTATTCGCGGTTTCACCCTATTCACGAGGGTTTTTAATAGAAAACAGTGAATAACATATGAAAAAGTTATTCGCGGTTTTTCTGTATTCGCGAATGAGGAGGGAGAAGTGTAGAAGGAGGTATGGGGAACGGTGGTGGTGGTGGTGGGTCTCTTATTTTTAAGATGGAAGGAAGTTATCCTCCATTGAAAGCATCTTGAAATAGAAAGTTTCTTTACAGAGGGGACACCATAGCAAATTTAAGGAAATTTGGGGCCCATTAACAAAATATTGCAAGATCTGAATGTGAATTATTAGCATTATTTCCCTTTGATTCATGAAAAATCGTTATACATATCCGGAGGGGCGGGGGGGGGGGGGGGGGGGGGAGGGGAGCGCTAGGGTATGGGAGGGGGGTTAAATTGCTATATATTATTTATTGGTATAGAGTACTGTATGTTATATTACTTGATTGATTGCTCATATGTTTGCACTATGTATTTGATTTAAAAAATGAATAAAGAATATTTTTTTTTTTAAAGAAAGTTTTTTGGTTTTGGATTTGAACACCGTTAACGATGATTCTCTGACAAAGACGAACATTGCAGCATGGCTCACACCGTAAACACTTGGCGCACTTTACCAGATGAGCGTAGAAGGAAGCCTCCGACGCTCTCCAAACATTTCAAATGCATTTCAGTTGGCAGAAGGTTTACGTTCTAGTGGAGCAGGGATCTTAAAGGTATTCCCAGGGAACAGGGATATCAGCAGAGGATAACATGCATCGTTTACCCTGCTCGCTTTACACTTTGGTAGGGCGACCAGATTACCAGATCCAGAAGGGAGACTTTTTGGCATTCCTAGGTTTCGGCCAACCTACTCCTGGTGCATTATGGGACCTGCGGCACTGATTTCAGTGGATAGAATCGTGGACTACAAATACTCCACTGCTTTGGGAGGTAATTTGAAAACCAGGACTGGCCCAAACATCTCCCTTCTGGTCACCCTACACTTTCATCGCCATGTTATATGCAGCAAAATAGTTTCAAGTTTAAGTTTCAAGTTTATTAGGTGACTTGATTAATCGCTTAATCAGGATTTCTAAGCGATGTACACTTTAAAATTCACATTTGTTTAGGGGACAATACAATACGTACAAATACTTAAATAGGGCTAATTTACATTAAATTAACATTACTAAACAATGGGTAAGGAGGGAAGAAATACAATTCTTAAAGTAAAGAGAAGACATTAAGGGAAAATACAAAGGGGTAATAATTAACAAAAGTATAGCAAAGTTAAATAAGACAATAAAGTAGTAAAATTAAGTTGCGAAGGCATCTTTGAAAAGGAAGGTTTTTAACTCACTTTTAAATTTCCCAAACTCCTTCTCCTCCCGTAAAAAAATAGGGAGGGCGTTCCAAGTCTGCGGTGCAGTACAAGAAAAGATAAATTGGCGTCTCGTATTAATAATTTTTAGTGAGGGAATAGATAATAGATTTTGTTCACTAGATCGTAAAATTCTCTTTGCAGTGTATGGAATTAAAAACCTAAATAAAAATGCTGGGGTCTTGTTATATAGGGTTTTAAAAATAATTATACATAATTTATAAGTAATTCTGTGAATGACTGGTAGCCAATGAGCATTTTTGAGAAGTGGTGTTACATGATCAAATTTTTTAGACTTGGTTATTAATTTAATTGATGCATTTTGTATAATTTGTAATCGTTTTATTTTGTGTAACGCAATTCCTTTAAATAAAGAATTGCAGTAGTCGATTTTAGACATCACCAAAGAGTGAATCAGTATATTAAGTGCTTTGGGACAAAGAAATTTAGAGATGGAGCGAATTTTGCGTAACCTATAAAAGGTAGTTTTCACAATGTTACCGATATGATCATGATAATTAAGTTTATTATCGAAGATTACCCCTAAATAGAATACAGTCTGTTTTGTTTGTTGAATCTGGCAAAGGTCTCGCAGCCTGGAATTGTTCTAGGTGCCCAGATGTGAACACGAGTCCTTTGACATCCAGCCAGGAGGGTGACCAGCAGTCCAAGCCGAGCAGATGTGCTGCTCTGACCTTCAAAGCCAGTGCTCTCTACGCAGTCGAGCAGTAGAAAAAAAAAATGCAAAAGCGGGGGCTTGAACAAACAGCTCCAGCGTCCAGCAATCCCCTCTGTTTTACATTAACTTGTGTCGTTGAGAAACACGTCATCGTCGGTGCTTTATTCTGAGCAAGCAACAAAGGTCTCTTTCAGCAAATGCAGGGGATTTTCTATTGCATCGCCAGCCACAGAACCAGCCGTCAAGGTTTATTAAAAAAATCTGTTATACCGCTTAATCTAAAATTCAAAGCGGTGAACAATAAAATTCATTATCAGCATACCATGGCACAAAAAGAAATGATTAAAAAAAACAGAACATATCATTACAGGGGATTTGGCAGTAAAAACCAAAATACATACAGCGGACAAACAGAAGGAAAACAAGAAGAAAAACGGGAGAACTGCAATCAGTAAAGGAAAGAGCAAATAAGGCAGACCTGAAAAACAACATAACGAGGACAGTTATGTCTCAAAAGTGGCAGCCCTCTGGTCAAAGACCAGCGCCCTAACTCAGACTAGCCTTACCTGCGTATGTTCTGGTTCAGCAGGAACTTTGTCTTGAATCCCTAGAGCAGTGGTTCTTAACCTGGGTTCGACCGAACCCCAGGGGTTCGGTGAGTCAGTCTCCCGGGTTCGGCGGAGGTCAAAACACACCTCCGACTCGTATAGCGCTTCGGTCACGTTCAATCATCTATCAGTTATTCAGTGATTTTGATCAAGACTGATCGTGTACTTGGTTTCTTGATCTATCAATCTGTAACTAACGCCTTATATAGTTTCAAGTTTCAAGTTTATTTGGATTTGATGTTTCGCTTATTAAATCTAAGCGAATTACATAAAAAATGCATTAGTATAGAACATTAAAATATATTTAATTATTTTACAAACAAAGGGGCTGTGACAGACTGACAATACAGACAAACTACAATACACTGGGGAAAAAACATAAGGAGTAAAAGTTACAAATTGTAGTTTCCCAAAGGGAAGAAAAGAAGAATCAATCAATTCCTGATCAAAATTTGTGATTTAACTGATAGATGATTGAACGTGACCGAAGCGCTTAGGATTCGTGATGATACGCCCCGCTTGTCCATAATTGGCTGCAGGTGATCACGCAACATCGCTTGGCCTATCTGTGCTGCAGGGGATTTGATGCGCGCAGTAGTCGAATTGTAACTGTTGTAATGTAATGTAATTTATTTCTTATATACCGCTACATCCGTTAAGTTCTAAGCGGTTTACAGAAAATATACATTAAAATTATAAATAAGAAAGGTACTTGAAAAATTCCCTTACTGTCCCGAAGGCTCACAATCTAACTAAAGTACCTAGAGAGTAATAAAGAAATGAAAAGTGGAGATAGAGGAAAAATATGAAAATAAACATTCTAACAAGTCTGTTTTGAATTAAGTACTTTGGAAGGTTGAAGAAAGGAGAGAAAAGAATAGATGCAGAAGGAGGAACCATTAAACAAAAGAATTCTGGAGAAATTTAAATGACAGAAATTGAACAAAACAAAAACAAGTGGCAAAACAATGAATAAGATTAAAAATAATTCATAAACTGAAAAAATAAAAATAAAAACATTGTCTTCAATCCACGGTTTCAGCTTCAGTGATGGCTCGATCGCTGCCTCCGGCCGCCTGCCTGAAACCTGCCACCTCCCCTTCCATTCCCAAACAGGGGTAAACTGCAACATGCAGTCGTCGGCACACTGGAGCAAAGGACCCAGACCAGGACCTCCACAACCCCAACCAGAATAAGGCCCCAGTTCGGTCTCTCCCTGCTGCCACCATAAAGTTCATCAGATCACAAGTGATGGTACGTCATGTGATCCCTATCTTAATATTTTAATCCCTTACTAACTAGGTCGAGCAAAATACGAAAGTGGTCGGACGAATATGTACAATATGGATTCACATGTATAACGGAACGTGATGGGAGTCAGCGTCCTAATTGCATGATTTGCAATGCCAAGTTGAGTAATTCTAGTCTAAGGGAATAAAGAAGGGTTCGGTGAACACGCATATGAAACTGGTGGGGTTCAGGACCTCCAACAAGGTTAAGAACCACTGCCCTAGAGAGTGTTTTCACCTATAACAACCTCCGGAAGAGCGTTCCAGCTTTCTACCCTCTCCTTCTCTCTACCTTGGAGAGGGTGAACAACCTGTCCTTATCTACTAAGTCTATTCCCTTCATTATTTTGAATGTTTCGATCATGTCCCCTCTCGGTCTCCTCTTTTCAAGGGAGAAGAGGCCCAGTTTCTCTAATCTTTGGTGTCAGGTCAAAAGCGCGCCGGGACAAAGGCGCGCGCAGACAATTGAGCGCAGCGCGGAGGTGCGCACCGCAGAAAATTACTGTTTTTACGGCTCCGACGGGGGGGCATGGGGGGGAACCCTCCCACTTTACTTAATAGAGATCGCGCCGCGTTGTGGGGGCGTTGTGGGGGTGTGGGGGGTTGTAACCCTCCACCTTTTACTGAAAACTTCACTTTTTCCCTGTTTTTAGGGAAAAAGTTAAGTTTACAGTAAAATGTGGAGGGTTGCAACCCCCCAAACTCCCCACAACGCCGGCACGATCTCTATTAAGTAAACTGGGGGGGCTCCCCAACAAAACCCCCCGTCGGAGCCCCTATAAACTGTAATTTTCTTCGGCGCGCGCCTTTGTCTTTCGCCGAGTTGTCTATGAACCCTAATCCTTCGCTGTACGGCAGCTCCTCCAAAGGGTACTAACGTTGGCTTCAACCTATACAGCGTATGCGGTTCTGCTTATCCCATCTGAATTCTTTTCAAAATTGGATGTCTCAGTCAGTGCAGAATCTAACCAAACCCCCAAAACCAGCATTTCTTTTCTTTTCTTTTTATTTCTGGTAACTGACTTCCTAACACGGTCACACTCTTCAGATCTCGTCTTTTTTTTATCACTTCCCACTATTAACACCTCCGTTTTATTAACATTCAGCTGCAAAGTCACGCATACTCACAGTGGCGTCGTGAGAGTGAGCGGCGCTTAGGGTGGTGGTGCCCCTCCCCTGCCCTCATTCCTACCCCCCCTTCCCTTCCCCCGTACCTTTTAAACTTCTCCGGCGTGAGCAGCATGCCCACATCGGTGTCCACGCATCTTTTGACGTCACTTCCTATGCGCGGGTCCCAGAAATGAGATCAGAGAGAGCGCCGATGCCGATGCGGGCAGCAACCTCGAGCTAGGGAAGTAAAAAAGATTTTGGGGAAGGCAAGGGGCACACGCATGCGGCAAGGAGAGGAGCAGGGGTTGGAGAGGAGGCGCCCGGGGTGGACTTTACCCCCCCCCCGCACCCTCCCTACGCCACTGCATACTCATCCAATGTACAATTTTTTCTGTATAAAAATTCAGACTCTTTCTAAATTCCTCCTCATCCTCCCTGCAGATGGGCATTACTTTAACTCTGGCTGCAGCCTTGCTATACTATTTCATGACTCTGACATCAACAAATATGATCACATAAGAACCTAAGAATAGCCTCACTGGGTCAGACCAATGGTCCATCAAGCCCAGTAGCCCATTCTCATGGTGGCCAATCCAGGTCCCTAGTACCTGGCCAAAACCCAAGAAGTAGCAACATTCCAGCATCCCAAAGAATAGCAAGATTCCGGAACCCCAATGAGAGCAACATTCCAGAGCTGAGATTGTGATGTCATAATGCCTCATTCCACTGTGCCTCAGAGCCAACCTCAGCAGTGATGTCACAATGGCTTGATTGTCCTATACTTGGTTCATGTAAGAGCATAAGAACAGCCAACTGGGTCATAACAATGGTCCATCAAACCCAGTAGCCCATTCTCATGGTGGCCAATCCAGGTCCCTAGTACCTGGCCAAAACCCAAGGAGTAGCAATATTCCTGAATCCTAAAGAGCAACAAAAGATTCTAGAACCCTAAAGAATATCAAGATTCCATGCAGAATCTCAAAGAATAGCAAGATTCCGGAACCCCAAAGAATAGTAACATTCCATGCTACCGATCCAGGGCAAGCAGTGGCTTCCCCCATGTCTTTCTCAATAACAGACTATGGATTTTTCCTCCAGGAAATTGTCCAAACCTTTCTTATAACTAGTTACACTATCCGCTCTTACCGCAACCTCTGGCAATTCGTTAATTATTGTAATTTTTGACGGAATGAAAAATCGATCCACTTGTACCCGTTCTATTCCTGTAGACTTCAATCCTATCTCCCCCTCAGCCGTCTCTTTTCCAAGCTGAAGAGCCCTAACCGTTTTAGTCTTTACTCATACGAGAGGAGTTCCATTCAAGTTTCAAGTTTATTAGGATTTTATATACCGCCTATCAAGATTATCTAAGCGGTTTTTACAATCAGGTACTCAAGCATTTTCCCTCTCTGTCCCGGTGGGCTCACCATCTATCTAACGTACCTGGGGCTATGGAGGACTGAGTGACTTGCCCAGGGTCACATCTTGGTCGCCCTTCTTTGAACCTTTTCTAGCGCCAACATGTCTTCTCTGTTTGGTGCACACCAATGCTTCTCCCCCATATTTCCATCATATAGCGCTCTCCTCGCTATCTATTCCTCGAATGCATGCACCAAATGTTGGCTTCCGGATCTTTGACTAGTTCTTAACCTTTGTCAGATGCCTCTTAATTATCTGGGTGGAGTGTCCACCTTATTGCAGATCTTATAATCCAAGGCAGGCATCACCGATGAGTTTAAATTAGATAAAATTAAATTAGAGGTGACAGATGGAAGGTGGTTGAATCAGTTTTCACTCCCAGCAAGCAAATAAAGTGATAATAGGGCAAAGCTAATTGCAGACAGCTGGGAGGATGAGGAGCTAGGCTGAAGATGTAGAGGAAGAAGATAAGGGAATGCTTTGAGCCATAAAACTTCAGACTGTGAGCCTTCGGGACAGATAGGGAAGTTCTAAGTACCCGTGTTTGATCGTAAACCGCTTAGATCTGTAATATGCTTAAGCGGGATATCAAATGTTAATAAAACATAAAAAACAGAATTGGGTATTGGCTGTTGTCAGAGAGACGGCTGAATGGGTTGTTGCTACATCAAGCAATAGACTTTTCAGGAGAAACAACCGAGAGAAGATCAGGACTTTATGAGAAGAAAAATACATTAAAATGACTGAAATCAGGGGTTAGGGGAAAGCGCTCACAGCTTACAATATTTTGTATTAAAGTTTTTGGGTTGTGGAATGATTCGTCTGAGTTTCCAGTATTTCCTATGGGGAAATTCGCTTTGATATACAAGCGTGCTTCCGGAACGAATTATGCTCACACACCAAGGTTTGACTGTACATAAAATGTCCATTTTACTTTTTTTTTGTGGCGATTTCTGCTTCTAATGTGTGGGCTCTTATTTGGTATTTGGTGAGGGTCTGCGTTCTCCGGGTAACGGAGGCGAAGGATTCCCGCGAGCGCCATCATTCCGGCGCAGGACGAAGCTCTAGCAGTTTGCCTGGTTCTAGTTTTCCAAGAACACCGATGTCAATAGCACTTGATGTAATATTTGTAATTAAGCCCGAGCAATTAGTGTTTTTCCGGTATGGCAGGTTTGTTATGTAGGTTCTGCGTTAGCCAGAATTTCAGTAATTCTGGTTGTCACCACACTAGTACATGTGTTTGTATATTTACATTGCTGGGGTTTTTTTTAAAAGGCTAATTGGATGTCAAGGGGAGGAACAGTAGTGCTGGATGGATTTATTTATATATATATTGACTGCCTTTTTATAAAGAGATTCCCCCAAAGCGGTTTACAACACACTGAAAAGTAATCAGGTAGGTGTCTAACTTAATTTTTGAATTGCTTCAGTCGACACTGTTGATTGAACAGCACCATTAAAAATCAATTTAAAAAAAAGAAAAAAAATTCGGTAGGCACGACGTAGGTATCAACACCAAGGGGCCTACCTGAAAAGTAGACAAGGTTAGGGCAGTTTAGGTGTGGAATGAGTTAGGCCCCAGTAAGCGTCTACCCTGTGGATGTAGTAAAGGTAGGAGACACCCGGGGAGGTGGTGCCCCTCTTCTTCCACGCTCCCCCCTCCCCCCGCTATTTCCCTGCCCCGTTCCACACTTGCACTCTCCCTCCCCACCCCAAACCTCTTAACCTTCACCAGCACGAGTGGTTTCTGCAACATGCTACTCGCGCCAATGCTGGATTTCCCTTTGACGTCACTTCCTGGCCCCGTGACCCGGAAGTCATTCAGAGAGGAACCAGGCTGGCGCAAGCAAAAGGCAGAAATTACTTGTGCTAGTGAAGAAAATACAGAGGTACAGAATGGGGGGGGGGGAGGGATGGCGCGAGTGTGGTGTGGCAGGGCGGGGCAGAGTGGAGAGGTACCAGCGCCCCTGCCGATATGGCACCTGGGGTGGTCCGCACCCCCTTTACTATACTACTGTGCCTACCATAGGTGCTGGTATTATCAGCCAAGAAAACCCTGGCCTAATACATCAGCGCCTAACTTAAGTTACGCCCCACTAGGTGTGATTCCGTAAACAGCACCTAACTTTGAATGATATGCGATAGGCCCATAGGTCTGATTTGACTGTTTCGTAATATCAGGTATTAGAAGCTATTGTAGCAAACACAGAGGTAGAGGCAATGTCGATTTCAAATCATGCGGGAATTTCATTGGTAGTAGATGTAGGATAGCAGTTGATGCTTCCATGGATCTGGAGGTTTAACGGTACACTGTTCCTTGATGGCAACTTTAGTAGAAACATAGAAAGATGACGGCAGATAAGGGCTACAGCCCATCAAGTCTGCCCATACCATTGACCCCCTTTTAAGTCTACTGGCCCCCTTAACTCTACTGACCTGCTCTATTAAGTCTATATCCTAGCGACCCTATTCATTGGTATGACTCTCGCAGTGATCCTACATAGGTATCCCATTTATTCTTGAAGTCTGGGATACTGCGGGCCTCAATCACCTGTACTGGAAGCTTGTTCCAATGCTCTATCACTCGTTCCGTGAAGAAGTACTTCCTGACGTCTCCACGAAACTTCCCTCCCCTGAGTTTGAGCGGATGTCCTCTTGTGTTCGAGGGTCCTTTGAGAAGAAAGATATCATCTTCCACCTCGACCCGTCCCGTGATGTACTTAAATGTCTCAATCATGTCTCCCCTATAACACAATATAATACATGTAGGTTTGATGAAGAGGGCTCCAGGGATGTGTTTTAACTACACATGAGGTCGTAGCGAGCCACACAGCACAGTACAATAGAGAACTTAAAGAAGAGTTAGCTACAATGGAGGCAACAACGAGCATGACGATGCGATAACGGGACCTTGAATCAACTAATGAAAGCCAAGGCTAGATAAAACATGATGCTGAGCCAGAGAGCAAGGCTTCATTCTGTGAAAGTTCAAATAAGGGAAAGGGACTGGGACTTGTATACTGCCTTTTTGTAATTACACGATCACATTCAAAATGGTTTAGATATATACAGATCGGCAAGATTCTGGTGGCCATTTTGAAAGACAGAGAGAACAGCCGCATTAAAGAATGATATATAGGACATAAGCTAATCCACCGAAAAGATATTCCCCTAGATTCCGTAGTGCTCTCCCAAATTTGGGCTCAGAACCGAGATGGAAACTAATTTGTTAATGAGCCATTAACAATCAGATATTGATGTTAATTGATGCCCATAAGGACTTATGCCCAGATCTGACGAGTCACTATTTTAGAGTTACCAGATTCTACTTTTAGTAAAATCCGGACCCCCTAGACCTGGTCCGCCTAGGTCCACCCATCCCCGCCCCAGTCCTGCCCATCCTGCTCTAGCCCCGCCCTCCCCCAAGATTAATTCATTTCCACTTGAATCAAAGCCCGGAAATCGTGATTTCCCCATTTGCAGTAACCTGTCCTTGCTGTTTTTCCATGAAACACTCGGTGGGATCATGTGCTAATAAGAAAGATAAGCTTTCAGTTAATTATTTCCCCAATTATGGGTAGCAGAGAAAAGCTCTCTGAGAACTAAATAATATGAATCCTGGCTTCGAAAAATCTAAAATCTTGAAAAGTGGCATGACTTCCCTTCACTTCAAAATCAATGAGCTCTGGAACAACCTTACCTCCCCTCTTCGGAACTTGAGCTCTCTCCAAGTTTTCCGCAAACATCTGAAAACCTGGCTTTTCTCAAAAAATGTAAGTCTCCCTCCAACTTAGGAATCAAGGAAACTCTTCTATCTTGGCATCCCAAGTCCTGTAAATTTTCTTCACACTTCTACCTCTAACCCTCTGTTGTAGTTCCTTCCTATTTCTCCTACTGTAAACCGCGTCGAGCTCTACGAACGTGGAGATGATGCGGTATACAAACCTAAGGATTAGATTAGATTAGACTTGGGGTCCAGGAGAGAGATTCTTTTCCGTATATTCCAGTCTTCTCTTTTCTTTCTCCCTCCATCCTCTTCTACCCAGAAGGCATTGCGGGCAAATGCAAGGGATGGATATAAACACTTAGGGCTCCTTTTAAAAAGCCGCTGTAGTGATTCCTGTGCGGCAAATACAACGCAGCCCATTCAGTTCCTATGGGCTGCGTCGAATCTGCCACACCAGGACTCGCTACCTCGGCTATATAAAAGAGGCCTTAATCTTGCTTATGTAAGGGGAAACTTTCCAAGCCATTCCTGCAAGCATGTGCAGGGAAAACATGTGAATACTTTTATCCATGTTTGGCAGAGATGTTTTGCCTGGATGGAGATTGTAATGACGCATGCGTTTGGGTGGTTGTCGTTGCGCTCCATTGTCTCGCGCTGAGTTACGCTTGCGCTCAATTGTCTTGGGCGGAGTTATCCTTGCGCTCAGTTGTCCCACGCGCTATTGTCTTTGCGCTGAGTTGTCTTCGCGTTTTTGTCTGTGCGCTACTGTCTTGCGCGCATTTGACCTGTCACCCGTTTTGGTATAAGCAAATAATAATAATAACTTTATTCTTCTACTAGTTTTTTAGCCCGTTACATTAACGGGCGCTAGAATAGAAGTGTAGACTTAGGCATTTCTTTCTCTCTTTCTGTATGTGTGTCTTTTTTTCTTTCTCCCAGCCCTCCTTTCTTTCTGTCTCTCCCCCCTGTCCAGCAGTACCCCTTCCCTGCTCCCCCTGTCCAGCAGTAGCCCTTCTCCCTTCCTTTTTACCTCCCCCTGTCCAGCAGTACCCCTTCCCTGCTCCCCCTGTCCAGCAGTAGCCCTTCTCCCTTCCTTTTACCTTCCCTCTGCCCAGCAGAACCCCTTTCCTGCTCCCCCTGTCCAGCAGTAGCCCTTTTCTCTTCCTTTTACCTCCCCCTGTCCATCAGTAGCCCTTCCCCCTTCTTTTTACCTACCAATATTCCCATTTCCCCTTTTACCTTTCCTATTTCCACCTTTTTCCACCCCATCCAGCATCATTAGAGTGCCTGTTGCATTGTTGGTGTTCCAGTATCTCCTCTGCCTTGGGTCTGGGCCGACTATTGTGGGCCAGGATTGCCAGGGTGCCCTGTGGGACAGGCAGGGGCAAGGGTCAGCAGAGGTGGGGGAGTTCTGGGTGGCAGCATGAGTTCACTCTGGTGCGGGGCCTCTGCCGTGTCGCAGGGAGCTGGTGTCTGCACTTCTAGCCACTTCCTCTAGAGTCCCTACTGCAGCGCGCAGGCGTCGCATCGCGCGGCGGTGACGTCCAGCCCTTGCACTGCCACGTCTCTCCTGAGCCGTGACGAAGAGGGCAGGGGGGTGCTAGCGGCTGGCAGCCGCCGCTCTGCACCGCCTTTCGCCTCAAGCCGCCGCGGCCTCCTCCCGGCAGCCGCCGCTCCGTACTGCCTTGCCGCGGCAGCGTCTAAAGACACTTCGAGCCGTAGCGCCGTATTGTGAGGTGGAGAGCAGGGAAGCGTGTCTAGCGCGCATGCGCACTCGTGCTGCCGCGACAGATCAGGGAACATGCGGCGTGAGTGCGCATGCGCGCTTAGCGTTTTATTATATGTGATACCGCCACAATCTTGCGACTTCTAGGCGGTTTACAATCAAGAGTGCTGGACATTCAGTGAAATACAATAAGTAGATATTCAGAGGAAATACAGAGATCAGAGACCTCAGGAGGCGATAGTATAGAAATACAATTTGCTGAGCGAAAATGTCATATGTACATTTTAGTGAGCAGAGAAGCTATTTGGCTAAAGTAACCTGGATAATGTCACCTAGGTATTCAGTGGAACTTACCCACACAAGTTTGTGAATCGATATCTGGATAATTTTATCCAGATGACTGTGGGCGCCACCTCCCCCCTACCCTTTGCTACTCCACTGATTCCCGTGCAGTGGAAGAAAGCGCATGCAAATCTCTCTTCTGAATATTTTGGTAACTGCTTTGTTATGCAATGCTTTACAGGCAGTATATTAAGTGTCCGATAAACCATAAGCAACCACGAAACTAGAGTGGACCTATTGTTAATGCTCCAAAGGAATGTGAAGCTTGCAAGATGATGCGACGGTCTGCTAATTAAGGTACAACACGCCATTAAAAGCATCTTGATTTCATAACCTGGCAAAGTTGCAACACACCCCAAAACAGAAGGCTGGCCAACTGTTTGTTCTTTTTTATTTTCAATTTACAAGGTCTTATATTAGAAACAATTAGAAGACATTATTATACAGAAATACACTGCAGTAACCAAAAGCATTGCAAACAGGATTTAACTTGCTAATCTCAGCATAGGTTACAGACATTGCAAATTCAGCAGCTAGGCTTCTTTTCAAGGCTAATGATTGTACATAAGAACTTAAGAATTGCCGCTGATGGGTCAGACTAGTGGTCCATCGGGCTCAGCGGTCCGCTCACGCGGTGGACCCCAGGTCAAAGACCAGTGCCCTGAGACTAGCACTACCTGCGTACGTTCCGGTTCAGCAGGAACTTGTCCAACTTTGTCTTGAATCCCTGGAGGGTGTTTTCCCCTATAACAGCCTCCGGAAGAGCGTTCCAGCTTTCTACCACTCTCTGGGTGAAGAAGAACTTCCTTACGTTCGTACAGAATTGATCCCCTTTCAACTTTAGAGAGTGCCCTCTCGTTCTCTGTACCTTGGAGAGGGTGAACAACCTGTCTTTATCTACTTTGTCTTGAATCCCTGGAGGGTGTTTTCCCCTACGACAGACTCCAGAAGAGCGTTCCAGTTTTCTACCACTCTCTGGGTGAAGAAAGAACTTCCTTACGTTTGTACGGAATTGATCCCCTTTCAACTTTAGAGAGTGCCCTCTCGTTCTCTCTACCTTGGAGAGGGTGAACAACCTGTCTTTATCTACTTTGTCTTGAATCCCTGGAGGGTGTTTTCCCCTATAACAGCCTCCGGAAGAGCGTTCCAGTTTTCTACCACTCTCTGGGTGAAGAAGAACTTCCTTACATTTGTACAGAATCTATCCTCTTTCAACTTTAGAGAGTGCCCTCTCGTTCTCTCCACCTTGGAGAAGGTGAACAATCTTTCTTTCTCTACTAAGTCAATTCCCTTCAATATCTTGAATGTTTCGATCATGTCCCCTCTCAGTCTCCTCTTTTCAAGGGAGAAGAGGCCCAGTTTCTCTAATCTTTCACTGTACGACAACTCCTCCAGCTCCTTAATCATTTTAGTCGCTCTTCTCTGGATCCTTTCGAATAGTACCGTGTCCTTCTTCATGTACGGTGGCCAGTGCTGGACGCAGTACTCCAGGTGAGGGCATACCATGGCCCAGTACAGTGGCATGATAACCTTCTCTGATCTGTTTGTGATCCCCTTCTTAACCATTCCTAACATTCTGTTCACCCTTTTCCTGGTTGCTCATGGTTTATCGGAGATTTAATACACCGCCTTTAATACATTGCTTAACAAAGCAGTTAACCAAATATTCAGAAGAGAGATTTGCATGCACTTTCTTCCACTGCACGGGAATCAGTGGCGTAGCAAGGGTAAAAGACGCCTGGGGGGTGGTGCCACCAAGCCCTCCTCTCCGCCTCCCCTTGCTCCTTCCGCACCCCTCCCCATTCCTTCCCTGCTCCCAATGCCACACTCGTGCCCTCCCTTCCCCCCTGTACCTCTTTAAATCTTCATCAATGCGAGCAGCTTCTCTGGCCTGCTGCTCACATCAGCGTTGGTTCACCCCTGATGTCACTTCCTGGCCCCGCGACCCAGAAGTGATTTCAGAGGGGAGCCAGGCCAGCGAGAGCAGCAGGCCAGAGAGGTTGCTCATGTTGGAAAAGATTTAAAGAGGTATGGGAATGGGGGGGAAGGGAGGGCACAAGGGTGGCATGAGGGGTAGAGAGGTGCCAGTGCCCCTACCAAGACAGCGCCTGGGGCGGTCCAGTCCCCCACTTCCCCCCCCTTACTACACCACTGATGGGAATCTCTCTCACAGGGTTTCATTGTGGATGGCCTGGGGGCCTGTCTGGCAGAGGTGCCTCCATGACCAGACTTGGGAACCACTGGTCCAGCACATCACTCTCTCCTCACATCCAGCATAGTTGGTTTTAAGAAAGGTTTAGACAAGTTCCTGGAGGAAAAGTCCATAGTCTATTATTGAGAAAGACATGGGGGAAGCCACTGCTTGCCCTGGATCGGTAGCATGGAATGTTGCTACTCCTTGGGTTTTGGTCAGGTACACGGGACCTGGATTGGCCACCGTGAGAACGGTCTACTGGGCTTGATGGACCATTGGTCTGACGCAGTATGACTGTTTTTATTCTCTTACGTGTGCCAAGTATAGGACGATCAAGCCATTGTGACATCACTGCTGAGATTGGCTCTTGGGCGGTGGTAGAATGAGGCATTGTGACATCAAAACCTCAGCTCTGGAATGTTGCTGCTCTTTGGGTTTCTGCCAGGTACTTGGACCTGAGTCGGCCACTGTTGGAAACAGGATACTGGGCTTGATGGACCTTCGGTCTGTCCCAGTTTTGGCAGCTCTTATGTTCTTATGTAAGCCAAGTATAGGACAGTCAAGCCATTGTGACATCACTGCTGAGGTTGGCTCTGAGGCACTGTGAAATGAGGCATTATGACATCACAATCTCAGCTCTGGAATGTTGCTACTCTTTGGGTTGGCCACTGTTGAAAACAGGATACTGGGCTTGATGGACCTCGGTTTGTCCCAGTATGGCAACTCTTATATTTTTATGTTCTAACCGGTTATTTTCAATGGCATTAACGAGTTAAGAGCTGCTGAAAATGACTGGTTAGCCCCGAATATTGAACATTGACCCCTCTGAAGTTTTGTTAGTGTGAGGGAGTGGTTGTTATAGTGAAGAGAACTTCCTCACAGATATGGCAATTCAGTCACCTTACATCAGGGGGCGCTACTTCACTGATATGGCAAATAAGTTGCCGTACAGCAAGGGACGCTATCTCACAGATGCTAGGAGTGCGCCACGTTAGGGTAGGTGGGACAGAACAGTTTAGTCAAAGGGTCGGGGCTCAGACCAAGCTGGAGTTAAAGGCTCTGAGTCAGTGCTGAGAAAGAGAAGCCCCCACAGGCAGAGGCTTCCAGGAGAGAGATCCAGAGGTTAGAATGGGGGGGGGGGGGCAACTCCGGTCCTCGAGGGCCGGAATCCAGTTGGGTTTTCAGGATTTCCCCAATGAATATGCATTGAAAGCAGTGCATGCACACAGATCTCCTGCATATTCATTAGGGAAATCCTGAAAACCCGACTGGAATACGGCTCTCGAGGACCGGAGTTCCCTACCCCTGCCTTCACAGTTTCTTTTTGGTCTCATAAGAGAGTATGAGTTTATATTTGCACTCTGTCGTTTCCAGGATCCAGAGGGAAACATTTTTCCCCTGAGATGGCTATGATCTAAAGCAGGGGGTCTCAAAGTCCCTCCTTGAGGGCCGCAATCCAGTCGGGTTTTCAGGATTTCCCCAATGAATATGCATTGAAAGCAGTGCATGCAAATAGATCTCCTGCATATTCATTGAGGAAAACCCAACTGGATTCCGGCCCTCGAAGACCAGAGTTGCCCATTTGAAACTGAGCGACAGTACCTGAGGAGAAGATCAGGAAAACTGTGTGGCTTCAGCACCTATGTGTGGGAAGAAGGTCAAGGTGGGATTTGTATACAAGCATGGCCTCTGATTATTTTATTTCTTCGAGGCTTATAATTTACTCAGGGAACTGGCTATGCATTGAAGGTGGAAATTCCTTCAAACAGGAGGACTCAATTTAACCCTTTTAGGACTTGGAACAATTCAAGGTTGAAAGCTAAATAAAGGGGTGCTTTTACGAAGACGCACTAGCCAATTATATTCTACTAGTATTTTAGCCCGTTACATTAACGGGTGCTAGAATATAAGTCTGTGTGTCTTTAATTCTGTCTCTCTCTTCCTCCCATTGTCTGTCTCTCTCCATGGCCCCCTTTGTCTGTCTGTCTTTCTGTGTCTCTCCCTGCCCCTGTGTCTTTCTTCTTTTCTTTCTATCTGTCTCTCTCCCTGCCTCCTAGGCAGCAGTATTTCTCTCCCACAACTTCCCTGTGCAGCAGCCACAGCAGCATTCCCTCCCCCCACACCACTTCCCTGTGCAGCAGCAGCGTTTCCCCTATCCCCCTTTCCCTTCCCGCGGTCTGGCCGGCTCCCTTAGTCCCTTACCGCCCCCCCCCTTCCCTTCCCGCTGTCCCGACAAACCTTTCGATTCCAGCAGCGTCTGCAGCACTCTACACACTGCTGCTTCGGGGCCTTCTACTGCCCAGCAAATCAGGGCAGTAGAAGGCCCCGAAGCAGAGTGTGTAGAGTGCTGCAGACGTTGCTTGAATCGGAAGGTTTCAGGACCCACAGCCCTTGCCGGACCTGAAGCAGCTCTGGGGGTTTTTGGTTTTTTGACACGGGCCCAGCCGGAGCAGGAGGAGAAGCCTGGGAGGCAGGAATTAAAATTCATTCCGGCCCCCGCTGACGTCGCCCTGGCCAGTTCACATCCTTCAGACGGCAAGAGCCGCCACAGCCGACAGGCTCCGCGCCGCCGCGCGCATGCGCACTCTTACCTGCGGGTCCCTACAGCGCACAGAAAACGGGAGCACGCAGGTGGGAGTGCCCATGCGGGCTTAGGGCTTTATTATATTCTATGGACGTGTTAGCATTTAGGGTGCGCTAACTTGACTAGCGTGCCTTAGAAAAAGAGGGGGAAATTTATTTGTATTCTGAAGTTTCCTTCGGAGGCTATTCCTCCTTTCTTATATACCTACAAAAATATTACCGGAGATCTAGATGGAGAATAGGGAGCTGGGACAAATACAAGAACAAAGAACAGAAAAACTTAATATTTCGGCAATATTGGAAACATCTAGAAATGAAAATACCGAAAGAGCGACTTTGCTGGTCTCGCTTGCTTTTCTTCAGGACTTAAATGCAGTGATGAAGATGTATTTTCGCAATTCCCAAGCATTAGCTTGTGGAAAAAAAAAGATATGTATCTTTCCAGATTTTTCTAGACCATCTCAGGAGCGCAGGAAAGTCTTTTTGGCTGCGTGACAGGACGTATTAAGTTTGGGAGCTACATTTCTCTTAGTCTATCCCTGTAAATGCCGGTGATGAGTCAAAACCGCGCAAGACAATCACGTGTGGACATTGCCGGGCAGACAATTGCACGCAGGACGCCAGCGCGCTGGATTAAAACACAGTTTTAAAGTGCTCCGAGGGAGTTGAGGGGGGATAACCCCCCCTCCCCCACTTTAACTTACAACTGTTGGCGCTCCTGTTGGGGGGGGGGGCAGAAACCCTCCATTACAGAGGAAACTGTAATTTTTCCCTAAAAAGAAGGAAAAAGACTGTTTCTTCTTTAAGGGGGGGGGGTTCCCCCAACACCCCCCACAATGGGAGCGCCAACTGTTCTAAGTAAAGTGTGTGGGGGGGTTCCCTCCCCACACATCCCCTCGGAGCGCTTTAAAATTGTGCTTTAATCCAGCACGCCGATATCCTGCGCGCAATTGTCTGCCTGGCAATGTCTCATGCGGTTTTGTCTATGTACCGTAAATGCCTGATTCAATATATATTATACATGCACAGATATCTTCTATAGATCAGTGCTCCAACCTGGACCATATATGCTTATATATTTTCTAAAGGAAGCCTCAGCCCCACCACTCCACCGCAAAAGTACTAACTTACTGCGAGAAGCTTTATGTGGCGCTTCATCAATGGCCGTCCTTGTTTTGCTTTGCATAGTTGTACCATATAATAACTTTAAATAAATATTTGCATCTAATGAACCACAATTCATTTCCAAATTATTAATCCCTTATAAGCCAAAACGCTCACTACGATCATCGGAACAAAATCTCCTTTCGGTACCCTCATTAAAGATTATTGGGACTAGAAGACTAGATATTTTTACAGTTATGGGCCCACAATGGTGGAATGCTTTACCACAGTATATTCGATCTGAACTAGATATTCTTAAATTTAAAACACTCTTAAAGACTTATTTATTTAAAGATGCCTACGATTTTTAAAAATTTAGTGGGTTTTTTTTTTTTTTTTTCTTCTCTTATTTTTCTTACATGGTGCTCTGGTTTTATAACACCCTTCCCATTGTTTTTTCCTTATTTTTAACTTTACCCAAATATTGTAACTTTTATCCCCATTCCTCAAACTCATGTATGTATTGTTTTAATTTTGAAATTTGAATTATTTTGTAAGTTTCTTCTATTTAAATTGTAATATGTACATCGCCTAGAATCTGTAATAGGCGATTCATCAAAAACTGAATAAACTTAAACTTAAACTTAAACTTAAATATAAGTGCTGCAATAAAGTGCTTGTGCTTTGGTTAGTATATTACTTAGCTCTATATTGTTGAACTTGATTCACAGCCAAAACACAGGAGTCTGACCCGACATATTTCGCATATAATGCTTTAACAAGGGTCTCCCTGTAATAAATATTCAATATGTAGGCACAAAATATATATTTTTTTCCAGCCGGAACACGTGAAAGCTTTTTTGGACTTGAAGAAGATTGTCACTTGAAGTTTTCAGCTATTTTCTGTTACTAAACCTTAAAGGGATGAATTAAGATTCACGTTTATGGCCTTTTCCTTAGGTGTTTCATTCTCAGGATCTCCTTATCTTATTTCTTTCTCCCCCCTTTTTGCAAAATTTTCAGGTCTAAGGAGGTACAGTCAAACCTTGGATAGCGAGCAACGCGGTATGCGAGCGTTTTGCAAGACGAGCAAAAAACCCTTTTTAATTTGTAACTCGCTAAACGAGCGCGTAGGCAGGCATCACGCACAAACACGTCACAGGCGCACCACACACGTCCCCCCTCCCCTCCAGAAACCCCTAATAGCCTGTAGCGAAGAAGAGCAAGGAACCCCGGTGTCACTTTGGGGGTGAGTGAGGCGCCCTCCCCCCTCACGGATTTCTGAAAGCAGCGGCTACTCAAGGCGCTCCTCTGCCACTGCTCCGTCTCTCTGGCTTGCACTGTTAAAGGAGCCGCAGTACCACATCTTACGCGCAAAACTTCTCCCTCCCACCGGCCAGTTTTGGGGATGTGGAACGAATCATCTGAGTTTCCATGAATTCCTATAAGGAAATTTGCTTTGAAATACGAGCGCTTTAGATTACGAGCATGCTTCTGGAACGAATTATGTTCGCAAACCAAGATACCATTGTATTGGGGGGGGGTTCTTTATAAATGATATGAATCCCGTATTACCTGTTCAAGGGCTCCTTTTACTAAGGTGTGCTAGCGTTTTTAGCGCATGCAACGAAATTACCGCGCGCTAAACCACACGGCGCACTTCTAGAATAACGCCAGCTCAATGCTGGCGTTAAGGTCTAGTGTGGGGGGGGTGATTTAGCACGCGCTATTCCGCGCGTTAAGGCCCTAACGCACCTTAGGAAAAGGAGCCCCAAATGTATAACTTGTGTAAATTTTCTGAAATGCAAATCATTTTTTTTCTTCATTTTTTTTAATCCTACATAAAAAAGCCATTACTAGTTTTGAAAGAAAGGAAGTCAAGAATTGCACAGCTGCTTGAAAGTAGAGAGTTGCACAGGGACAGAAATCCCACCCATCCCCGCCCGTCCCCACCAGGATCCTCTCCGTCCCCACCCGTCCCCAACAGGATCCTCTCTGTCCCCACCTGTCCCCGCCAGGATCCTCTCCGTCCCCACCCGTCCCCACCAGGATCCTCTCCGTCCCCACCCATCCCCGCCAGGATCATCTCTGTCCCCACCCATCCCCACCAGGATCCTCTCCGTCCCCACCCGTCCCCGCCAGGATCATCTCTGTCCCCACCCGTCCCCGCCAGGATCATCTCTGCCCCCACCCATCCCCACCAGGATCCTCTCCGTCCCCACCTGTCCCCGCCAGGATCATCTCCGTCCCCACCCGTCCCCACCAGAATCCTCTCCGTCCCCACCCGTCCCCACCAGGATCCTCTCCGTCCCCACCCATCCCCGCCAGGATCATCTCTGTCCCCACCCATCCCCACCAGGATCCTCTCTGTCCCCACCCGTCCCCGCCAGGATCATCTCTGCCCCCACCCATCCCCACCAGGATCCTCTCCGTCCCCACCTGTCCCCGCCAGGATCATCTCCGTCCCCACCCGTCCCCACCAGGATCCTCTCCATCCCCACCCATCCCCACCAGGATCATCTCCATCCCCACCCGTCCCCACCAGGATCCTCTCCATCCCCACCCGTCCCTGCCAGGATCCTCTCCGTCCCCACCCGTCCCCGCAAGGAATTACCTCCATCCCCGCCCGTCCCCATAAAAAGCAGCAATTACTTCTGACAGGATCATCAATTCCACAGTTTCTTTTGTGTTTGCGCTGCTGTTTTCCTTGTGGAATCTCTTTGGTGGAACCCTTTTTTTGTTTTCTGTTCAGGTAATTAACTTATAAACCCCCTCTTTTACTAAGGCTGACGTGTCCATTATATTATATGGACGAACCCTGCTTCCAAAGCCTTCCAACCCGTGGGAGTCCC
The DNA here is from genome assembly GCF_902459505.1 of Geotrypetes seraphini. Lineage (NCBI taxonomy): Eukaryota > Metazoa > Chordata > Amphibia > Gymnophiona > Dermophiidae > Geotrypetes > Geotrypetes seraphini. Next base: position 12,164,123 of record NC_047089.1, on the reverse strand, counting down.
ATTGGCTAGAGGCGGGTCCCCGTGGGAGTCCTGTGGGCCAGAAGGGGGTCCCCATGGGAGTCCCGTGGGTTAGGGGGAGATTCCCGCAGGACTATGGACTTTTCCTCCAGGAACTTGTCTAAACCTTTCTTAAAACCAGCTATGCGATCCACTCTTACCACAACCTCTGGCAACGCCTTCTAGAGCTTAACTATTCTCTGAGTGACAAAATATTTCCTCCTATTGGTTTTAAGAGTATTTTCCCGTAACTTCATCGAGCCCTAGTCTTTGTCATTTTTGACGGAGTGAAAAATCGATCCACTTGTACCCGTTCTACTCCACTCAGGATTTTGTAGACTTCCATCATATCTCCCCCTCAGATTAAAAGCAAAAACCAGTTTACCTGTGAAAACGGATTTTGAAAATTTGTTTTCTCCGTGTTTCAAAAGATCTCCGAATTAGTTTGAAATTTCACTCGGTGTTATCTAACTACGTCTTACGAAATGGTGCAGTTAAGAATGGAAGAACATAAGACCGACGGCCCATCCAGCTCAGTATCCCATTCCCATCACTGGCCAATTCAGACCTAAAGTGCCTGGCACAATCCCAAAAAGCAGCAAGATTCCTTGCTGCTTTCCCTCCAGGGATAAACAGCTTTTGTGCTAAGTGGTGTGTTAATATATAAAGGGGGCCAGATGTACTGAAGGGTTTTTCTCAATCCCTGTGTGAAAAGAGCTTAGTGTATCCAACCTTGAACAAACAAAAATGTCTTGAAATGGGCAACACACATCTTTTATCCCTTTTTGTGTTTGGGGGGACATGTGAAAATCCATAGAAACCCACAATAACACAGTATGAAGAGTGGGGAAGAGAACCGGGGCTGGGTGCTGCCAGGTGGAAAGGCAGGTGGGTTTTTTTCCCCCAAAGACCAGTTTCTTATCCTGACTGCCTGATCTGATGCTCCAGATAAGGTATTCAGAGCCTCTGAAAGGAGGAAAAGCAGCTTCTATCAATGCATAATTTTTTTATGTTCTTTTTTATTTATCAATTTTTTTTTTCATAAATCCAACAAGTAATAACATACTTGAATACAGATTCACAAAGAGAATAGGTATGCAGGTGCTCACAAAAAGATTCCTGGATTTTAAATGGTTACAAAACCAAAATTTATTGGCACCTTTGAGGCTACCGTTTCATCAGCTCATAAAGTTTCATATGGTATCTGTTGATTACATACACTCGATGTGCGCCCCCACCTGTTACTCGGCAAAGGTCGATGCGACATTCGAGCTTGGACCAGACTCTCTGAAGCATATCCGGTGGGATCGCGTTTATAGCTTCAGCGATACGTTCTTGCAGATCGTCCACAGTTGCGGTAGTGGAGGTATGTACACTCTGTCTTTCACGTACCCTCCAAAGGAAAAAAGTCACAAACAGTAATGTCCGGTGATCTCGGGGGCCATTTGAGGAAAGTGGAAGCGATTGCTAACCGTGCTTTTTGAGACTTGTATTTGCTGTCATCTTATTTATAAACACAGTGGCGTACCAAGGGCGGGGCGAGGGGTGCGGACCGCCCCGGGTGCCAGCCCTAGGGGGGTGCACAGCCGGCTGGCCGGTTCTGGAACCTTCCGCGCTGCTCTAAACGGCACCTCCCCCATCAGGTCAGCTGATGCTCTATTTAATCAAGCCTTCTGCGGCGCACGCTGTTCACTGCACTCCTGCACTACCTACCTGGCACTTCAGAACTCTGCTGCTTTGCTCACTAAAGTTTTATGATTTTACTTTAAACTTTTAATCTTACCTTGTTTTAATTTGTTTTACTGTTTAATTCTTTTAGCTTTCAGCTTCCTCTGCCGCCGCACAGCGGCGGCGAGCCGGACACCTCCCCCATCAGGTCAGCTGATGCTCTATTTAATCAAGCCTTCTGCGGCGCACGCCGCAGAGGCGCGCGCAAAAGGAGCAGGTTCTGCTCCTTAGTGCGCTCCTTCGTGCGCAACCAGAGGGCGCGACAAAACTTCAATATACTTATCCCTTTCATTCTTACATTACATCCAGAACTTTTTATATCATCGGTTTATTATATTTTACATTGTTAGGTTCTCTCCCTTTTCATAACCAATCACCACTACTTTTTCAACCTAACTTCACAATGCCAGACTCAATGGAGATATATAATATCCCATCCCTTTGGGGTCACCGCCCCATTAAACCTAAACCTGATAACCTTCATTATTCTTCTCTCATAAAAATCCCCACCACATTCGTACCTAATAGCTTAGGAACCAATAATGCCAACATTCTCAACTTTGGTCTCATTAACGTCAGATCCGTCAAAAATAAATATCATTTAATTAAAGATGAAATTGAAAATAATAACCTTCAAGTTTTATTCATCACAGTAACCTGGCTTGCAGATGGAGAAGAGGCATACCTATCATACTGCTGTCCTCCAAACTTTAGTTATATATTCAACCATCGTCACAACCGCAAGGGCAGAGGTATAGCCGTCATCTTTAAAAATAATTTCCTAAGTATACTAGACAAATCTCCAAAATCTGCCTCAATCGAATACCTACAACTAAAATGTAATTTTAATAGCCAAATTAATTTTCTTTTACTATACGTTCCACCACCTTTAAACTCTAACAAACTCTCATTACTTCAAGACACTTTATTTGATTTCTCTTCAGCTACCAACATTCCATACATCCTCGGTGACTTAAATATCCATTTTGACGATCCCTCGAACCCTATTACTCAAGACTTACTGAACGTTCTCATCCCGCTTAACATCCACCCGCAAATAACTGTCCCTACACACATTGCGAACCATACATTGGACATGATTTTTTTACCATCTTCACAAACGTTAAATTTTTCTGATCTGCTGGTTTCTCCCATTCCTTGGTCTGATCATTATTTTATAACTTTTAGAATCAACATACCTAGAATCACTCATACTGACTCTTCACCCAAAACTAAAACTATTACCTATAGAGAGTTTAAAAATCTGGAAGATAAAGATTTAACTTCCTTCCTTGACCCTGATATTCTATCCACTCATTCCAATTCTATCACATGTCAACTTTCAGCCTGGAATTCATCCCTGACATCTCTTTTAGATTCAATTTCACCACTGATCTCTAAAACCATCTCCATACGCAAGCTTAATAATCCCTGGTACAGTGCTGAGTTACATTTAATTAAACAACAATTACGTTCATTAGAAAGAAAATGGCGTAAAAGTAAGACACCAGACAATCAACAAAATTTCAGGGATATGGTTACTATATACAAAACTAAAATCAATTCGGCCAAAAAGTCTTATTTCTCTAAAAAAATTGAAAAAGCAAATAACTCTTCTGTCCTCTTTAATATCTTAAAATCAATGGACCCCATAAATAAATTAAAAAACTTCTCTCGCATATCTTCTCTCAAAGCCCAAGATCTAGCTGACGCTTTTAATCTTAAGATAAATAATATTCGGAATTCCTTCACTCAAAGTACATCCACCACTATTTCTAACCCTAATCAATCAAACTTCTTTCCGACAGCTAAATGTTCAAACTTTTCAATCCCATCACTAAAAGATATCGAATCTCTTTTCTCCCAAGTCAACATGAAAAGTTCTCGATCAGAAATAATCCCTCCTTCCTATCTGAAAAAATACTTTTCACACTTTGGCCCTTTTATTTTGTCCATTATCCAAAACAGCCTACTTACATCAACAGTACCACCTCAATGGAAGTCTTCATCAATTACCCCAATCATTAAAAATTATAAATCCAGCATAAATGATTTATCTAATTACCGTCCGATAGCGAATATTCCATTTTTGGCCAAACTCACTGAAAAACTAATATTTAACCAGCTTTCCGATTTTTTTGAAAAAACAAACGCACTACACCCACATCAAACTGGATTTAGAAAATATCATAGTACAGAACACTCATTAATAGGTCTAACTTCCAACATTCAATACTACCTTGACCACCATAAATCCGTGATTCTTTTCTCTTTAGACATCTCAGCTGCCTTCGACACCATTGATCACGACTTGCTTTTAAATAGACTAGAAGAAAAAGGTTTAAGCGGCGTAGTTCTAGATTGGTTTAAGTCTTATCTTAACAATCGTACTTCTTCTGTAAATTTTAACAATGAAGACTCTACTACTTTTACTTCAACATTTGGAATCCCTCAAGGATCCATTTTATCTCCACTTTTATTTAATATCTTTTTATCGCCTTTATTAGAAACTTGTCAGGCCATAGGTTTTATTCCATACGCATACGCTGACGATATCCAATTAATCCATCCTCTAGATCCCGAAAATGTCACAGACATTGCCTCCATAAACCATAAACTAGAACAAATACACAATTGGCTGAACTCAAACAAATTGTCATTAAATATTAATAAGACCAAATCCATATTATTCAACTGGAAAAAAGACATACGCCTTGCAAAATCATTTATCCTTAATAATTTTCCTATTAGTACTGAAGCATCAATTAAAATTCTTGGGGTTATACTTGATGACAGTTTATCTTACCACGATCATATCTCTTCTATAGTCAAAAACTGTTTCTTCAAACTTCGTCAGATAAGAGCCATTTCCAAATTTCTAAACCCTTCATCCATAAAAATCTTAATACACTCATTTATCATTGCAAAAATTGACTATTGCAACGCCCTATTCCTTAATATCACTCAGAAGGAAAGAAGGCGACTCCAAATCATCCAGAATACGGCTATCAAACTTATCTATAATGCTAAAAAATTTGACCACGTATCCCCACTGATGATTGACGCGCATTGGTTACCAATAAATCATAGGATATTATACAAAATTATATTTCTAATTTTTAAGACTTTAACATCTAGCGAGCCACAATTCATATCAAAATCTTTGATTCCTTACAAACCACAACGATCTTTACGTTCATCTGAATCAAATTTACTAACTATCCCATCTCTAAAAATCATCGGTACACGGAGAGCAGACATCTTTACTGTAGCAGGTCCACAAGCGTGGAACTCCCTTCCTCAGTATATCAGAATGGAACACGATATCTCAGCTTTTAAAAAACTTTTAAAATCCTATTTGTTTAGGGATGCCTATGATCTTTAAAGCCCTAATGGACATACTTTGCTTAAATTAATTTTCTCAACGAGTGCCTTGTAACTATTTACCCAACCTTTCGTTTTTTCCCTTTTTTCCTAAGCCCTTATTGTAACTCTGCCCCCTTTCCCTCGCTTTCCTGTTAGTCATTATTGAAATTTGCTGTTTTTAAATGTTTATTAATGTTTCTATGTTTTATGATATTATGTACATCGCTTAGAATATTTAAATAGGCGATATATCAAGAGTTAAATAAACTTGAAACTTGAAACTTTCAACCACTGCGCCACACACTCCTCCAAATGTCATATAGAAGGGGCAGAGAGAGGGTAGGCAGTGGATGAAAGGAAAAGAGTGACAAGAAGATGAGGAAAGCAGAAACCAGAGAAGACAAAGTAGAAAAAAAAATTCTATTTATTTATTTTTTTGCTTTAGGGGAGATGCATCGCTGTTTCTGTTGTGTTGCATTGTATGCAGAGTCCAGCTTCTTGGTGGTTCAATTTAACCTTTGTCTACGTATTTCTATTTTATCCCCTCTTTTACAAAACTGTAGAGCGTATTTTAGCGCCAGCCGTGGTGGTAACAGCTCTGATGCTCAGAATTCTATGAGAGTCTGAGCTATTACCACCATGGCTAAAAACCACATTACAGTTTTGTAAAAGGGGGAGGGGTTAGTTTGTGATTACATACTAGGTGAAGGTGTTTTCTGTGTTCTGTGTGTTTGAAAAGACATTGTTTTCAGTTAGGATTGACTTTGTAGGATTGATCTGTACTAGTCTGGTTTGTTTAGTTTTACAATGGGTGTATTGATGTTGTACTTCTCACTGCAGTATGCAAGATGCTGCCTTTTCCTAGGTACTCATGTGTGACGTGTGGCTTGTTACTAAAAATCATGTTTTTCGTACAGATGGGGGGGGGGTGTCAAAAAATGATGGGCTCTGGGTGTCACATAGGCTAGGTATGCCACTGTATAAACATATTCCAATACGTTTTGATTTTGTAACCATTTAAAATCAAAGTAGGAAAAAAAACCCACCATCGGAAAACTTAACAATTATTTAATCCACAATAAATGTAGAGCCAAGATAAGTAAAAATGAAAAGAAAATCAAAATTATATTATTCAGTGGGGATAGAAAAAGAAGAAACAACCAGCAGCCAGTTCGCATTATTCTTTTGGAGGAGCGATAGATCCAATTATGACACCTCCCCCCACCCCACCCCCACCCCTCCTTCTCTAGCCATAGTAAATTCCAACAATTGTTTTGGATCAAAAAAAAAAAAAAATGTTTTATCACCATAAGCAACACAACATTTTGCCGGAAATTTCAAAACAAATGTAGCACCTAGGCCTATAAACCAAAAAGTCCATTCTTCTCATAAGAACATAAGAATAGCCTTAATGGGTCAGGCCAATGGTCCATCAAGTCCAGTAGCCCATTCTCACGGTGGCCAATCCAGGTCCCTAGTACTTGGCCCAAACCCAAAGAGTAGCAACATTCCAGCATCTCAAAGAATAGCAAGATTCCGGAACCCCAATGAGAGCAATATTCCAGAGCTGAGATTGTGATGTCATAATACCTCATTCCAGAGCTGAGATTGTGATGTCATAATGCCTCATTCCACAGTGCCTCAGGCTCAGAGCCAGCCTCAGTTACAATGGCTTGATTGGCACACATAAGAGTATAAGAACAGACACACTGGGTCAGACCAATGGTCCATGAAGCCCAGTAGCCCGTTCTCACGATGACCAATCCAGGTCCCTAGTACTTGGCCCAAACCCAAAGAGTAGCAACATTCCAGCATCTCAAAGAATAGCAAGATTCCGGAACCCCAATGAGAGCAATATTCCAGAGCTGAGATTGTGATGTCATAATGCCTCATTCCAGAGCTGAGATTGTGATGTCATAATGCCTCATTCCACAGTGCCTCAGGCTCAGAGCCAGCCTCAGTTACAATGGTTTGATTGGCACACATAAGAGTATAAGAACAGACACACTGGGTCAGACCAATGGTCCATCAAGCCCAGTAGCCCGTTCTCACGGTGGCCAATCTAGGTCCCTAGTACCTGGCCAAAACCCAAGGAGTAGCAACATTCCATGCTACTGATCCAGGGCAAGCAGTGGCTTCCCCCATGTCTTTCTCAATAACAGACTATGGACTTTTCCTCCAGGAACTTGTCCAAACCTTTCTTAAAACCAGCTACGCTATCCGTTCTTACCACAACCTCTGGCAATGCATTCCAGATCTTAACTATTTCCCTGCAGTTTCATCGAGTGTGACACTTGTGAGATATCTGGAAAAATATGTGTTGTTGAGCTTAAAAATTGAGCATTTATTTGAATTTTCTTATGTTCTTATATTTCAGGTTTTCCTGGTCATGGCGAGAGTTGTGGTCTTTGGCCCCAGACTGAGACCTGGTGCTTTTAAGGTGGTGCTGACTTGGCCTCTAATCTCCATGTTGATGAACTTCTACCTAGGTCAGAGTCCTTATACCGTACAACAGGGTTAGTTCTTTCAAAGATGATGAAGCAGCCAATGCACACAAAGTCAGGAAGTTAAGACAGAGGATCTATGAATCTCTTTCCTCTCTCTGCTGTATCTTTGCAATGGGCAGGCTTAAACTGGAAAGAGGGTGTAATTGAAGGTCAATAGTAGGGCAGGCATGAGAATGATCTTTCTTAGTAATAAGCTAAGTCCAGACGAGTCGTTAGCAATAGGCTAAGTCCTGTTAGGTCTGTGGAAGAGCATAGGACGGTCTTCAACAGGACCTAACAGGAGGGGGACTGATCACAATTTGGAACATTAAATTAATACTCCAGGCGGAATTCTGAAAATTCTGTGCAGAAAATGTGCAAATTCAGCAAAATTCAGCAAGTTTATTTGTCAACATTTAAACAGTATTTTTGCTAATTATCCCCCCCCTTTTACAAAACTGTAGCGCAGTTTTTAACGCCTGCCTTGGGGGTAACAGCTCCGCCGCTCATAGGAATTCTATGAGCGTCGGAGTTGTTACCGAAGTGGCTGCGCTATAGTTTTGTAAGGGGGGGGTATTATCCAGAATTCCGGTACAATTTACCCCCTCTTCTACGAAACCGCGCTTGCAGTTTCTAGAGCGTGGAGCAGCGCTGAATGGCCCACGCTGCTCCCGACGCTCATAGGAACTCGATGAGCATCGGAAGCAGTGCGGGCCATTCAGCGTGGGTAGCGCGGTGTCGCAGAAGAGGTGGACAGTATTTTCACTAAATTTTGCTAGAGAAAACAAAGAGCCTAGTGGCGCAGCGAGGGGCAGTGGCACCCCGGGGTGGCTGCACCCTTCACTTCCCCTGTACCTTTTTAATTTTGCAGGCGGGAGCAACATCCCGAACGGGCTGCCCGCGTCACATCGGCTATCCCTCTAACGTCACTCCCTAAGCGCAGGGGCCGGAAGTGACGCCAGAGAGAGGTGACACCGACGCAGGCGGCGAGTTCGTAACGCTGCTCGCGCAGGGACATTTAAAGCGGTACGAGGGGAAGGAAGGGGAGCACGCGTGCGGCAGGGGGGTCAGGAAGGAGTGAGGGGGCAGAATGGAGGTTGGGTGCCAGTGCCCCTACCACGTTTGCACCCAGGGCGGACCACCCTCCCCCCCTTACGATGCCACTGAAAGAGCCAAGTTTCTTCCAGCAGCACGCCTTTGTAAAAGCCCACCTTAGCGATTTTCAGATGGTTAATAGCAGAACCTTGAAAACAATATGAAATTCGACAGGTAACCAGTGGAGTTTTCTCAAAAAATTTTTTTATTTTATTAAGTATTGTACATACCAGGGAAGGGGTAAAACACGGACCTGACGGACCTCGCGGATCTAAACCCACACGTCCTTAAAAATCTGAGGTCCGTGCCGCTTGGAGTTAGGGAGGAGAAAGTATTAGGATCCGTCAGTACTACAATGTCATTGAGGTCTGTCAGAACTGATTTACTGGGGCTGCAGGAAACCGGTTTAAACTGGTATATACAATACTTAATAAAATAAAAAAAATTTTTGAGAAAACTCCACTGGTCACCTGTCGAATTTCATATTGTTTTCAAGGTTCTGCTATTAACTTTTAAAGATTCATTAAGACAGTGTTTCCCAACCCTGTCCTGGAGGATAACCCTAATGAATATGCATGAGAAAGATTTGCATATAATGGAGGTGAAAGGCATGCAAATTTGCTCCATGCATATTCATTAGGGCTTTCTTGAAAACCTGACTGGCTGGTGGTCCAGGAATTGTAGCATAAAAGAATGATTTGAAGGTGGGAAGAGGCACATGTGGGCTTCATGCTGGTGCCATTCACGGCCTCTCTGCCAGGCTCTGTTTGTGGTGGCAGCGGGCACCAAATGAGGGTTTTGCACCTGGATTTCTACTGCTCTTTTTCTCTGCCAGTGGCTTGATGCCAACCTCTTAGTTGGCCCATTCAATCTTTTCCAGAGGGGCGGGCAAACAGCTTTTCTTCCTAGAACCTCTTCCTCTCCGAGGACGCTGCCAGGGGGGCGTGGAGCCGTGTCAGCCGGTGCCAGGGCTCAGCCCATGCCGAGGAGTGCCCGGGGACTTCCTCCTCCCTCCGGCTCCCACGCGTTTCGGCAGACGGGTCCCAGCTCCCGAGCAGGGCGGACTGGCCGAGACGCAGCTCCGAGACCGACCTTTTCGGCATGGTGGGAGCCGAAACCTGACAGCCTTCGGCCCCCGGCTCGGGGTGGGAAGATTCGGCCGCTGGAAGGTAACGTCTGCTTTGCCCTCTGGTTTCGGCTGGTTTCGGCCACTTTCTAGACTCTTAGGATTGCAACTTAGGGAGAATTGGCCAAAGTTTTTTTTTTTTTTTTGATTGCCCGGAGCCCCCCCTGAACTGAGGGGAAGGGGTTTTCTTTCTTTCCGTGCCTCCCTGCCTTTCCAGGTCCCATCCCCAAAGAGTTTACCACACAGCGCTTTGTTTCTGCTCATTTACCACCTCCTGCTCCGTTCTCTGAATTATCGCTTTGCTCCTCTTCCCCTCCCCCCCCCCCTCCACTGTGGTGAATGATAAATAGCTGTTATTATAGGCCTGACATCAGATACAATGTTTTCCCATAGATCAAGGAGCTCAGAGTTTAAAAAAAAAAAAAAGTTCAAACCCCCCCCCCTCACATGGGGAGAGGGAGCAGTGCCACATGTCAGCTCTCAAAAACAAACCCCCAAAAAGTAAACAGACACATGAAAAAAAAAATCAATAATGAAAAATCACGAGGTGACATTTTCAGTCTTTCTTTTTCTCCTCCTTCTTGTCTGTCTCTTGTCTTCATTTTCTGCATTCTCCTCTCTCCATCTCTCCCTGGGCCCTCTGACCCCTGTCCCTTCGTGTCAGATTTTATATAAAAATACCTTTTCACGTTACCCCAGCCAGTGATTAAACAATTTCCACAAAAATTCTGGAAAAACTGTTTGTCACTGGCAGGTGTAATGTGAACACAAGATCTGCCGCTGCTGGGTCAGACCAGGGTTCATGGACAACCCCGCGAAAGACAAAGGCGCGCCCCGAAAACTGAGCGCAAGACGGAGGCGCGCGCCAAAGAAAATTACAGTTTTTAGGGGCTCCGACGGGGGGGTTTGTTGGGGAGCCCCCTCAGTTTACTTAATAGAGATCGCGCCGGCGTTGTATGGGGTTTGGGGGGTTGTAACCCTCCACATTTTACTGTAAACTTAACTTTTTCCCTAAAAACAGGGAAAAAGTGAAGTTTTCAGTAAAATGTGGGGGGTTACAACCCCCCCCAACGCCCCCACAACGCGGCGCGATCTCTATTAAGTAAATTGGGGGGGTTCCCCCCACGCCCCCCCGTCGGAGCCCTAAAAACAGTAATTTTCTGCGGCGCACGCCTCCGCGCTGCGCTCAATTGTCTGTGCGCGCCTTTGTCCCGGCACGCTTTTGAGCCAACACCCAGACCAGTAGTCCATCATGCCCAGCAGTCCACTCACATGGCGGCCCTTAGGTCAAAGACCAGCACCCTAACTGAGACCAGCCCTACCTGCGTACTTTCTGGTTCAGCAGGAACTTGTCTAACTTTGTCTTGAATCCCTGGAGGGAGTTTTCCCCTATAACAGACTCCGGAAGAGCGTTCCAGTTTTCTACCACTCTCTGGGTGAAGAAGAACTTCCTTATGTTATTACGGAATCTATCCCCTTTCAACTTTACAGAGCGCCGTCTCGTTCTCCCTACCTTGGAGAGGGTGAACAACCTGTGTCTATCTACTAAGGGTTCCTTTTACAAAGGTGCCCTAGCGTTTTTAGCAGAAAATCTACCACCTGCTCAAAAGGAGGCAGTAGCGGCTAGCGTGCGGGGTAATGTAGCATACGCTATTCCGGGCGTTAAGGCCCTAGCGTGGCTTTGTAAATGGAGCCCAAAGTCTATTCCCTTCATTATCTTGAATGTTTCGATCATGTCCCCTCTCAGTCCTCTCTTCGCCCGTCGAGATGTAAGCTATAATGAGCGAGGTTCAGAATTTAGAATTAAGACGTGTTCTTGGCTTCCCACTTTCTACGGGTTGTTGAAGTGATCATATATGGCGATTCTGTAAAAGGTTGCACGCAGGGCACCGGTCTGGGTGAAAGGGGGGTTTGTTTTGACTTGGATGAGAGACGGGAGGAGGAAGGTGAGGGGTCTATGCGAGGGAGGGATAAAGGGTAAATCCTGGGTTCAAAAGAATTAAAAGGACCGAGAGTCGTTCTATAGAGCTTTTTTTTTTTTCTTTGTTGGGTTTAAGTTGAATATCTTGACTTCTAACCCTGCCGTCTGTAATATAACCCTGCCGTCTGTAATGTAACCCTGCCGTCTGTAACTTTATTTTCTGAAAAAAAAAAACCCACTTCCAGGATTTCCCAGATGTTCTCTTATTGTCTGGTCAGATTACACTTTTAGCCTGAAGGAAGGATTCGCTGTATTTTACATCTATGGCTTTTGTTTCTCCGGTTTGTGAGAACTTTTCCTCCTCGTTCTTTTGTGGAAAGCCTTGCTATTTCCTCTATCAGATCTGAGGATGATGTGTTTGTCTATTGCTTAATATAAGAAAAAAAAAATGCATTCCTGTTTTTGCATGTATTTCTCTGATGTGTTGCATGCAGATTCCAGCTTCTTGGCTGGCTTTAGGGAGTTTGTAATCTGGGATTTGTATTTCATGGCGGGAGAGAGGGGTTGAAAGGCTGGCTGCTGGGGCCGGAGAGAGGAGCCGAGACCAGGGGCTAATGACTGGGGCTTGGATGGTGCTGAAACCTGGGACTTGGGGTTGGTGTTCAGGCCCGGAAAAGGGCAGCGGTGAGAGCCTGGTTGTTAGGGGCAGGGAGAGGAAAGATTTGGTGACTAGCGAGAGGCTGCATGAATGAGGACGGATCATTTCAGCAAGGACTCGAGCCGGTTAGCAAAGATTTAAAAGAATATAATAGGAAACAATAATGAAGGTACTAGAAAAATTTTCAATAAATCAAATCAGTCCTCAGTTAAGAATCTCTGAAAGAGATAAGTTTTCAGATTTTTCCTAAAAAGTGATAGAGATAATGATGTTCTGATAATCGAGGGAAGATCGTTCCAAACTTTTACCAAGGAATAGGTTAAGGAATTTGAGAATTTACCTAGGGTCTTGATCCCTTTAGCAGAAGGGAAGAGCAATTTAAATGTACACTTCCCCCTCCATATTTACGAATTCCGTATCTATGGATTCGCTTATTCGCGGTTTTAATTAAAAAAATACATGTTCATTTTTCAGGCTATTTTAAGCCCCCCCTTAAGCCTTACCTGGTGGTCTAGCGGGTTTTCGGGGCAGGAGCGATCTTCCCACGCTCCTGCCCCGTGCAGATCGCTCACAGGAAATGGCTCGAGAGACTACGGGAGCTCAAGGCAGCCATTTCCTGTGAGCGATCTGCACGGGGCAGGAGCGTGCGAAGATCGCTCCTGCCCTGAAAACCCTCTAGACCACCAGGTAAGGCTTAAAGGGGGGGGCTTAAAATAGCCGGGGGGGAAGTGGGGGTTAGGGGCAGAACTGGCCCGAATGTTATTCGCGTTTTTTTAATATTTGTGGGCCGGCTCTGCCCCTAACCACCACGAATACGGAGGGGGAAGTGTATGTGTATTCCTGGTAGTGTGAAACCGAAGAGAGTTAAATGATAGAGGTAATAAAGGCGGAAAAATTCCGTGTAAAATTTTAAAAATTACATTGGCACACTTAAATTGAACTCTCATGGGCCACATTCCAGGGCAACCCAAGACAGTCTCGGAAAACATGGAACAGTTTGTCACCTTATGGACAGCCATTTACAGTGTGGGTGAAATGGGTGCTCCATGCCCACAGCTGCAGCTACAAGAAAGAACGAACTTTGCTGGTCTTCAGAATAATAATCTCCAATTAGCCTTGGGTGTACAGAATATTTTTCAAAACCACACCATGAGAAAGAATGTGAATGCTACAAATATCTGTGGAATGCTTTCTGTTCTGGGACACCCGCTTATAGGATGCTGGAAATAGATTTCAGATGGAGGCAGAGCTTGTCCGCAGGCTGAGTATTTTGTGTTCAATTCTGGAGGCTTCACCTTCAGAAGATCACAGAAAGGACAAACGCAGTTCAGAAAACGATTGTAGCACAAGGCCTGCTATACCCAAGAAGAAGTCAGAGAAATACATCTTAGAACATTCTAGAACAAATACCAATACTTGGATGAATCCAATATTCATTAGCTGTTGTTTTAATAAAGGCAATGCTAACAACAAAAATGGGATGATTTATCTATCTTTCTGGCAATCATTACAGGACAATAAATAAATATATAATGCCCTCTTATTAAATTTAAATCAGTTATTTTATGTTTAAATCTGTTTATTCATTTCAAACAACAAACAGTACAAAAAAATGTAAGTCTCCCTCCAACTTAGGAATCAAGGAAACTCTTATATCTTGGCATCCCAAGTCCTCTAAATTTTCTTCACACTTCTACCTCTAACCCTCTGTTGTAGTTCCTTCCTATTTCTCCTACTGTAAACCGCGTCGAGCTCTACGAGCGTGGAGATGATGCGGTATACAAACCTAAGGATTAGATTAGATAGTGGATGCTGCGGATGGGCAGACTGGATAGGCCATTTGTCCTTTATCTGCCATCATGTTTCTCTTTTTCTATAACCATAAAGCTCTATGACATCACAATGCAGGTGGAAAGAGCCTTAGCCTATGGGAAGAGGAGATGCAAATGTTAAGAGCCTTAGCCAATAGGGAGAGGAGGAGATAGCACTTCTACCTCTAACCCTCTGTTGTAGTTCCTTCCTATTTCTCCTACTGTAAACCGCGTCGAGCTCTACGAACGTGGAGATGATGCGGTATACAAACCTAAGGATTAGATTAGATTAGATTAGATTACAACAAAAAGCAGTAGACAGGAAAACTTCCTCCCCCCCCACACACATCCACCCCTCCAACCTACCTACCACCCACCCACCCATGGGAACAGTCAATCCAACATCCAACAGTCAATTGAGCAGTCTACTACGTACAGAGGGTTGCAAAGTGGAACAAAAGGGCAACCGACAACAAAGATAAAAGGAGCCAGATTTAGAATCCATATCCGTAATGGCCAGACGTTCATATCCTGCCAGCTGGATCATTTGAGTCCTCCAATGAGACACCGTAGGGGTATTGGGTGACAGCCAACACTGAGGAATCGTCTTGATGCCCATAACTATAGCTTTCCGGGCAAACGCTGCAGCACCCGGACGAACCGGGTGTAAGGACAGTTTTAATGTGAAGATAAAGGTGTCCAAAGGTAACCAAGTACAGTTCCAGAAAGATGTAAGATGCTGACATACACGTGTCCAATAAGCCCGTATACCCGGACAGAGCCAAAACATATGACCCAACGATGCTCTAGGTGCTGCACACTTGGGACATTGGTCAGTAGCGCAAAGGCGGGCATGGAAGGCTCTAACAGGAGCAAAATATGCCTGAACCAAAAACTTATAGTACCATTCTTTCTCCGCTACAGACACCAAATATTTCGCCCCCAAGGAAACACTCCGCTTAAGCATGTCGGCAGAGACGGGGGAAATGTAAATCTTGAGTCCATTTAACAGCTAACGCGGCATAGTCCAAGTCTCCAGCCAGTTCCTGCAAAAAACGGTGATGAAAACGCAGAGGGATAGGTATCTGTGCAGTTAAACAAAGAGCCTCTGACAATTTCTCCTTATGTCCTCTTTCAGAGCAGAACCAGGAAGGGAATGTACGTAATGTTGCAATTGACTGTAAGGAAACCAGTCTCCAGCTCCAAAGGCAGAAGAGTCACATAGCATCTGAAAGGACTGAATAGAACCATCATTTTGGAGTACATGATACAAATAAAACAGACCCTTCCCAGACCATCGAGGATGCGCATCCAGCCCCATACCAGGGAGAAAGTCCCCGTTACCAGTAATAGGGAGACATGGAGTCACATCAGATCAAATAGCCAACTGAGTGCAGAGTTGTTTCCAAACTTTTCTGATGGGAGAGAGTAGAAAATCCCCATAATGGTGCTCCCTAGGTGGTAAACACTTCACATGAATCAAATAGCTAAAGTGATAGGGAGCAAAAGCTAAACATTCGACCCCAGTAGCAGAAAAATAATTAGTCCCACAGAACCAATCGGTCACATATCGGAGCTGACAGGCCACATTAAGGCGACCTAAATGTAATAACCCGAGGCCCCCCTGTGCAATAGGTAAAGATAAGGTGTGAAAAGGAATTCTAGATCGTTTGCCCCCCCCCCCATAAATACATAAGAACATAAGAAGTTGCCTCCGCTGAGGCAGACCAGAGGTCCATCTCGCCCAGCGGTCCGCTCCCGCGGCAGCCCATCAGGCCCATTGCCTGAGCAATGGTCCCAGACTATCCCTATAACCTACCGCTACTCTTATCTGTACCCTTCAATTCCTTTATCCTCTAGGAACCTATCCAAACCTATCCAAACCACCTACAGAAGCAAAGAGTGACGGTGTAGCCGAAAATGACAGTGCAGAAGAAAAAGAGGTAAAGTTTGTAAAAGATAAAGCCATCTAGGAATGACCATCATGTTATACAGAGCTATCTTACCCATCAGAGTCAAAGGATAATGTCGCCAAGCCTTCAAATATTGATCAGTCCTAGTCAGCATAGGGAGAATGTTAATAGAGTACAGAGTGGTCAAATCCCTGGGTATAAGAATGCCCAAATAATGAATGGAGGAAGGGGCCCAAACCAAGGGGAAAAGTATCCAAAAGACCCAGGGAGACCAGGGAGTCAAAATAAGTCTGGGAATAGGAATTAGGCCCATATGTAATCAATAATCTAAAGTCAAAACCCTGTAGAGAAACATGTAAGAGCAAATTGCGACCCTGCGGGTCCTGGTGACATAAAGTAACAGCACACGTCAACCCTTTGCGGATTAGCAAACAAACCTCAGCCCGTTTCCCTCCAGAAGAGGCATAAAACACTGATCCCACCCATCCCCTCTGCAGTTTCCTATGCTCCTCAGCGGTCAATTTTGTTTCCTGTAGACAGGCCAAATCAGCTCGATGGTGCTTCAACTGTTGCAACAACTTGGAACGCTTAACCAGAAACATTCCAAGAAACAATGCGAAGTGTGCTGTCACCCAGGAGTCCCAGACAAACAATACATACAGCACATTAGAGAGAAAATCCGCACCCAGGTGCCCAGCCTCACCCAAGTGCAGGTCACATAGCACCCAACCGGTACAGTAAAAAAGAGAAGACAAAAATACATTGTAAACCACAGAAAAAACAGTGCCCAAAGAAACAAATCAAAAGACTGTTCCCAACCAACCCCCCCAACCCCCAGCCCAATCCCCAATGAACTCAAAAAACATATCCCCGCAGGAATATGAAAGAGGTCCGTGAAGACACCTTATGGGACCCCAATCCTCCTAAGCAATGTACAGTAAATATATATAGTGAGCTGTAAGACAAAGTACCAATACAGGATAAATCCAGAAACCACCCTGACTAGAAAATATACCCCTGCTAAATCAAGCAAAGTCAGGGAGGGTCCTTAGAAGAGCCAAGATGTACATTGATGAAATCCTGTGCTTCTGTGGCTACCGAAAAAGAGTGCCACGTGCCATCGTGCTGAATCTTCAATAAGGCTGGGTACACAAATAAAAACCGACGTTTAAGTTCCACCAGCCGCGTGCAAAGTGGGTAAAAAGCTTTACGTCGTTCAGTGAGCGCCAGGGAATAGTCTTGACTGAGACGAATAACAGAGTCCCTCAGTTTCAGTGAATCTTTCTGGAACCGGTACTGGCGCAGAATTTCCAGCTTGTGCCTATAATTTAAGAATTTAGCAATCACCACGCGGGGTCTCGCATCGCGGGCAGGCCGCATACCTATACGGTGGGCCTTCTCCAGACAGAGGGAGCCCGGAGCCACAGCATCCGGGAATTCCATCTCAAGCCAGCCTTCCAATTCCATAAGCAGGCGTGCATCCGGAATAGTCTCAGGAACTCCTAGAAAGCGTAAATTGCTGCGGCGTGACCGATTTTCAAGGTCATCAAGCTTATCAGCCTGCTGCCACACCATTTCCTGCAGGGCCGCGATGTCCATTTCATGGGAGTTAACCGTATCCTCCGCATTAGAAACCCGCTGTTCCAGTTGCGTAGTGCGGATAGCGGTCTCAGTCAAAAGATGTTCCATTCGGGACATTTGGGATGTAAGTGTGTCTAAATGTGGTCCCAGCACTTGAGCGTCCGCGTCTTTTATGTCAGCCAACGCCGTGTCTGTGAACTCGGACACAGCCGTACCCGATGTGGCCGCCATTTTGTTTTTCCTGGGCTTCAAACGTGGCTTTTCGGAATGAGCGATTTGCTTGCGGGCAGACTCTTGTGATCGAGTCAGGTACCGTTCCATATGTACCCGATCTAATCCGCCACTGAAAAGCCCGATCAGGGTGCCGATTCAGCAAGGTAAAGCCGCGTTTGGAGGAGCAGGGTCCCGGAGCCGATCGAGAACACGTCTCTAGCGGCTCATAGCGTCACGTGACCCCATCAGTTATTTATTAAACACTATGGGGCTCATAATCCAAAGAGAAAAACGTCCAAAAACCGGCCTAAGTCGGCACTTGGACGAACATTTCCCAAATACGATCAACTGCCGATACTAAAAACATGTTTTGGACGTATTTCTAAACGACCTAGGCCTTCATAGTGCCGCTGAATGACCAAAGCTAAACGTGGTGTTTCGGGAGGAGTGTCGAGGGTGGGAGTTGGG
This sequence comes from Geotrypetes seraphini, assembly GCF_902459505.1. NCBI lineage: Eukaryota > Metazoa > Chordata > Amphibia > Gymnophiona > Dermophiidae > Geotrypetes > Geotrypetes seraphini. The sequence continues at coordinate 12,145,760 of NC_047089.1, read as the reverse complement.
CGGGACGTGGGCTGGCTTAGACTTGGTCGTACAACATGTATAACCGAAAGTTATACAGCCCACGATCGACGGAACTTGGACGCTGTGACTTAGACCATGTAAAAACATAGTCTAACTCACAAAAAACCACCTAAAGTCACCAGATAAGCGCTGCAAACACATAAAACAGACCCCCACACACTACCCCAGTGATCACCGATCTCCCCCCCCCCTAAAACTATCAATCACATCTTTAAAATTCAGTCTCTAGACTCGAGTCTAGACCATCATCACCTGGCTGCCTGGTATAGGAAAACCTAGTCGTTCAGCACAGAGGCAGCTTAAGTTGTCTTGGGGGTAGGTTAGGGACCCATAGAGAGGAGGACCCATGCCCATAAGCCCCTGTAATCACTGCATGGATACTTAAACATGTACACTCCCCTATACACCTGCAAAACCATATTTTACTGGCATATAAGTGGCTCCTGCAGCCATAAGGGCTATTGGGGTGGTAGATAAGTGGGTCTAGGGGATTCTGGAGGTGGTTTGGGGGGCTCATCGTCACCTATAAGGGAGCCGTAGTGAGGAGAAGCCATGGCACCCTTTTTGTGAAGTTCACAGCAGTGCCTTGTAAGGTACCCCACTATTTAGGTGGCATGTCTGGGTGTGCAGTCCATCACTTTGCAGACCCCTCCCACGTCCAACAGGGCTTGTTCTAGGCGTTTTGGACTTGGACGAAAAATTGGACGAAAATGTGGTATAAAGATGGACGATTTAGCGGCTTGGACGATCATATCAGCAGGACGTATAATTAGACGATTTTCAAAACGAAAAAACATTTGTACGTATTTTTCAAAAATGTGTCTTGAGCTGTTTTTTACTTTGGACGACTTGCGAGTTGGATGTAAACGGACTTAGACGTCCCTTTCGATTATGCCCCTCCACTTATTTAAAATTTCACAATACACTTCCCCCTCGGTATTCGCGGTTTCCGTATCTACGGTTTTGATTATTCGCGATTTTCTGCCAAAAAAATCATTTTCATATTTTGGGCTATTTTAAGCCCTGTGAAATCCCCCCTCCCCCCCCCCCCACCTTAAGCCTTACCTGGTGGTCTAGCGGGTTTTCGGGCAGGAGCGATCTTCCCACGGTCCTGCCTCGTGCAGATCGCTCACAGGAAATGGCTGCCTTGAGCTCCCTTTGTCGTCTTGAGAGACGACGGGAGCTCAAGGCAGCCATTTCCTGTGAGCGATCTGCACGGGGTAGGAGTGTGGGACAATCGCTCCTGCCCGAAAACCCGCTAGACCACCAGGTAAGGCTTAAGGGGGTGTTCACAGGGCTTTTCTTGGTTAGACTTAGATAGATGGAGTTACAATAGTCCAATCTGGAAAGAATGATTATACAAGGACAGCAAAATGTTGTTGGCAGAAGCAGGATCTCACTTTTCTCAACATGTGAAGACTAAAACAAAACATTTTTTTTTTATCAGAGAGTTGAGATGGTCATTAAAGGAAAGTGTAGAGTCAATAATGGTGCCCAAGACTTTGCTTGAGAATTCAATCTGCGGTGAGGGACCAGAAGGTAATGAAATGAGTGTAGGTAGCTGATCTAATTTTGGGCCGAGCCAAAGTAGTTTTGTTTTGGACTCATTCAGTTTCATTTGTACAGGGAGGGCCCAGGATTGGAGTTTCGTTATGCAAGCTGTTATTTTCTCGATGAGGTTAGTGAGGTTTGAATTTATCTCATAGTTACAGTGCAAAATTTTTAATACAAGTTTTTATCCTAACGTGACACATACTGGGATCTGGTACCAGTACACATTTCTTTGTAGTCCATCAGTCAAGGGCAGGAGAGTTAGGTGAAGAGGTCTGTTTTTATTGCTTTCCTAAAGTTGAGGAGCCCTTCAAGGGATCTGATCTGTGGGGGCAGTTGACTCCAATGGCTCGGTATGAAGTTGAAGGACACGAGACGTATTTCATCCTGGGAGCAAAGGGACCCGTTTGGTCATCATGTAGCCCGGCGCCGTGTCATGCAAGGGTTTGAATGCTAGCATCAGGCTCTTGAAGACACAATGTTTGGCTACAGTCAGCCAATGAGCCATCAATAGAGCTTGGGAGACAGGGTGGCGGGCATGGAGGTTTTTTAGTCCAATCGCTGCGTTTTGAATACACTGGAGGTGTCTTTTGTTCTTTGCCGTGAGACCGTTGCAGTAATCCACGCGGGAGAGTACTAAGGCATAGAGAAGTTGGGCGAAGTCAGACTCAGAAAAATAGTTCCTTATTTTTCGGAGCTGTCGCAGGTGGTAAAATGAGGAAGATACCATCTGAGAGAGGTGGTTTGAAAACGATAGGTTGCAGTCAAGGAGTATTCTTGGGTCTTTTGCAGTTATGGTAGTTGAGTCTCAGTGCAGGGAGGGACAGGCTCGGTTGCAGTGTTCATTGCAGATCCAAAGGAATTCCGTTTTGGAGGCATTTAGTTGCAGTTTGTTGACGGACATCCAGTTTTTGAATTCCGAGAGGCAGTTTAGGAGTTTTGTGATCTGGGCGTCCTAGCAGTAGGTAGAGTTGGATCTCAACCGCGAAGGAGTGAACCTGTATTTGATATTTGTGGGCTGTGTCTAGAACAGGTCTGATGTAGAGATTGAATAATAGGGGGATTGTAGAGCCCCCTGCCAAACACCGTATTTGATCGATTTTGGTTCGATAGCGCCTTATTGAGCAGAACGCTTTGGTATCTCATATTCAGGAAGGAGGCAAGCTATCATAGTGCAGTGTTTTGGATTCCAATTTCAGGGAACCATTCAATGAGGAGAGGATGGTCAATAATGTTGAATGCCGCACTGAGATCCAGCAGCACTAGAAGGTCATCATTACTCTTATCCGTGAGTTTCCAGCAGTCGTCGATGATGTCGAGAAGGACAGTTTCAATACTGCGGAATTTGCTGAATCTCGATTGGAAGGTGGATAGGACTCCTTGTTTGTCGATGAAGGAGTGCAATTGGTTTAATACTGGTTGCTTGGTTTGCCCAGGAACTTGGAGAGGAAGGGTAGGTTGGAGCCAGGTCTAAAGTTGCTGGGCCCATTAGAGTCGGGTGTGAGTTTTTTCAAGATCGGTCTGATGACTGCTGACTTCCAGTTTGCGGGCACTATGCCTGTTTCTAGAGAGGTGTTGATGAGGGAAAGGATGGAGTCTGCAAAGGCATCTTTCACAGCCATTAGGAGGTGTGGTGGACAGAGGTCTAGGTTGGAGCCGAAAAGACCAAATAGTTTCTAGTATATGTTCTCATTCTGAGCATTCGCTAACCTCGTCATAAACCCATATAGAAACATAGAAACATAGAAATAGATGGCAGAAAAGGGCCACGGCCCATCCAGTCTGCCCACCCTAATGGCCCACCCCCCCTAACTACCTCCATGAAGAGATCCCACATGCCAAATAGAAACATAGAACATGACGGCAGAAAAGGGCCACGGCCCATCCAGTCTGCCCACCCTAATGGCCCACCCCCTCTAACTACCTCCATGAAGAGATCCCACATGCCAAATAGAAACATAGAACATGACGGCAGAAAAGGGCCACGGCCCATCTAGTCTGCCCACCCTAATGGCCCACCCCTAACTACCTCCATGAAGAGATCCCACATGCCAAATAGAAACATAGAAGATGACGGCAGAAAAGGGCCACGGCCCATCCAGTCTGCCCACCCTAATGGCCCATCCCCTAACTACCTCCATGAAGAGATCCCACATGCCAAATAGAAACATAGAACATGACGGCAGAAAAGGGCCACGGCCCATCTAGTCTGCCCACCCTAATGGCCCACCCCCTAACTACCGCCATGAAGAGATCCCACATGCCAAATAGAAACATAGAACATGACGGCAGAAAAGGGCCACGGCCCATCCAGTCTGCCCACCCTAATGGCCCACCCCCCCTAACTACCTCCATGAAGAGATCCCACATGCCAATCCCATCTTTTCTTAAACTCTGGCACGCTGCTGGCCTCAATTACCTGTTGTGGAAGATTATTCCAGCGATCAACCACCCTTTCGGTGAAGAAATATTTTCTGGTGTCGCCATGAAATTTCCCACCCCTGATTTTCAACGGATACCCTCTTGTTGCCGTATGCAACATTCATGTCATCTATTCTAGAAGCATAGAAATAGACGGCAGATAAGGGCCACGGCCCATCTAGTCTGCCCACCCCAATGACCCTCCCCTACCTTTCTCTGTGAATAGATCCCACGTGTCTATCCCATTTGGCCTTAAAATCAGGCACGCTGCTGGCCTCAATCACCTGAAGTGGAAGACTATTCCAGCGATCAACCACCCTTTCAGTGAAAAAGAATTTCCTGGTGTCCCCGTGCAGTTTCCCGCCTCTGATTTTCCACGGATGACCCCTTGTTGCCGCGGGACCCTTGAAAAAGAAGATATCTTCTTCCGCCTCGATGCGGCCCGTGAGATACTTGAATGTCTCGATCATGTCACCCCTCTCTCTGCGTTCCTCGAGTGAGTACAGCTGCAACTTATCCAGCCGTTCCTGGGACGGGAGATCCTTGAGTCCCGAGACCATCCGGGTGGCCATTCTCTGGACCGACTCCAGTCTCAGCACATCCTTACGGTAATGCGGCCTCCAGAATTGCACACAGTATTCCAGGTGGGGCCTCACCATGGATCTATACAATGGCATAATGACTTCAGGCTTACGTAGTTATTTGAAAAGCTTTCAAAAAAGTTTTCTTTTCTTTTAAAATAGCAATCTATCATAAGTGGTTATCTTTAAATTAGTTTTGACCCGTAGCTGGCGTGCATATTTCACAACAAAATCTGCGTCAGGGCACGGTGTCCTAAAAAACTATAAAAAGTCTGAAATATATCCATCGATATATACATAAATAAAAAAAATTAGTACTCACAATCATTCTCGTAATCACACTCCTCATACCGCCAATCTGTTATAACATGGCGCCATGGTTGAATTTTAAGAATCTCATGTACATCCTTCTGAATATTTTTAATTTGTTTTATTTTGTAAAATATTTCTTGATGATATATTTTTCATTTGGACTGACACTGAAGAGAATTTACAATTATTTTTTATGTGACGTAATTCATTAACTGCCCCCATTTTTTTATCGCCGGCCATGGTTGCAAAAGCTCCGACGCTCATGGAACTCCTATGAGCGTCGGAATTTTTACCGCCGCAGCCAGTAATAAAAAACGTTAATGCCGCTTAATAAAGGGGTGGGGTGTAATACTCAATTGCAATATACTATCACATTTAGGATAGAAATAGGATTGATTTTTTGGGATGTTTATCTGTTTTGTTAGGAAAATAAGTTAGTTTTCACATTATATTAAAAACCGGTAGCATGTAACTCTTCTTTACATTAGGAGAGTTTTCATCCTATCCAATTAAAACAGTCTGCCAATAAGTCAATTTTTGTGAATTAGGTGGATTTGTTCATCCCATATAATTGTAATGTCGGAGTAATTTTTGGAACATAGTTATCCCACCTCAGTAATCAATCAGCCCAATTAGTAACTCATTGGGAAAAATTGGACACACCTTGTCAGATTTCAAATGGCGCATCTTGAAAGAAATTGTAGTTGAGTGGAGTGTTGCTACTCTCTGGGTTTTTGTAAGCTACTGGTGACCTGGATTGGCCACCGTGAGGATGGGCTACTGGGCTTGATGGACCATTGGTCTTGCCCGATAAGGCTATTCTTATGTTCCAACGTGTGCCAGTATAGGACAATCAAGCCATTGTGACATCACTGCTGAGGTTGGCTTTGAGGCACTGTGGAACGAGGCATTATGACATCACAATCTCAGCTCTGGAATGTTGCTCTCATTGGGGTTCCGGAATCTTGCTCTTCTTTGAGATGCTGGAATGTTGCTCTCATTGGGGTTCCGGAATCTTGCTCTTCTTTGAGATGCTGGAATGTTGCTACTCTTTGCATCTTGGCCAGGTACTAGGGACCTGGATTGGCCACCGTCAGAACAGGCTACTGGGCTTGATGGACCATTGGTCTGACCCAGTAAGGCTATTCTTATGTTCTTATGTTTAAACACTACTAAACTATAAAGAACAACACTGGATTTTTTTTGTTGCAGACACTTGAACCAAATGGATTAAATGCTAAACTTGACTGGATGCCCTCAACAGTATTATAGACTAGTGTTTAAGCCCGTTACATTAACGGGTGCTAGAATATATGCCTGTCTGTCTTTCTTTATTTATGTCTTTCTCCCTGCTCCTCTCTTTCTTCCTTTCTTTCTGTCTCTCTCCCTCCTGCTATTTTTCTCTCTCTCTCCCTAGCACCCTTTGTCTGTCTGTCTTTCTTTCTGTCTGTCTCTCTGGTCCCCTGTCTATCTTTATTTCTGTCTGTCTCTCTCCCTGGCCTCCTTTGTCTGTCTGTATTTCTTTCTGTCTCTCTCCCCCCCTTTCCTTTGCAGAAGCAGAAGCAGCAGCGGTATTTCCCTTCCCCTCCAGATCCCTGTGAAGTAGTAGCAGCATTTTCCCCCACCCCCCCCATTCCCTTCTCTCCCCCCCCCCCCCCCCACACTTTCCTTTACAGAAACAGCAGCGGTATTTCCCTTCCCCTCCAGGTCCCTGCTGAAGTAGTAGCAGCATTTTCCCCCACCCCCCCATTCCCTTCTCTCCCCCCCCACTTTCCTTTGCAGAAGCAGCAGTGATATTTCCCTTCCCCTCCAGATCCCTGTGAAGTAGTAGCAGCATTTTCCCCTACCCCCCCATTCCCTTCTCTCCCCCCCCACTTTCCTTTGCAGAAGCAGCAGTGATATTTCCCTTCCCCTCCAGGTCCCTGCTGAAGCAGTAGCAGAATTTTCCTCCACCCCCCATTCCCTTCTCTTACCGTGAGCTGTCCTGCTCCGTTCGGCCCCTCCCCCTTCCCTTCCCTTCCCGCGGGCTGGCCTGCTGCGGCTGAAGTTTTTTTAAAGTTTCAAAGTACCGGCGGCTCCTCTCACGATCCCCGTGGTGGCTGATCCTTCTGTAAAGAGCAGCCTGCGATGATGTCCGGCTTTAGCGAACTTCGCAGGCCGCTCTCCAACTCGGTAGCACGTTCCCTCTGACGCGATCCCGTACGTCAGAGGGAACGTGCTACCGAGGGTGGAGAGCGGCCTGCGAATACGGAGGGAGAAGTGTAAAGATAAGTGCTATGATTGATTGTTATTTTAACCCTTTATTTGTGTTTTCTATGGCTCTTATGGTAGATCTGCATTTCCAAACGCTCGTTACTTGGCAATGTTGATCTCGTTCAACATCAAGTTACATAAAGCAGCCATTTCACCATCTGCCAATTAAAGAGTTAAAAGAAAAGAAAAAGAAAAAACCTTTTTTTTTTAACAGCTTTTCGAATACTCGTCTACTTAAGGAAACACGACCACGTTACTGAAGCATTCATCAACTCACACTGGCTCCCAATCCAAGAAAGAATACTATTTAAAACTATAAATGGAGACAGCCCAACTTACCTGAACAATCAACTCATCCATAATACTTCAACCCATTCACACACCCTCCAATCAAAGAAATGAAATGACGGCCTCCTGGCCACTCAAGCTCCTAATAGCAACCTCAGACTACAAGTTATTCGGAAAATAAATAAAAACCATACTCTTCAAGAAATCCCTGAATAAGTCTTAACATCACGAACTCCTCCTTCCTCCCCGAAACTACCTGCCCTATTCTTTACCTTCTCTAGCCATGTCCAGGGCAGGATTAATTCATCGAGGGCCCCTAGGCACACAAGTACACTGGGCCCCCTGCCACGCCCCACCCCACCATGCGCCCAGGCGGAAACAGGAAGCTGCGTCAGAGGGAAGCTTTGGGCAAGCAACACCGCTTGCACAATTACAGTTCCCGTTGCCTTTCTTACCTGCGTTGCTTGCTTGTTACATTACATTACTGATTTCTTGCAGTTCTGGGCGGATTACAAAAGAGACAACTGGACATTTCCAGGATAATTACAGAGAGAATTCTGGTCATTTCCAGGAGAAGTTACAAGAATAATGGAGCTGTATATTTCAAGAGCTACAAGATGCTGTACAAATAGGAAATAGTGCAGATCCAGTATATATACCGTTAGGGAAGCAGTTGACATGCTTGTCTTACTTTCTGTCGAAGGGGGGGGGGGGCCCGTGTTGCCGATTGGGATGGGGCCCACGTTGCTGATCGGGGGGGGGGGGGGGTCCCGCGTTGCTGATCGATGCTGGAGGGGCCCATCGCCTTTTAGAAAAAACAATGTTGATGCCTTCCTTCATCGGGCCCTCCTGACCATTTCGGGCCCTAGTCACGTGCCTACTTGGCCAATTGGTTAATCCTGCCCTGGCCATGTCCACTGATCTCCTTCTATAACAGACCAATCGTAATTCTTTTGTAATCCGCCTTGAACCGCAAGGTAATGGCGGAATAGAAGTCTCTAATGTAATGTAATGTAAATATATTTGGGCTTATGAAGAAGCTTAGAGGTGAATGTTCAGAATGAGAACTTTTGAATGCCACTTCTGAAGCCTTTATTAAAACAATAGCTAATGAATATTGGATTCATCTAAGTATTTTTATTTGTTAGAGAATTTTCTTAAAGGTGTACCTCTGGCTTATATGTCTGTCCTGGTGACTTATAAGAAGCTGGTAGGAAACGACTTTGACCAAGTTTAAAGGATTTATCGGGATCCAAAAACAAAGACTTAAGACACTGATATGGAATATGATAGAAACATTCAAACCTTTTGAAGACTTTATATTAGGGCACGAAGCTTGATTCTTAATGAATTGCACTGAAGCTTTTGTTGCCTTTACTGTATCCTAGACCTGGCTGTCTTTGTCACCTTCTATCCTGGGAGGGAGGGGGGAATGGGAAGGGAGGGAGAGGAGATGGGGAAGGGAGGGGGGTGAATTAGGATTGGTCATAAAAAATATTTGGAGGAATGACTGTATTTAATAGAATATGTGGATTGAATTTTCAAAATGTATGAAGTCATTTGTAATAAGAAAATAAGAACATAAGAAGTTGCCTCCACTGGGTCAGACCCGATGTCCATCGTGCCCAGCAGTCCACACCCGCGGCGGCCCATCAGACCCATGACCTGTAATGTGATCCTTCTCTAATCCCTTTTTATCCTTCTATCCATACTCTGTCTAAAACCTATCTCTACCTCTATCTGTATCCTTCAATCCCCCTATTGTTCAGGAATTTATCCAATCCTTCCTTGAACCCCCTTAGTGTACTTTGTCCTATCACAACCTCCGGAAGCACATTCCAGGTGTCCACCACCTTCTGCGTAAAAAAGAACTTCCTAGAGGATGAATATAGGCTCCTTTTACTGAGCCACGGGAACTCACGGCAGCCATTTTCTATTGGCGATCTGCACGGGGCAGGCGTGTAGGAAGATCGCTCCTGCCCCGAAAGCCCGCTAGACCACCAGGTAAGGCTGGGATGCCGGGGGAAGGTGGGAGGGAGGCGGGGGTGGGTCAGAGCCTGATATTCGCGGTATTTCCCTATTCGCGGTCCGGCTCTGCCCCTATCCCCGTGAATAACGAGGGAGATGTGTAATCCCCTCATTAAAAATGATTTATTCAAAGAAGGATTCGATCTTTTCTGTTACAGCCCCACAAATTTGGAATTCGCTTCCATACAACATAAGAGAAGAAAAAGTACTTAATAAATTTAAAAGTCTCCTAAAAAGTTGGCTGTTTAAGGACGATTTTAACTGATTCATTTAAATCTTATAATTCTATATTGGACAAGGAGCACCGTCAAATAAAAATGAAGTAGGTAACATTCCCCAACCTTCTGTTTCTCTTATCCATCCCTGTTTTATTTGTTTTGCAATTGTATTTAATCCACTTTCCTTTGCAAATGTATCAGTCTGATATAATTAGTCTTTATTATACCGTTTGTTGGATTTTTTTGATTTTTAACCTAATTTATAACTAACTAGCTGATGCCCCGGCGTTGCACGGGTATTTAATTATAGCAATAACACTGTAAATGGATTCAAATAAAGATACTTTATAGTGGTGAATGAAATTATTTTTTTACAGCTTTATAAAAAGTACAATATTCAAATTATAATGTGAAATATTTGACAAAATGAATACAATACAACTAACACAAAACTTGATTATAAACAACATTTTTAGTTTCACCTCCAGGAGCAAGAGCATATAAATTCTTGGGTGAACCCACCCTTGAGCAAGCAACATAGAGTTGTCCATGGGAAAAACAGGGGGATCTTAAATCCACTCCACAGTATGTAATAGTCTGTCCCTGTGATTTGTTGATTGTGATAGAGAATGCAAGTCTCACTGGAATTTGCAATCTCTTAAACTGAAAAGGAAGATGTGTTGCAAGTTTCGTTCAAATCGGGCAAGCCGTTTTTGCGTTGGCAGCTTTTTACATTTTTTCCATTGACATGAATGGGTGAAATCTGATTTTCAGTTTGTAGCTCCGCCCACGTGTGCAGGTGGGCCGCGAGACCCCCAGAACATATCACCCCAGGTAGTGAGGGATCTGCATACCAAGTTTCGTTCAAATCGGTCAAGCCGTTTTTGCGTGATCGCGGCACATACACACACACATACATACACACATACATACCTCCGATTTTATATATATAGATGTAAATCACATTGGATTTGGATTTTGTGATTCTATCAAATATTTTGAAGAAACTTGAACCTTGAAATACTTGTTTAATGGCAGGTTGGTAGATGCTTGGGGCTCCTTTCACGAAGCCGCTTCGTAAAAAGAGCCCTTGGAATAGCCTATGGACAGTGGCGGCTACAGCCAAAACCTGCTGGTAAGGGAGACAGGAATCAACAGAAGGAATGAGGAAAAGGCCTGAGTCTTGGTATAATTAACTGGAATTTAAGAAGTAAAGCTGTTTCCAAATCGTACTCAGTTGTGACGAGGCGAAGTTTTTAAACTGCTTGTCGTGTCCAGATTCTCGATAAACAAGAAGGGCTCCTTTTACCAAGGTGCGCTAGTGTTTTTAGCACCCGCACCAGATTAGCGCGCTCTACCCAAGAGGAGGTGATAGCGGCTAGCGCGCGCGGTATTTTCGAACACGCTATTCCGCGCGTTAAGGCCCTAACGCACCTTTGTAAAAGGAGCCCTTAACTGAAGGTGTGTTTCAGATAGGGTCGGATTAAGACCCTTCGATGCCTTGAGATCCATAGCATTTGGGATTCTACCAGGACCTGGATGAGTGACCTGGACTTGGCACTGCTCAAAGCAGGATACTGGGCTTGAGGGACCATTGGTCTGACCCACTATCAGTGGGGTCGCAAAGGTGAGAGGCGCCCAGGGCGGTGGCACCTCTGCCCCACCCTCATCTCCGTCCCACCCATTCCTTCCCCGATCCCGCCAGCTGCGCGGCCTCCCCCTGCTCTTCCCCCGTACCTCCAGTTGAGGTGGTTGCTCATGGCGGTCAACAACTTGCTCCTCACGAACCCTGTCGGTTCTCCCTCTCCCTATGCCCGGCACCGGAAGTGACGTCAACGGGAAAGCCAACGGGGTCGCGAAGAGCTTCTTGTTGACCGCCACGAACAACAACTTCAACTAGTGATATGGGGAAGGGAAGGGGGGCGTGTGCGGGGGGGGGGCAGAGCGGAGGAGGGGTGCCGGAGCCCCCCACCCATGTGGCGCCCGGGGCGGACCGCCCCCCCTTGTCTCCCACCCTTACTACAGCACTACCCAGCATGGCTATTCTTATGTTATTTTATGGAATACCACTATTTACACATGTAGAAACTGAGAAACTGTGTGCAAGGCTTCCAAAATGACAACAATTCTCTCTTGAACCATTCAACTACTAGATCTATCATTTAGACTAGTGTATCTCAAACTGTGTGCCAAGACACACTAGCGTACCTCCTGAGATTTCAGGTGTGCTGCGGTACACTGAGGAGGAGGAGAGACGCCAGTGCCAGCTGACTGCCTACAGAACGTGCCTCTCCTGGCGAGAAGCACGACCTGTAGGCAATCAGTGGGCGCCAACACCTATCCTCTCTGGCCCTCTTCCCTTCTGGCACCCCCCCTCCCCCACTGGCATCTCAGGGCCCGCCTGGAGGGCCTTCACACACACGCGGACATCAGTATGATGTCATCACAACGATATCCGTGCACTTCCAGGTGCCTCGAGCCACGGCCACTCGAGCCGCGGCTCGAGAAAGTTTGCGGGACACTGATTTATACAGATGTAAGACAAAATAATGTTTTCCAACTAAAGTTATAGATCTAGTCCAAAATTATTATTATTATTATTATTATTTTTAAGACTTTTCCTATTTATCTCAGTCTATGTTCTTTGTTCCTTGTGCAAGTCCGCCTTACAAACACATCAGGGGTGACTTAATATCTCTTCCTCTTGTTCTCCTCTTTTGGCTGGTCCTCCCAAGATTCTCTCCTTGGTTCATGCATTTAACTAAGCAGGTCTTAGCTTGCCACGCTAAACTCCTGACATCCATCTCTGCTCCTGTTGGAGCAGCTTAGAGAAATATTTGAACATAGACATAAGTCGTTGGTCATGCATGAAACTCTAAAATGAGCACAGATGCAAATATTGGATAGAAAAGTGAATAACACTGCCGCTCAAATTTCAATCCACAATAAACTTTTTGTGCCTTCAGAGAGGTTCATGTTTCTCTCTATGTGCCAGTAAAATGAATGAACTAAGGGGACACAAGGACTTCACCTCTCATTTCGTATGCGACTGTGGGAAAAGGTTTCAGAGAGGCAATAGAGTTCAGCAAATACAAACTTAAGACACAGGCTGCATAGAACACATCTGGAAAATGCTTTAGCTAATACCGTTCCAGTGGTTAAAATTTACAAAACTAGAAATATGATAAACTAAAATCTGTGATTAGAAGGCTTATCTAGGAGCAACAGAACCAAAAAGAGGAAGGTCCAACCTTGTCTGCAGTAAAAAAACCAACCAGGAACAAACAAATCAAAACTGCAGATGTGTACAACGATGTAGGCAAATTTTATTGTGAGAAACAAACTATATATAAAACCTTTTTACCAAACAGGGGACCCAACACGGTCTGTGTTTCGGACAACCTTCATCAGGGGTCCATGGTAAGTAAAGGTAAAAACATACTCTAGCGATTTTTACTGCTTGCAGAAACTCTCGGCGTGACACATCATCTGTTTGGTTTTATATTATCCTTTTCAATATTTGTTGTGACATATGTTTTTACCTTTACTTACCATGGACCCCTGATGAAGGTTGTCCGAAACACGGACCGTGTTGGGTCCCCTGTTTGGTAAAAAGGTTTTATATATAGTTTGTCACAATAAAATTCGCCTACATCGTTGTACACATCTGCAGTTTTGGTTTGTTCCTAGAAGGCTTATCTAGAAATGGTCCTTGCCTTTTGTAACTCATTGAATTTGTAAAGGGCATAGTTACGAGGTCTGTTATAGACAATATTACAACTTATTCCATTAGGTCCCCTTCAAAGTACCCCCCCCCCCCGTCCCTACGTATACACTTTTCCCAACGTCATTTCCACTTCTGGAAACAGTCCTTAAATGCATCTTCAGGAATCGCCAAAAGTTGTTGCATCAAATTTTGCTTTGTGTTCGATGGTGTCAAATCGCTTTCCTTTCAGTGTGGATTTAAGTTTAGGAAACAAGAAGTCGGCAGGGGCCGAGTCAGGAGAGTAAGGAGGGCTGGGGAAGAACTAACATCACGGTTTTACGCATAGTTTGCGAGTTTTGACGCATTCAAAACACCTTCCGTGACCTTTCAACATTTCATACATTTCTGTAGTGGTGTTACCCAGTTTGAAACAGAATTTCACGCCGTAGCGCTGCTCGTTGAGGTTGCGCACGATGAAAAATAGCCGATCATGAAAACACACTTTCACAAAAACTGCTGTATCTCAGAGACGAAAACAGATATCAACAAACAGAAGAAAGGAGGTTACTCGTGAGGTTTCGAGTTACTCAATGCCGCCTAGAGTGTCTCAAAAGAACTTCCTGTTGGCGCACAATTCAAACTGTCCTGGAACATTTTGAACAGATCTCATATTTCCCAGTCAGGCTACAATAATGGGAGCATTGTATAAAATGGTGCCAAGCTGTAGACATAAGAACATAATAGCCTTACTGGGTCAGACCAATGGTCCATCAAGCCCAGTAGTCCGTTCTCACGATGGCCAATCCAGGTCCCTAGTACCTGGCCAAGATGCAAAGAGTAGCAACATTCCAGCATCTCAAAGAAGAGCAAGATTCCGGAACCCCAATGAGAGCAACATTCCAGAGCTGAGATTGTGATGTCATAATGCCTCAGAGCCAACCTCAGCAGTGATGTCACAATGGCTTGATTGCCCTATACTTGGCACACGTTAGAACATAAGAATAGCCTTAGTGGGTCAGACCAATAGCCCATCAAGCCCAGTAGCCCGTTCTCACGGTGGCCAATCCAGGTCCCTAGTACCTGGACAAAACCCAAAGAGTAGCAACATTCCAGCATCTCAAAGAATAGCAAGATTCCGGAACCCCAATGAAAGCAACATTCCAGAGCTGAGATTCTGATGTCATAATGCCTCATTCCACAGTGCCTCAGAGCCAACCTCAGTAGTGATGTTACAATGGCTTGATTGTCCTATACTTGGCACACGTTAGAACATAACAATAGCCTTACTGGGTCAGATCAGTGGCCCATCAAGTCCAGTAGCCCGTTCTCACGGTGACCAATCCAGGTTCCTAGTGCCTGGCCAAAACCCAAAGAGTAGCAACATTCCAGCATCTCAAAGAATAGCAAGATTCCGGAACCCCAATGAGAGCAACATTCCAGAGCTGAGATTGTGATGTCATAATGCCTCAGAGCCAATCTCAGCAGTGATGTCACAATGGCTTGATTGCCCTATACTTGGCACACGTAAGAGCATAAGAACAGCCATACTGGGTCAGACCAATGGTCCATCAAGCCCAGTAGCCCGTTCTCACGGTGGCCAATCCAGGTCACTAGTACCTGGCCAAAACCGATCCAGGGCAAGTAGTGGCTTCCCCCATGTCTTTCTCAGTAACAGACTATGGACTTTTCCTCCAGGAACTTGCCCGAACCTTTCTTAAAACCAGCTACGCTATCTGCTCTTACCACAACCTCTGGCAACACGTTCCAGAGCGTAACTATTCTCTGAGTGAAAAAAAAATTTCCTCCTATTGGTTTTAAAAGTATTTGCCTGTAACTTCATCGAGTGTCCCCTAGTTTTTGTAATGTTTGACGGAGTGAAGAATCAATGCGCTTGAACCCGTTTTACTCCACTCAGGATTTTGTAGACTTCAATCCTATCTCCCCTCAGCCATCTCTTTTCCAAGCTGAAGAGCTCTAACCTTTTTAGTCTTCCCTCATACGAGAGGAGTTCCATTCCTTTTATCATCTTAGTCGCTCTTTGAACCTTTTCTAGTGCCGCTATATCTTTCTTGAGATAAGGAGACCAGAATTGAATGCAATACTCTTTGGGTTTCTGCCAGGTACTTGGAAACTGGGTTGGCCATTGTTCGCTCTGTCCCAGTATGGCAATTCTTATGTTCTCTTTCTCCTTCCATCCCCTTTGCTGATGTCTTTACTAAAAACCCACCCCTGAGAGAAAGTCTGTGACCTTCCCAGAGAGCCTGTATTTTAGTACAATTTTTAATGAACATATTATTAGACCTTAAACTCTGACAAGAAAAAAAAGATATCCTATTGAAAAAAGAAACCTCAGCCAAAGGATATATTTTGATATTTATTCAATAAAAGGAGTCAGCTTTAAGTGTCTTTGTGTGAGAAGGTATGTGAACCCTTCAGTCCACATCACCCTGGAGGAATTTTGGCTCCAATACCAATCAGGGCTGTTTCTGTTCGATGGCAATTGTGGGGTTTCTTGCTTTGACAACTCACTTCATGTATTGCCACAACATTTCAACAGGTCATGACTTTGACATGGTCAGTCAAAAACATGAAATCTTGTCTACCGCAGCCATTCTGTGGTAGATTTACTTGAATGTTTAAGGCTGTTGTCTTTGTTGCATCACCTACATAGACAGATGGCCTGACATTCTCCTTTAGAATTTCTTGATATAAAGCAGAATTCATGATTCCTTCGACACCCTGATGATAACGATCATTTTTATACTGCCACCATAGAAACATAGAAGATGACGGCAGATAAGGGCCCTAGCCCATCAGGTCTGCCCACTCTACTGACCCACCCCCAAGTCTACTATTCTAGGGATCCCACTCCTGGTGACAGGTTCCCTTGGCTTAACCCTCTAAGGGATCCCACATGGGCATCCCATTTGCTCTTAAATTCTTGCACGCTGTTTGCCTCGATCACCTGCACCGGGAGCTCGTTCCAAGGATCAACCACTCTCTCGGTGAAGAAATATTTCCTGGTGTCGCCATGAAATTTCCCGCCCCTATTGCTGTAGAGTGTCAATAAATGTCCCTACCTTGAAGAGCTTACAATCTATCCCCCTCCCCATTTTACAAAACTGCGCAAGAGGTTTCTATCATTGGCCGGTGCGCTGAATGCGCTGCGCTGCTCCAACAGTCATAGAAACTCTATGACCTTTGGAGCAACGTAGCGCATTCAGCGTGCTGGCCAGCACTAAAAACCTCTTCCGCGATTTTGTAAAAGGGGCAGGCAGGAAACAGAGGGTTGGAATAAAAGGCCAATACTCAGACTGGCAATGGGTCACGAGCGGAGTTCCGCAGGGGTCGGTGCTGGGACCTCTACTGTTCAATATATTTATAAACGATCTGGAGACGGGGACAAAATGTGAGATTATCAAATTTGCTGATGACACCAAACTCTGCAGCAGGGTTAGAAACACGGAAGACTGTGAGTGTGAAGACCTGCAAAGGGACCTAACGAGACTGGAAGACTGGGCAAACAAGTGGCAAATGAGTTTTAACGTACAGAAATGCAAGGTCATGCATGTAGGGAAAAAGAACCCGATGTTCAGCTACAAAATGGGGGGAACACTGCTAGGGGTGAGTAACCTTGAAAGGGACCTGGGGGTGATGGTAGACACATCACTGAAACCATCGGCGCAATGTGCGACAGCCTCAAAGAAAGCAAACAGAATGCTGGGCATCATCAAAAAGGGTATCACAACCAGGACGAAAGAAGTCATCATGCCGCTATATCGCGCAATGGTGCGCCCGCACCTGGAGTACTGTGTGCAGTACTGGGCGCCGTACCACAAGAAGGACATGGCGGTACTCGAGGGAGTGCAGAGGAGGGCGACTAAACTGATAAAAGGTATGGAAAATTTTTCATACGCTGACAGGTTAAAAATGCTGGGTCTGTTCTCCCTGGAGAAGAGGAGACTTAGAGGGGACATGATAGAAACCTTCAAAATCCTAAAGGGCATAGAGAAAGTAAATAAGGACAGATTCTTCAAACTGTGGGGAGCCACAAACACTAGGGGTCACTCGAAGAAATTGAAAGGGGACAGGTTTAGAACAAATGCTAGGAAGTTCTTTTTTACCCAGAGGGTGGTGGACACATGGAACGCGCTTCCGGAGGAAGTGATAGGCCAGAACTCGGTACAGGGGTTCAAGGAAGGTTTGGATAGGTTCCTGGAGGATAAGGGGATAGAGGGGTACAGATAGAACTTGAGGTAGGTTGTAGAGGTGTTCAGAAACCACTTCACAGGTCGAGGACCTGATGGGCCGCCGCGGGTGCGGACCGCTGGGCGAGATGGACCTCTGGTCTGACCCAGTGGAGGCAACTTCTTATGTTCTTATTATGTTCTTAAGTGGGTACCTCAGGAAATGGGAGACAAAGACTTGATCAAGTCCACATGGAATATCAGTAGGACAAATAGAAACTACCCTGCCTTCCCTGGTTCTCAGCCCATTGCTCTAACCAAGGGTTTTCAACCCAGTCCTTCAGGTTTGCAGAATATTCCCAATGAATATATATGAGCTAAATTTCCATGCACTGCTTTCATTATATGCAAATCTAGCATATTCATGCAAATTCACTGAGGATATCCTAAAAAACGGCTAAGGAGGACTGCTCTAACCAATAGGCCACTTAGACCTGGATGGACACTAGTAACTCATGTGTCTGAGGAGACAGATGAGACGCTTAGGTATGCGCACGATAGAAGAACGGGACTTGGGCGTGATTGTATGTGATGATCTTAAGGTGGCCAAACAGGTTGAAAAGGTGACGGCGAAAGCTAGAAGGATGCTAAGTTGCATAGGGACAGGTATGTTCAGTAGGAAAAAGGAGATATTGAAGCCTCTGTATAAGACTTTGAGGAGACCTCATTTAGAATATTGTGTACAATTCTGGAGGCTGCACCTTCAAAAAGATATAAAAAGGATGGAGTCGGTCCAGAGGAAGGCTACTAAAATGGTGCGTGGTCTTCGTCATAAGGCGTATGGGGACTGACTTAAAGATCTCAATCTGTATACTTTGGAGGAAAGGCGGGTGAGGGGAGATGTGATAGAGACGTTTAAATACCTACCTAATGTAACTGCGCATGAGTCGAGTCTCATTTGAAAGGAAACTCTGTAATGACAGGGCATAGGATGAAGTTAAGAGGTGATGGGTTTAGGAGTAATCTAAGGAGATACTTTTTTACAGAAAGGGTGGTAGATGCATAGAAAAGTCTCCCAGAAGAGGTGATGGAGACAGAGACTGTGTCTGAATTCAAGAGGACCCGGGATAGGCACGTGGGATCTCTCGGAGAGAGAAAGAGATAATGGTTACTGTGGAAGGGTAGACTAGATGCGCCATTTGGCCTTTATCTGCCATCATATTTCTATGTTAAGCTCGCCTAAGGCCACTTCCTCCTCCTCTCCCTCCGGAACATACCGTGTACTGCACCCGTGGGCGCCCCAGCTGCCCTCTCCCTCCTTTTTACAGACTCAAAACCACATTTGCAGTTTTTCAAAATTCACGGGAGTTCCTGGAATGGAACCCCTGTAAATTTCGGGGGAGTACTGTACTGTAGTTTCTACGTTGCTATATGGCTCCAGAAAAAAGGAGGATGGACTGAGACATCCGGGTTTTACTTCCATCACTTTCAAAGGAAGTGAAAACCTGGATGTCTAAATCCATCCTCCTTTTTCTGGAGCCCCATGGTAACCCTATAACAGGGATCTCAAAGTCCCTCCTTGAGGGTCGCAATCCAGTCGGGTTTTCAGGATTTCCCCAATGAATATGCATTGAAAGCAGTGCATGCACATAGATCTCATGCATATTTATTGGGGAAATCAAGAAAACCCGACTGGATTGCGGCCCTCAAGGAGGGACTTTGAGATCCCTGCCCTATAAGTAGCACATTCACGGGTCTTTGTGTTGCTTCACAGTATCTGGCAGTGAAGGGATTTTGGTTTGCTGTTACTGAGGTGACACTGGAATTTGAATATATATATTTGTTTGGTTGAATAACAAGTAAGAGATGTGGAATTGATGTATTGCATACGGCTTTTTGATATTACATTACATTATTGTTTTGTAACCCGCCTATACCTTTCAGTTTTAGGCGGTTTACAAAAAGAATTGGCCTGGGCATTCCCAAAGTTGAACAGATGGAATGAGCTTACAAGAACTGATGGATTTGGCCCTAAATGTTTTTCATGCACACATGGGGCAGCAAAAATTAGAGAGAATATTGACCCAGGACCCCGTCTCTGGCAGATTTGATGAATCAGCTGTCTATGACTAAACAACTCCCAGAAGACTTCCTTACTGGAACTTTCATCCCAGTTCCAAAATCAACAGTGCTGGCACTGGCAAACACAGATTTCAGCCCAGCAAGTCTGATGTTGCGTACATCTTTATCATAGTTTTCTGGGTCACTGAAAACAGAATCACAGCAGTTGTTGAAAAGCTGTTAAGAACAGAGAAGAGGAAGAAACAGTATTTATTTTGATGAATCACAGGTGACAGAATGATTCCAAAGAAAAAATCATAAGAACACAAGAATTGCCATATTGGGACAGACCGAAGACAGACAGCGTGCCAGACTTTAAGAATAAATGGGATACCCATGTGGGATCCCTACGAGGGTCAAGATAAGGAAATTGGGTCATTAGGGCATAGACAGGGGGTGGGTAAGCAGAGTGGGCAGACTTGATGGGCTGTAGCCCTTTTCTGCCGTCATCTTCTATGTTTCTATGATGGGTCATTTGGACTTTATCTGCCATCATGTTTCTATGTTTCTATAATCAGAAAGTTCTATGACATCACAATGCAGGTGTAAAGAGCCTTAGCCTATAGGAAGAGGAGATGCAAATGTTAAGAGCCTTAGCCAATAGGGAGAGGAGGAGAGAATGGCTGCTGCAGACACCAGAAAGTATTTCTTCACAGAGAGAGTGGTTGATCATTGGAACAAGCTTCCAGTGCAGGTGATCGAGGCAGACAGCGTGCCAGACTTTAAGAATAAATGGGATACCCATGTGGGATCCCTACGAGGGTCAAGATAAGGAAATTGGGTCATTAGGGCATAGACAGGGGGTGGGTAAGCAGAGTGGGCAGACTTGATGGGCTGTAGCCCTTTTCTGCCCTCATCTTCTATGTTTCTATGAAGGTCCATTAAGCCTAGCATCCTGTTTCCATAGAGGCCAACCCAGGTCCCAAGTACCTGGCAGAAACCCCAAAAGTAGTAACATTCCAGAGCAGATATTGTGATGTCATAATGCCTCATTCCACCAATGCCTAAGAGCCAAAATGAGCAGTGATGTCACAATGGCTTGATTGTCCTATACTTGGTTCACATAAGAAACTTAAGGACATAAGAATTGCCATGCTGGGACAGACCAATGGTCCATCGAGCCTGGTATCCTGTTTCCAACAGTGGCCAACCCAGGTCCCAAGTATCTAGCTAGATCTCAAGTGGTAAAACAGGCTTTATGATGCTTATTCTAGGAATAAGCAATGGCTTTCCCCAGATCATCTCAATAATGACCTTTGGACTTCTCCTCCATGCTTCTTTTTTTCCATTCTTCTCATGTTATCATAGTCTCCTTGTTGTATTGGATTTCCTGTGTGAACTTATTCCAGGGATCTTTGTCTTTGGGTTTTTGGGTTTTTTGGTTTTTGGTTTTTTTTTTTTGTAATTTCAATTATACATATCAAGTATAGATATGCAAGAAAAGAATATGGATGACACCCAGGCCCATATGCCACCCTAACTAGCACACTTGGAGGGGAAAGTGTGAGCCTACCCAAAATCTACTGTACCTACATTTAGGTAATGCCTGTAGCCATAAGGGCTATTGGGGTGGTAGACAGATGGGTCCAGTAGGTCCTGTAGCCACCAACGGAGACGGTGACGAACTAACCTCCAAAGAGAAATAGGAGAGTCCAAATCATGCACCTGGGGTGACCACCGCTGAAGCAGAGCATGCTGAAGCGGGCGCAGGTGAGCCCAGACCCACTGAACCACGTCCAGGGCAGCCGCCGTCGACCTCAAGACCTGGAGAAAAACCTGCGCCAGAGGACACCGGGAAGCCATCGGAAGATGAATCTACGACTGCAACTTGACCACTCGGGCCTCTAGCAGGAAGACCTGCAAGGAGGCTCTAGTGAGATGCATATCTGGCATCTGCCCCACTGCTCTTTGTGGCCAGTCTAATATAGATGGTGGCCCCGCCTATAACCAAATGACTTAGTTTTGGACGTTTTGCATTTGGATGTTTTTGTATTCGGAAATGGCCACTGTTGGAAGCAGGATACTGGGCTTGATGGACCTTTGGTCTGTCCCAGTAAGACAGCTCTTATGTTCTTACTAGTCTTTAAGCCCGTTACATTAACGGGTGCTAGAACATATGTGTGTATGTCTGTCTTTCTTTCTTTCTCTCTCTCTCCTTAGCCGCTTTTTTTCTTTCTGCCTTTCTTTTTCCTTGGCTGTCCATCACCACCCTTTGCCTGCTCCCCCTATCCATTTCCCCTTCCTTTTACCTCCCCTGTGTCCACCACCACCCCTTCACTGCTCTCCTTATGTAGCAGCAGCCCTTCTCCCTTTGTTTTACCTCCCCCCTGTCCAGCAGCACCTCTTTCCTTCTCCCCCTGTCCAACATTAGTCCTCCGTTCCTTTTTCTTCACCCTCCCCTGTCCATCAGCATCTCTTTCCTTCTCCCCCTGTCCAACGGGTGCTAGAGTAGATGACTGGTTTTTTTTCCTTTCTCTCTCTGTGCTTGGTTGCTGTCTGTCTGTCTGTCTGCCATTCTTTCTGTCTGTGTCTCTCCCTTGCCCCCTGCCTGCCTGTATTTCTCCATTGCGCCATGCCTGCCTATCTCTCTGTGGCCCCCTTCTCTTCCCCGCCATGATTGGTGTGTGCCCCCAGCACACCCTTCCCCCCAAAGCAACCCCGATTCCCAATGCCCCTACCCCCTTTTGTGCCATGCCTGCCTGCTCCGTGGCCACCTTCTGTTTCCCCCCTATGATTGCTGTCTGGCCAGCAAACCCCTCACCCCAAAGCAGCCCCCTTTCCCTCTCCCCTTGTTGAGACATGCCTGCCTGCTCTGTGATCCCCTGCCCATGATTGCTGTGTGCCCCCAGCACACCCCTATCCCCAAAGCAGCCCCTTTCTATCTCCCCCTGCATGCCTGCCTGCTCCCTGTGCATCAGCATCAGCATTTCCCTCCCCCTCACCTGTTCCTTCGTAGCAGCATGCAGATAAAACGGCTCCCTTAGTTCTTTGTTGGATTTTTTTTTTAAGTTTAAAGATGCTGACGCGGCTCCTCTCACGATCCCGCCTGCCTCGGAAGCCTTCTCCGACACAGGCCAGGATCGTGAGAGGAGGCACGGCGGCAGCTTTAAACTTAAAAAAAAAATCCAGCAAAGAACTAAGGGAGCCGTTTTCAAAGCTGCCGCCGCGGCTCCTCTCATGAGCTGCACTTATATTATGTCGGAAGATGAGAGAGGAGACGTGGCGGCGGTGGCGGCAGATTTCAAATTAAAATAACTTAGGCCAGGTAGTTTAAGGGACAGGATTGTACAGCTGGAGCAAGTCCGTCCTGGGCCCGCGTCTGCCCTCCGCCGACAGCCGGCTCCCTCGAAGCCCTCCTCCCCCCCCCCTTTCCCTTCCCGCGGTCCGTCTGGCTGCGGTCCGGCCTTTGGAGGCGATCGGCTGGTGACGTATTAGCGTGCATGCGCACTCCTTCGGCCACAGACCTACACGCACGGAACACGCAAATAGGAGTGCGCATGCGCGGCTAGCTCTTTATTATATTAGATGTGAGCCAGGTATAGGACAATCAAGCCATTGTGACATCACTGCTGAGGTTGGCTCTTAGGCATTGGTGGAATGAGGCATTATGACATCACAATCTCATCTCAGGAATGTTGCTACTCTGGGTTTCTGCCAAGTAGTTGGGACCTGGGTTGGCCACTATTGGAAGCAGGATACTGGGCTTGATGGACCTTCGGTCTGTTTCAGCATAGCAGTTCTTGTGTTCTTAAGATAGATGCGCTAAGGGCCAAATTATCTAGATAGATCAATTTTGGAAAAAAAAAAAAAAAATGAACATTTTCTCCACCCGATTTTTTGATGTTTTTCTCACAACGTTCAAAGTCGGACTTAGACAATATATCAAAAATGGCCTTCTAAGCTTCTCACACAATCATTTGATCTGACAGAGACCCTGCTGCACCTTTGAGAACAGGCTCAGACTTTCAATAAGCATTACAGGAATCTAGGCGTGGCATTATGACGGCTAGACCACGATGATCAGGCTCCTTAATAGACAGAGAGACATTTCATAATTGCCACAGGTGATAGAAGCAGTTTTTAAAGGTAATAGCCTACAATAACTTAGAATCTGTGTAAGAAGCCTGTATCTGAATTCAAGAAAGCACAGGGTAAGCACGGAGGATCTTGAGGGAGAGGAAGAGATTGCAGAAATGAGCAATTGGTGTGGCCGGGCGGATTGTTTTGTCTATGTAGTTCCTTATAAATGATCCTCTTAATGGTTTATTGCACACTAAAAAGCAGAAATGCAACAGAGGAGTAGCCTGGCGGTTAGTGCAGTGGCCTGGGAACCTGGGGAACTAGATTCATATTCCCACCGCAGCTCCTTGCGACCCTGGGCAAGTCACTTAACCCTCCGTTGGCCAGGGACAAAATAAGTATCTGTATATACTCGAATATAAACCCATCCAAAAATAAACCTAGGTAACCTTTTTCCCCTCAGAAAGGGGGGGGGGGGGAAGGTTGACTTGAATATAAACCGAACTCACAGCAGTCTCACAAGGTTACTGTGGTGTGGAGGGGTGGCCTAGTGGTTAGAGTTGCTGTCTCCGGCACCCTGAGGTTGTGAGTTCAATCCCAGCGTGCTCCGTGTGACTCTGGGCATGTAACTTTACACTCCATTGCCAGAGGTACCAGAGCACACAGGGAGAATGCTTAGGGTTACCAGACGTCTGAATTCCCCCAGACGTGTCCGGGAGTCCGGATGCTTTTCCAGATTTTGTCCAGATTTTGAAAAGCTTTCCTTCAGGCAGGAGGGCATCGCTTATGCGTGGATATAACGCAATGATGTCACGTGCATGCGCCTGACGAGAACAGGCAGCAGGGGGGCGGGTCTAGGGGGGTCCTGATTTTCCAGATGGAAAATCTGGTAACCCTAGGGTTACCCGAGTACTATTTGATGTATTGTAAACTACTTTACTGTGTGAATCTCTTCATTAAAGGGCAGTAAATTAAAAAAAAAGAATTACACTTGTATCATCAGCCATTTTGAGGAGGGAGGATCATTCTTGCCCTGGCTCACCACTGGAGCAGCAGGGCTTAAGGCAGATCTGAGTAGAGGCCTGCGATGGGGTCCATGAGTCGGGTTACCAAACGTCCGGATTTCCCCAGACCGAAGGGTCTGGATGGCTTTTCAAAACCTGGCACTTGGTCTGGGTTTTGAAAAGCCTCCCTCAGAATCGCCGTCGTTCAGGAGGGCAACGCAGTGATGTCGCTCGCAACGCGTGTGCGCGCAACATCATCGCATCATATGCACGGATGCCCTCCTGCCCGACCAGAGCAGGCAGCAGGGGGCTTGGCTAAGGCAGGGCTGGGACGGGCCTGGTGGTGGGTTTAACCCTTTCAGGACCAAGGGACATATTTGTCCCATAACTTTAAAATCCTATAAATTTTGATTGGGATAGTCTACAGTTCTAAATTTGATATGTACGGATTCCATAGGATACTGCCTTTATGTAAACAAACTGGTTCCGACATTCATTCATTAGCGTCGTTGCCAGATTGACGAGAAGATTCACTTGCCACACTGTCCATAAGCCAGAAGTGTGATTTTTTTTAAATAAAAATAATGATATTTCACAAAAAAAATCTATTTCTTGGCATCTGCAAGCCCTTTTTACCATAAAAATGTCGTCAAAACCACAAAAATTGGCCTACGATCCTTATGGTCCTGAAAGGGTTAAAATCTAATAAATTTTGATTGGGATAGTCTAGAGTTCTAAATTTGATATGTACGGATTCCATAGGATACTGCCTTTATGTAAACAAACTGGTTCCGACATTCATTCATTAGCGTCGTTGCCAGATTGACGAGAAGATTCACTTGCCACACTGTCCATAAGCCAGAAGTGTGATTTTTTTTAAATAAAAATAATGATATTTCACCAAAAAAATCAATTTTTTGGCATCTGCAAGCCCTTTTTACCATAAAAATGTCGTCAAAACCACAAAAATTGGCCTACGATCCTTATGGTCCTGAAAGGGTTAAAATCTAATAAATTTTGATTGGGATAGTCTAGAGTTCTAAATTTGATATGTACGGATTCCATAGGATACTGCCTTTATGTAAACAAACTGGTTCCGACATTCATTCATTAGCGTCGTTGCCAGATTGACGAGAAGATTCACTTGCCACACTGTCCATAAGCCAGAAGTGTGATTTTTTTAAATAAAAATAATGATATTTCACCAAAAAAAATCAATTTTTTGGCATCTGCAAGCCCTTTTTACCATAAAAATGTCGTCAAAACCACAAAAATTGGCCTACGATCCTTATGGTCCTGAAAGGGTTAAAATCTAATAAATTTTGATTGGGATAGTCTACAGTTCTAAATTTGATATGTACGGATTCCATAGGATACTGCCTTTATGTAAACAAACTGGTTCCGACATTCATTCATTAGCGTCGTTGCCAGATTGACGAGAAGATTCACTTGCCACACTGTCCATAAGCCAGAAGTGTGATTTTTTTAAATAAAAATAATGATATTTCACCAAAAAAATCAATTTTTTGGCATCTGCAAGCCCTTTTTACCATAAAAATGTCGTCAAAACCACAAAAATTGGCCTACGATCCTTATGGTCCTGAAAGGGTTAAGGGGGTCCAGATTTTCCAAACGGAAAATCTTGTAACCTTATCCATGAGGGGGAGGACTCAAATATAAACCGAGACCCCCGTTTATGG
Source organism: Geotrypetes seraphini (assembly GCF_902459505.1). Lineage (NCBI taxonomy): Eukaryota > Metazoa > Chordata > Amphibia > Gymnophiona > Dermophiidae > Geotrypetes > Geotrypetes seraphini. The sequence continues at coordinate 12,119,349 of NC_047089.1, read as the reverse complement.
CTCACTTTTTTGACCCCCAAATTTAGGTTTATATTTGAGTATTTACAGTAATATGTAAAGCACTTTGATTGTAGCCACAGAAAGGCAATATTATCAAGTCCCATCCCCCGTCACCCAAATAATTGTAAAAGAAAACCATGAAATGAAATGAAAGCTTTTCCAAAGCTTTATCTGGTGGATTTTGGAAAATATTAATGCCTGTTTGCACAGACCAGCCTCGTGAAAGTTGGCCAATGCAGAGTCAACAAATCCACCTGCGTGACTCATTGCATGTGTGTGGATCCCGACATTTGCCACAGAATGTTGTGATAAAATCAGAATTATAGCGAGACTATACCCATGTTTCTCGGTGAGAGGACTCCTTTAAAGGATGCCCTATTAGAAGGGGTAGTGAAAAGCATGGCACCCACTGGGTGGTAAAAGGCAGAGTACTACCACTCTCACCTTGATTACAAGCTGTAAACTACACTTCCCAGCATTCCTTGGAATTAGTGTGCTTCGCTGTTTACCCTGAGAACACAAGCAGAGCATTTGGTATTAGGGATATGTATTAGTTCGTGTGCATTTACCCCCCGAGTCTATATATGATGCCAGGATTTTGGTGATGGAATTTGCATTCAGATCAAAGATCCAGGTTCCAATTAATTGGGGTTTTTTGAGCCACTTAACTGCATTAAATTAATGTTAACAATTAATGCAGTTAATAGGCAGTAATTAATATTTGCGCATACATCTGTCCACACCCTACTTTATATCCCAGCGTGCCTAAATCTCCTGGCATACAACTCAAAATGGAGCATGGCCAGGGGAATTCCTAAAAATTACATATTACGCTAATACCCCTATTTCCGTACCAAGTGGACGCCAGCATTTACATTAAGTTTCAGCTGCTGTAAAAGCCAATACCCAACCAGACATAGGAGAACCCACAAACCATTCACGCATCCCCCAATCAGAGAAGCCAAACGAAAAAAACTGTACGATGGCCTTCTAGCCATACAAGCAGCAAAACTGGACTCTCCGATTTACTGATAATGACCCCAGACTACAAATCGTTCAGAAAAGAAATAAAAATCACGCTATTCAAGAAATCCTGGAAGACAAACTAACACCGCAAGACTCGTCCCAATTCTCTGAAACAACTTGCTCTTCAATTCCTCTGGAAATGGCCAGATAACTTCTTTTGTAATCCGCCTTGAACCGCAAGGTATTGGCCGAATAGAAATCACTAAAGTAATGTAATGTGAATGGGATCTAAGAGCTATTCTATAAACAGCATACAAACATTTACTGAATTTCCCCCTTAGTTCATTAGGGCTCCATGATAGACTCACTTTGCCTTGGCGATCTACCGGGCCGATCAGCCTTCCTCTCCCCAATGTCAATTCTGCCGTTGGAGAGGAAGTTCGGGCCAGCCAATCGCTGCCTGGCTGAGCTGGAACTTCCTCTCCGACGGCAGAATTGACTTCGGAGAGAGGAATGCTGGTCGGCCCGACGCAGGGAAGCAGGGAGAGCTTGGGGCGGCGGCGGCTTTAGGGTCTGTTACCTGATTGCGGCAGTGGCGGCGGCTTGGTGGCCTGTTCCCCGATGGTGGCAGCAGTGGCTTGGTGGAGGGCAGGGAGAAAGAAAGAAAGGGGCAGGCAGGGAGAAAGAAGGGAAACAGAAAAAAAGAAAGGGGGCATGAAGAGAGAAAAATAGAAAGGGAGTCAGGGAGAAAGAAAGGGCAGGGAGAGAGGAAGAAAAATTTGGGGGAGGGAATGAGGTCTGGAGGAGAGGAAGCATAAAGGCTGAAAGAAGGGAAGAAAGATTGGATGCACAATCAGAAGAAGAAAGTGCAACCAGAGACTCATGAAATCACCAAACAAGGTAGGAAAAATGATTTTATTTTCAATTTAGTGATCAAAATGTGTCTGAATTTATATCTGCTGTCTATATTTTACAATATGGTCCCCTTTTACTAAACCACAATAGCGTTTTTTAGCGCAGGGAGCCTATGAGCATTGAGAGCAGCGCTGGGCATTTAGCGCAGTTCCCTGCGCTAAAAATTGCTATTGTGGTTTAATAAAAAGGAAGGGGGGTATATTTGTCTATTTTTGTATGGTTGTTACTGAGGTGACAACGCATAGAGTCATCTGCCCTGACCTCTTTGAAAAAAACCCAGAATAGGAATGATAATTAACATTTTCTCAGCGTACAATATGCTTTGTGTTTTTTTGTTTAATTTTATTGTTGGTAGATCATTTTGACTTGGTCATTTTAAAAGTAGCTCGCAAGCCCAAAATGTGTGGGCACCCCTGTCCTAAATTATGAGCGCTCTTCTGCCACTGTAGCTGAAAAGAGTGATACAGCTCTCCCTCACTATTCGCAGTTTTCCTGTTCACGAATTCGATTATTCGCGATTTTTTTTTTTTTGCTTCTAAGTTTCTTCTAATTTTCATCTATTTGCAGGCTGCCTGAACTTCTCTGGACCTTACCTGGTGGTCTAGTGGTGACGTGGGGAAGGAGCGATCTTCATACGCTCCTGCCCCGTACAGAGCCATCATCAAAATGGCTGCCCTGAGTTCCCGTTGTAGTCTCGAGACTACAACAGAAACTCACGGCATGTTCTGGTTCAGCAGGAACTTGTCCAACTTTGTCTTGAATCCCTGAAGGGTGTGTTCCCCTATAACAGCCTCCGGAAGAGCGTTCCAGCTTTCTACCACTCTCTGGGTGAAGAAGAACTTCCTTACGTTTGTACGGAATATATCCCCTTTTAACTTTGGAGAGTGCCCTCTCGTTCTCTCTACCTTGGAGAGGGTGAACAACCTGTCCTTATCTACTAAGTCAATTCCCTTCAGTACCTTGAATGTTTTGATCATGTCCCCTCTCAATCTCCTCTGTTTGAGGGAGAAGAGGCCCAGTTTCTCTAATCTTTCACTGTACGGCAACTCCTCCAGCCCCTTAACCATCTTACTCGCTGGAACTTATTGCCAGAGGACGTGGTTACAGTGGCTAGGATATCTGGTTTTAAAAAAAGGTTTGGACAAGTTCCTGGAGGAAAAGTCCATGGTCTGCTATCGAGATAGACACGGGGGAAAGCCACTTCTTGCCCTGGAATTGGTAGCATGGAACGTGGCTACTCGTTGGGATTCTGCCGAGTACTTGTGACCTGGATTGACCATTGTTGGAAGCGGGGTTCCAAATTCTTGAGCTAGAATTTGGAAAAAGCGAACAATTAAAATCTAAATTGTTTCCCCCACCTGTCCCCAGCCAAATTTTTTAAATGATCCGCTTGAACCTGGATTATGACTCTTTCCTGGTGTCAGGTGCCATCTGATAATCTTGTGGTTGATACACTGCAGTTATTTCCAGCCATTGCCATCCTCTCTCTCAGGCTCAAGGGCTTGGAGAAATAACTTTTAAGTCTGCTCTACCCAGCAATATTTGGCAAAATGAAGTCATGAAAGTGGATGTTGTGCAAACATTTCCCACACACCGGCAAAGGGCCAAGTTTTGGCTCTTGCTGGGAATGTTTCTGCAGGTTTCTGCTTGTGGCAGCTTCAAGCCTGTGACCGTCTTTCAGTGGCAACCTGGATTCCCACAGGTTATGTCAGATCTCTGCAAGCGGCGAGATAATGCGTGTGTGTGAGTGATTTTTTTTTTTTTTTTTTTCATTTATCCCCCACCCCCCTTTATGAAGCCGCATTAGGCTTTTTTATCGCCGATGTTCCTATAAGCGTCGGAGCTAATACCACTTCTGCCGGTGATTAAAAAAAAAAAGTCTAACACGGCTTCATGAAAGGGGGAGGGGTTAATGTTTATGTGTGTTTTTAATCCCTCCCTCTTATACATAACTGTATGGAAACTATGTGACAGGGAGACTTACATGGCAGAGTACCCTGCAAGGGCTGTTTTGCAGAAAAACATGGTCCCATAGAACTCCTCTCGTATGAGAAAAGACTAAAACAGTTAGGGCTCTTCGACTTGGAAAAGAGACGGCCAATCGAAGTCTACAAAATTCTGAGTGGAGTAGAACGGGTACAAGTGGATCGATTTTTCACTCTGTGAAAAATGGCAAAGACTAGGGGACACTCGATGAAGTCACAGGGAAATACTCTTAAAACCAATAGGAGGACATTTTTTTTCACTCAGAGAATAGTTAAGCTCTGGAACGCGTTGCCAGAGGATGTGGTAAGAGCAGATAGAGTAGCTGGTTTTAAGAAAAGTTTGGACAAGTTCCTGGAGGAAAAGTCCATAGTCTGTTATTGAGAAAAACATGGATGAAGCCACTGCTTGCCCTGGATTGGTAGCATGGAATGTTGCTACTCCTTGGGTTTTGGCCAGGTACTAGTGACCTGGATTGGCCACCGTGAGAACGGGCTCCTGGGCTTGATGGGCCACTGGTCTGACCCAGTAAGGCTATTCTTATGTTCTAACGTGTGCCAAGTATAGGACAATCAAGCCATTGTGACATCACTGCTGAGGTTGGCTCTGAGGCATTGTGGAATGAGGCATTATGACATCACAGTCTCAGCTCTGGAATGTTGCTCTCATTGGGGTTCCGGAATCTTACTATTCTTTGAGTTGCTGGAATGTTGCTACTCTTTGGGTTTTGGCCAGGTACTAGGGACCTGGATTGGCCACCGTGAGAACGGGCTACTGGGTTTGATGGATCATTGTTCTGACCCAGTATGGCTGTTCTTATGTTCTTAAACCTAGAACTTGGATAAGGTAAAAAATAGAAAATGGGATAAGGTAAAAATAAGAATGAAAGAAAACACTACCCAACGGCTGTGAGAAGCCTGAGGGAAACTAAAACCATGGAAGGGGTCCCTATGGGGCACTAAAGAAACTAAATATCGTGAAGGTCACCATGTGTAGTGAACCACATACGTAACCGCTACACCAATGACTACAGAGCTTTCATCATATGCTTCTTGCAGCCAATGGGCAGTGGTCACTCTTACTCTTATTGTAATTTCAATGTTATTCTCATTTTTAGCCTGTCATAGTTCTAGTTTTCCAAACTTTCCAAATTCCGAATAAACTGTAAACCTTTAGTTCTTCTAGAAAGCCTCAGCCCCACCACTCCACCGCTAAAGTGCGTCTTGATAGCGGGAAGTATTACGAGGACTTCATCATAGGCCTTCAACTATTCTAATTTATCTCTAATTTTCTTTCTTCTTTTTTTTTTAATAATTCTTTATTGCTTTTTAAACAAGAACAGTGTTATATATAAAAGAACAGTATATTATTGCATTCAGTCATAACACTAATATCTATATAGATAACAGAACTATCCAATAATTACATTATTTTGCAGATAGTAATAACATAAGAACCAAGCAAATAATATAAAATGAAACCAAGTTACCTAAAATATCATTATCAATATTTCCTCCCAACCCCCCACCCTCCCTGGATGTGTAAAGATAAATAAACCAAGAAAAAAGTAAGACAAAATACAGTATTATATTTGTACAAATGTAGTCAATGGGCACCAAATTTAGTTGAATATTCCACTAAGTCCCCTACACTCTGCATTAATTCGTTCATATTTGTATATAGTACACACATTCACCCACCAGAAAGTATAATTTATTCTATCATGATTCTTCCAATTACTTGTAATCAATTGAATGGCTATACCCGTAAGAATTAAAAATAGACGACTTTTATACTTATCTAAAGTGGGTTTAACATGTAAAAATTGTTCCACAAATTATAGCCTCATATGTTAATGGAATATTTGAATCTAAAACTAGATTAATTTGTCCCCATATGGATTTCCAAAATGTTAATATAAATACAAAAATACAACAGATGATCCAAAGTCCCTATGTCAATATGACAATGACTTATCTCGAATTTTCTATTTATAAATTTTCATTTCTATTGTTATGGTCTTTCTTATTTGACTTCATTGTCATTAGACATGTTTTGCACCAACGTGCTTTATCAAGGGTCTCCCGTAGCCGCCTATGTCATCCGACTCACTGTTAACTTTAAGAGCAAGACCAAGTTCTAGTTTTGGCATGGGACCGAGTTTTTGTAGGGCGTTGTGCCGGGTACGTTTCTTTGCCACATCGTTTCCATGCTTAAGGTCCATACCGCTTTTGCTTTTCCACATTTTCTTGCCACACGGTTATCACATGACTTCAGGCAGCTGTTTCATACAAGAGCCCCATCCGCAATCTAGCATGAGTAGCCTCTACTTCAGAGACGTTTGCCATTTTTTTGATATGTTCTTTTTTTAAAAATTTAAATCTATTAATTTTCAAACTAATACAAAGGCCTCCTTTTACAAAGCCGCGCTAGCGTTTTTTTACACGTGTAATAGCGCGCTAAACCGCCGGCCGCGCTAGCCGCTACCACCTCCTCTTGAGCAGGCGGTAGTTTTTCAGCCACCGTGGGGGTTAGCGCTTGATGAAAAGTCGCCCGCGTTAAACCCGCTAGCGCGGCTTTGTGAAAGGAGCCCAAAGTGCCATGAATTATATATACATTAATAACAATTAAGTTCCATTAATAACAATGCAGAAAATAAATATCCCTCCCCTCCCACCCAACAAATTAATCAAGAAATGAACCAGAAAAATATCCCCCCACCCAATAAACTAAAGTTTTAACCAAGACAACTATGTCGAATTAACAAAGGATGTCAACGGGCCCCAAACCAGTCTAAATAATTTGCTATTCCCTAATATATCTGCATTCATCTTTTCGTATTTGTAACCTAAACATAAACTGTCCCACCAAAACGGAAAGTTGAGGCGGTCCCAATTTGTCCAATTGCTGGTTATCAATTGCATAGCAATTCCTGCCGTTGTAGCGATCCATGGGAGGCGTGATATGCAGCAATGTTCAAAGGGATTTACAGAGTTGTGCGGGGATAGAAATCCCACCCATCTCCGCCTGTCCCCGCCAGGATCCTCTCCGTCCCCGCCAGGATCCTCTCCGTCCCCACCCGTCCCTGCCAGGATCCTCTCCGTCCCCACCCGTTCCCACCAGGATCCTCTCCGTCCCCACCCGTCCCTGCCAGGATCCTCTCCGTCCCCACCCTTTCCCGCCAGGATCCTCTCCGTCCCCATCCGTCCCTGCCAGGATCCTCTCCGTCCCCACCCGTTCCCACCAGGATCCTCTCCGTCCCCACCCGTCCCTGCCAGGATCCTCCTCGTCCCCACCCGTCCCCGCCAGGATCCTCTCCGTCCCCGCCCGTCCCCGCCAGGATCCTCTCCGTCCCCGCTCGTCCCCGCCAGGATCCTCTCCATCCCTGCCCGTCCCCGCCAGGATCCTCTCCGTCCCCACCCGTTCCCGCCAGGATACTCTCCGTCCCCATCCGTCCCTGCCAGGATCCTCTCCGTCCCCACCCGTTCCCACCAAGATCCTCTCCGTCCCCACCCGTCCCTGCCAGGATCCTCTCCGTCCCCACCCGTCCTCGCCAGGATCCTCTCCGTCCCCACCCGTCCCCGCCAGGATCCTCTCCATCCCTGCCCGTCCCCGCCAGGATCCTCTCCATCCCTGCCCGTCTCCGCCAGGATCCTCTCCGTCCCCACCCATCCTCGCCAGGATCCTCTCTGTCCCCACCCATCCCCGCAAGGAAATACCTCCATCCCCGCCCGTCCCCATAAAAAGCAGCAATTACTTCTGACAGGATCATCAATTCCACAGTTTCTTTTGCTGATTTCCTTGTGGAATCTCTTTGGTGGAATCCTTTTTTGTTTTCTGTTCAGGTAATTAACTTATAAACCCCCTTTTTTACTAAGGCTGACGACATTGGAAGAATGGGCGAAAAAGTGGCAAATGAGCTTCAATGTTGGGAAATGCAAGGTCATGCATATAGGGAGAAGGAACCCGATGTTCACTTACAAAATGGGGGGATCAATGCTAGGGGTCAGTAATCTGGAAAGAGACTTGGGAGTGATGGTAGACACGACATTGAAGGCGTCGGCACAATGCGCCACAGCCTCGAAGAAAGCAAACCAAATGTTAGGTATCATTAAGAAGGGTATCTCGACCAGAACGAAGGAAGTCATCCTGCCACTGTACCGGGCTATGGTGCGCCCGCATCTGGAATACTGTGTACAGTACTGGTCACCGTACCTCAAAAAGGACATGGCAATGCTTGAGGGAGTCCAGAGAAGAGCAACTAAACTGATTAAGGGTATGGAAAACCTTACATACACTGACAGACTGAAGAAGCTGGGGTTGTTCTCCCTGGAAAAGCGGAGACTCAGAGGAGATATGATAGAGACCTTCAAGATCCTGAGGGGCATCGAAAAGGTTGACAAAGACAGATTTTTCAATTTGAAAGAAACCACAAGAACAAGGGGTCACTCGATGAAATTGAAGGGGGACAGGTTTAAAACAAACGCAAGGAAGTACTTTTTCACACAGAGGGTGGTGGACACATGGAACACCCTTCCGGAGGCCGTGATAGGAAATAGCACAGTACAGGGTTTCAAGGAAGACCTTGATAGGTTCCTGGATAGGTTCCTGGAAGACAAAGGGATTGAGGGGTACAGATAAGAGCAGTGGAAGGTTTAGAGATAACTGTAGAGGTAGGCAATAAAATTAGTCAGGGACCGCTGACCAGGCAATATGCCTGATGGGCCGCCGCGTGAGCGGACCGCTGGGCTGGATGGACCTCTGGTCTGCCCCGGCGGAGGCGACTACTTATGTACTTATGTACTTATGTATATGGACGAACCCTGCTTCCAAAGCCTTCCATCCCCGTGGGAGTCTCATGGGCCAGAGGGGGGTCCTCGTGGGAGTCCTGTGGGTTAGGGGGAATTCCCGTGGGACCCCCGCAGGACCCACGGGAATCCCGTGATCCCCGTTCCCGTGCAGACCTCTAGGGATTGTTGATTCCAGCATGAGGTTAATCTGTCCCCATATTGACTTCCAAAAACTGAGTAACTTGATACGTTGTTAAAATGCATGTGTGGGTCTTTAGCGCGCACATCCATTATATTCCCATGGGCATCTTGGCATGTGACACGTGCACTACATTGGTTAGCGCTCGTTAATATGAGGACCGCTAAGTGACTTGCCCAGAGTATGCGCATGCAAATAAGAGCCTAAGAATAGCCGCACTGGGTCAGACCAATGGCCCATCTGGCCCAGGATCTTTTGGAGATGTTTTGTATACCTGTTACGTTGCTCGTATCTTCTGGCTGTGTAACCCACGCAGGAGCTCCAGCTGTAAATACGAACTGACGAGTCCTGCAGTCGAGCCTTGGTTATCGACTTGCTGCTTGGACAGAATTCAATCAGGGCATGTTTTCTTATCATAGCCTCGGAGGTTTAGGGAAGCTGTAAAGATTTTACACGAGGTCATCCAGTCCATCCTTGTATTTATGATTCCATAGTCCAGAAAACATTTGGAGAGACTTATTTACGAAAGCCACCTCTCGTGCTGTGTCTGCTGGGGAAATGCTTCATAAATAGTAGCCTAGCGTGCTGTTTTGGAGCCCCTCTATGGCCATGCCATCCCTCAGATGCAGTAGCGGGGGAGGAGGTGTTGCAATCAGCTATGGTTCTCGTATTGCCCTCTCTGTCCTCTCTCTTTCACTGCTTTCAATCTTCCTCTTTCTCTGCCTTCCCTCTCCTCACTTCATCCCTATTGCTGAACTCCTCCTCTATTTCCGTTCCTTTTCTCTCTTTATTCTTTATTCCTTATCTCATGCTTTCATTCCTTCTCCCCTTTCTCTTTGTCCTTCATTCCTCTTCTGTTCTCTCTGCCCCCTTTCTCTTTTTCCTTCTGTCCTTTGTCACTCTCATTTTACTCCTTCCAAGTTCACTCTTTCTGCCTTTCCCTCTCATCCTCCCTTTATCTATCTTTCCACTTTTCTCTCTCTCTCTACCCTCTTTACTTCTTGTTTCTTCTCTTTCTTTCTCTTCCTCTCCCTCTTCCTTTCCTTTTCCATGTATTCCTTTCTTTTTTTCTCCTTTCTTCCTGTTTCTCTTTTCCCTTCTCTCTTTAGCTCTTTGTGTTCTTTTCTTTCTTTTTCTCCCTCTCCCTTCTCTTTCTGTTCTTTTTCGTTTCCCTTTCTCTGCTGTCCCTCTTTTCCTGCCTCTTTCTTTCCCCTTATCTCTCTTCATCACTTTTTCTCTCCTTTATCACTCTCTTTCCCTCCCTCTCCCTTGTTCTCTATTCTTTCCTTCTTCTTTTCCTTTCTTTTCTTCCTCCCTTTCTATCCTCCATCTTCTTTCTTCCTCTCTTTTCTCTCTTCTATATCCTTTTTTCCTTGTCTCTTTATGTCTCTTCCACTTTCTTTTTTACTTTCTGCTCTTATTCTTCCTTTTTTTTCTGTTCTTGCTTGTCTCTTTCCCCTTCTCTCTCTCTCTCTTCTTTCAAACCTTCTTCCTATCTTCTTCTTTTTTTCTCTCTGTCCTCCCTCTTCTCTCTTTCTGCCAGTCTCTACCCCCTTCTCTATCTCCTTCCTCTCATTATGCTTTTTGTCTTCTTTCTTTAACTCTTTTTCCCTCATTTTCTTTCCTTTGCTCATCTTCCATTTCTCTGTCCTTCCTCTCCTCTCTTTCTGCCTTTCTCCCTTCTCTCCTTTCCCTGTCTTTTTTTCTCTCTTCCTCCCTTTCTGCATCCTTTCTTTTCTCTTGAATTCATGTCTCTTTTCCCCTTCTAGATCTCCATTTATCCTTTTCCTATCTCTCTCCCTTTTTTTCTTTCTGCCCTTCCTCTTCTTTCCCACTATTTCTCACTCTCTCTGTCCTTCCTCTTTTCTCCTCCTGTCTCTTTCCTTTGCCACTTTATCCATCTTTTATCCCCTTTTCTTTCTCTCCTTTCTCTCTTCTATCCCTCCCACTCCCTGTTTCTCTCAGCCCTTCTTTTTTCCTTTCCTTTTCTTCCTCCTGTCTCAACTCCTTGTTTTCTGCTCCCCTCTCATTTCCTTTCCTTCTCACTTTGCATTGTTCCTCTTTTTCTCCCTCTTCCCTTTTCCTTTCATTTTCTCCCCCCCTCTCTCTGTTATTCATCTTCTTTCTCTTAATCCATTTCCCCTCTTCTTCTTTTTTCTTTCTCTGCTCTCCCTCTCTCTCTTTCTTTCCCATAATTATGATATTTCTATGGTCATTATTTAAAATAATAGTAATCAAGGTCAACTTTTTTTTGTCCTCATGGTTTGCTTAGATAGAACTGGCCTCTGTTGAGTTGTGAGGTTTGAAACCTTCATACATAGAAGTAAAACCTGGATGTCTCAATCCGTCCTCCTTTTCCTGGAGCCATACGGTAACCCTACATTTTGCTGGGCAGACTGGGTGGACACTAGAGCAGCCCGATTCAGGGAAAAATATTTCAATTCGATTCAGCCAATTGAATCAATTTTTTGATTTGATTTTCCTGCCCAAATGGGTGTTTTTTTCAAACATCCTGGTGGGTTTCTTTTATAGCCTCTTCACCCCTTTTATAGCCTTTTTACCCCCTTTGCCCTCTCCTGGCGCTGTGGGTGTAAACAAAATAAACAAAAAATACTTTTCCTCTCTCTGTTAAATCCTAGCTCACGTTCGCAGTCTAACACCACTTCTGGCAGGATACACATTTCAAATCTGACATATTGTAATCACAAAACAAAAAATAAAATTATTTTTTCTACCTTTTGTTGTCTGGTCTTTATTCAAATCATGTAGGTCCCAGGCTCTTGTTGTCTTCTGATAACTCGCTTTCCAGGGTCTCTTTCTTGGTGCTAACCATCCATCTTCTATCTCTGTCCTCCCCTCCCTCCCCCGGAGGCCTGGCATCTTTCCTTTTTTTGTCTCCATCCCCAGATCCACCTTTTCTCTACCCTTTCATTCAACATCTCTCCCTCCTTCCCCACCACCCCAGGTTCCACCAGCTCTCCCTTTCTCTTCCCAACTACCCTCATATCCAGTATCTCTACCCCCCCCCCGCACCATCCCTTGTGTACAACTTCTCTCCCTTTCTGTTCCTTCCCTCCCTAAATCCCATTGTCCACCATTTCTCTCCCTCTCCTGTTTTTAGATCCATTATTTCTTATATCTCTCCCCCCATTTCCCCTCTCCCTCTCCCTCCCCCATATCCCCTCTCCCCCAAGTTCATCTCTCCCTCCCCCAAGTCCATCCCCCTTCTCCATGATCTCCCCCAAGTCCATCTCCCCTCTCCACCATCCATCTTCCCCCTCCACCAAGTTCATTTCTCCCATCCATCTTCTCCCCATCTCTCCCTTTCCAGTCCACCAACTCCCCCAAGTCCATCTTCCCTCCATGATCTCCCTCAAGTCCATCTCCCCCCTCCACCATCCATCTTCCCCCTCCACCAAGTTCATTTCTCCCATCCATCTTCTCCCCATCTCTCCTCTAGTCCACCATCTCCCCCAAGTCCATCTCCCCTCTCCCTCCATCTACCTTTATTTTGACGTTACAACGTGTTGCTGGTGGTGGTAGTTATTTAACGATCCACTCCTGCCACCACTCCTTGCGTCTTCTCTCCATTGTGGCCTGCCCTCAGTGAAAACTTCCTGTTTCCGCCTGGGCGGCTGAATAGAGAGAAGACGCCCGGAGTAGCGGCAGGGTAGTGAATTGCATTCGCTACCGCCGCTTTTGCCAGGCCAGGGAGGAGAGGAGAAATATTAATGCCCGGGAAGGAGAGAGCTTTGCTGCCGCCGATCTGCACGCAGAGTCCCATTCGGGCTTTCCCTTTGCCACCGGAGTCCTTGCTTCGATGTAACTTCTGGTTTTGCAAAGGACTCCGGCGGCAGAGGGAAAGCCCGAATGGGTCTCTATCAAGGGGGCTGACGAATCGGTAAATCCGATTTTCTTCCAAAACAAATCGATTCTAATCAATTCACCCGAAGTGAATCGGTGAATCGATTCGAATTGTGAATTGGGCAGCACTAGTGGACACATCTTTATCTGTTATCAGCGACTATCTTCTATAATAAAACCCTAAGCGCACATGCGCATTTAGGATGGCGTGATCCCTGCCACCGTGGTCTCTGGGTCCGTACCGAATTCCATTTTCAAACACGAAGGCAGGGAAAACGCCGGCGACTCACCCCTACCGCCCTCACTCACCAACCGCTGCCGACACTGCTCCTCTTCAAAGCAGCCTGCTGAGACAGAAAGAAAGACAGACAGACAGAAAGCGGCCAAGGAGAGAGAGAGAAAGAAAGAAAGAAGGAAAGACACTCACACACATCTATTCTAGCACCCGTTAATGTAACGGGCTTAAAGACTCGTGTTACTATAATACCCAGAAAACCCGGCCAGTCGGGTATGTTCTGAAGACAGGGTAGAGAACCCCTGCCTTGGGGTGTGCTGCAGCCAGTGATATGAACCCTCCACCGGGTTCTCTTGTCAGTTTTAAGAACAGAAGAACATAAGCAATGCCTCCGCTGGGTCAGACCTGGGGTCTATCGTGCCCAGCAGTCCGCTCACGCGGCTCCCCAACAGGTCCAGGACCTGTGCAGTAATCCTCTTATACCCTTCTATCCCCTTTTCCAGCAGGAAATTGTCCAATCCTTTCTTGAACCCCAGTACCGTACCCTGCCCTATTACGTCCTCTGGAAGCGCATTCCAGGTGTCCACCACACGTTGGGTAAAGAAGAACTTCCTAGCGTTCGTTTCGAATCTGTCCCCTTTCAACTTTTCCAAATGCCCTCTTGTTCTTTTATTTTTTGAAAGTTTGAAGAATCTGTCCCTCTCCACTCTCTCTATGCCCTTCATGATCTTATAAGTCTCTATCATATCCCCTCTAAGTCTCCTCTTCTCCAGGGAAAAGAGACCCAGTTTCTCCAATCTCTCAGCGTATGGAAGGTTTTCCATCCCTTTTATCAGACGTGTCGCTCTCCTCTGAACCCTCTCGAGTAACGCCATATCCTTCTTAAGGTACGGCGACCAATATTGGACGCAGTGTTCCAGATGCGGGCGCACCATCGCCCGATACAACGGCAGGATAACTTCTTTCGTCCTGGTTGTAATACCCTTCTTGATTATACCTAGCATTCTATTTGCTTTCTTAGCGGCCTTTTGCTCCTCTCTGGTGAGAGAGACAACAGGCTTTATTCAAAGAGGACTTATTCCCAATCTGTGCAAATGAAAATTAATAGTTTTGGTTTGGTTTGGTTTGGTGTAACTGAAGAAAAGCAAAAAAGCATGGAGCAGATTAGGTTGTTTTTTTGCAGTAATGCATCAAACAGCCCCCGTGAAGCACCCTGCAGCACATCGCAGAATGGAAGGATATAACAGTGAAGTACAGCACAGAAGAAAGGAGTGTAAAATATTTTGCCTCAGGACTGCACCTTTGATAAGACAGTCCAGCTGGGGCAGGAGGTGCGACTCTGTTTGCAAAACAGCTGGCCTTGTAAAACTGCAAACTATAATTACAGGGCCAAAGGCAGAGCGAAAAGAACTGTTTGAAGGCGTGGCGCTTACGTACTTCTGAGCACGCCATGAAGCGAAAGGTGGATAAAACTATGCAGTTCTGGCCTGCCTACTGCAGAGCTGCCAAGCTGTCTGCTCCCAGGAGAGAGACGCTAGGTCCGTTCTGGCATGTCTCTTCTGAGGCGCTAAGCCAGGGCTTTTTAACCCCGTCCTTTGGCATAACCCACCAGTCAGGTTTTTGGGATGTCCACAATGAATATGCTGAGATACGCCCTGTCTCCTTGCTTTGCAAACGTACGAGGGGGTGCTGAAAAGTTCTCAGCCCAACTAAGAAGAGAATGACGCGGATACGGCCCAATCAATTATCTGAAACAATGTCAAAAACATAGCATTTGGTTTCTGCAAATTAGCACTTCATGAAATACGATAACACTCTTTTCAGCTACGGCGGCAAAATAACGCTCAGAATTTAGGAAGTTAGTCGGTTGGGCTGAGAACTTTTTAGCAGCCCCCTCGTATGTAATAAAAGTGAGCCAAGGACAATCAAGCCATTGTGACATCACTGATGAGGTTGGTTCTTATTGGTGGAATGAGGCATTATGACATCACAATCAGCTCTGGTTACCAGAGACTGAAACTCTTCACACTACGAGGGGATGTTGAGAAGTTCTCAGCCCAACCAAAAAGAGAATGATGTGGACGTGGTGTAATCAACGATCTGAAATGATGTCAAAACAGAGAATTTTGCTTCTGCAAATTGGAACTTAACACTCTTTTCAGCTACGGTGGCAAAATAACGCTCAGAATTTAAGAAGTTGGTCGGTTGGGTTGAGAACTTTTTAGCAGCCCTCTCGTATGTAATAAAAGTGAGCCAAGGACAATCAAGCCATTGTGACATCACTGATGAGGTTGGTTCTTATTGGTGGAATGAGGCATTATGACATCACAATCAGCTCTGGTTACCAGAGACTGAAACTCTTCACACTACGAGGGGATGTTGAGAAGTTCTCAGCCCAACCAAAAAGAGAATGATGTGGACGTGGTGTAATCAACGATCTGAAATGATGTCAAAACAGAGAATTTTGCTTCTGCAAATTGGAACTTAACACTCTTTTCAGCTACGGCGGCAAAATAACGCTCAGAATTTAAGAAGTTGGTCGGTTGGGTTGAGAACTTTTTAGCAGCCCTCTCGTATGTAATAAAAGTGAGCCATTGTGACATCACTGATGAGGTTGGTTCTTATTGGTGGAATGAGGCATTATGACATCACAATCAGCTCTGGTTACCAGAGACTGAAACTCTTCACACTACGAGGGGATGTTGAGAAGTTCTCAGCCCAACCAAAAAGAGAACGACGTGGACGTGGTGTAATCAACGATCTGAAACGATGTCAAAACACAGAATTTTGCTTCTGCAAATTGGAACTTAACACTCTTTTCAGCTACGGCGGCAAAATAAGGCTCAGAATTTAGGAAGTTGGTCGGTTGGGCTGAGAACTTTTCATATCACCCCTTCATATCACATGCATATGTTATGCTATGTTAATCAGGTTTTCTATTTCGCCTTTGCCTATCCAGTTGAAGGTCAGATTACATTACAAGAGGTTGGGTTAGTTATCCAGGAAGTTATGCGCTTGTGATATACCACAGAAAGGTGGTATATCAAATCCAGTCCTTGAGGTCCACAACCCAGTCTGGTTTTTAAGATTTCCACAATGAATGTATGAGATCTATTTCTTTCCACTGTGTGCAAATAAATCTCGGACATATTCGTGATGGAAATCCTGAAAACCAGGCTGGGCTGTGGACCTTGAGGACTGGATTTCAGGATCTCTGCTTTATAGAATACCAGTATAACCCAGTATCATTACAGCAAACATTTAGGCAGTGACGTGCGTGCCAGCTATAGAAGTGGCATAATAATAATAATAATAATTTTATTTCTTATATACCGCCAAAGACATAGTAGTTTGAGGCGGTTTACAACGAAGGAGGGCTGGACAATCAGCGAAAATGGTACAATGGTACAAACAGAGAAAATAGGAACAATCAGCGAACAGTGGTAGAATCAGCGAAAATAGGTACAATCAGAGAAAATAGGTGGCAGAGAAAAATGGTACAAACAGAGAAAATAGGAACAATCAGCGAACAGTGGTAGAATCAGCGAAAATAGGTACAATCAGAGAAAATAGGTGGCAGAGAAAAATGGTACAAACAGAGAAAATAGGAACAATCAGCGAACAGTGGTAGAATCAGCGAAAATAAGTACAATCAGAGAAAATAGGTGGTAGAGAAAAATGGTACAAACAGAGAAAATAGGAACAATCAGCGAACAGTGGTAGAATCAGCGAAAATAGGTACAATCAGAGAAAATAGGTGGCAGAGAAAAATGGTACAAACAGAGAAAATAGGAACAATCAGCGAACAGTGGTAGAATCAGCGAAAATAGGTACAATCAGAGAAAATAGGTGGCAGAGAAAAATGGTACAAACAGAGAAAATAGGAACAATCAGCGAACAGTGGTAGAATCAGCGAAAATAAGTACAATCAGAGAAAATAGGTGGTAGAGAAAAATGGTACAAACAGAGAAAATAGGAACAATCAGCGAACAGTGGTAGAATCAGCGAAAATAGGTACAATCAGAGAAAATAGGTGGCAGAGAAAAATGGTACAAACAGAGAAAATAGGAACAATCAGCGAACAGTGGTAGAATCAGCGAAAATAAGTACAATCAGAGAAAATAGGTGGTAGAGAAAAATGGTACAAACAGAGAAAATAGGAACAATCAGCGAACAGTGGTAGAATCGGTGAAAAATGGTACAATCAGCAAAAATAGGTGCAATCAGAGCAAAAAATGGTACAGGGAAGAAGGTCAAGACAATCTGCGTAAAGGATCAATCCAAGAATGTAGGTATAACAAAGGGGTACAGTGGAAGTGGGCATGTAGGTAAAAAAACAGGGGGTGCAGACATAAGAACATAAGAACTGCCATCTCCGGATCAGACCCATGGTCCATCGAGTCCGGCGATCCGCACATGCGGAGGCCCAGTCAGGTATACACCTGATGTAGTTTTAGTCACCCATATCCCTCTATGCCTCTCATAAGGAGATGTGCATCTAATTTGCCTTTGAATCCCAGCACAGTGGATTCCTTAATAACCTCCTTTGGGAGAGAATTCCAGGCGTCTACCACTCGCTGTGTAAAGCAGAACTTCCTGGCATTTGTCCTGGACTTGTCCCCCCTTAGCTTCAAACCATGTCCTCTTGTCCGTGTCGTGTTGGACAATGTAAATAATTTATTTTCCTGCTCTATTTTATCGATGCCTTTCAGCATTTTGAACGTCTCGATCATGTCCCCTCGCAGCCTCCTCTTCTCAAGGGAGAACAGTCCCAGTTTCTTGAGTCGTTCCTCATATTCCAAGCTCTCCATACCTCTTATTAGCTTCGTTGCTCGTCTCTGCACCCTCTCCAGCAGTTTTATATCCTTCTTTAGGTGGGGAGACCAATGTTGGACACAGTATTCCAAGTGTGGTCTGACCATTGCTCTATAAAGCGGCATTATGACTTTCTCCGATCTACTCGTGATTCCTTTCTTTATCATGCCTAACATTCTGTTTGCTTTCTTTGCCGCTGCCGCGCATTGTGCCGACGGCTTCAGGGTCCTATCTATCAGTACACCCAGGTCCTTTTCTTGTTCGCTCTTACCCAGAGTTGCGCCTGACATTCTATACTCGTATTCCTTATTCTTGCTACCTAAATGCATTACTTTGCATTTCTCCACGTTGAACTTCATCTGCCATTGCTCTGCCCATTTCTCTAACTGATACAAGTCGCTCTGGAGTTCCTCGCTATCCTCCTGCGATCTGATTGCCCGGCATAGCTTTGTGTCGTCTGCAAACTTAACGATCTCACTGGATACTCCTTCTTCCAGGTCATTGATGTAAATATTAAATAGGATCGGCCCAAGAACCGAGCCCTGGGGCACACCACTAGTCACTTTCTCCCAGTCTGAGACAGCGGGTGAAGATGCGGTTTAAAGGGAAGCAGTTTAATGGGGAACGGGACATGGTGAGATAGAAGGGGCCAGGGTAGGGCGTAGGGGTCTTGGGGTGTGAATCGGGTGAAAAGATTAGTTTTTAGTAGTTTCCTGAAGTTTAAGTAGGATGAAGTGCGTGAGATGATGTGGGCCAGCCAGTTGTTGAGCTGACCTGCTTGGAAGGCAAGAGTTCGATTTAGATATCTTTTGAAACGGCAGCTTTTAGGGTAGGATAGCTAAACAGGTGGGTTCTGCGTGTGTGTTTGGATGGGCGGTCTAGGATAAAATGGGGTACCAAGTAAAGGGGGGCCGAGCCAAGGATGGATTTGAAACAGAAACAGGCGAACTTGAATTGCACTCTTGCTTCCAGGGGTAGCCAGTGAAGTGGGTTCAAATCCCACGCTGCTCCTTGTGACCCTGGCAAGTCACTTAATCCCCCCATTGCCCCAGGTACATTAGATAGAGTTTGAGCCCACCAGGGCAGACAGGATAAAAGGCTTGAGCACCTGAATAAATTCATATAAACCATTCTGAGCTCCCCTGGGAGAATAGTTTAGAAAATTGAATGAATGAATAAATATTTTTATATCAGGGTACTTATAAAAATGTACTGTGTTATACCTGCTTTTTGAATTTTTGGAAGGAAAGTTTAGTCCTGAGGGAAAGGGGAAGGGTTCCATAGAAAACAGAAAATTCATAAAATTGCATTCATTCAGATATATTTCAACACGATGGAGGGGATTAATTAACACTTCTCTGCTGTATTCATGGACGATTCCACCCCTCCCCCCCACATACACTCCTTTATGGTCTTCTTTAACCCTAAGGTAGGAGCAGTGGCATATAAAAAGGGATTGAAGGAGCACCCCCTAGGAGCTGTACCCAGAGCGAACAGCCCCCCCCCGCCCTGCTCCCCCGCCCCACCCCCCTTGGTACACCACTCTCTGAGGTCTCCAAAAGTTAGTTTAAAAATGTATTAAAATTAGTCCAATAAAAAGATGACCTTATTCCCATTTTCTGTTTATAAATGTTTATCAATACAGCTACAATACTACTTTATTCTAAAGCAACAAAAAATATTTTTTCTACTTTTTGTCATCTCTGGTTTCTGCTTTCAACATCTTCTCTTCACTCTCCATTCCATCCAGCGTCCACCCACTTTCTCTGTCTCTTTTATTTTTCTCTGTCTCCACTCCGTTTGACAAGCTCTGGCATCTCTCTCTTCTTCTTTCCTTCCCTCCTTCCCACTTAATCTCCTTTCCTTCCCTGCCCTCATGCCCTGGCATCTTCCTCCTCTCCTACCTTTCCACCTCACCCTCCCCGTCCATGCTTCGGTATCTCCTCTCTTTCCTTTCCCTCCCACCCTTCTTTCTCCCTGATCTGGCATCTCTGTCACCATCCCTCCCCCCCATGACCTGGCATCTCTTCCTCCCCCTCCGTGGCCTGGCTTCTCCTTTCTTCCCTTCCCTCCCTCTTTCATCTCCTCTCCCTTCCCTGTTCTTCCTTCTCCATCCCTCTCCTCCATTGGGTGCAATATTTTTCTCTCCCTCCCCTCCCCTCCCTTTGTCAAACTGCAGTCATCAGTGCAACATTCACAATTCACTGCCCTTGCCGGCGTTGGGCTTTCCTCTCTGCCGGGTCCTGCCTTCACAGAAACTGGAAGTAGGTGGGCCCCAGCAAAGAGGAAGTCCCGACGCCAAGCATGACCCGGCAGAGAGGAATGCCCAATGCCAGCAAGACCAGCAAATTTTGGATGCTGCTGCTGCTTGGATGAAGTTCTTAATGGGTGCCGGCCCTCAGAGGAGTCGTCATAGCAACCCCTTATGGGGGCGGACCCCCACCCCCACCGCCCCTTGGTATGCCACTGCATAGGACCTTACTTCATGCACCAGTACCTTCCATACTAGAGTGCAATTTGGCCTCATCAATTTTGCTCTCCAAGTGGTCCCTCTACCCTCAACTTCTCCTCTCCTCACTCTCTCTTTGATTAACATTCAATACCTGAACTTTAGTTCTTAATCCCAACGTGTTATTCATCTGTCCTGACTTGGGTTAAATCTGCTGTGTGAGATGCTCTGTGGTCCCGTCTGTGACTATATCGAAATCCGTTTCTAAAATGAGATGAAAACACAGTTACTAAGCAGTGATAGTGGCGTAGGAAGGGGGGGGAGGTCCGCCCTGGGCGCTTTCATGGTGGGGGCACCTGCACCCATCTTCCTCTCCACCCCTCCCGCCCCTTTCCTTCCCCCGCACCCCTTTAACGTTCTGGGCGCCAGCAGCATCCTCAGCCTGCTGCCAGCGTCGGCTCTTACTCTGATGTTGCGTCCTGGACCCGCGCCTAAGAAGTGAAGAAGCTGATGCTGGTGCGAGCAGCAGGTTGGGGTTGCTGCTCGCGCTGGGAATGTTAAAGAGGTACGGGGGGGAAGGGAAAATAGCTTGCGTGCGGCAAGAGGGGACGAGGAAGGAGCGGATGGGGTGGGAGAAAAAAAAGAGGGCAGGGGAGAGGCGCCACCACCCCAGGCGCCTCTCAACCTCGCCACGGCCACTGTTGATAGTGGCTGGGGCCGTGGATCTCCCACATGTGAAATGTGTATGGGAGAAACAGAATAGAGGCCCTGATTCTACAAAAGACAAGTACGGTTAGGCGCCTAGATTGGCACGCCTAACCGATTGAAGCGCCTAACTTAATTTTTTTAATTGGCGTAATCAGCGCTGATAATTGAAAGCGCCATTAAGAAAGCAATTTAAAAAAATGAATTAGTTGGTAGGCGCCTACCACTTCAAGGTAGGTGTCAACACCGAGGCATCTACCAATAAATAAGTGTGGTTAGGAATAGATTTTGGGTGAACTTTGGGGGTGGTTTGACTTAGGCGCACTCATCTAGGCCGAGAAAACCCTGGCCTAAATGGGAGTGCGCCTAAGCTTTTAACACCTAAAAAAGCGATTCTATAAGCGGCGCCTAGTAGATGATTTGCAATCGTACTCAATGGTACCTAGGACCTAGGCGCTATTTATAGGATCAGGGCTGCCCAGTTATAGAATTGCTCCCTAAATAACTTTATTAAAATTACCCCCACGATGTTCAGTATGTTATCTGTTATTTTCGTATGCAAAATTAACGTGTTTTTTTCCCTATTCTTTTAAAGAGAATGACGAACTTCCCCACAACACTCTCATGGATCAGACTCGCACCAAACGCAACAAATTCCACTGACGAAGAGAGTCCCTACAAGTGCATGTTTGATGAAGATTTCAAGTACATTCTTCTTCCTGTGTCCTACGGCATTGTGTTTTGCATTGGACTGATCCTCAATGTCCTGTCTCTTTACCTGTTCATCTTCAGGATTAAACCATGGAATGCCTCCACCACATACATGTTCAACTTGGCCCTATCGGACACGTTGTACGTTGTGTCCCTTCCACTGCTGATCTATTACTACTCTAAGGGAGACCACTGGCCCTTCAGCGTGGCCTTGTGCAAAATAGTTCGGTTCTTATTCTACACCAACCTTTACTGCAGTATATTCTTCCTCCTGAGCATCAGTATTCACCGCTTCCTGGGTGTCTGCTACCCCATTCAGTCACTGCGCTGGGGACTTGTCCGCTACGCGAGGATTGTTTCCGTCATCGTCTGGGTCACCATCGTTGGGTTTCAGTCCCCAATGCTCTACTTTGTCAGGACCAGCACGAATGGCGATGACATCATCTGCCATGACACCTCCAGCAAGGAACTGTTTGACCAATTTGTCGACTACAGCTCGGTTTGCCTGGTTGTGCTGTTTTGCGTCCCCTTCGTTGTCATCATCATTTGCTACAGTTTAATGGCTCGGACACTCATGCGGCCCAGTTCGGCAACCTCGACGCCTTCCAAATCCAAACAAAAGTCCATCAAGATGATCATCATCGTTCTCGTTGTGTTCATCGTCTGCTTCTTACCTTTCCATGTCAACCGCACTCTGTATTATTCCTTCCGGAAACTTGACCTTAGCTGTAGCACTCTAAATGCCGTCAACATTGCCTATAAAGTAACGCGGCCCTTGGCCAGTGCTAACAGCTGCCTGGACCCTATTTTGTACTTTTTGGCGGGGCAAGCCTTTCGGAAGAATCTCCCAGTTAGAAAAAAGGTCAGACACATTACAAATCGCTTTGCCCCACCTGGAAAACTGGGAGTGCAACAGGACAACAACAGACCATCAGTCATAACTAGGATGTGAGAGGAAAGACCCCCTTCCAGTTGCCCTCACTTGCTCGTGACCAACCCTTTGGTTGCACAGTGTGTTGACTTTCAGCCCAAAAGGAAATGGTACTCCTGAGCCTGTGGATAATCCTATGTGTCCGTGGTCACTGGGTTGATGACTAGGGTAGCTGCCCTTGGACCTTTGTATGCATTCATTATTATGTACTAATTGTCTAGCTCCTATGTTCTAACCCTCATCTCTTTTGTCTGAGATGGGAAATGGTTCAAGTTTACTGAAGCTCGTACATGCACATTGCGCCACCATATTGAAATGCAAACATACCGTCCAAGCTCTCGGAAGTGCATGTTCCACACGTTTACTAAGCACATATAAGTGCAAAAGCAAGGTAAATGCACAAGTTCACTTTGCAAACTGGGTCGATAAGCATGTAACATATGGACACGTGAGGTTACCTGGTTCAACATATGGTGCAAAGATACATAGGTAAACAGCAAACCCTGTATGAGGGTAACTTTATATCAGGTCACCTAGGTGGAGAGGGCTCAAAGATACACGCACAGCTTTCTAAGCACATTCTATAAAGTGGTGTGTGTAAATTTTCAAAAGGAGGCGTGGCCAGGGGAGGAGCAAGTATGGATCCTAGGCGCTCCTAAAAGTTTAAGCGCACTGTTATAGAATATGTCCGATCCGCGCACAACTCAGGCAATGGCATTTAGGCCTGCTTTTCATTGGTCTAAATGGGTGTGCCTAAATAGTAGCCATGCGTACGGGCACTACGCATGATTTTATATACGGCGAATGGCTTTTATAGAACTGTGGTCGGTGCTGATTTTTTTTTTTTTTAGGCACCGTATATTGAATTTGGGGGTGAAGGACTGCTTCCGTGACGAATAAATGGCCAAATGAAAATGAATTAAGCAAATCTGTTAAGCTGATTACAAAGTTGTAAGCGTAGCTGGTTTTAAGAAAGGTTTGGACAAGTTCCTGGAGGAAAAGTCCATAGCCTGTTATTGAGGAAGACATGGGGGAAGCCACTGTTTGCCCTCTATTGGTAGCATGGAATATTGCTACACCTTGAGTTTTGGCCAGGTACTAATGACCTGGATTGGCCACCGTGAAAACAGGCTCCTGAGTCCTGAGCTTCATTGACCATTGGTCAGACCCAATATGGCTGTTCTTATGCTCTTATGTGTGCCAAGTATAGGACAATCAAGCCATTGTAACATCACTGATGAGGCTGGCTCTGAGGCATTATGACATCACAATCTCAGCTCTGGAATGTTGCTCTCATTGGGGTTCCGGAATCTTGCTATTCTTTGAGATGCTGGAATGTTGCTACTCCTTGGGTTTTGGCCAGGTACTAGTGACCTGGATTGGCCACCATGAGAATGGGCTTGATGGACCATTGGTATGACCCAGTATGGCTGTTCTTATGCTCTTACGTGTGCCAAGTATAGGACAATCAAGCCATTGTAACATCACTGATGAGGTTGGCTCTGAGGCATTATGACATCACAATCTCAGCTCTGGAATGTTGCTTTCATTGGGGTTCCAGAATCTTGCTAGTCGTTGAGGTTCTGTATGGAATGTTGCTACTCCTTGGGTTTTGGCCAGGTACTAGTGACCTGGATTGGCCACCGGGAGAACGGGCTACTGGGCTTGAAGGTCCATTGATCTGACCCACTGAAGCTAGTCTTATGTTCATGTTGAATCTTGCTTGCTGTACACCACCTTGGGTGAATTAATCTCTTCATGAAGGCGGTTAATAAATCCCAATCAATAAATCCATGTTCCCGGAAATGACTCAGAAAATTATATGAAAGAAAAATTTTCCAGCTGCTCAAACCTGCTTGCAAAAGACTCCGTACCCAGCAGGTGTAGCAGGTGTCCCTCAAACATAGTCAATAACATGAAACATATTTGGTTCTTTGGGTGAGTCCAGGTCAGTTTTACTTTGTCAAATCAGCACCGAGTTCTCTGCATTATATATTTGGTATACAGTGCTCCCCCACGAATTCGCGGTCGATAGTTCACAGTCCCGGTTATTCGCGGTATTTTCCGACCGCGAACTGCCAACCGGGAGAGGACAGCTGGAGAGGCAGGAGAGGGCAGCCGGAGCGCTGGTGAGTGCAGGAAATCACTCGCTGTACGCTCCGACCGCCTCTTCCTGTACTAAAGTCGGGCATTACCCATCAGGAGCTGCTTTGACACGTACCTCCTGATTGGTAAGGCCCGACTTTAGTACAGGAAGAGGTGGTCGGAGCATACAGCGAGTGATTTCCTTCACTCGCCGGAGCTCCGGCTGCTCTCTCCTCCCTCTCCCGCTGCCCTCTCCAGTCTCCCCCACGAAAAACCATATTTGCGGTTTTTAAAGATTCGCGGGGGTTCCTGGAATGGAACCTCCGCGAATATCGGAGGAGTACTGTATAGTTGTTTACCCCCTCTTCTACGAAACCGCGTTAACGTTTTTTAGCGCAGAGAGCCGCGCTAAATGGCCCGCACTGCTCACGACGCTCATTGATTTTCTACGGGATTTAGCGTGGCTACCCACGCTCGAAGCTGCTAGTGCAGTTTCATAGAAGAGGGGGTTAGTCAGTTTTACAGGCTTAGAAGGGCAGTTTATAAATAACTAAATTATTTTTAATATTGTTATTATTTTGCATGATAGAAATATTTTAAAAACTATTGCAATGTCACAATTCTGACATGTAACAGCTCTTCTCTAATATCTGAAAAGGTACCTTTGAATGGATTTGCTCAGTAATTTTACAAAAGAATAGCCATACTGGATTAGACCAATGGTCCATCTAGCCCAGTATCGTGTTTTAAGAGTGGCCAGTCCAGGTCACAAGTACCTGGCATAAACCCAAATGGTAGCAACATTCTAGAACCCCAAAAAGTAGCAGGGTTCCAGAATCCCAAAGAGTGTCAAGATTCCCTATTAGCAACATTCCATGCTATCAACCCCAGGGCAAGCAGTGGCTTCCCCTATGTCTGTCTCAATAGCACATTATGGACTTTTCCTCCAGGAACTTGCCCATACCTTTTTTTAAACCCAGCTATGCTAATCACTGTTACCACATCTTCTGGCAACAAGTTCCAGAGCTTAACTATTCATTGAATATTTCCTCCTATTTGTTCTAAAAGTATTTCCATGTAAATTCATTGAGTGTCCCCTAGTCTTTGTACTTTTTGAAAGAGGAAAACATTGATTCACTTCTACCTATTCAACGCTACTCAGGATGTTGTAGATCTCAATCATATGCTCCTTTAGCTATCTCCTTTCTGAGCTGAAAAGTCCCAGCCTTTCCTCACACGAGAGGCGTTCCATCCCCTTTATCATCTTAGTCGATCCTCTATGAACATTTTCTAATTCCATCATATCTTTTTTGAGATATAGTGACCAGAATTGAATGCAGTACTCAAGGTGAGGTCGCACCATGGAGCGATATAGAGGTATTATAATATTCTCGGTCTTATTTACCATTCCATTCCTAATACAAATAATTCCTAGCATACTGTTTGCTTTTCTGGCCACTGTTGCACTCTGATAGTGCTGGCCCCTGACACTATCTAGATCAGGGGTGTCAAAGTCCCTCCTCGAGGGCCGTAATCCAGTCGGGTTTTCAGGATTTCCCCAATGAATATGCATTGAAAGCAGTGCATGCACATAGATCTCATGCATATTCATTGGGGAAATCATGAAAACCCGACTGGATTCCGGCCCTCGAGGACCGACTTTGACACCTGTGCTCTAGATTGTAGACACCCGCATAGCTAGCAAGATCAGCCAAATCAATTGTGTCAGGGCAGAGCAAGAGCAATATTCAGCTTTTAACTTATGGGGCTCCTCATAAAGACAGGACTGACTTTAATGCAGTCCTGTTTATGTGGTGACTACTGTTCCCTCTAAACCAGGGATCTCAAAGTCCCTCCTTGAGGGCCGCAATCCAGTCGGGTTTTCAGGATTTCCCCAATGAATATGCATTGAAAGCACTGCATGCACATAGATCTCATGCATATTCATTGCGGAAATCCTGAAAACCCGACTGGATTGTGGCCCTCAAGGAGGGACTTTGAGACCCTGCTCTAAACTGAGCGGGGGTCCTCCAACTGCAATGCTGCCAGTAGGTGGTGGTGTTTCAATATTATGTTTTCAATTGCTAGAGAGAGGCAGGTCCCTTGGAGTCCTGCAGAGTTTTTCTGTGCCTCACTATTTAAAAAAAATGATAGTGAAACAGCACCCTCCACTGGCAGGACTGTAGGTGTGGAGTTCTGCTCAGCTTCGAGAGAACAATGGTGGTGGCCTTGGCTGAATATTGGCACGTAAGGGGCTAAATGCTGACTCCGTCCCCAAAGTAGCTGATTTTGCTTTAGGCACTATGTGGTCATTTCAACAGCACTACTAGTTAACCCTTTCAGGACCAAGGGACATATTTGTCCCATAACTTTAAAATCCTATAAATTTTGATTGGGATAGTCTAGAGTTCTAAATTTGATATGTACGGATTCCATAGGATACTGCCTTTATGTAAACAAACTGGTTCCGACATTCATTCATTAGCGTCGTTGCCAGATTGACGAGAAGATTCACTTGCCACACTGTCCATAAGCCAGAAGTGTGATTTTTTTTAAATAAAAATAATGATATTTCACCAAAAAAATCAATTTTTTGGCATCTGCAAGCCCTTTTTACCATAAAAATGTCGTCAAAACCACAAAAATTGGCCTACGATCCTTATGGTCCTGAAAGGGTTAAAATCTAATAAATTTTGATTGGGATAGTCTAGAGTTCTAAATTTGATATGTACGGATTCCATAGGATACTGCCTTTATGTAAACAAACTGGTTCCGACATTCATTCATTAGCGTCGTTGCCAGATTGACGAGAAGATTCACTTGCCACACTGTCCATAAGCCAGAAGTGTGATTTTTTTTAAATAAAAATAATGATATTTCACCAAAAAAATCAATTTTTTGGCATCTGCAAGCCCTTTTTACCATAAAAATGTCGTCAAAACCACAAAAATTGGCCTACGATCCTTATGGTCCTGAAAGGGTTAAAATCTAATAAATTTTGATTGGGATAGTCTAGAGTTCTAAATTTGATATGTACGGATTCCATAGGATACTGCCTTTATGTAAACAAACTGGTTCCGACATTCATTCATTAGCGTCGTTGCCAGATTGACGAGAAGATTCACTTGCCACACTGTCCATAAGCCAGAAGTGTGATTTTTTTAAATAAAAATAATGATATTTCACCAAAAAAAATCAATTTTTTGGCATCTGCAAGCCCTTTTTACCATAAAAATGTCGTCAAAACCACAAAAATTGGCCTACGATCCTTATGGTCCTGAAAGGGTTAAAATCTAATAAATTTTGATTGGGATAGTCTAGAGTTCTAAATTTGATATGTACGGATTCCATAGGATACTGCCTTTATGTAAACAAACTGGTTCCGACATTCATTCATTAGCGTCGTTGCCAGATTGACGAGAAGATTCACTTGCCACACTGTCCATAAGCCAGAAGTGTGATTTTTTTAAAAAAAAATAATGATATTTCACAAAAAAAAATCAATTTTTTGGCATCTGCAAGCCCTTTTTACCATAAAAATGTCGTCAAAACCACACAAAAATTGGCCTACGATCCTTATGGTCCTGAAAGGGTTAAATGCCACTGAAGAATAAGTGGTTAGCCAAAAATAAGTGATTTATCCAGCCAGGAAACCATTTTGAATATCCATCTCCAGGGAATTTCTTGACTCCCCTAGCAGAATCCCTGGCAATTGCTTTTAAAAAAAATTGTTGGCACTTAAAAAGGACCAGATTTAGATTGAGATGGCCCTAATTAGATAATGTTTTGATTTTATTTTGGAGACCGTGCAAGATCTTACTGTAATTTTGACCATTGTGCTTCCTGTGTAAGCCTCCTTGAATGTTAACCTCATCCTGTGCCAAATTAATATTATTTTCTTAATCACGGACATATTATAAAAGCCTATTTTCTGTATATGATGTTTTTAAGTTGTGTACTTTGCGGTCTGTGTTGCTTTGGACCTCAAGAAGAATTTGCCAAAAATGATGCAAATGAATTTTGACACCCCCCCTTCCCTCCTCCACCCCCGCCTATGTCTTTTCTTCTTCTGTTTGATTCTTGTGCAATGATATCTTTGAAATAATCTTATGCTTGGCCAAGAAAAGGTATTATGTCATACAAAGCAGTTTTCCCTGTGGCCAACCTGGCTAGTTAAAACATGTTAAGTCTAAGAAAAAAACAAAAAAACCACCCTACGTGCTCTGGAAGGCATCAACAGTGTTGGCCACAACTCAACCTTGAGCTAGTAATCCTTCTAGATTATAGGAGGACAACCGCCAACTCGCACTGCAATTGGATGCGTTTCAGACCGTATTTGCAGCATGACTAGCCAACCTCCATCTGCCTGACCGGGAGCAAGACATTTTGTTGAATAATCTTGGCATCGGTGGCATGCCCTGGCTCGCCTTCAGTACAAGCCTCTTGGAGAAAGGAGTCGTTTACCGGTTCAGTCTTGCTCTGGTTGTTTCCTCCGAAGCAGTGAACGTGTGCAAGCTTGAGAGAGGAAACAGGACAGTGGCATTGCAACGGGCATGTCCTGAAGTAAAATAGAGAATGCATGCTGTCAAAATGGCATTTTTTTGGTGATACCTAAGTAGAGAATGACACGGGGACAATCTTCCTCATCCCCATGGGATCTCTTTATTTATTTACTCAATTTGATATCCATCCCGCTCTCCTCAACGAGCTCAGAATGGGGTACAGGTTATTTGCGGGGGATAGGGGCAGAGCCGGACCGCGAATGGCGAAAAACCGTGAATATCCGGTGCTGACCCACCCCCGCCTCACCCCGGCATCCCGGCCTTACCTGGTAGTCTAGCGGGTTTTCGAGGCAGGAGCGATCTTCCTACGCTCCTGCCCCATGCAGATCGCCAATAGGAAATGGCTGTGGGGAGTTCCCGTAATCTCTCGAGACTACGACGGGAACTCCCCACAGCCATTTCCTATTGGCGATCTGCACGGGGCAGGAGCGTAGGAAGATCGCTCCTGCCCCGAAAACCCGCTAGACTACCAGGTAAGGTCGGGATGCCAGGGGGGAAGGCAAAAATATGGGTTGTTTTTTTCCCCATCCCCCCCCAAAAAAATTGCGATTATGTGAAATCGCGAGTGTGGAAACTGCGAATGGGGAGGGGGAAGTGTAATATACTGTCAAAACAGGTTAATTTGCCATATTTAATACAATGTTCTTCCTAACTCAGCATATACAGAGAATCTAGTTCCAACATACATTTCTTTTTTTCATTATTATTATTATTACGGTAATCATACGGCAATAGGCAAGGGATTAGGTGAAGCAAGCTCTGTCCCTGTCCCTTTCCTGCAAGCTCGGCCCTCATCTGCACAAGCCCCGAAAACTTTAAAATCATAAGTGATCGAGGCTTGTGCAGTTAAGCAGAGCTTGCAGAGACAGGGCAGGAATGAAACTCGTGGGGACGGGTCGGGGATATTAAGATCCTGGGAGGACAGGGACCAATATGTCCCCGTGTCATTCTCTAATACGTAGTTCCATTCATTATACCTACATGGCGAAAATGCGTATGAGTCGAGCCTCTTTCATTTGAAAGGAAACTTTGCAATGAGAGGTCACAGGATGAAGTTAAGAGGTGACGGGCTCAGGAGTAATCTAAGGAAATACTTTTTTACAGGAAGGGTGGTAGATGCGTGGAACAGTCTCCCGGAAGAGGTGGTGGAGACAGAAACGGTGTCTGAATTCAAGAAAGCCTGAACTTTTCAAACCGATCTTGTGCTTAAGTATACATAGAAACATATAGAAACATAGATGATGGCAGAAAAGGGCTACAGCCCATCAAGTCTGCCCACTCTGCTTACCCACCCCCTGTCTATGCCCTAATGACCCAATTTCCTTATCTTGACCCTCGTAGGGATCCCACTGGGTATCCCATTTATTCTTAAAGTCTGGCACGCTGTCTGCCTCGATCACCTGCACTGGAAGCTTGTTCCAATGATCAACCACTCTCTCTGTGAAGAAATACTTTCTGGTGTCTGCAGCAGCCACTCTCTCCTCCTCTCCCTATTGGCTAAGGCTCTTAACATTTGCATCTCCTCTTCCTATAGGCTAAGGCTCTTTACACCTGCATTGTGATGTCATAGAACTTTCTGATTATAGAAACATAGAAACATGATGGCAGATAAAGGCCAAATGACCCATCATAGAAACATAGAAGATGACGGCAGAAAAGGGCTACAGCCCATCAAGTCTGCCCACTCTGCTTACCCACCCCCTGTCTATGCCCTAATGACCCAATTTCCTTATCTTGACCCTCGTAGGGATCCCACATGGGTATCCCATTTATTCTTAAAGTCTGGCACGCTGTCTGCCTCGATCACCTGCACTGGAAGCTTGTTCCAATGATCAACCACTCTCTCTGAAGAAATACTTTCTGGTGTCGCCATGAAATTTTCCGCCCCTGAGTTTGAGCGGGTGCCCTCTTGTGGCCGAGGGTCCCTTGAGAAAGAAAATATCATCTTCCACTTCGACACGTCCCGTGAGGTACTTAAATGTTTCGATCATGTCTTCCCCTCTCCCTACGTTCCTCGAGAGTGTAGAGCTTCAATTTGTTCAGTCCCTCTTCGTAGGAGAGACCCTTTGAGCCCCGAGATCATCCTGGTGGCCGTCCACTGAACCGATTCAATTCTGCGCACATCTTTACATTTACCCGTGAAAGTGTCAGTATTTGGTACATTTTCATGCACAAGTGATGTGTAAAAGCAGGTGTGCACTTATAGAATTGGACTTCATGTGTGTTTCTTCCATGGCTGGGTGAGTACCTTTTGTTTGGTCTGATTTCTGTATTTTATTGTTGCATGATCTAATTATAATAGAAAGACTCACTACTGAGCTTAATTTCATTTTCTTAAACAAACATAGGCGATAGCATTACAACATGCCATAATATTTTACAGCTTGGGTATTGATCATCAGCAGACACGAATAGAGCGGATTTTTCCTTTGCCGGGGAAAAGGGCACTACATTATTGATACAATGTTCAGTAGTTATTTTGTACACTTAATAAAATGACAAAAAAATAAAGCAGACTGCTACGATGTAAACTGATGGGATCCACAGAGAAAAATATTGAAACTAAAGACAGAAGCATCAGTGAGCAGGGTCAGCCTTGACTTGGTTCCTACACTTTGGCTTAGAAGCAGGTGGAAGTCCTCTGAAAGAAGCGGTCCCAGCCCTGAGAGGAGAGGGCCCCCTAGCGATCAAATAACAGCGACATCTACTGGTCAGGACAGGGAGTTTGTAAAGAAGCCATCTCTAAGCAACATTTTGCTGTATTGGTTCAAGCCATCATCATGGCTCAGTTAGATTATTGCAATTCTATTTACATGTGCTTGAGTAAAGGAAACCGGTTACAATTGATTCAAAATATAGCGGCCAAAATGTTTTTTGGAAAAAGGAAATTTGAACATGTATTTCCATTACTGAGGATCTTCACTGGCTCCCTGTTCATCTTAGAATTTGATTTAAATGTGCTTGTATGAAGTTCAAAATTATCCATGGTCTATTTTTGCCTATAGTCCCTCTAACATGGAATTCTCTTCGGTCTTTTGTTTCAAGGAATTCTCAGAAGTACAAACTTTCATTTCCTTCAGTGAAAGGGATAAAGCTTGTTGGTAATATCTCTCGCTCCTTTTCCTATAGGTTTACAGTGATTTGGAATGAAATTCCTAGTTATATTAGAAGAACTCTTTTCTTTGTCCAGATTTTTCGTAAATCGATGAAAACAAAAGTGGTACTAAGGAGTGTTAATTGTCTTTTGTTTAGTAATTCACATGTTAGTTAAACTGAAGTCCTATGATACGGTATATAAATCTAAGGCTTAGATTAGATTATACTTTTACTTAAAGAGTTCGGTAGCCACCAAGGTTGGATTATCCCTTTGGGAGACCCTAAGCAAAATGTGCTGGGGTTCTCATCATTATATAAATACATTTTTATACCTACACAAATATGAATGCCAATATGTTAGCATTTTCATCTAATTACATCCCATTAATGTAGGCATTTAAAATATCCCTAGATGCCAACAAGCACATTCGTAACATGTTGGCTGTGACGGGTAGGATTGCAAAGAGAAGGTGGTTCAAACACAACCATGATGCCCTTTAAAGTCTCCTGTTAGCTCACAGGTTCACATTTGCCTGACACACAAGTTTAACATAGTCTGCCCAGCACAGGGTCTAGCTCTAGCCAGAGCTGGAATAAGAGTGCACACTTCAATATATCAATGGCTTACCTCAGCCATGCAAAAACCACTCAGTCTGCTTCCCAGGGCTCTGCTTGCCCATTGCTAGGAAACTGGAAGTCTCTCTATCTGGGACCTCTCTCTCGGGAGCTCTCTTCCCCTGGGATCTTTTTTACTCACTGCACTCTGGGGCATTTACACTCCTCCCTACCTGAGGCCCACCCCTGTGACTCCGCAGAATTACCCTTCCTCCACTATGATGGCTTATTATTAGACCAAAGCCTTCTGCTGTCCAGTGGCCTATCTGCAGCCTCAGTGAGAACATGTCTGGATTTTCCTAGACGTCTGGTAATACTAAGCAGCACCAACCTATCAGTAACTACTGTATATGGATTTCATTCTCTTTTCCTTTACCACCACTCAGAACTGGGAAGGAGTGACTAACAAGACCCTGCCACACAATTGAGGGGTCTGCCGGGTAGCGGGGAGAGGCGGAGCAGAGAAAAGGATCCAATGAGCGAGGAAAGGGAGTGGTGGGTCTCTTTAAATGGGGTCATTACCTGGCATGGCCATTTTCATTGGTGCACCAGGAGGAGAGGCCACCCGCCCTCCCACCTGCCGCGCTAGCTGCCGGCGCAAACACCAGGGCTCGTCGCAGCAGGCAGGACTTGCAGGAGTAGGATTGGTGACCCAGGGGGCCATGAGATGAATGGGGGTGGGCCCATGTAGGAGGAAGGGGACTAGGATTTGTTCCACTTTAAAGTGAGGGCTCCTACCCTCGATGGCTAATGAGAAACCCCTCTTTGATGGAGGGGCACACCAGAGAAGTGACCAACGGCTTCTCCTCACTTGAATGGTGAAAGAGAGACAGGGACAGTCAACGGGGCCCGAGAAGCTTGGACGGCGGCTCGGACCAACTGGAAGTAGAGCATGGTTTGAATGACAGTGCCTACTCGTAGGCAATCAGCTATGCACTCAAAGAGTGATTAGTGATATGGGCAGAGGCCCCGTCTTTGCCCGTTCGGTGTGATAGTATGGCCCCCAGGGTATAGATTAGGACAGCTATTAGCCACTGTAGGTATTAGGACAAGAGATAAGGGCTGTGGCCCACGGGTAGAGGTTGTGAGATTAAATCCTGGCGCTGCTCCCTGTGACCCTGGACAAGTCACTTAATCCTCCAGTGCCCCCCGCTTTGAATGTCGGCTTTGAAATGCCAAAGCAACAAAAAGGCAGCATACAAGTCCCCTTCCCCTTTCATCAAGCCCAGTATCCTGTTTCCAAGTACCTGGCAAAAACCCAGAGTAGCAGCATTGCAGAGCTGAGATTGTGATGTCATAATGCCTCATTCCACCAATGCCTAAGAGCCAACCTCAGCAGTGATGTCACAATGTCCTATGCTCAGCTCATATAAGAATTACCGTACTAAGACAGACTGAAAGTGAGGCTCGCTGGTAAAGCTGTTGCTTCTGCACCCGGAGTTTGTGAGATCAAATCCCAGTGCTGCTCCCTGTGACCCTGGGCAAGTCACTTAGTCCTCCAGTGCCCACTGTTTAGAAATGCCAAAGCTATAAAAAAAAAAAAAAAAAGCAGTATACAAGTCCCCTTCTACCTAAGTAGGGGATAAGTTGCATGTTAGCGATATTTGCTGTATTGCAATCAGCCTGTCATAAACTTCTCTTAGCGGAATTACCATGGACTTGGACTGTGTTCTTCTCAGGCATGGGAAAGGAGAGGGCAGGGGGGAGAGACCCAGCTGAGGCCTCCTAAATTAGCGTCTTCTGCCGCAGACCCTGGTTTCTGAGCCGTCAAAGCAGCCGACTGTATATGTAATCTTGTATCTTAATGTTCTTTTCCTAATACCTCTTTGACAATCAGTTTAGTTGAGCAAGCATGTCATAAATTACAAGAGAATAAAAATAAACCAGGCCACGAAGGGATGGAGGATGTAAAAATAGGAAAAGAAGAGACACAATGAATAGCAAGAGAAAACCCACAAACATCATAAAAACAAGTGTAGCCCCCCCCCCCCCCTTTCTCTCTTGATCTGGCACACCACAGGCATAGTTTTATTTGAAGGCAAGGGGGGTGGCACCTTTTAGGGGCTGCCACAATTATGCATTTCTGCTGTATCTGGAATGTGTCTTTTGGGATGGGACCAGAAATGCTGGGAGGCTTTACTGCTCTCGGAGAACTCTTCGTTCTTCACGTCGACCTTTGCTGATTGCGATTTCATTCAGACAGTTATTTTTGTTCATAGAAATTCGTCTTTTTTTAAATTATGGTACCAAAAGATTGATTGAAGATAGAATTAATTGGATTAAAAAATACAAAGGTTTTTTTTTCTTTTTGCCAAAGTGATTTGTCACGCTTTAAACCCCGATTGGGTAAACAGCGGGAAGGGGTAAAACGCGGACCTCACGGACCTCGAGGATCTAAAACCGCATGTCCTTAAAAGTCCGAGGTCCGTGCATTGACAAGTCCGCCTTCGCTCTCCCTGCAGCTCAGC
Source organism: Geotrypetes seraphini (assembly GCF_902459505.1). Classification (NCBI taxonomy): domain Eukaryota; kingdom Metazoa; phylum Chordata; class Amphibia; order Gymnophiona; family Dermophiidae; genus Geotrypetes; species Geotrypetes seraphini. The sequence continues at coordinate 12,083,960 of NC_047089.1, read as the reverse complement.
TCAGGCCCCCGGCTCCCTCGCGGACCTCACGGATCTGAACTGCACGTCACATCCTTAAAAATCCGAGGTCGGCGCCACTTTTAGTCTGGCTCTGACAGAGCTCTATGACGATTTAACTCTGACGGATCCTAATGCTTTTCCCTCCCTATGCTAGGATCCGTCACAGTTAAATGGTCATAGAGCTCTGTCAGAGCCAGAGAACTAAAAGTGGCGCGGACCTCAAAAGTGGCGCGGACCTCGGATTTTTAAGGACGTGCAGTTTTAGATCCGCGAGGTCCATAAGGTCTGTGAGGTCAGCGTTTTACCCCTTCCGGTAAACAGCTCCAGGTTCTGAGGCTTTTTTCCCCTTACGGCAGTTCTTAAGATGAACGAGGTAGTAGGAAAATAAATTTACCCTCAACATATCACGATTTACTAGTGGGATATATTTAATGGTGTGCTACCTGGATTAGAACCACAAGACTGGATTACTGCTTTTTGTTAAGCGAAAGGCAGACAAATCTTGAAACACCGATTCAAAAAAAAATTTTTTCTATGTAGCAGAACAGAGTGGAAGATTTTGGTCTTGTAACCAAATTTAGGGACTGTTCTTCCGAAGGCAGAAAACTAAGTCACCTCCATTCCCTATTTTGCTTCATTAACTCCCTCCTTTACAAAGCCGTGCTAGCATTTTTAGCGCAGGCCGCAGCGGTAAGAATTCCTATGAACGTCGGAGTTTTTACTAGAGAATGACACAAGGACAAATTTTTCCTCGTCCCCACAAGAATGTAATCCCAATCCCGTCCCCGCGAGTTTGGTCACTCCCTGTCCCTGCCCCATTCCTGTAAGTTTCAAGTTTCAAGTTTCAAGTTTAATATTTATTTGATTAATCGCCTTGTCAGTATTCAAGGCGATTTACACATGAATAAAAGTTACAGAATAAAAAGAATTTTAAAACAATTTAAAAACTGACTAGACACAGACGATAACTAGACTAACTGGAAACAAAAGGAAGGTAGGGGAAGAAGTTACAATGTAATTGAGCAGAGTGGGAAGCCAAAAATGGAAAACACAAAAGGATGGGATGAAAAATAGTTGAATGCGTGGAATGTGTGGAGAAAAAACAGTTAGGTCCAAAATTTTATTGAATATTGATTAAAAGGAACCAATGATATTAGATTACAAAAGCATCGTTAAATAAGAAAGTTTTCAGTTTATTTTTAAATTTTTCTAAATTGATTTCTTCACGTAAATAGATGGGGAGAGAGTTCCAAGTTTGGGGTGCTGTCACTGAGAAAATATACTGCCGGCGTGTATTTATTATTTTTAATGAGGGAATCATTAGTAAATGCTGCTGGTCTGATCTTAGGGTTTTATTGGAGGAATAAGGGATTAATAATTTATGAATAAAGGCCGGAGTTTTAAACAGAAGAGATTTAAATGTGAGCAAACAAAGTTTGTACGTTATTCTGTGGGCTACTGGAAGCCAGTGAGCTTCCTTAAGAAGAGGAGTTATATGGTCGAATTTTTTAGCTTTTGTAATAAGTCTGATGGCTGTATTCTCTACCTTAACCGCACAAACCTCGAACACTTATGATTTTAAAGTGTTCGAGGCTTGTGCAGGTGAGGATGAAGCTTAAGCATTGGTGGAATGAGGCATTATGACATCACAATCTGAGCTCTAGAATGTTGCTACTTAGGATTTGAAAGCGTTTGAGGCTTGTGCAGATGAGGACGGAGCTTAGGCATTGGTGGAATGAGGCATTTTGACATCACAATCTGAGCTCTAGAATGTTGCTACTTAGGATTTGAAAGCGTTTGAGGCTTGTGCAGATGAGGACGGAGCTTGCAGGAATGGGGCAGGGACAGGAAAAGAACTCATGGAGACGGGATGGGAAAATGAGTTCCCGCAGGGACAGGGAAAAATATGTCCCTGTGTTATTCTTTAGTTCTTACCATCGCGGCTGGCGCTAAAAACGCTGATATTGAATGTGTATTAATTTGTCATCAAGGCACAACATTCTCACTTGCTCTGGTGAAATTTTCATGGAACATTGCTATTCCACTAGGTGGCAGCAGAAGTGAAGCAATCTCCAAGACCAGGAACTAGCAACCGACTGCAACCCACCATTTCTGCTTTCTCCAATCTATTTTTTTTCCATCATAATCAATGATCTTCTGCAACCTCTTACCTTTCATTTTTCCCTTTAATTGTTCTTCTTTCCTAGCACAAATTCTATTTCTTCCCTTATCTCTTTCGTGTCATGTTAGTCCGTCTGTTTTCATTTATGACTTTTTTTAAAAAAAATTGATGTTTACTACCCCCCCTTTTTTTTTTTACTTGTAACTCACTTAGAAGTCCAGATAAGCGATTGTATCACATTTTTTAAATAAAACTTGAAACATTAATAGGAACATAGTAAATGACGGCAGATAAAGAGCTGTGTGGTCCAATCCAGTCTGCCCAACGGCTACATGCGTTTTTGAGGCAATGTTAAACCAGTAATTATTCATTTTATATCCTAAGTTCCACTATTAGATGTCATTCTGCTCTTCCCTGAGATAGTCAAGACCTCTGGCTATAATAAAAATAGAATTGGAATCACAACAAGCATAGAAACAAACCACATTGTCAGTTTATAGCAGTGGTCTCAAACTCAAACCCTTTGGAGGGCCACATTTTGGATTTGTAGGTACTTGGAGGGCCGCAGAAAAAATAGGTAATGTCTTATTACAGAAATGACTCTTCACAGTTTCTAAATCTTTCCTTTTGGCTACGTCTTAATAATAATATTGCAATTTATAGCTAAAGAGACATAAGATCAAGAAACTGTTTTATTTTACTTTTGTGATTATGATAAACAGACCGAGGGCCTCAAAATAGGACCTGGCGGGACGCATGTGGCTCCCGGGCCGCGAGTTTGAGACCACTGGTTTATAGGGTTGATTTTGTAGAGCATCTAATGAGACATTGAGACATCCAGGCTGGCAGGTGCATAATTCCCCCAGTACTTCACAAAACGTTTGCTGAATGCAGAATCTTTTTCAAATACGTACGAGGAAACTGGGAACAGTTGTGCGCATGTCCAAAAACAGAAAGCGCAGTGTCACCTGGGCCTTTAAACAGGGATGGGCAGATTTTTACAACCTGCGAGGGTAATTATCTAAAGGAGAGGAGCTCCATCCCCTTTATCATCTTGGTCGCTCTTCTTTGAACCTTTTCTAGAGCCACTATATCTTTTTTGAGATAAGGAGACCAGAATTGAACGCAATACTCCAGACGAGGTCGCACCATGGAGCGATACATGGGCATTATAATATTCTTAGTCTTGTTAACCATCCCTTTTTTAATTATTCCTAGCATCCTGTTTGCTTTTTTGGCCGCCGCCACCCATTGGGCGGAAGGTTTCATCGTACTGTCTACGATGATACCCAGTCCCAGATCCTTTTCTTGGGCGCTAATCCCCAAGGCGGGCCCCAGCATCCGGTAACTGTGATTCAGGTTATTCTTCCCAATGTGCATCACTTTGTATTTGTCCACATTCAATTTCATCTGCCACTTCGACGCCCAGTCTTCCAATCTCCTAAAGTCCACCTGCAAGTTTTCACAATCCGCAAGCGTTTTCACAACTTTGAACAGTTTAGCGTCATCGGCAAATTGAATCACCCCGCTCGTCGTTCCAATGTCGCAAGGAACACGTTGGAAGTTGTTTATCGCGGCGGTGAACAACTAGAGCAGGGGTGTCAAAGTCCCTCCTCGAGGGCCGCCATCCAGTCGGGTTTTCAGGATTTCCCCAATGAATATGCATGAGATCCATTTGCATGCACTACTTTCATTGTACGCTAATGGATCTCATGCATGTTCACTGGGGAAATCCTGAAAACCAGACTGGATTGTGGCCCTCGATGAGGGACTTTGACACCCCTGAACTAGAGGCACGGGAAAGAGAAGGGGAGGCTCGCTATTCCCCCTCCCCCCTCCCCCGCTCTCCCTTATTATGCCACTGAGTGGAACTCAATTCAGTATTATAGCCAGAATATAAACTTTCTTAAGGCTATGAAAACACCTTGTACAATTTTACCCAACCCTCAGTGGCACCACTCAGGACTCAAACTTCTCATTGTCCTAAGCTTGTCTCATTGTCACAGCGTGGAGTGGACACCTAGGCATCTTTACTATTTCCATCAACCCAGCAGGATAGCAATACAGAAGACAGACTATAAAAACACTGCCACAGATCTCTACGATAATTCAGGGATTGAGCCTTGAAAAAGCAAGCGAGGTGAAACATGGCGGCTTTGACATCCCTTACTAGTGCTGACATCTCTAACCAAGAAGACAGCCATATTTTAAGCTAAGTATTTTCCTTTATAAGAAAATATTAAATAGAAATACAAATAAGATTGAGCTCTACTAAACAGTAAACAGACCCGATGACGAGCTGACACATAAAGCTTAGGACAATGAGAAGTTTGAGTCCTGAGTGGTGCCACTGAGGGTTGGGTAAAATTGTACAAGGTGTTTTCATAGCCTTAAGAAAGTTTATATTCTGGCTATAATATTGAATTGAATGAATTGGCACCTTGGTAAAAATCAAAAATTAGTGCATTGACTTGATTTACTGAGTGGAACTCATGCACAGACAAATGCAGTCACTTAAACTGCTCAAATGCAGCCTATCCAGTAATGAGTTCCACAAGCTTGAACCTCGTACAGAGAAGGCAGCTTGGCTGGTTGTTGCATAATGTCCTGTATCTACCTTGAGTCTCACAGCTCTTTCTGACTAGAGGTCTGCACAGGAATGGGGATCGTGGGAATCCCGCAACCCAAGGGACTTCCAAGGGGACCTCCCCTCTGGCCCACAGGACTCCCATGGGGACCCCCCTCTAGCCAACAGGATTCCCACAGGGATGGAAGGCTTTGGAAGCAGGGTTCGTCCATATAATATAATGGACACGTCAGCCTTAGTAAAAGAGGGGGTTTATAAGTTAATTACCTGAACAGAAAACAAAAAAAAGGGTTCCACCAAAGAGATTCCACAAGGAAAACAGCAGCGCAAACACAAAAGAAACTGTGGAATTGATGATCCTGTCAGAAGTAATTGCTGCTTTTTTATGGGGACGGGCGGGGATGGAGGCAATTCCTTGCGGGGATGGGTGGGGACAGAGAGGATCCTGACGGGGATGGCTGGGGATGGAGAGGATCCTGGTGGGGACGGGTGGAGATGGAGAGGATTCTGGCGGGGACGAGTGGGGACAGAGAGGATCCTGGCAGGGACGGGTGGGGACGGAGTGGATCCTGACGGGAAGGGTGAGGACGGAGAGGATCCTGACGGGGACGAGTGGGGACGGAGAGGATCCTGACGGGGACGAGTGGGGACGGGGAGGATCTTGGCGGGGACAGGTGGGGATGGAGAGGATCCTGGCGGGGACGGGTGGGGACGGAGAGGATCCTGGCAGGGATGGAGAGGATCCTGATGGGGTCGAGTGGGGACGGAGAGGGTCCTGATGGGGATGGGTGGGATTTCTGTCCCCACGCTGATCTGCTGAGCATGTACAGTATATAGAAGAAATATAACACAGGAGAGTCAAATCCACAAACACAAGATCGCAAGCCAAGGAGTGGAAATGTCCAAAACAGACTGGTGGACTCAAAGATTATCAAACAGGTAACTCAGTGTCTCGACATGTACGTTTCGGCCAAGATGGCCTGCCTCAGGAGTCTTTTGTTTGGGGAAGGGGTAAAATGCGGACCTGATGGACCTCGCGGATCTAAACCTGCACGGTCTTAAAAATCTGAGGTCCGTGTCCGTGCCACTTGTAGTTTCTGTCTCTGACGGACCTCGATGAGATTTTAGCGCTGACGGATCCATCTCAGCATAGGGAGGGAAAACTATTAGGATCCGTCAGCGCTAAAATCTCATCGAGGTCTGTCAGAGCCAGAGACTAGTGCTGGAGCGGCGGAGCAGAAGCCAAGAGAGCGGGGACATAGGTTTGGGATGTGCGTTATGGAAAAGAAGTCTCCAAACGTAGCTGGGTGCTGCCGGGGGTCAGTCTGAGGATCGCAGGCATGAGGCAGAGCCTCGGCTGCTTTCCTTCCTCTGAATTGCTCGATGTACCCCTCTGCTCTGCCTTTCTTGGGGAAGGGGTAAAACGCGGGCCTCGATGTCTGACAGACCTCTATGAGAGTTTAGCACTGACGGATCCTAATACTTTTCCCTTCCTATGCTGAGACGGACCCGTCAGCGCTAAAATCTCATAGAGGTCTGTCAGAGACTGAAACTACAAGTGGCACAGACACGGACCTCAGATTTTTAAGGCCATGCAAGTTTAGATCCGCGAGGTCTGTCAGGTCCGCGTTTTACCCCTTCCCTTTTGTTTGTTTAAGAGGTCCTCTGAAATACTTTAAATCTTCGGTTTTGAAAAGTATTCTTACTGTTTATGATTTATGATCTCTCTCTCACTTTTCCAACAAGACAATTGAAGAGGAAAAATAAAGCACAATTTCTTCTCTGGCTTTTGCTTTTCTCCTCCCACTTTCCAAATATTTGTGACTCTGCAGAGGTTCCAAAATTTCCACTCCTTGGCTTGCGAGCATGTATTTAGACAATACCTAACTGACTGAGCCGTGCCATCAAATAATTTTCATACTGCAGTAGCTTTACTGGGGGGAGGATTCTCCAAACTTGCCGATTGTCAGGACGGCTCACCGGGGTCTTTCCTGAGCTTCCTGGTAGACTCCGACTCTGCCGTGCAAATGCATTACAGCGAGCTCATAAATATTAAATTGGTAGTACAATGGGCTCATCAATATTTAAAAGAGCACTCCAAGTGATTTTCTAATGATTAATCTTTGGACTAAAGAAATTCGATTATGTATCACCCTACTACCGGCAGTTACATTGACTACCGATGGAAGCACGCATAAAGTTTAAATTCGCCTGCTTCTGCTTTAAAGCGCTAAACGGACTTGCCCCTAAATACATAATTGACCTTTTCTCCTTCTCTGCCAACAGACACAAGAGAAGCTCTCATTCCTACTTCGTTTCCCCCCCCCCCCAGTTAGAGGTTATAAACTGAAAAAACACCATGAACACCTTCTCTCACATCAAGCAGCATCGTGGGTTAAAGACCTAGATCAACTGCTTTCGCCCACTACTTATGAGGAATTCAGAAAATGTCCAAAAACTCAACTGTTTCTAAAGTATCTGGACAACTGACCCACTAATCTTCTTTCTCCTCCATAGTGATTCCTCTGTCCTATTAATCTCTTTCTCCTCAACAACGCTTTTCCGGTCCTATTAACTCTCCTCTTCCCCCCTCTTAAATTCAATCAATTTGTACCTCGCTTAATCTATTGTAAACCGCATAGAACTTAACGGTATTACAGTATATAAACTGTTATTATTAATATGATAAGAATAGTCTTACTGGGTCAGACCAATGATCCATCAGCTCACGGTGGCCAATCCAGGTCACTAGTACCTGGCCAAAACTCAAAGAGTAGCAACATTCCAGCATCTCAAAGAATAACAAGATTCCGGAACCCCAATGAGAGCAACATTCCAGAGCTGAGATTGTGATGTCATAATGCCTCAGTCCAGAGAGCCTCAGAGCCAACCTCAGCAGTGATGTCACAATGGCATCATTGTCCTATACTTGGCACAGATAAGAACATAAGAACTCAATTGTTCCTAAAGTATCTGGACAACTGACCCACTCATCTTCTTTCTCCTCCATAGTGATTCCTCTGTCCTATTAATCTCTTTCTCCTCAACAACGCTTTTCCGGTCCTATTAACTCTCCTCTTCCCCCCTCTTAAATTCAATCAATTTGTACCTCGCTTAATCTATTGTAAACTGCATAGAACTTAATGGTATTACGGTATATAAACTGTTATTATTATTATTATTATTATAAGAATAGTCTTACTGGGTCAGACCAATGATCCATCAGCTCACGGTGGCCAATCCAGGTCATTAGTACCTGGCCAAAACTCAAAGAGTAGCAACATTCCAGCATCTCAAAGAATAACAAGATTCCGGAACCCCAATGAGAGCAACATTCCAGAGCTGAGATTGTGATGTCATAATGCCTCAGTCCAGAGAGCCTCAGAGCCAACCTCAGCAGTGATGTCACAATGGCATCATTGTCCTATACTTGGCACAGATAAGAACATAAGAACTCAATTGTTCCTAAAGTATCTGGACAACTGACCCACTCATCTTCTTTCTCCTCCATAGTGATTCCTCTGTCCTATTAATCTCTTTCTCCTCAACAACGCTTTTCCGGTCCTATTAACTCTCCTCTTCCCCCCTCTTAAATTCAATCAATTTGTACCTCGCTTAATCTATTGTAAACTGCATAGAACTTAATGGTATTACGGTATATAAACTGTTATTATTATTATTATTATTATAAGAATAGTCTTACTGGGTCAGACCAATGATCCATCAGCTCACGGTGGCCAATCCAGGTCACTAGTACCTGGCCAAAACTCAAAGAGTAGCAACATTCCAGCATCTCAAAGAATAACAAGATTCCGGAACCCCAATGAGAGCAACATTCCAGAGCTGAGATTGTGATGTCATAATGCCTCATTCCAGAGTACCTCAGAGCCAACCTCAGCAGTGATGTCACAATGGCTTCATTGTCCTATACTTGGCACAGATAAGAACATAAGAACTCAATTGTTCCTAAAGTATCTGGACAACTGACCCACTCATCTTCTTTCTCCTCCATAGTGATTCCTCTGTCCTATTAATCTCTTTCTCCTCAACAACGCTTTTCCGGTCCTATTAACTCTCCTCTTCCCCCCTCTTAAATTCAATCAATTTGTACCTCGCTTAATCTATTGTAAACCGCATAGAACTTAACAGTATTGCGGTATATAAACTGTTATTATTATTATTATTCCCCGAGTGCAGCACCGGCTGGTCTAGGGGTGCCGGTACTGTGCAAAGCGCATTTCAGGCATGTGTTTCTGGCTCATTGTAAAAAAATTTTTAAATACACCATTCACAGAAATTATAGTAGTTTTGGAGGGGGGGGGGAAGACCTCAAAAGCACACTTCTGTAATGTAATGTAATGTAATGTAATTTATTTCTTATATACCGCTACATCCGTTAGGTTCTAAGCGGTTTACAGAAAATATACATTAAGATTAGAAATAAGAAAGGTACTTGAAAAATTCCCTTACTGTCCCGAAGGCTCACAATCTAACTAAAGTACCTGGAGGGTAATAGAGAAGTGAAAAGTAGAGTTAGAGGAAAAATAAAAATAAAATAAACATTTTAACAAGACAGCATTGATCTAAATACTTTGGAAGGTAGAAGAGAGGAGAGAAAGGAATAGAAGCAGAAGGGGGAGCCGTTGAACAGTAGAATTCTGGAGAAATTTAAATGATAGAAATAGAACAAAACAAAGACAAAAGGCAAAACAATAGATAAGATTAAAGATAAATCATAAGCTGGAAAGAAAAATAAAATAAAACTTTGTCTTCAATCCACGGTTTCAGCGTCAGTGATGAAGTGGAGCAAGTAAGTTTAGGAGGAGCGATTGACGTTTCCAGAAAGGGCTTCTGGAGTGTTTGTATTAAAAGCGTGTCTTATGCGCGCTTGTTGGAATCAACCGCCAAACAATCTCGTTCTTCAACTCCAGGAGCCAGAAGTCAACATGAAAAGGAAACCGCTGTAAAAGGGATGGGCTTTTATCTCTTTTGTGACACGAGCGCCTAAAGGCTACAGCCGCGTGTCTCGCGCACCTATGACGCGACATGTGCATATGTTATGCCCCAATAAGGCACGCACATGATATGTGTGCGCGCATGTACACCTCTCACCGTGGTCTATTCTATACATGTGCCGATCGCTTTCACCAGAGAGTCTTCTCATGCAGATTGGGTGACCTTCCATGAACCTCATTTGCATGTGCAGATTTTTGAGAATAATCTAATCTAGTCATCAATTTATATAGCGGGTCATCTCCCAACGGAGCTCGACTCGGTTCACGTGTAATTAAGACTAGAAGCACATAAGAAAGAGAGCGTAAAAGAAAAACAAAACAAAACCTGGATTATCGTCAATTCTTTGATACTATAGTTAAGCCATTTACATTTTGGGTAAACAGCAGAGTTTTCAGGGCTTTACGAAATTGTTGTAGCCTTGTCTATCAGTCTAATGGAGTCAGGAAGTCCATTCCACATCTCTACCAGCTTGGAGGCAAAGGATTGACTAAGCTTTCCTATAGATTTAATACCCTTAAAAGAAGGGAAAGATAGTCTTTTTGAAATTGTTTCACTTACGGCCGTGACAGCGGCCTGTTGGATTTTACCACCAATATTAGAGAAGTTTCAAGTTTCAAGTTTATTAGGTTGCTTGTTGAATCGCTTAATCAGATTTCTAAGCGATGTACAATAAAATATACACATAAGAAAACGAAAACATTACATACAATTTATCAATTATAACAAAAACAAAGGGAAAGAGGAAGAGAAATACATTTTTTATAGTAAAGAAAGAACATAAAGGGAAAACACATAAGGAAATTAAAAAATGAGTAAAAAATAATTAACTAGAGTAACACTGTATAATAAAATTTAATTAATTTGCAAATGCATCTTTAAACAAGAAGGTTTTTAATTCGCTTTTAAATTTCCCAAACACTTTCTCCTCCCGTAAAAACATAGGAAGCGCATTCCAGATCTGGGGAGCTGTACATGAGAAGATAAATTGTCTTCTTGTGCCGATTACTTTTAACGTAGGAATTGATAAAAGATTCCGTTCACTAGATCTTAAAGTTCTTTTAACAGAATATGGAATAAGTAGTCTGAATAAAAATGCTGGAGTCTTATTTTCTAATGTTTTAAAGATAATAGTACATAATTTGTGTGTAATTCTGTGTATGACTGGAAGCCAATGAGCCTTTTTAAGGAGTGGTGTCACATGATCGAATTTTTTAGATTTTGTTATTAATTTAATAGAAGCATTTTGAATAATTTGTAAACGTTTAATTTCTTGTAACGTAATTCCTGTAAATAATGAATCCTCCCCTGAAACTGGCTGGTTGTTTCAATGTGTATATAACACATAAGAACATAAGAACATAAGCAATGTCTCTGCTGGGTCAGACCTGGGCTTCATCGTGCCCAGCAGTCCGCTCACGCGGTGGCCCAACAGGTCCAGGACCTGTGCAGTAATCCTCTGTCTATACCCCTCTATCCCCTTTTCCAGCAGGAAATTGTCCAATCCTTTCTTGAACCCCAGTACCGTACTCTGCCCTATTACGCCCTCTGGAAGCGCATTCCAGGTGTCCACCACACGCTGGGTAAAGAAGAACTTCCTAGCATTCGTTTTGAATCTGTCCCCTTTCAGTTTTTCCAAATGCCCTCTTGTTCTTTTATTTTTTCAAAAGTTTGAAGAATTTGTCCCTCTCTACTCTCTCTATGCCCTTCATGATCTTGTAAGTCTCTATCATATCCCCTCTAAGTCTCCTCTTCTCCAGGGAAAAGAGCCCCAGTTTCTCCAATCTTTCTCTATCTGTCTCTCTCTATTTCTGTCTCTCTCTCTCTTTCTTTCTATCTCTCTCTCTATATATTTCTCTCTGTCTCCATTTCTCTCTCTCTTTCTGTCCCTCTCTACTCTCTCTATGCCCTTCATGATCTTATAAGTCTCTATCATATCCCCTCTAAGTCTCCTCTTCTCCAGGGAAAAGAGCCCCAGTTTCTCCAATCTTTCTCTATCTCTCTCTGTCTCCCTTTCTCTCTCTCTCTTTCTGTCCCTCTACACTCTCTCTATGCCCTTCATGATCTTGTAAGTCTCTATCATATCCCCTCTAAGTCTCCTCTTCTCCAGGGAAAAGAGCCCCAGTTTCTCCAATCTTTCTCTATCTGTCTCTCTCTATTTCTGTCTCTCTCTCTCTTTCTTTCTATCTCTCTCTATATATATTTCTCTCTGTCTCCATTTCTCTCTCTCTTTCTGTCCCTCTCTACTCTCTCTATGCCCTTCATGATCTTATAAGTCTCTATCATATCCCCTCTAAGTCTCCTCTTCTCCAGGGAAAAGAGCCCCAGTTTCTCCAATCTTTCTCTATCTCTCTCTGTCTCCCTTTCTCTCTCTCTCTTTCTGTCCCTCTCCACTCTCTCTATGCCCTTCATGATCTTGTAAGTCTCTATCATATCCCCTCTAAATCTCCTCTTCTCCAGGGAAAAGAGTCCCAGTTTCTCCAATCTTTCTCTATCTGTCTCTCTCTATTTCTGTCTCTCTCTCTTTCTTTCCATCTCTCTCTCTCTCTCTATTTCTCTCTGTCTCCATTTCTCTCTCTCTTTCTGTCCCTCTCCACTCTCTCTATGCCCTTCATGATCTTATAAGTCTCTATCATATCCCCTCTAAGTCTCCTCTTCTCCAGGGAAAAGAGTCCCAGTTTCTCCAATCTTTCTCTATCTGTCTCTCTCTATTTCTGTCTCTCTCTCTTTCTTTCCATCTCTCTCTCTCTCTCTATTTCTCTCTGTCTCCATTTCTCTCTCTCTTTCTGTCCCTCTCTACTCTCTCTATGCCCTTCATGATCTTATAAGTCTCTATCATATCCCCTCTAAGTCTCCTCTTCTCCAGGGAAAAGAGCCCCAGTTTCTCCAATCTTTCTCTATCTCTCTCTGTCTCCCTTTCTCTCTCTCTCTTTCTGTCCCTCTACACTCTCTCTATGCCCTTCATGATCTTGTAAGTCTCTATCATATCCCCTCTAAGTCTCCTCTTCTCCAGGGAAAAGAGTCCCAGTTCCTCCAGTCTTTCTCTGTCTTATCTCTCTCTATTTCTGTGTCTCTTCCTTTCTCTCTCTCTTTCTTTCTTTCCATCTCTCTCTCTCTCTCTATTTCTCTCTGTCTCCATTTCTCTCTCTCTTTCTGTCCCTCTCTACGCCCTTCATGATCTTGTAAGTCTCTATCATATCCCCTCTAAGTCTCCTCTTCTCCAGGGAAAAGAGCCCCAGTTTCTCCAATCTTTCTCTATCTGTCTCTCTCTATTTCTGTCTCTCTCTCTCTCTTTCTTTCTATCTCTCTCTATATATATTTCTCTCTGTCTCCATTTCTCTCTCTCTTTCTGTCCCTCTCTACTCTCTCTATGCCCTTCATGATCTTATAAGTCTCTATCATATCCCCTCTAAGTCTCCTCTTCTCCCTGAGATATTTCCTCAAAATATCTTTATATCCGCTTTCTTAAAAGTGACATACAGGGCTCCTTTTACTAAGCTGCGTTAGCGTTTTTAGCGCACGCAGCATTTTAGTGCACACTAAACCCATGCTACGCGGCTAGAACAAACGCCAGCTCAATGCTGGCGTTAGTGTCTAGCGCGCGGGGCAATTTAGCACGTGCTATTCCGCGCATTAATGCCCTAACGCGGCTTAGTAAAAAGAGCCCATAAATGTGGTATATAAATAGAGTGCTCCCCTTGCCCCTCCACCCATGTCAATCTGACCTCCCTACTGCTCCTCCCAAATTAAAGCCCCACCCTTCTTATCAAGCTGCGCTGCTGAGCGGCACAGGCTAAATGCTGAGTCACCCATTCTAATCCTATGGGTGGCGCAGCATTTAGCTTATACCGCTCAGCAACGCAGCTTGCTAAAAGGTGGGGGGGGGAGGTTAAAAGTTAAACTATGTTTATATTTTCAAAATAAATGTTTTATTTGCCGTTTTGAGGCTTGTCTCCAGTACATGCAGCTGTGGATCAAATCAGACCCAAGAAGTCTGGATAACGTTTGTTAAAATGATGCACCAAAGTTAACAACATCTTTTCCAGACTGTCAATCAAGGTGAAAGAATCCAGAGATCTCAGGAGTATGGATTTTTTTATTTTTTTTTTTTACAGCAAAGCTTGATAAAAATGTAAAAGAAATAAAAATTGTGTCCAGTAACCTAGCAACTACAGCGAGTGATACGTTCTGTTGGCGCTATCTTCCAACTCGTGACAACAAACAGAAAAAAGTAGATGAATCCCAGATGCAGACATTAAGCTAACGGCAGACTTGAAGTTTGTGTTTTTCATGGTATGAGTTTGTATATATTGTCTGAGATATAATGGGCTGAAATTGTGCAATATTAGAGCAATCTTTCCTGTTTTTGATACAGAAATGCCCGTTTGAGCAGGTAAGTAGCTGATCCAAATGGTGGCACCAGGGACAGTAGTTGTCATCCTGCGGGACGAAGACATGGCCGCTTGACACTACACTTCTCCCGCAGTATTCGCTGTGATAGGGGATTAACAGAACCGCAAATAACTTTTTCATATGTTATTCTCTGTTTTCTATTAAAAACCATCGTGAATAGGGTGAAACCGCAAATAACATGGTGGGGAACATAAGAACATAAGAACTGCCATCTCCGGATCAGACCCATGGTCCATCGAGTCCGGCGATCCGCACACGCGGAGGCCCAGTCAGGTATACACCTGATGTAGTTTTAGTCACCCATATCCCTCTATGCCTCTCATAAGGAGATGTGCATCTAATTTGCCTTTGAATCCCAGCACAGTGGATTCCTTAATAACCTCCTTTGGGAGAGCATTCCAGGCGTCTACCACTCGCTGCGTAAAACAGTACTTCCTGACATTTGTCCTGGACTTGTCCCCCCTTAGCTTCAAACCATGTCCTCTTGTCCTTGTCGCGTTGGACAATGTAAATAATTTATTTTCCTGCTCTATTTTATCGATGCCTTTCAGCATTTTGAACGTCTCGATCATGTCCCCTCGCAGCCTCCTCTTCTCAAGGGAGAACAGTCCCAGTTTCTTGAGTCGTTCCTCATATTCCAAGCTCTCCATACCTCTTATTAGCTTTGTTGCTCGTCTCTGCACCCTCTCCAGCAGTTTTATATTCTTCTTTAGGTTGGGAGACCAATGTTGGACACAGTATTCCAAGTGTGGTCTGACCATTGCTCTATAAAGCGGCATTATGACTTTCTCCGATCTACTCGTGATTCCTTTCTTTATCATGCCCAACATTCTGTTTGCTTTCTTTGCCGCTGCCGCGCATTGTGCCGACGGCTTCAGGGTCCTATCTATCAGTACACCCAGGTCCTTTTCTTGTTCGCTCTTACCCAGAGTTGCGCCTGACATTCTATACTCATGTTCCTTATTCTTGCTACCTAAATGCATTACTTTGCATTTCTCCACGTTGAACTTCATCTGCCATTGCTCTGCCCATTTCTCTAACTGATACAAGTCGCTCTGGAGTTCCTCGCTATCCTCCTGCGATCTGATTGCCCGGCATAGCTTTGTGTCGTCTGCAAACTTAATGATCTCACTGGATACTCCTTCTTCCAGGTCATTGATGTAAATATTAAATAGGATCGGCCCAAGAACCGAGCCCTGGGGCACACCACTAGTCACTTTCTCCCAGTCTGAGAACTTCCCATTTATGCCCACTCTCTGCTTTCTGTTTTCCAGCCATTTGCCTATCCACCTGTGTATATCTCCCTCTATACCATGGTTTTGTAGTTTCCTGAGAAGTCTTTCATGTGGAACTTTGTCGAACGCCTTCTGGAAGTCCAAATATATTATGTCCACCGGCATTCCACTATCAATTTGCTTGTTCACGGTCTCAAAAAATTGAAGTAAATTCGTTAAACATGATTTCCCTTTCCTGAACCCATGTTGACTGGGTTTCATCAAGTCGTGTGTATCTAGGTGCCGGACTATGCTATCCTTGATCAGTGCTTCAACCATCTTTCCAGGGACAGACGTAAGGCTCACAGGTCTGTAGTTGCCCGGTTCCCCTCTCGATCCTTTTTTGAAAATTGGCGTGACGTTCGCTATCTTCCAGTCTTCTGGTATCTGTCCAGTTCTGATTGTCAGATTGGCAAGTTTTTGCAATAGCTCTCCGATTTCAACCTTCAGTTCCTTTAAAACTCTCGGGTGAATTCGGGAGACATGGCCTGTTCCTGAAGGAGAGGCAAAACACGGTGAAGAAAGTGCCGGGAATCAGAGATTTTTCTCTGTAAACGCTTGGAATCAGCGATTTCTCTATGCAAGCTGAGGTAATTTGGGGGGAGGAGCCAGCAAGCTAAAAAACCGTGAATAATCGAAACCGCGATTGCTGAAACCGCAAATACGGAGGGAGAAGTGTATAAATAATGCACAAGAAACAGACATGCGTGGCGAGAAAATTCTGGAGCAAGAAATCATGGTAAGTGAGTAGATATGGAATTAACTTCAGAAAATATTCCTTCACAGAAAGCGTACTGCCAGCACAGAGGAGAGGAATCGATGTAGGTCAGGCACTGAATCCTGAAGGAGACAGAACTACAGGTCCTGACAAAAAATCCTTTATTGACTAACCTGACCCAGCCGTGTTTCAGCAGAATGCCTGCATCTGATCTCAGTGGGAAACAAATGTCTGTGTGTGATCACTTGAGCGACTGGAGGGACGGATGCTTCATAAAATGCAGAGCGGTTAGTGAAAAGATTGAAAGAAAATCTTGTTTCTTCACCTAAACATAGTAACATAGTAGATGACGGCAGATAAAGACCCGAATGGTCCATCCAGTCTGCCCAACCTGATTCAATTTAAATTATTATTATTATTATTTTTTTTTTCTTCTTAGCTATTTCTGGGCGAGAATCCAAAGCTTTTCCCGGTACTGTGCTTGGGTTCCAACTGCCGAAATCTCTGTTAAGACTTACTCCAGCCCATCTACACCCTCTACACCTATTCTGCACTCTCAATCAAATCTCTCAACTCTTTGTACTCTGTCCCTGAAAGGTTCCTCGCTTCGTTCTACACTGCTTTTCCCTCATGAATCAGAGATCCCTGTAGATCGCACAGGATAAGATAGTCACTTCTTGGTCTCTCCACTCCCCTTTCCATTGCAAATGCAAGCAGTGTCTCACTTCCGGCTCACCACACAATTGTTTCCGACGTATTCACCTTTATAGGACCCCCAGGGACCCCTGAAGAAGACTTTTTGTCGAAACGCGGACCGTGTTGGGTCCTGTATCCCTAGCGGACTAGGTCCTTTAAGGCTCTTATGTGGATGGAATTATTTTATGTGGATGATTTTAGTGTACCTTTGGAACTTTGACACTTTCAAATAAAGTCCATTTAGGAACATCGTCACTCCACAGAGTTTTTTTTTGTTTTCTCCACTCTCTCGGGGCATTTTAAGTTGCGTTCCCTCTCATGAACTGAGCATGTGCAAAACGTGAGCACACACGCAAGGTTGCCAGGGTCAGCAGCTGGATCTTTGGACACCCAATGCCACAAAGTTCAGGTCTTCCACAGAGGATCTGCCAGCAAGGCTTGGAGATCCCTCCCAACTGAAAAAAAAAGATGTGTGGGCTGGGCCTCTGCCCACCCAGGCCCACTCTTGGCTACACCGCTGATATATAGAACAGTGTTTAGAAAGATTTTCAGCATTTATGTGTGTTCCGCCACTAATTTCTGTCAAGTGGGATGATCAGTGACACTCAGAAAAGCACACAGACAATATGAAGCATAAACAATAACACTTTATTATACATATATAAAAATTAAATATAAAATATCATCACCTTGACCCCATATAACGACCATCTTCACCATTGGGAATCCGTGCAATAGATAGATGGGTGGACCAAAGGACTGTCCCTTTAGACGTTGTGGCTTCTCCCTACAGACATCATGGATTCTGATGTCAGGGTCAGAATCCCGGTCTTATATAGGATGCACACTGCGGAGTTCATAGTAAAAGCATAAACAGCTGGTCCTGCTGTTACAATTAGTCCTACTCTTTTGTTCTGTGTTTTGACAACACCCAGGTCAGGATGTCAGAAGGAGGTGTTTGCAGAAAACCGGCTTTCCATCTGGTTTCACTCTCCCTTTGATGTGGTTTTGTCAACATTCAGGTCCCATCTGGCGTTACTGTCCTTTTGAGGTTATGAATGAGGTGTTTGCAGAGATTGTTTTCCCATGAGACTGGTTTCACTGTCCCTTTGAAGATCAAGGAGGTTAGGATGTTTACTGTCCCTTTGAGGCTGTTTGGGCAATTCCTAGGTCAAAAAGGTCAAGTTAGCAGATACTTGTCAGTGTTCCCTCTAAGCGGGCGGGTGTTGTGAGCAAACTTTTTTCACTGTGAGCTAAAAATATCGGGCGCCAGCAAGTTATGAGCCAAATAAATATGTTGCTTTCTACCACAGAACTTCCTTACGTTTGTATGGAATCTATCCCCTTTCAACTTTAGAGAGTGCCCTCTCGTTCTCCCTGCCTTAGCTACTAAGTCTATTCCCTTCAGTACCTTGAATGTTTCTATCATGTCCCCTCTCAATCTCCTCTGCTCAAGGGAGAAGAGGCCCAGTTTCTCTAATCTTTCGCTGTACGGCAACTCCTCCAGCCCCTTAACCATTTTAGTTGCTCTTCTCTGGATCCTTTCGAGTAGTACCGTGTCCTTCTTAAAGTACCAGTGCTGGACGCAGTACTCCAGGTGAGGGCGTACCATGGCCCGGTACAGCAGCATGATAACCTTCTCTGTCTCTTCAGTCCAGCATCTGCCCCTTCCATTCACTGTCTGTCTTTCCCTGCCATCTCTCCTCCTGCCCCCCCCCCCCACCCCCCAATTTGGTCTAGCATCCATCATCTTCCTTCTGTTCCCCTCATGGTCTGGCATCTCTATCCTTCCCTCCCCCCTGTGGTTTTTAGCATATCTCTCTTCTCATTTCCTCCACTCAGATCTGATCATTCTCTGCTCTCTCTTCCCTTTTCTTCTCTGGTCTTCCTTCTCTATTTTCTGCCTCCATCTAAATTAAATTCTTTCTTACTATTTAGTCCCGTTTCCCTCTTTTCACTGTGTCTACACACAGCTTGTCACCCCTTTCCCTCACCCCTCCATTATCTTACTATTTTCTTCCCCCTTTATTTATCTCCTCCTTCCATCCAGTATGTGTTCTTTCCCCACTTCCATTCAGCATCTGCTCTCCCTTCTCAACTGACATCCATCTGCCTTCTGCTCTCTCTCCCTTCTTCTCACTTCCATCTTCTGTCCCCTTCTCTCTCTCTCTCATCTCCTCCCTTCCATCATCTGCCCCTTCTCTCTCTCTCTCTCTCCCCCCCCCCAACTTCCATCATCTGCCCCCCTTCCCCTCACCTTTGTGGGTCACTTTCTTTCCCCTGAGGGTGGCTCATGTCACAGGGGAAGCTTTGGCCGAGCAGAACCGCTTGATTGACAGTGGAACTTACTTGATTGATGTCGATGCTGGGGCCCGTTGCCGTTTGAAGGAAAAAAAAAAAGGTGGAAAAAAGGAACCTGTAAAGGCGAGAGGAAGGGAAACCTCCAGGACAGCTGCTTTTTGCCCTCCTTCAGCGGCCCAAGAGTTCAGACCAGCAGCGGCAGCTCTGTATGCTTTTAACTTCGGCACAGAGCTGCCCCTAATCAATAGTTTAGCGCGGTTTCATGAGGCAGCCTCGGGGCCTTTGATAGCCGGCCCGCTTCGATGATGCGATGTGGGCCGGCCTAGCAAAGGCCCCGAGGCTGCCTTATGAAACCGCGCTAAACTATTGATTAGGGGCAGCTCTGTGCCGAAGTTAAAAGCATACAGAACTGCCGCTGCTGGTCTGGAGGTGCGGAGACAAGGCAGGAGGCAAACGCGGTGGAAGGCAGGAGTCCCGGCACAGCGACTGCAACAGGAAGTTGCAAGTCAGCTGACGCCGGCCTTTCGTTGCGGCGGGGACCGAATCCTTCGCGGACCGGCAAGATTTTGTTTGCGGACCGGCGGTTGAAGAACTGTGCTCTACACTGTGTGCGCTGTGATGAGAAACTTGTGCGCTGCGAGGTAATATTTTGTGCGCCAGCGCACCCCAGCGCAGCTTAGCGGGAACACTGCGGACTGTCCCCTTCCTTTTGATATAGTCTTTAGTTATTTGAGCAGCTTGCCTGCAAAGGAAGTCAGGTTCATGTGCATATGTGGAAGATACACTGGTAGATGCTGGTGTGTCTATGTTAGTATCCACAATGCCACAAGACAAAGACCATAACTAGCAGTGGAGGAGAAGGGCTCAGATGAGAGGTCAAGTGAAATACGAGTTTGAACTAGCTGTGGAAGCCGAGTGGAAAAGGGAGGGGGCGGAGGTAACATGATTGTAATGATGAAGGAAGCTGAATTTTGAACAGACTGTGCAGTAGGGGGAGAGTTTTGGTAACGCATTCAAAAAGAAAAACTCCTGAGGAACACGAACCCTTTCATATCGATAGCAGATTCCGGTGTGAAGCAACATAGCGAAGGGTCCAGATAAAACCCAGAAATGATGTCAAATGCATCTGGCATCCTTTTCTTTATAAAGCCCATAATCATGGCTATCGTATCATTATAACAGCAAGCCTTTGTGCTTAATGGCACAACTTACTAGAGAATGACACAGAGACAAAATTCATCACCGTTCCCGTCCCCGCGGATAACCACATGTCATTCTTTAAGGAGAGAGGGAAGAATCAGAGCATGAATGGCCACAATTACTGACCCTCAAGCTTTGCGTTGAAGAATGCTGGTGTAGAAGGACTGAGGTTGAAACAGACACTGAAGAATGACAGTCTCTGGTATCCAGAGCAGATATTGTGATGTCATAATGCCACCAGTGCCTAAGAGCCAGTCACATCAGTGATGTCATAATGGCTTCATTATCCTTGGCTCACATAAGAATCAGAGTATGAATGGCCACAACTATTACCCTCAAGCTTTGCGTTGAAGAATGCTGGGGTAGAAGGACTGAGGTTGAAATAGACACTACAAAATTACATGGGATTATTTCCCGCAGTTATCCACGGGGACGGGAATGGTGATGAATTTTGTCTCCGTGTCATTCTCTACAACTTACGTCTTCCAAAGGGAAGTTCCTCTCAGATTAGGCATAAACATATCTTCTTTACCACCTGATTATAAGTGCAAATATAAAATCTACATTTAAATCAGCTATTTTCTGAGGCTATGGTCAATATGTCAAATTAATTGTAACCCTTTCCTGTCCAGATTAGTATTAGCCAGGACACTTACAGATAATACAGGGTGTCCCAAAAGTCTCTACACACTTTTTTTTTCCTATTTCGTTCCAGGTATCTTTCGGAGAGACTTCAGGCCATCGGCAAAAGAATAAGCCCCGTAACCTGTCACAGCTTGAGGAAAGAACACGCACGGCCTGCAGCGAGGTTGGGGATGTCGGAGAGGCTCGCATCCGAAGGTGGCTGAAAGTTATCGAAAATGGAGGCGCTCATGTGGAAGTATACAGCTAGTCTTCGAGGCGTTGGAACGCGATGGCAAGTCTAGCAAGTAAAATCGCGACGACTCTTTTGTTGATGCTAAGAATATGAATAAATTCAGTTACTTGCGTAACTTTTAAGAATTTATTAAAAGTGTGTAGTGCCTTTTGGGACACCCTGTATATTTGTTTTTGTTGGTGGGTCTAGGTCAGGAACGCTATCTGCTGAGAGGCCATTGGCAAAACCATTCATAGCCTCCTCATTCCACAGGCACGATGCTTCAGTCCCGACTAGAATTGGGGTTCTGAACCAAAAACGTTTCCTTAAAATGAGTGTTTAAGAAAAGGGACAAAAATCAAGACAAGCAGAAGAAAACAAAATACGCATCAATTTGTTTTTTCTGGACTTTAAACTCTCTTTATCCCTTCATCCCAGATGGGGGCAGTCGCTTTTTCTTTATAGATCCTCAGGATCTTCGTCCCCCCTCCTGTTTCTCAGGTAAGCGCTTCAGACGTGTACAATATGTATAATATTCAGCGGAAGACGGCTGATTATCTCCGCTGTATATTCGTGACTTAGCCACGTGACTTAGCCAGCTAGCCATGAATATTCAAACTCTAAGGTAGCCCGCCTACCTTTGGCCACTATTGACTTGGCCAGTTAAGTTAACGCTGGCCAAAAACCTTGGATATTCAGCGCCAGTCACCAGAAACATCTCAACATTAAATATCTAGGCTCACCACCACCCATGGGACTTAGCCGAACTACCTCTTGCGGTCTGAATATCAGTCCCTTACCCTCTTAGGGCTTGGGAAAGTCCCTTCTCTTCAGCTTAGAAATGAATTCTCATTCTTTAACACATTTTCCTCATGTTCAGTCTCTATGGACAAGAAAGCGGTAAGGACCCAGGACTTGGGTCTCATGTCCAATCACTTGGGCGTCCAACCCTTTCCCTGATTTGAATGTGGAACTAGTTGCAGCTTTTCTCTCTTCTTTCTGAGGACAGGAAGTGATCTCCGGGATGATTGTTCCTTTCTCCTCCTTAAGGCATCTTGTGCTTCTGGATTCAACTGGTTTTCAGATTTACAACAAGTCTCCACTCTTTACTTACGGGAAGAGGCCCCACTCATGGCCTTTCCCTTCTCCTCCTTAGTTCTTGCAAAAAAGACTAAGGTCCTAATAGACTCCAGAGCAGGAAACCACTACTATGTGGACCACTTTGTGCCTCCTTACTCAACTCCTATAGTTCTCGAAAAACACAAAACCCCAACCATAACAAACGTAGTAATAAACTCAATCACATACCCCATTCAACCCAGCCTAAAACTACTAGGAGTGGTGATAGACAGATGCTGTACCATGCAACCACAAATCCACAACACAATCCAGAAATCATTCGTGGTCATACAAAACTTAAGGCAAATCCAAAAATTCTTCGACAGAAAACAATTCCAGCTCATGGTCCAATCCCTAGACCTAGGACTTCTAGACTACTGCAACATCCTCTATCTTCCCTGCCCTGCAGTCATGATAAAACAACTACAAACAGTACAAAACATAGCCCTGAGACCGATCTATTCACTGAAGAAATACAACCTCATCACCACCGCATATCTCGACTCACACTGGCTCCCAATACAAGCAAGAATACTATTCAAATTTTACTGTCTACTATTTAAAGTCATGAATGGAGACAGTCCTCCCTACTTGAACAACTGCCTTATCCGAACTACCACAACCAGGCAAAGGAGAACTCAGACACCATCCAGTCACCCCCCAATCAGAGGCATCAAAAGCAAGAAAATGTACGATGGCCTACTGGCCACACAGGCAGCAAAGTAGACCATCAACTCTCCAATCTACTGATCACGACACCAGACTACAAAACTTTCAGAAGAGAAATAAAATCCCTGCTATTCAAGAAATCCATCAAGACAAACTAACACTGCAGGAAGCATTTCAATCTTCCCCAGACCCCACAACCTTCTAACTAAATTATCTATCTTGTAATGACCCTGGTACAATGTCCAGATCTCCCCCAAAGTAACCCGCTCTACTTTGTAACTCTCCTGGAAATGTCCAGATAACCTCTTGTGTCATCTGCCTTGAACCGCAAGGTAATGGCGGAATAAAAGTCACTAATGCAATGTAAAGATAAACAAAGGTTCCTTCCAAAACAGACCACACTTTAGTTTGAGTGGCAGGACTCCGAAGCAGGCATCCAGAATATTCCTCTTTCCATTGTGACAACCTGTTACACAAACCTTTGAGTAATGTCTCATGGTCATTTCCCAGTATGGGGGGTAGCTTAGGAAGCAGGAGACCTGGTTTTCACATACAGAATGACATGGGGGACAAATTTTCACCGTCCCTACGGGATCTCTCTCTATCCCTGTCCCATCCCCCACGAGTTCTGTCCCTGTCTCTGCCCCATTCCTGCAAGCTCTTGTCCTCATCTGCACAAGCCTCAAACACTTTAAAATCATTAGTGTTCAAGGCTTATGCAGTTAAAGCAGTGGTCTCAAACTCGTGGTACACCAGGTACTATTTTGGGTTCATAGACAACGGCGCGAAAGACAAAGGCGCGCCCAGACAATTGAGCGCAGCGCGGAGGTGCGCGCCGCTCAAAATTACTGTTTTTAGGGGCTCCGACAGGGGGTTTTGTTGAGGACCCCCCCACACTTTACTTAATAGACATCGCGCTGGCGTTATGGGGGGTTTGGGGGGTTGTAACCCTCCACATTTTACTGTAAACTTAACTTTTTCCCTAAAAACAGGGAAAAAGTGAAGTTTTCAGTAAAATGTGGGAGGTTACAACCCCCTACACCCCCCACAATGCCCTCACAATGCGGTGCGATGTCTATTAAGTAAAGTGGGGGGGGTTCCCCCCCACACCCCCCCGGTCGGAGCCCTAAAAACAGTAATTTTGAGCGGCGCACACCTCTGCGCTGCGCTCAATTATCTGGGCGCGCCTTTGTCCCAGCGTGCTTTTGACCTGACACCACTATTTTGAGGCCCTCGGTATGTGTATCATAATCACAAAAGTAAAATGAAACAGTTTCTTGATCATATGTCTCTTTAGCTATATTAGCCAAAAGGAAAGATTTATAAACTATAAAGAGTTTTACCTCATGCAAAATTGTCATTTCTTTAATAAGACATTACATTTTTTTTCTGCGGCCCTCCAAGTATCTACAAATCCAAAATGTGGCCCTGAAAAGAGTTTGAGTTTGAGACCACTGGGTTAAGAAGAGCTTGCCAGAAATGAGACAGGGACAGAACTCGTGGGGATAGGACGGGGATATTGAGATCCCACAGGGCCAAAGTTGTCCCCGTGTCATTCTCTGTGGCCTGCAAAAGGGCAGAGATGCTTCCAACCGTCTAGCTGAAGACGGCTGGGGCCAGAACAGGATTTCAGTCTTTTGGCTGGAGCCGACTCCAGCCAGGTAAGTGAGAGGTAGCGGCTCCAATGGCATAAAAACTGTTGACGAGGGGGGTGGGGGGGGGGGGGCACTGCAGAAGCCATAGTCCCGCTGGAGCTCTGAACCCAGAGGTAAGGAACTTTTTTTCATGGCGCTCTCACTATTTATTTGGGAATTTCTGTTGTTAATGTTTTGGTTTTCTAGTGCTATGAAAGTGCCAAAATAAATGCTGTTTGAACTGCTTGGTATTTCACCCTCCCCAGTCTCCCACTGATGCTTTTCGATCATTTTATGTGGTCAATGATGGGGGCCGGTGTGCTGAGTGAACACAGTGTCATGACCTGTGTCGCGGAGTCCAGCGTCCAGTACAAACAGATGATGAGCTGGACATGGTCCCATCCCAGCCTGTGGTCACTAACACTTGTCTCAGATTCGGAGCCAACATTTAATCATTCTCATCTCTTGTTTACTCCAAATTCTTGGTCTGTGAGTCAAATTGCCTTGAAACAGTGGTGTAGTAAGGCCCGGGAGGGGGGAAGGGGGCAAGGGAGCGGATTGCCCCGGGCGCTGTCTTGGTGGGGGTGCCGGCACCTCCCAGCCCCCTCGTGGCACGCTTGTGCCCTCCCTTCCCCCTACCCCCAATCTCTTTAAATCTTCACCAGTGTGAGCAGCTTCTCAGGTCTGCTGCGCGCGTCAGCCTAGCTCCTCTCTGAAATCACTTCCGGGTCGTGGAGCCACTTCAGTCTGGCACAGAGTAAACATGGCCTGTTCGGTGCTACCTGAATTCAATTTTAAATCCATTTGTTGACAGGTCAGGAAATGCTTCCTGTCACTGTAGCAACGACCTGCAAACGGTGCCATAACTTCTAAGATGTCAACTGCTGGAAAACGCAGGCGTGAAAAGGTGGCAATGAGTACAGGGTTGCCAGACGTCCTCCTTTTCGAGGACGTGTCCGGCAGTTCGGACGGCTTTACAAAATCCGGCATTTTGTCTGGGTTTTGATAAGCTTCCCATCAAAATCGCATCGGGAAAGGGCATGCGCGGATGCTTCTGGGGTGTGGTTGGGGGTGTGGCCATGGTTCCATAACTGGGCGGGCCTAGGGACGTGCATGTGACATCATTATGTTGCGTCCACGCATGTGTGGATGCCGGCTGGGGGCGGAGCCAGGAGGGCCTGGGGCGTGGCCATGGTTCCGGATTTTCCTTTGGGAAAATCTGGTAACCCTAAATGAGTAGTTTGAGGACATGAGAGCCGGGAGACTCTGTCATGTTCTTTCAAGCATGCTCTAATCTCATGGAGCTTAGTCCATTACTTTCCCTTTCATTATTGTTAAAATCCTCTTATTGCGACAGACTTTTCCACGCTGTTACTGCATCGCAGATCCATCTGCTGCCTGCTAATGGGGATGGCTTGAGAGTCGCATGCCTTAAAAAAAGAAATCACAGGCGGTTATGGAGTTTTGCAGAACTGGGTATGCCATGTCCTCCTGGTGACGCATGCATCTTTAGGAATTTCAGGCAGATGAAAGGTATATTTGGAAATGGAAGAGCTGTGAAAGGTGTAGAGATTAATAAATTAAGAAACGTAGGTTGTCATTCCCTAGGCTTGAATGTGGAAGGTTTGAAGATTAACACATTCATTCCTGGAAATTGTCATTCACTGGCCTTGAACATTAATTTAACATAAGCAAAAGCGCACCAGGTCGCAGGGCTGTTGATGGGGAAAGGTTAAAAACAAAAACACGAGGAAATCCCGAATTTGATTTGACAGGTTGGGTTTATTAGTCCAGGATAATAACATATGAACTGCCTGGTACGTAGACCAAGTGCTGCTTGCCAGGATGAGAAGAAATAAGTTCTTGTGAAGATATCTACAAAAACACCCTGCCACCCATGGTGCCAGGGCATGAAACCTCAAGGGTTCCAAAAGCCTGCCTCACATACTCCCCTGCCATGAGCAAAACTTGCTCCTATGACTCATGCAATTTAACCCACACCTCCAGCTTATTTCTCTCCATCCCTAGGTCATTAAAAAAAGACTTGGATAATTTCCGAAAAGTCCATAAGCTATTATTAAGATGGAGTGAGAATGACCCGTGACAAAATTCATCACCTTTCCCGTCCCGGCAGATAACCGCGGGAAACCATCCCTTATCATTCTTTAGTGTCTATCTCAACCTCAGTCCTTCTACACCAGCATTCTTGAATGCAAGGCTTGAAGGTCAGTGGCTGGGCCCGTTCATACTCTGATTCTTATGTGAGCCAAATATAGGATAATCAAGCCATTGTGACATCACTGATGAGGCTGGCTCTTAGACATTGGTGGAATGAGGCATTATGACATCACAATCTCAGCTCTGGAATGTTGCTATTCTTTGAGTTTCTCCCAGGGTTGGCCACTGTTGGAAACAGGATATTGGACTAGATGGACCTTCAGTCTATCCTAGTTTGACAGCTTGTATGTTCTTATGTTAGCCAAGTATAGGACAATCAAGCCATTGTGACATCACTGCTGAGGTTGGCTCTTAGGCATTGGTGGAATGAGGCATTATGACATCACAATCTCAGCTCTGGAATGTTGCTATTCTTTGAGTTTCTCCCAGGGTTGGCCACAGTTGGAAACAGGATTTGTTCTGTCCCAGTATGGCAACTCTTATGTTCTAACAACCCCCCGAACCCCGTTTCACCTAATGCTACCTGCTCCAGTCCCAGTGTCTTCCCTTTTCTATGTCCCTGAAGAAAGAAGTTATGTCACAGGGATCATTAAGCAAAACAATGCAGAGCTTGGGAAAGAGAAACTGTCTTTAAACAGACTGGGGGAGAGTGATCTGAGAGAGAAGGGGGGGAGGTGTACATTGATGGGAGGTGCCAAACCAACAGTGGCTCTGGGTTCTTAGTCCCTTGAGCTGGCCCTACGTGGTGCAAATGCATTTTCATCAGCTTTACTTATAACTGCGCCAGCCAGTTAAATGGAGTAAGTGGAGCCTCTGCGAGAATACCCTAGTTCCAATGGCAAGCGGTGCGGTCCTTGCAGACGCTACAGTATATTATTTGTATAATTTCAATGCCGGGTTAAGTCAATGTTGACATATATTTGTCATGTTGATCTCATAAAAAAGGATTATAATCTGCAAACAATTTAGTATGTGGAAGGAAAAGTCACATATTTTGGAAATTTCTAGGAGTCTGTATATAAACCATGATGTGGCAGGATTAGTCTGCGTGTTTTCGCTTCGCCACCGTGGCTTGGTCTCCTGGCTGAAGAGTTTGGTGAGTTAAGGTGTGTGGTTGAGATGATTCACAGAGGAGAAGGAAGGCTTACCAGCAGAAAAGAGGCCTGAAACGGTTCACCCTGGATGAGGAAGCTCGATTTCCGTCTTCGATCCCTCAGATAGAGGCATGAGCCCGAGATAGCAGTAAGCTCAGGAAAAGAGCTGTTAAGTTGCTAGAAGGCACCACCGTTAACAGCAGTTGAATGCGCTGGGATCACGCGCTGTTATGTACAGCCTACGAATCCCAGGAGGCTGTGCGGCTCTTTCAGCCGTGAAGTACAAAGCAACCAAAAGCGACTCCGTGACGTCAGATGCACGCGACAATCTAGCTGGAAGGAAGGGGGGGGGAGCGATAACCTTAAAAGTTATTTTTTATTTATTTATTTTAATTTGGCATTGATATATGAAATGTACAATACGCATGGAGAGCGCGGGGTTAATCCGTTATTTTCTCTCCATGCGCATTACAAATCCAAGATTCACTCCCGCGCATGCTAATAGCATTCCAAAAAAATATTTCTAACGCTTATGTACATGAAAGTTTACATATATTTAAAGTTTAGATATATTTTGAATTTTTTGCGGGGTAGATATATATTTTTAATGGGGTTCTTAACATGCACGCGGCAGTTGCTAGGCAGGAATAGAGAGGCGGCTTTTAGCGCTGATTCTGATGCTGTAGATGTGGAGGACCCGGTGGGGCAGGTAAATAGCTGAGCGTGGGGGCGGGGAGGTGCCAGACCTCAGCGTGTGGAAAGGAGGGTTCAGCTGCAGGTGGCCCCCTATCTTTGGGCAACCTAGGGCATTTTACCAGGCTCGCTCAACGGTAACTACGCCCCTGCCCCAGGTCCGCTGTTGTTTCATGTCCAGCGTTTCTTCCGTGTATTGTATAGTACCATTTCTTTGCATTTCTGCAGGCAACATTTTTCACCCTGAATTTCCTTACATTAAAACTTAGCTTTACGTTACTCAAACTCAATTGTAAAAAAAAAAAAATATTCAATTAGACCAATTAAAACATAAGAGCAACATATAAAACACTTTTTATGGCACCTCTTGGTTGATGTGGTCCACCAGGGCCCTGCAGTGACTAATGTTGGCCCCGACCTGCTGCATGAGCCAGAGGTCTATAATTGACCCTATTGGCCCTGTGTGTTAAAGTTGTGAGACAAAAGATGCAGTGCAGGGAAAAGCCTCTCTCAAAATCATTTTCAAGAACGCTAAAATAAATGTATTATCAAATTAGACCATCTAAGCTCTTTATAAGAATAGCCTTAGTGGGTCAGACCAATGGTCCATCAACCTCAGCAGCCCGTTCTCATGGTGGCCAATCCAGGTCCCTAGTACCTGGCCAAAACCCCAAAAGTAGCAACATTCCAGCATCTCAAAGAATAGCAAGATTCCGGAACCCCAATGAGAGCAACATTCCAGAGCTGAGATTGTGATGTCATAATGCCTCATTCCTCAGCAGTGATGTCACAATGGATTTATTGTCTTATACTTGGCACACGTAAGAACATAAGAATAGCCTTATTGGGTCAGACCATTGGTCCATCAAACCCAGCAGCCTGTCCTCATGGTGGCCAATCCAGGTCCCTAGTACCTGGCAAAAACCCAAAGAGTAGCAACATTCTAGAACCCCCAAAGAATAGCAGGGTTCCGGAATCCCAGAGAGTAACAAGATTCTAGAATCCCAAAGAGTAGCAACATTCCATGCTACCGATCCTGGTCAAGCAGTGGCATCCCCCATGTCTTTCTCAATAACAGACTATGGACTTTTCCTCCAGGAACTTGTCCAAACCTTGCTTAAAACCAGCTACGCTGTCCGCTCTTACCACAAAGCAACATCATCAAAGTGTGACATCAAATGAATAGAATCTTGTTCTAAGAACTAGTTACTATTCTTTCTGCTCAGCTAAAATAATCATGTGCTTCAACACCGTAAGACTCGTGGGAGAGATTAGCATTTATTAGCATATTTATTTAATCACATTCTGGTCTGTTGGCTCGCCCTCCTTGTGCTCGTTTGAAACATCTGTATGATCTCAGTTCAGAATCACTTTACACAATCAATAGAAGCTTGCGTATTTTGCTGGAAATGGTCCCATTTGATTTATAGCTTGCTCGGCTCAATTATTTTTGGCACTGCACTTGGGTACCTTCCAGATGACAAATGCTCTCTGCTCCACTCAGCGCTTCCTGCTCTCACTGCTGGACGCGGGAGTTAATCCAACACTCGGCCATTAGAGCCTGGCAACAGCCTGCGTTATAACAGAAGAATGCGACAAAAGACGCAGACAAAATACAGAAAGTACGGCTGTCTTCTAAGGATATATAGAAAGGGAAAATGTTAAAGTTTCTTTGCAGTTCTTTTGGCCTGGTGGGTGGAAACATTTTCAGTGCGTTCCACACACATTCCTTGTTAATTTATGGGTTACTGCGCATTAATCCACTAATTCTGGGAACGCGTGCACCCAACTGCACGCTAAGCGCTAGATTCGCTAAAGTCCACAAATCGCTCCGATTCGTGTCCTATCCATTTCCGAGTCATTCAGGCCGATCGAGTCAGTAAAAAAGCTTGTTCATGCAAATGGTCAAATCGTAAACACGGCCCCCCCCCCCATTCGCGCACACGTCTCGCTGTATCATCGATCGACCCGCGTGCGCACTGTATCCTTGTTGGTTTTGAAGCACATAACGCACGTGCTAGCTCTTTAGAACGGCACTGCGTAGATGTGGGGCGGGGTTTAATCGCAGACGTCATTGGCGGGCTCCGAATGCGCCTGCCGCAAAGCATTGTTGTCGTAAAAAAATGCAATATAAGAACTAGTTTTTACCAACCTCTCCTCGGCATACTCGTGTTCCAAAAGAAGCAGATAGCGTAGCCGACGAGCGCCGTCCATTTCTCTCAGGAAAAGAGCTGTTAAGTTGCTAGAAGGCACAACCGTTAACAGCAGTTGAATGCGCTGGAATCACGCGCTGTTATGTACAGCCTACGAATCCCAGGAGGCTGTGCGGCTCTTTCAGCCTTGAAGTACAAAGCAGCCAAAGGCGACCCCGTGACGTCAGATGCACGCAACAATCTAGCTGGAAGGAAGGGGGGGAGCGATAGCTGGCCCTTAAAAGTTATTTTTTATTTATTTATTTTAATTTGGCATTGATATATGAAATGTACAATGCGCAAGGAGAGCACAGGGTTAATCCGTTATTTTCTCTCCATGCGCATTACAAATCCAAGATTCACTCCCGCGCTTGCTAAGCGCATTCCAAAAGATATTTCTAACGCTTATGTACACGAAAGTTTACATATATTTAAAGTTTAGATATAATTTTGATTTTTTGCAGGGTAGATATATATTTTTAATGGGGTTCTTAACATGCACGCGGCAGTTGCTAGGCGGGAATAGTCGGCGAGGATGTAAAGCGACTGGTCCTCAGAAGTCGAAACTTTTTGGAACGGAAAGGCCAGTCGGTTTGGACGAAAATGGTTTCATGAATCGATGCCTTAAGAAATTCACATGCCTTTTTACTCATTTGCATGCGCAGATCGGATCGGGTGCGGATGGGGTCTGGAGGAAGGTTAGTGAAGCGAGCCCTAAGTTGTGCACACACGTCGTAGAATACTATCGGTGGCATGTGAGAATTTACACCGGCCACTGAATTGGCTCATGCCTAAAGTCAGACACACAACTGTGGACTGTTTGTATAATTGCATGAACAGAATATTATAATGCCCGTGTATTGCTCCACGGTGCGGCCACATTTCGAATACTGTGTGCAATTCTGCTCACCGTATCTAATATATATATATATATATATATATATACAGTGGTGCCTCGCATAACGAACGCTTCGCACAGCGAACGCTGCGCACAACGAACTTCATGTCTTGCTTCCCACAACGAACTTCGTTTCACACAACGAAGTCGCCCGAGCTGCATCCTCTCTCCGCCTGGCTCCCTGTGCAGTGGCGGACCGTCGGCTCGCAGGGGCCCGGCGCCTACTGCTGATGCGTTGGGGGGGGGCGGAGCTACTCTCGCCACTTCCCCGCCAGTAGAGCAGAGATCTGCCTTGCAGAAACAACTGCCCTCTGACCGGCCTTTATCGCTGAAACAAGCACTGGCGCTACAGCCGACACCCCGCCGAGAAGAGAAAGTGATGTCGGCAGGGAAAGAAGCACGGTATCAAGCAGCTGTGGGTCCTGCACCGCCGATGCGGCTGCATCCACTGAGAGAGCCAGCGAAACTGAATGCGCATCATTCGGGCGGGAAAATGCCAACTCAACCGGCGCCATTACTACATCTTCCCCCCGAAGCGTCCACATACCCTGCAGCGCATAACCCCGATGGTGTTTGCCGCTTCCCACACCGGAAACAACTTTTAACCACCTCTGCTGCCATGTTACTGCACCGAAAAAGAGAAAAAACTAACACCACAGAACATGAAAACCACCGGGCCAACCAAAAATAAGCCAAGAAAAAAAAAATGAACAGTTAAGTCCCAGTTTTTGCCGCTGAGACTCTGCCCTCTCTAAAATTAGACTCTACTTAGTCTGTCTTTAAATTTAAAAACAATTATAACAAAAAATGTATCTTTTTTTATGTCATCTTAGCATATTTTATGCTACAGAACGAATTATTTTTTTTAACATGTATTGTTATGGGAAAACGCGTTTCACATAACGAACTTTTCGCATAACAAACTTGCTCCTGGAACCAATTAAGTTCGTTGTGTGAGGCACCACTGTATAGCGGAAATAGAAAAGGTACAGAGAAGGGCGATGAAAATGATAAAAAGGATGGGACGACTCCCCTATGAGGAAAAGCTAAAGCAGCTAGGGCTCTTGGCTAAGGGGTGATATGATAGAGGTCTATAAAATACTGAGTGAAGTAGAATAGGTAAATTTGAAGCGTATAAGTAGCAGATCTAAAACAAACTGGAGAAATATTTCTTCACTCAACCTATAATTAAACACTGGAATTCTTTGCCGGAGAATGTGGTGAATGCAGTTAGCTTAACAGGGTTTAAAAAAAGGTTCGGCTAGATTTCCATAAGCCATTATTGAGACGGCTTGGGGAAATCCACTGCTTCTTCCTAAGATAAGCAGCATAAAACCTGTTTTACTCTTTGGGATCTTGGCAAGTCCTTCTGACTTGAGTTGGCCACTGTTGGAAACAAGACACCGGGCTTTGGTCTGTCCCAATATGGCAACTCTTATGTTCCAATAAGGAATTTGCGCTTAGTGTACATCATCCCAGCACCTAACTTTAGGCAAGATATAGAGAATTACCCTCTAAATCACCCCTATTCCCTGTCCACCCATCATACTCCTCCTGCTTTATAGCCTTCTAATTCAGTCAGAACGGAACTTTACCGGACCTTTGGCCGCAGGAGTCTTCATCCACAACTACACCTAGATTTTGTCTGTGTTCAGTTCTTTTCTCCTCCTCTCTAGCCCAGCTGTTGCAGCTGTAGCACTGGATAGAGGCCAGAAACAGCAGCTCCTTCTGCAACCCAGTATACATGTGCCAAGAATCATAGAGACACAGAACATGACGGCAGATAAAGGCCTTGCGGCCTATTTGTTCTGATCATCCACACCAGCTGCTAAGCTCTACAATCCCTTCCTTTCTCTTTGAGATCTTTCAGGCTTGTCTGATGCTTTCTTAAATTCATATACAGTGCTCATCTCAGCCACCTGGGCCGTGAGGGAATTCTACACATCTTCTGTAAAAGAAATACTTCCTTAAATTAACTCTAGGATCAATATTTAAAGTGATTGAAGCCAGCTTTAGACCTCACCAACTTGTCCAGAACTAAAATTCCAGTAGTTGCCTCCATCTTCCAGGTCTACCTTAACTTTTGTGATGATCCAGTGAGTAAATGGGACAGGAACAAAACCTACTCGCTCCTGCCCCTGGTGGCACTGGCTAAATTGCCATCACAGCCTCTAGTGGTCGTCTCTCAGTACTACCTCCAGGGGCTGACCCTAAAATAGTACTGCCATTTTTAAGCTGGAGCTGCCAGGAACAGAAGCGAGTGGGGTTCACTCCTGCCCTACTTACCCACTGGATCTTCATGGAATTTAAGGCAAGCCCAGTGGAAAATACTGGGACTCTAGGTGGTCCAGGAATGTTTGCAATAGCAACAAAGGTCAATGAGAGAATGAAAAAAAAATAAGAAGGACAATGGGAAAAATATAACCTGCCCTTCCCCAAAAGAAATCAATTAATGAGAGGGAAGGAGAGTTATCCGTTGAAGGCCTGATGGAAAGAGTAGGCTTGAAGTTGTGCTTTGAATTTTGAGAAAGAACCCTCGACCTGGCGATAGAAAGGAAGAAAGTTCCACAGGGTGGGGGCCACAACTGAAAATTATGAAGTCCTGGGAATGTCAAGAAAATACAGCAGTAGTCTTAAGGAGGGCACGGTCAGTAAATGCTGCTGGGACGAATGTGGTGAATATTGAACCAGAAGGTTGAACAAAAAAAGATGGAAGACCGTAAGACTGAATTTGATAAGAATATTACATTTGAAAGGAATTCAGTATGTGTTCATCTTTCAGACCAGGTGTAACGATCAAATTTAGAGCGATGATAAAGGAATCTGACCGCTGTGTTTTGCATTAGAGAATGACACAGGGACAAATTTCTCCCCGTCCCCGTGGGAACTCTTTTTCTGTCCCTGCCCCATTCGTGCAAGCTCCGTCCTCATCTGCACAAGCCTCAAACACTTTAAGATCATACGTAGCAACATTCTAGAGCTCAGATTGTGATGTCATAATGGCTCATTCCACCAATGCCTCAGCTCCGTCCTCATCTGCACGAGCCTCAAACGCTTTAAAATCCTAAGTAGCAACATTCTAGAGCTCAGATCGTGATGTCATAATGCCTCATTCCACCAATGCCTAAGCTCTGTCCTCATCTGCACGAGTCTCAAACACTTTAAAATCCTAAGTAGCAACATTCTAGAGCTCAGCTTGTGATGTCATAATGCCTCATTCCACCAATGCTTAAGCTCTGTCCTCCTCTGCACGGGTCTCAAACACTTTAAAATCCTAAGTAGCAACATTCTAGAGCTCAGATTGTGATGTCATAATGCCTCATTCCACCAATGCCTAAGCTCCGTCCTCATCTGCACGAGTCTCAAACACTTTAAAATCCTAAGTAGCAACATTCTAGAGCTCAGATTGTGATGTCATAATGGCTCATTCCACCAATGCCTCAGCTCCGTCCTCATCTGCACGAGCCTCAAACGCTTTAAAATCCTAAGTAGCAACATTCTAGAGCTCAGATCGTGATGTCATAATGCCTCATTCCACCAATACCTAAGCTCTGTCCTCATCTGCACAAGCCTCAAACACTTTCAAATCCTAAGTAGCGACATTCTAGGGCTCAGATTGTGATGTCATAATGCCTCATTCCACCAATGCCTAAGGTCCGTCCTCATCTGCACAAGCCTCAAACGCTTTAAAATCCTAAGTGTTCGAGACTTGGGCAGAGCTTACAGGAATGGGACAGGGACAGGGGCAGCAGCAAAAGTTGCAGGTTCAGGATGAGGAAACAGTTCCTGCGGGGACGGGGAAAAATTTGTCTCCATGTCATTCTCTATTTTGCATGAGCTGGAGTGGTTGGAGCTGATAGTTTGGAAGACCGATGAGACGAGATTTATAGTAGTCGAGCTTAGAGAAGACTGAAGAATGTAGGAGAATACGAAGAGATCCAGTGTGGCGTAACGGACGGACAGAACGGATACGACGGAGGGCAAGAAAAGAGGAGGATATACAGTGGTGCCTCGCATAACGGACGCCTCGCACAGCGAACGCCGCGCACAACGAACTTCAGGTCTTGCTTCCCACAACGAACTTCGTTTCACACAACGAAGTCGCCCGAGCTGCATCCTTCCGCGCAGGCACCGCGCTTAACTGCCCTCTCTCCGCCTGGCTCCCTGTGCAGTGGCGGACCGTCGGCTCGCAGGGGCCCGGCGCCTACTGCTGATGCGTTGGGGGGGGCGGAGCTACTCTCGCCGCTTCCCCGATGCTAGAAAAAAAAAAATGTGTGGGATCGGGAAGTGATGGATGTATTAGCAGATGGCTACAATTTGCACTATGGAGCCCGATCCATAAAACATGAGGTTGAACGCCGGGTTGTGAACCAGTTAGCTGCAGCCTATGAGCAGAACCTCTTGCCCTGGGGATGCACGCTGCGTATCGCTGTGGACGATTCAGACAAAAATCTCCTGAAGACCAAAGACAATCTCCCTCTGGGGCTAGAATCAAAGAAAGCCCCAACACTGCGACTGGAAATTGTGGACAAAGACAGTAAAGGCAGGAAACTGAACATCCAGACCCCTTTACAACCTGAGAATTTGAGCTTCTTCTAAATACAAGAACAATCAGCAGAACCTTATCCATCCAAAAGATAGACTATTCCATCTGTCGCCTTGTTTACCAGAGAGAGGATTTTGAGAAACAGCAGAACGACATGGACAAGGGAGAGAGAAACAGCAAAGTTGTCCTTGATTTCTGAGCTCATAATTTGATTTCATAATAAAATATTCTCCCTTCCCTCCCATTCATACAAAAAAAAAATAAAAAATAAACAGTTAAGTCCCAGTTTTTGCCGCTGAGACTCTGCCCTCTCTCACTGTATACAGTCGTCCTTTTAAGATAAACTCAATATTTTTTATATATCATGGCTTCTAAAAAAAGCAGGAAGGTGATTTCTGTTGAAATGAAACGGGAAATAATTAGAAGGAGTGAATGTGGGGTAAAACAGTGTGACCTCGTCAAAGAGTTTGGCCTCAGCAAGACCACCATTTTCACCATTTTGACAAATAAGGATGCAATCAAATCAGCCAAAGTAGCCAAAGGAGTATCAAAACTATTTCATGAAAAACATAGGTCTTCAATCCACGAGGAAATGGAGAGGCTATTAGCAATTTGGATTAAGGACAGGCAGGTGAAAGGTGATGTGTTGTTTTAAAAAACAAAAATAATAACCAAAAATGTATCTTTTTTTATGTCATCTTAGCATATTTTATGCTACAGAACGAATTCTTTTTTTTAACATGTATTGTTATGGGAAAACGCGTCTCACATAACGAACTTTTCGCATAACAAACTTGCTCCTGGAACCAATTAAGTTTGTTGTGTGAGGCACCACTGTACTTCATTTGAAACGTGAGCATGGAAAGATAAGGCGTTATCCAACAGTACTCCTAGAATCTTAGTTGATGTTTCAACCGAGAGGATACGCCTTTCATTGTAAAGCAGGGTGGATTCTTGGGGGGGGGGGGAGAGGAATGAAAGAAAAGACAATGACCGCTGTTTTTGATGGATTGATAATTAATCTGTTTGGTTTTATCCGGTCAGCAATTCTGTCAAATTTTTCTGAAATAGATGATTAACTGGAGGGGTTACGTGAGTCAAGCAGAAGAAGCTGAACATCGTTACATAAATGAAAAAATGGAACCCAAGAAAACATAGGTACGACGAGCAAGGTGATTTAATTTGTGGATGATATGAAGTTATTCAGTGTAGTAAGGATGCAGGGGGATTGCGAAGATCTGCAATGTGATATAATCAAGCTCGAGGAATGGGCATCGACATGGCAGATGAGGTTCAACGTGGATAAGTGTAAAGTGATGCATGTCGGGAACAAAAATCTCATGCACGAACACAGGATGTCCGGGGCGGTACTTGGAGAGACCTCCCAGGAAAGGGACTTGGGAGCTATGATCGACAAGTCGATGAAGCCGTCCACGCAATGTGCGGCGGCAGCAAAAAGGGCAAACAGAATGCTAGGAAGGATAAAGAAGGGGATCACGAACAGATCGGAGAAGGTTATCATGCTGCTGTACCGGGCCATGGTACGCCCTCACCTGGAGTACTGCGTCCAGCACTGGTCGCCGTACATGAAGAAGGACACGGTACTACTCGAAAGGGTCCAGAGAAGAGCGACTAAGATGGTTAAGGGGCTGGAGGAGCTGCCGTACAGCGAAAGATTAGAGAAACTGGGCCTCTTCTCCCTCAAACAGAGTAGATTGAGAGGGGACATGATCGAAACATTCAAAATACTGAAGGGAATAGACTTAGTAGATAAGGACAGGTTGTTCACCCTCTCCAAGGTAGGGAGAACGAGAGGGCACTCTCTAAAGTTGAAAAGGGATAGATTCTGTACAAACATAAGGAAGTTTTTCTTCACCCAGAGAGTGGTAGGAAACTGGAATGCTCTTCCGGAGGCTATTAAAGGGGAAAACACCCTCCAGGGATTCAAGACAAAGTAGATAAAGACAGGTTGTTCACCCTCTCCAAGGTAGAGAGAACGAGAGGGCACTCGCTAAAGTTGAAAGGGGATAGATTCCGAATAAACGTAAGGAAGTTCTTCTTCACCCAGAGAGTGGTAGAAACCTGGAACGCTCTTCCGGAGTCTGTCATAGGGGAAAACACCCTCCAAGGATTCAAGACAAGTTTCTGCTGAACCAGAACGTGCGCTGGTAGGGCTAGTCTCAGTTAGGGTGCTGGTCTTAGACCAGAGGGCCGCCGCGTGAGCGGACTGCTGGGCATGATGGACCACTGGTCTGACTCAACAGTGGCGGTTCTTATGACTACACTGGCAACTGTTGAAACAGTCAAGGATACTGAAAACTTCACAATGGATCTGCAATTATAGGAGAAAAGAATGACAACGAGAAACATGTTAACTATAGAAACCCCCCCAAAAGTGACTTGATTTCTGAACATCTTTTAGAGTCCAACTGAATGAGCGCACATCTCCGCACTGAAGATCGACATACTTCCTGTGAG
This sequence comes from Geotrypetes seraphini, assembly GCF_902459505.1. Classification (NCBI taxonomy): domain Eukaryota; kingdom Metazoa; phylum Chordata; class Amphibia; order Gymnophiona; family Dermophiidae; genus Geotrypetes; species Geotrypetes seraphini. Next base: position 12,045,279 of record NC_047089.1, on the reverse strand, counting down.
ACTTCACAATGAATTTCGCATCTGGATGATTCAGTTTCACTGTCTATTGTTTGCCATTTTTTATTTTTTTTTTGTAATCTTTGCAGCCTTCCCACACGTGCATTTCCACAAATACTGTATGTCTAAATTAAAATAGTAGATTTTAGACCCATGTGTCAGAGCAGTTTCCACATTGCCTGCCAAGACAGGATTCTCAATTGTTTCCTGACCATTGTCTAATGTTCCATCAACAAGTAACAAATTAACTTTCTTTGACTAAATTACCATAGAAACGTGGCATAGAGATGGGTCAATTTCCCAAATAAAGTTGTGCGTCCTTGAAACTAGGACCAGAATGTTAGCCTGAGAGGAGGAGTTAGTGACTAAGTCTTGCCAGCAGATGGCAGAGCATGATACAAAAATTGAACTGAAAGAGAGTCGTTCTCAGGGTAGGTGATTCCAGTCCATGAGGGCATCGGGCAGGTCAGGTTTTCAGGATATCCACAATGAATATGCAGAAAATGGATCTGCATGCACTGACTTCCTGGTAGAGAGTGACACAGGGACAAAGATTCATCCCCATTCCCTGCCCGCAACCAAAGATTTTTTTTCCCATTCCCACCCCATCCCGCAGTGAAGAGCGTTTTTCATCTTTCCCGTGCCTTCACCATCCCCACAGTCTTAATTTTTTCCCTCGCATCAACCACTCAAAGCAGAAAGATGATTTTATGCAATTTTATGGGCCTATGGCAGGGGTGTCAAACTGAAATCACATAAGAGACCGAAATCTAAAACACAGGCTAAGTCGCAGGCCAGATATTTTATTATGATACTTACCCCCTCCTTTGCTGACGTATTGTAATCACAAAATAGAAAATACAATTATTTTTTCTACCTTTTGTTGTCTGATCATTTTGCTTTTGGTCCCAGTTTCTCTTTCTGATTTTGTCTATCTTCTAATTTTCTTTCCAGCGTCTGCTGTCCATTTTTTTCTCCTCTTCTCTCTTGCTCCAGTCCCTGTCTCCAACATATCAATTTTTCCCTTTCAACTTTTCTCCGTTTTTCTTTTCTGCTTCTGTCCTCTCTCTCTCATCCTTCTTCTTTTTAAATTTTCAGCTACCTATCAATTCTCCAACTTCTCTTATTATGTAGCTCTCCCATTTCCCATCCCACTCCTTTCCCAGCATCCTAATTCCTTCTATCTCTCCTCCTCTCTCCTCTTGGTCCAACATTTTGCTCCATCTCTTTTCTGTTCTTCTTCTTCTTTCCCCCCTTGATGCTGAACTTCGTATACTTGAATATAACGTGTCTTGAGCTAAAAAAAAAAAAAAATGCCATTCAAATGAACAGGTCCTTACCTGAATATGTCAATTCCTTCAACCTTGCAAGAGCAAAGTGGAAATGTCCAATCAGAATGGTGCACAAAAAAGTGTCTTTCATCTCATCTGATAAATCCAAATGTCTTTATTCATCCAAAGTAACTCAATCACTCGACATGATCATGTTTCGGCCACCCAGCCTGCATCAGGAATCTTAAGAGTCTTTGGGTGTCAAATGGATAAATATGATCTATAACAAAACGATCAAACCGTTGCTCCGAATCTTGTGACACTACAAAACACAAGCAAGGCCGTGTTGTTTTGTAGCGTCACAAGATTCGGAGCAACGGTTTGATCGTTTTGTTATAGATCATATTTATCCATTTGACACCCAAAGACTCTTAAGACTCCTGATGCAGGCCGGGTGGCCAAAACATGATCATGTCGAGTCATTGAGTTACTTTGGATGAATGAGTTATTTTGGATGAATAAAGACATTTGGATTTATCAGATGAGTTGAAAGACACTTTTTTGTGCACCATTCTGATTGGACATTTCCACTTTGCTCTTGCCTGTTTGATTCTTGTGGATTTGTTTCCCCTGTTGTAGAATTCCTTCAACCTTGACACATTCACGAAATCTTCAACACCACTGAGCCGTTGGCTTAATGAATTCTGGGTTTTCATGAATTAAGAGCTAAATTGTTTTGCGAGCTCAATGCGCTGGAGCTCCTTCCTGTTGAAAAATAAACTTCAGTGTAAAAGAGGGTTTCACATATGCCAAGGGGAATGACTGCTAACAGTCACGGAGGAATCTACTGCTTGCCCTGGATCGGTAGCTTGGAATGTTCCTACTCCTTGGGTTTTGGCCAGGTACTAGGGTCCTGGATTGGCCACCGTGAGAACGGGCTACTGGGCTTGATGGACTATTGGTATGACCCAGTATGAGTGTTCTTATGTGAGCCCATAGGATAATCAAAATCATTGTGACATCACTGATGAGGTTGGCTCTTAGGCATTGGTGGAATGAGGCATTATGACATCACAATCTCAGCTCTGGAATGTTGCTCTCATTGGGGTTCCGGAATCATGCTATTCTTTGAGATGCTGGAATGTTGCTACTCTTTGGATTTTAGCCAGGTACTAGGGACCTGGATTGGCTACCGTGAGAACGGGCTACTGGGCTTGATGGACTATTGATATGACCCAGTATGGCTGTTCTTACGCTCTTACGTGTGCCAAGTATAGGACAATCAAGCCATTGTGACATCACTGATGAGGTTGGCTCTGAGGCATTATGACATCACAATCTCAGCTACTGGGCTTGATGGACCATTGGCCTGACCCACTAGGCTATATTTATGTTCTTATGTAAAGTGAAGGGTCAGCTTGAGGCACATATTGTGGAAACACCTATCATGCTGCTATTTAAGAACATAGGTTGCCAAGTAATTCTCTTTTCCGTTTTCGCTGTTTGCTTCTGCACTGTGTTATTAAATGTTGTTCAGAATACCACTGGGAAATACTCAATTAGTTCCAAGGTTTAATCAAAGAGATCATTTGGCTAAGAGCTTTGCTGCGATGACCTTTGTGGTGTGGTTTTAATGGTCCCGCTGTGAGCAGAAGCAAGGAGCACGGAGCATAATTTAATCAAATCAAAATAAACGCCATTTGGTAGATAGATGTGGAATGCCTGTTTCCAGCGCTGTTAATTAAGCTGCTAAGTCCCTTAAACTGGTCGCAAAAATTCAATCTGGTTTATCTGTATAGTTTGAACCAGAGAACAATCTAATGGAGCAGTATATGCTTGTAACAGATGACTTTATTCTTCCAGATATAACACACCATGCAAATTTGCAGAGCCCTCAGAAGCGGCACTCAGCCCCTCTTCTACGAAACTGCGCTAGCGGTTTCTAGCGCAGACAGCCGCGCTGAATGGCCCGCGCTGCTCCCGACCCTCATAGAGTTAAGGTTGGTACAGCCCAGACACTAGGGCAGTGGTTCCCAAACCTGTCCTGGAGGAGTCCCGGCCAGTCAGGTTTTCAAGATAGATTTGAATGCATTACCTCGGCTTCTAACTCATGTATGTTCACTACAGATAATCTTCACCCAGAGAGTGGTGGAAAACTGGAACGCTCTTCCGGAGTCTGTCATAGGGGAAAACACCCTCCAGGGATTCAAGACAAAGTTAGACAAGTTCCTGCTGAACCAGAACGTACGCAGGTAGGGCTGGTCTTTGACCTAAGGACCGCCGTGTGAGCGGACTGCTGGGCAGGATGGACCACTGATCTGACCCAGCAGCGGCAATTCTTATGCTCTTAAGTCTAAAAAGGACCGATTTGGGAATCACTGCACTAAGGAAAAACAGTCTCACCTGAACCAGCAGAAGGCGCTTCCTTTCTGTTCAGAATAGCTCGCTACGCTCATGGTGAAACCTGGACTGCCCCAAACTGCTATACAGGCAATCTTAAAATAGCTCCCAACAGAATGAAAACATAGAGCGTCGGGAGCAGCGCGGGACATTCAGCGCGGCTCCCCACGCTAGAAACTGCTAGATAGAAGAGGCCCTCTGATTTGAAAATTTTTTTAGAGTTATCGCCGCTATGCTTCAAGTTTAAAGTTTGATATACCGCTTTGGTACCAAAGCGATTGACATGATAAAACAATTTTATAAAATAAACAAGCACGGATAATTTAAAACAAGGGAAAGGACACACGTATGAAAATTTGAAATGTTCAAGACCTGGCACGGACATGGGGAAAGTTTACAATTAATCTAATAAAAAATTGAGAAAGTAATGAGTAGAACGACATCGAGATGGGGAAGACTTAGGTGATCCATTGATCTGAATCTCAAAAGCTCGATGTTTTGCTCATTATAGGGATATCTTTGAAATACTTTTATACAATTGTAGTCACTTATCGGCGAGCACAGTGTATACTCCAGTTGAACGTCAACATGCATATTTTGCCAATGAATGTCCGCTTCAGGGTGCGTTATTCTCACTTGTTCACATTCTTTTCATAGCAAATGCAACAGCGTCGTTACTGTAACGTCACCAGAAAAACATATCTGGTTAGAATAGTTAGATCATCGACTTGCTCGGGGTCATCGTAGCTTAATTTGATTTGGTTTGATTTTAATACAGTGTCTGGTTAGAACTCCTTAAGAGTAAACAAGCGATTCACGTCTACCCTTTCCACTCCACTCAGTTTTTTATTGACCTTTGTCATATCACCCCTGAGCCGTCTCTACTCCAAGCTGAAGAGCCCTAGCCTCCCCTCATAGCGAAGTCGCCCTATCCCCCTTTGCCATTTTTCATCACTCTCCTCTATACCTTTTCTAATTCTGCTGTATCTTTTTTGAGATATGGTGACCAGAATTGCACACAGGATTCGAGGTGCGGTCGAATCATAGAGCAATATAAGGGCATTAGAACATTTTCATTGAGCTGAGGGTTTCAACGTATCCTCAACGATGACACCTAGATCCTTTTCCTGGGTGGTGACGCCATCGCGTAGCTGTACTTCGGGATCCTCTTTCCCACATGCATCACTTTGCACTTGCTCACATTAAACGTCATCTGCCATTTTGACGCCCAGTCTCCCAGTCTCACAAGGTATAGTGCTGGTGACATCTGTTAATGGCAGTATATCAAGTGTGCAAATAAATAAATAAATCCTTCAAAACATAGCTATTTAATCAAGCATTTGAAACATCCATTTGCTAACATAAGAATTGCCGCTGCTGGGTCAGACCAGTGGTCCATCGTGCCCAGCAGTCCACTCCTGCAGTGGCCCTCTGGTTCAGCAGGAACTTGTCTAACTTTGTCTTGAATCCCTGGAGGGTGTTTTCCCCTATAACAGACTCCAGAAGAGCGTTCCAGTTTTCTACAACTCTCTGGGTGAAGAAGAACTTCCTTACGTTTGTACGGAATCTATCCCATTTCAATTTTAGAGAGTGCCCTCTTGTTCTCTCTACCTTGGAGAGGGTGAACAACCTGTCTTTATCTACTTTGTCTTGAATCCCTGGAGGGTGTTTTCCCCTATAACAGCCTCCGGAAGAGCGTTCCAGTTCTTCACCACTCTCTGGGTGAAGAAGAACTTCCTTACATTTGTACGGAATCTATCCCCTTTTAACTTTAGAGAGTGGCCTCTCGTTCTCCCTACCTTGGAGAAGGTGAAGAACCTGTCCTTATCTACTAAGTCTATTCCCTTCAATACCTTGAATGTTTCGATCATGTCCCCTCTCAGTCTCCTCTTTTCAAGGGAGAAGAGGCCCAGTTTCTCTAATCTCTCACTGTACGGCAATTCCTCCAGCCCCTTAACCATTTTAGTCGCTCTTCTCTGGACCCTTTCGAGTAGTACCGTGTCCTTCTTCAAGTACAGCGACCAGTGCTGGACTCAGTACTCCAGGTGAAGGCGCACCATGGCTCAGTACAGCGGCATGATAACCTTCTCCGATCTGTTCGTGATCCCCTTCTTTATCCTTCCTACCATTCTGTTCGCCCTATTCGCCGCTGCCGCGCATTGCGCGGACGGCTTCATCGACTTGTCGATCAGAACTGATATTCTGCGCTCCTAACACCCTACTCCCCCCTCCCACCCAATCCAACCTACAACCCATTCAGTTCTTCTCTTATATATAGTGCCTCACTTAATAGGGTGGTTTCAAGAGATGTCACCACAGTCCATTAAGTCATCGATGCCGTCAATGAGTATTTTGCAGAGTTTGGCAAAATCTATTTTTCCGACGGAACAAAAAACAAACAAACTAGAAACTCCTGGACTAAGAGACTACAACTAGCTCCCAATTGCCTAAGTTAAGTGAAAAATGCCATTTTAAATGATATTTCGCTACACTTTCAAAGTGCCTCCTGGCGCCTAAACAAAAAGGGCTGGAATTGCGCCTCTGGAGGTGCTTACCAGCGTCTGATGCCACTTTAGGCATGGTTAATGCCGGAAGTGGTGTTAGGCGCCTCTGGAGGCACGATGATGTCAACGATAGGCGCTGGAAATGTAGGCATGGAAATCCGGGGCCTATCTTTGCCGGGGTATCCTGACAATTGGTAGGATGACAATTGGAAGAATTTTCCTACCAATTTTCATCCTACCAATTTTCCTACCCAATTGTCCTACATCTACTAATCGCCCTACCCTGTCAGAAATGTCAAAATTAAAAATCTAAATAGTCCACGACTTGCCATCAACCAATCACAGCGAATCATCTAAGCCAACAGGACTCCCTGAAACCACAGTTTAGGGGAGTCCTGCCAGCTCAGCTGTTCAAGGATTCCCTTGCCACGGTCAGCTGATGGCATGGCATGGACTATTTAGATTTTTTATTTTGACATTTCGGACAGGGTAGGACAATTAGTAGATGTAGGACAATTGGGTGCATCAATTGGTAGGAAGATCCTACCAATTGTTGTCCTACCAGTTGTCATAGACCCCTTTGCTGGAGGCACGACTCTCTAACCAGCACTGTCGCGTGATTTACACATGATTCGCAGCTGCTTTTAAGGCAGCTGCCGACATCAGCACTGGTTAGAGAACCTGGGTAGAAGTGTCTAGCCCTCGATGGGGATGACGTTGTTTAACATGCTTCTTTACCAAACTTCTCAAACCACCCTTGTACTTGCCTTCCCCTTAGTCCTTTTGCAATTGTCAGTTCTCTTTGAGATCAGTTCCCCTCTTCCTTCCTTTCTCGTTCAAAACTGTTGCACAGGGGATCCTCAACACCAGTCCTTGAGGTCCACAACCCCGCCTGGTTTCCAGAGTTTCCACAATGAATATGTTTGAGATCTATTTGCCTGCAAGGGAAGCAGCAAATGCCTGGGATAGGCACATGGGATCTCTCGGAGAGAGGAAGAGATAATGGTTACTGCGGATGGGCAGACTAGATGGGCCATTTGCCCTTTATCTGCTGTCATGTTTCTATGGGCCTTTTATTAAGGTGCGCGAACCGATTTTGTGCGTACTAAATGCTAAGGCGCCCATAGAATATAACATTTAGGGCTCCATATAGGAAGGTGCGCTAAGCGTTTTAGCGCACGCACCGGATTAGCACATGCTATAGCACGCGCTAGCCGAAAATCTACCGCCTGCTCAAAAGGAGGCGGTAGCGGCTAGTGCACGTGACAATTTAGCGTGCGCTATTCCGCGCATTTAGGCCCTAACGCGCCTTCGTAAAAGGAGCCCTTAAAGCAGTGACTTATATACCGCTAAGTCTCCCAAAGGATTTGAAGAGGTTTACAAAACAATTAAATTGCCTGAACTAATGGCCACAATTCTAATCAGGTACTTTGAATTTCCCTCTCTGCCCCATAATATAGCTATAGGGCTCCTTTTACGAAAGGTGCGCTAGCGTTTTTAGCGCACGCATGAAATTACCGCGCGATACGCTTTTAGAATAACGCCAGCTCAATGCTGGCGTTAAGGTCTAGCGCACACGGCAATTTAGTGCGTGCTATTCCGCACATTAAGGCCCTAACGCACCTTAGTAAAAGGAGCCCATAGTACCTATGAAAGAAAGAATTACTTACATTTACCTATATAAAGAGAAGGAAGAGGGATAATCCAATGAACTCAATACTATAGGTGTGTAAAAGGCTCAACAGAAGGGAAAACTTTAATATCAAAGAACCCCTAAAGAAAAATCCTAAAAATAGAAGCAGGGAAAAAAAAAATAGCAAAACGAAACAAGCCCCAACAAAAGAAAAGCAAAAAATAAACCCCGCGTCATAGCTCTCAAACATCTTCATCGTGGAAATCCTGAAAACCAACCCGGGGGACGGATCTCGAGGGCTGGATTTGAGGACCCAGGTCGTAGCATTCTAAACTGCTGAAAGATGCTATTGACATCATCACAAAGGTGTAACAAACTCCCCCCGTTTACTAATCCGCGATAGCATTTTATTTTTTTTTAGCGCAGGGAGCCACGCTGAATGCTGTGCGCTGCTCCCAACGCTCATAGTGCTCCTATGAGTGTTGGGAGCAGTGCACTGCATTCCGCACGGCTCTCTGTGCTAAAAAACGCTATTGCAATTTAGTAAAAGGGGGTGAGTTTTTAAAGCATTTAATAGAAATTATAGAATAAATTACAGAATGACTTCTTTCAAGTATTACCCTTTAGACGTTACAATTTAATTCCTGAGAAAGAACAAATTCTGCCGACTTTGCCATTAGGGCACCAGGTGATATGAATCCAATCATGCTGAATATAAGTCATCTACCTAGAGGCAACTTCTTTTAAATGGAGCTTAATGTAATAAGGAAACCGGATGGTATATTAGTTAGGGAGGATAATCTTATTGTGCAACTCTATGGCACTTTACAGGAAATTGTGTAACACGCATCCTTCTTTCCTCCATCTCTTTACAGACTGACCCTCTCTACAAGGCTAGGTCACTTATAGGTCACAGTGCCTTTCACTGGATTGTGGGCGGCTGTAGAAATGTGGGGAATGTGCCAGCTGGTCAGTTTATCAAGAAAATGCAATCTTAACCAAGGTGCGCTAATCGATTAGCCTGCGCTACACGCCAACGCGTGCATGTTAGTCTACGGATGCGTTAGCGCACCTTAGTAGAAGATCTGGCTTCCGAACAAATGACAGCACTGAAACAGTTTTGGCCTCCATGACCGACCATCTTTTCCATTTGTTTTCCCGGGAAAAAAGCGCACTGGTACTGCAGTTCGACCTGAGCAGTGCCTTCGACCTTGTTGATCATGACCTTCTGCTTAGGTGTCTTGATTCCATCGGCATTTCCAGACAGGTACTAAGTTGGTTCACGTACTTACCAGGTCTACAGCAAAGGCACCTACTCTCAAGCTTGGTCCAATCCCTGCAGAGTGCCACGGGGCTCCCCACTCTCCCCCTCACTTTTACATTACATTACATTATATTACATTAGTGATTTCTATTCCGCCAATACCTTGCGGTTCAAGGCGGATTACATAAAAGTTTTCAGAAATTGCATAAAAGTGTACAGGAATAGTATAAGAGATGTCATAAGAGTTACATATGAATTACCAAAGAGTTGTCGAGATCTTAAGGTGATAAATGTTGGGTAATAAGAATTACCAAAGATTTGTCGAGATCTTAAGGTGATAAATGTTGGATAATAAGAATTACCAAAGAGTTGTCGAGATCTTAAGGTGGTAAGCGTTGGGTAAATAGAGGCATTTTAGCATTAGTTGGGTAGTTGGGGCATATTAGAGTATATTAAGGGTATAGAGTGGATAGGTGGGGTTTGGGTAGGAACTGGTTGTGTTAGATAGGTTTTATGTATTTTATGAAGAGTAGGGTTTTAGTATCTTTCTTGAAGGTTTTGTAGTCTGTGGTCGATGACAACAGAGTGGTGATTTGTCTGTCCAGTTTAGCTGCTTTGATGGCTATTAGGTTGTCATATAATTTTCCTCGTTTAACATTTTTGGTTGCTGAGTGTATGAATAGTGAGTGGGTTCTCCTCTACCTGGTTGAGGTGGATTGGGTTAGTCGGTTATTCCAGTATGTTGGGCTTTCTCTGTTAATAGCTTTTAATAGTAGGCAGTAGAATTTGAAGTGTACTCTTGCTTGTATTGGGAGCCAATGAGAGTCATCATGGTATGCTTCTGTGATGTGGTCATATTTTTTCAATGAGTAGATGAGTCTTAGGGCTGTATTTTGTATAGTTTGTAATTGTTTTATCATGGTCGCTGTACATGGGAGGTATAGTATGTTGCAGTAGTCTATTAATCCAAGGATAAGGGATTGTACCAGAAGTAGGAATTGTTTCCTGTCGAAGAATTTTCGGATTTGTCTTAGATTTCTCATGGTCACAAATGATGTTTTAATTACTTTGTTGATTTGTGGTTGCATGGTATAGCCTCTGTCAATAAGTATTCCCAGAAGTTTTAGTGTGGGTTGAATAGGGTATGAGATCGAGTTTATTACTAGATTTGTTAAGGTAGGAGTTTTATTGTTTTCTATATGCGAATGATATAACAATTATTATTCCCATAACCTCATTGACCCAAGAGACAGAACAATAAGAACATAAGAACATAAGAAATGCCTTCACCGGATCAGACCGAGGTCCATCTTGTCCGGCGATCCGCGCACGCGGTGGCCCATTTAAGTACTCCTTTTAGGAGACCCGGATTTCCCATGTCCCTCAATATGGTTTTCAAGAAGATGTGCATCCAACTTGCGCTTGAAACCCGGAACAGTAGTCTCCGCCACAACCTCCTCCGGGAGAGCATTCCAAGCGCCAACCACTCGCTGTGTGAAACAGAACTTCCTAACATTTGTCCTAAACCTGCTGCTACTCAGTTTCAGGCTATGACCCCGTGTCCGTGTCACCTCCGAAAATGTTAGTAATGCTGTTTCCTGGTCTATTTTATCAAATCCTTTTAATATTTTAAAAGTCTCTATCAAATCCCCTCGCAATCTTCTCTTTTCGAGGGTGAATAGTCCCAGTTTTCTGAGGCGTTCTTTGTAGCTCAAATTCTCCATACCTTTGACTAGTTTCGTGGCTCGCCTCTGCACCCTCTCCAGCAGAGTTATATCCTTCTTAAGGTATGGAGACCAGTGTTGGACATAGTATTCCACGTGAGGTCTGACCATTGCTCTGTAAAGTGGCATTATGACCTCTTCCGATCTGCTCGTGATCCCCTTCTTAATCATGCCCAACATCCTGTTTGCTTTCTTCGCCGCCGCCACACATTGAGCCGAAGGCTTTAGGGTTCTGTCTATCAGTACCCCCAAATCCCTTTCTTGTTCGCATTTGGCTAATGTCACCCCCAACATCTTATACTCATGTTCTTTGTTTTTCTTTCCTAGATGCATCACCTTGCTTATGTTCTTGTGAAAATAACCTGCACTGTGCAGAGGATAGAACCCCCCCCATAAAAAAATAAAACACAGGCATAGGGAAAGTCACATGCATTACACCAGTGATCTCAAACTCGCGGCCCGGGGGCCACATACGACCCGCCAGGCCCTAGGTATGTTACCATTGTTCTGGAACGTTGCTCGCCTACAAGCGCTTTCCTGCGTCTGTACACGATTGTGAGATGGAGAGGAGAGGACAGTTGCAGGAAAGCGCGTGAGCGAGGTTACAGCAGTGAGGCGGGCAATGCTCCAGAGCGTAAGGTAACCATTGGAGGCAGTGCAGCTTGTGTGTGTGTACGTAATCTCGTGAACTCCTGGCGGTGACTGCTTGATGCAAGATGGCGGTTGTGTCCGGTGCTGGAGGAGGTGAGAGCTGAAGGCGGTTGCGGACGCGACCACCGCACACTTAAGGCACAGGTTTTCCAGGCACAAGTCGGATATTGATTCTCCCCCAGAGCACTCCACCAAAATCTTGTCTCTTGCAGTTGATACTTTAGAATCTAAATCACAATTTTGCATGAGGTAAAACTCTTTATCTATATATATAAAATCGGAGGTATGTATGTGTGTGTGTATGTGCTGCGATCATGCAAAAACGGCTTGCCCGATTTGAACGAAACTTGGTATGCAGATCCCTCACTACCTGGGGTGATATGTTCTGGGGGTCTCGCGGCCCACCTGCACACGTGGGCGGAGCTACAAACAGAAAATCAGATTTCACCCATTCATGTCAATGGAAAAAATGTAAAAAGCTGCCAACGCAAAAACGGCTTGCCCGATTTGAACGAAACTTGCAACACATCTTCCTTTTCAGTTTAAGAGATTGCAAATTCCAGTGAGACTTGCATTCTCTACCACAATCAACAAATCACAGGGACAGACTATTACATACTGTGGAGTGGATTTAAGATCCCCCTGTTTTTCCCATGGACAACTCTATGTTGCTTGCTCAAGGGTGGGTTCACCCAAGAATTTATATGTTCTTGCTCCAGGAGGCGAAACTAAAATTGTTGTTTATAATCAAGTTTTGTGTTAGTTGTATTGTATTCATTTTGTCAAATATTTCACATTATAATTTGAATATTGTACTTTTTATAAAGCTGTAAAAAAATAATTTCATTCACCACTATAAAGTATCTTTATTTGAATCCATTTACAGTGTTATTGCTATAATTAAATACCCGTGCAACGCCGGGGCATCAGCTAGTAGTTTATAAATCTTTCCTTAATTGCTTCTGATCATTTCAGCTATACACAGCTGAAAGCAATGAAAAACTATCTAAACTTCACTTTCTGCATGTTGCACTGCTTTCAGCTGTGTAAAGCTGAAATGATCAGAAGCAATTAAGGAAAGATTTATAAACTATAAAGAGTTTTACCTCATGCAAAGTTGTCATTTCTTTCATAAGACATTAACTATTTTTTCTGCGGCCCTCCAAGTACCTACAAATCCAAAATGTGGCCCTGCAAAGGGTTGGAGTTGGAGACCGCTGCATTACATAGTGTGTAAAACTCTTCCCTCCCCCCCAAATAAAAATAGGCATGGAGAAAACATCATGCACTGCATAGCAGGCAGACCCCCCCAAAAAAAATCCCATGAAAAGTAATATGCACCATGCAGCAGATAGAAACTCCTCCCCCACCAATAAAAGCAGGCATTGCAGATAGACGCCCCCCCCCCCAAAAGAAAATAATCATGGAGAAAGTAACATCCAGGTCTGTTTCTTCCGCATTGTCATAAGCCTCTTTGCAACTAAAGATCCAAGCCCAAGTCATTACAAGGCTGCGCACGTATCAGCCGCTGTTCTGTAACTTGCCCAGTGCCCAGTGACGTGTTGCCAATTTGAAATTAAAATGCTGCCCCTCCGCTCCGTTTCAGAACGTTGGGAACTCGTTGCTCTCGCAAAGTAATTTAGCAAAGAGCTCTCAGAACACCTCTGTCGGCCCCAATTAGGACAAGTCCGGCAGACAGACTTAGAGACAGGTTTCATCAGGAACTCAGCCGTGCGTTGCAAAATCCCAAGTGGCATAGAAAAGGCCACAAACAGATACGGATTCAAAATTCTTTGGGGCGGGGGTTTATAAAGGGATTTTAATATTACAGTTTGAAGAACAACAAAAAAATACATCAATAAATTTACAAGTTCAAGACAAATAAGAGTAAAGCTTCCAGCCCACATTAAGGAGACTTTTTACCAAACAGAGGGACAACGTGGCCTTAGCACACCCTTAGGCAGGTCTTTCTCACACATTCTGGGCTAGATTCACTAAGCTCACCGATCGTGTCCCGACCAGTTTGCGAGCCTTCTCCGACCCGATTCACTAACCTTCCGCCCGATCCGATCCGCACATGCAAATGAGGGGAAATGGCATGTGTTCAGTTTTGGAGACCGTATCTGGCGAAAGACGTAAGAAGACTTGAGGCGGTCCAGAGGAGGGCGACGAAAATGATAGGAGGCTTGCGCCAGAAGATGTATGAGGAGAGACTGGAAGCCCTGAATATGTATACCCTAGAGGAAAGGAGAGACAGGGGAGATATGATTCAGACGTTCAAATACTTGAAGGGTATTAACGTAGAACAAAATCTTTTTCAGAGAAAGGAAAATGGTAAAACCAGAGGACATAATTTGAGGTTGAGGGGTGGTAGATTCAAAGGCAATGTTAGGAAATTCTACTTTACGGAGAGGGTGGTGGATGCCTGGAATGCGCTCCCGAGAGAGGTGGTGGAGAGGAAAACTGTGACTGAGTTCAAAGAAGCGTGGGATGAACACAGAAGATCTAGAATCAGAAAATAATATTAAATATTGAACTAGGCCAGTTACTGGGCAGACTTGCATGGTCTGTGTCTGTGTATGGCCGTTTGGAGGAGGATGGGCAGGGGAGGGCTTCAATGGCTGGGAGGGTGTAGATGGGCTGGAGTAAGTCTTAACAGAGATTTCGGCATTTGGAACCCAAGCACAGTACCGGGTAAAGCTTTGGATTCTTGCCCAGAAATAGCTAAGAAGAAAAAAAAAAAATAATAATAATAATAATAATTTAAATTGAATCAGGTTGGGCAGACTGGATGGACATTCGGGTCTTTATCTGCCGTCATCTACTATGTTACTATGTTTAAAGTAGGAAGGCAGCGATTCACTAAACAGAAGAAGGAACACCGACTGGGCTGGCTGATCCGAAAAGAAACGACTGCTGAGGACCCGTCGCTCACGTCCTTGACGACTGTCCTGCTCTCTGAAATCCCAATATCAAAACAAAAATAAAACCAACAAAAATAAAACATTTTAAACACATCTCCCTTGTGCAAAAAAGCACAAGAAGGCAAGCTCTGCCGACTCTCTTGCTCTGTGCTGCCCTGTCCCTGCAGTGCGAGCCCGCGCTTTTAACCCGCAGCTTAAAAGCGTGTTCTGTTCTTCCATTAAAGCTCCCCCTCTCCTTGTTTTTAACCTCGCTTGTGCGGAGAGCAAGCGCATGCACGGACCGCATCTACAGGCAAAGAAGATGGTCTGCGCATGCGTCAGTATAGCTCTGCAGCGATCCATGGGGTTGCCGTGGGACGTGCCTCCGAGCGCATTAATTTGGATTTTCTGAGTGGAAAATCTGGCAACCCTAGGAGCACCACCACCCCCGGGTACCTCCTACCCTCACTAAGTCACTGTCTGGGCTTAGTTCTCGGCAGGGCAGGATTAATGAATAGGCCTAGTTGGCATGTGCCTAGGGCCTGAAACAGACAGGGGGGTCCCCTGAAGGACTTACCAATATGCCAATTTTTTTTTTCAGATGGCAATGGGCCCCCCTCCACAGCAACAGGACCCCACCCAACAACGACGACAACACCGCCCCCCCCCCCCAAGAATCAACGGACAGCAACGCAGCCTTCCGCCGGCATCAAAGGCAACGTGGCCAACGCAGCTCCAAGAAGGTCCCGCAATGACTGCGTCTGCCGGTCCATCCCCCTCCTACGTCACTTACTTCTTCCAGCAGACGCAGTCATCGCGGGATCTTCATGGAGCTGAGCTGGCCGCGTTGCTGTTGATGCCGGTGGAAGGCCGCATTGCTGTCCGTCGATGCTGAGGGGCCCCGTTGGCATTGCTGGGGGAGGGGCGTTTCCGTTGCCATGTGGAAAGGGTGGTGGAGGGAGAGAATTGGTATGCAGGGAAAGGAGGAAAACATAAGGGGGAAGGATACTGAATGGATTTAGGTTGGAGGGAAAGAAAGGGGGCAGATGCTGATGAAAGTGGGGGGGGGAAGGGAGAGGAGAATGAAATGCCAGACCATGGGTGTGTGGGTGTGAGAGAGGGAAGGGAAGAAGAGTAGAGGAGAGAGATGCCAGACCATTGGAGGAGGGAATGGAAGACGATGGATGCCAGACCAATGGGGGTGAAGGGAAAGATGGAAGGGGGAGGCATACAGTTTCTGGAAGTGGCACAGAAGGACAGAAGATGAAAGGAAAAGAGAGACAAGAAGATGAGGAGAGCTGAAACCAGACAAGACAAAGGTAGAAAAAAAATTTCTATTTATTTATTTTTTTGCTTTAGGGGACATGGGCAGGGCGGGGCAGGGGCCCAGTGTACTTGTGTGCCTAGGGGCCCTCGAAGAATTAATCCTGCCCTGGTGCTCAGTAAAATTCTATGTTACCGTTCATTAGGATTTTAGCGCATTTTTGTAAATGGCCCCTGTGAGTAAAAAAAAACTTGATGAAACAGGCCCAAAATGACACTGCATTTCTCAGTTTCATTCAAAGCGCCTACAAATTGTCAGTGAGCAGACACCCTCCTCCTTGGCTGCCACTTCTCTGGGATAAATCACTTCTCGTTCATTTTGCGCTGTTCTCTCTGACTCATTGGCCTCTATCACTCGTTTCTTAGGAAAACAGACTTCTTTTGGGGGGGCTTTGTAGTACTTTCTGTGGAGCAGTATCTCCAGTGAAGCAAGCGGCTGGTATCAGATAGGAAAAGGGCCCAAAGCAACGCTCCGTGACACCAGCCCACTGTTTATGACTGGGAAAGCTACATTGTCCCCTGGCAAGGAAAGAAAGAAGTCTTTATGCAGAGATTGGGAAATGCTAGGGATAAAGGGATGATTATACAGTATTTCACACAGGGCGATAACAAGGAAAGCGTCTCCTGTTCCACTTTAGGTAATATTTAATCCTGAAATGTTTGAAAGAGGAGAAACTTTTCTAACAGCAAAGTGTTGGCCTCCTTGTGCGCGTGTTTGTTTCACGAAGAACGTTTTCAAATTGCGAGTGCATGTCAGAGAGAGGGGTTAGACCTGGGTAACGTTTCCAGATCTTTCTATTCCTTGAAGATGTGCATAAATTGTAACCCCACATCGAGGATTTTCAAAAGGCAGAGTGGTCCACGAGGATTACGCAGCCACCTAATAACTATGACTATTATACAACCCCATATGTTGTTTTTTTTTTGTTTTTTGAAGCTATATGAGGGAGGAGGATCTGAGAATTCTGGCCAGTGTATTTTATTTTGGAGGCACCCGTGCCACAAATTCAAGAACTTATAATTGTACCATCCAAAGGATCCATGGGGATCATGGGGATCGCTTGGAGACCCAAGTTTCAAGTTTTATTAAAATTTTATTTGATCGCTTATCACGTATTGCTAAACAAAGTGCAAAAAAAATTTTTTAAAAAAAATTTTTTTTTGTAAAAATAGTCATACAACTTAAAAATTATTCTCACTAAACTATTGTAGACAATACGAGTACATGAAGGCAGCGGGGGAAAAACTACAATTTGTTTATAGAAAAGAGAAAGGTAACACATATATGGAGGAGTTATAGGCTGAAGGCGTCTATAAACAGAAAGCTTTTCAGGGAATTTTAAAAATGCGTTATCTTCCTCTCTCAAGTATGTTAGCGTGTGCGTTCCAGAGTCTAGGTGCGTTCACGGAAAAGATATCTAGCCTTCGGGTTCCTATTATTTTCCATTAACAGCTTTTGGTCCAAAGATCGGAGAGTACGTGACGTAGAATAAGAAATGAGTAATTTATTGATGAATTGCAGCTTTTTTTATACAACACAAATAGGTGTGTAAAATTTTACTGACAGATAACTTCCTTGCAGTTACACTTCCCAGCATCATTTTGCGTTTTCCATCTGTCCCACATCAACGTTTTAGGACATGAAAGGGGGTTCGCAAGGATCATGACAGGACTATATTTCAGGGATCCACTTATTTCATGACTTCATGCTACAATGAGACCAATTAATAGCTCGTGGACTTGGCATCTCATCCAGGCCAGGTTTTCAGCAGATGTGATGTATCTGCATGGATCGTATCCACAGAATACCCCCAAGAGGAAGCAAAGGAGCAGAGAAGGTCAAAGAGTGGAAGCGCTGACACAGGTCAAAATGCAAAACACCTATAATGACGAGATAACCTAAGTTAGGGTTACCAGATTTTACTTTAGTAAAATCCGGTCCCCTAGACCCGCCCCCCTGGTCTGCCCAGGTCCACCCATCCCCGTCCCATCCGGCCACAATTCTGCCCCCCCCCCCCCCCCCGCTGTCTGCTCTTGTCAGATAAGAGGGCATCTGTGCATGCACATGACATCATTCCGTGGCATCCACACTGGCGTAGATGCCCTCCTGCCCGACATGATTTTGAGGAAGCTTTTCAAAACCCGGAAAAAGTGCTTTTTTTAGGCCTTGTATTTCCACATGAGGCAGCTCCCCTAATAGCAAGCACAAACTAAGAAAGAAACTGCAGGCAATTTGTACAAGATGCAGGCTGGGTTTATTCTACCCAATATTAAAAGCGGTAACTAATACCACCTTTTTACAAACCAAGATATCCAACACAGTCCGTGTTTCGGAAAACACGCCTTCTTCAGGGGTCCATGGTTAGTAAGATAAAAAAAACAAACCGCAATTTAAATGGATAATGAACTCCTGGGTATGCAATAAGCCGACAGTACAGTGCAAAATGAATGCCGGAGTAAAAGCTCCCCCAATAACCGCATTTTTAAGCACAGTGTTATTTTTTGAACTACCTCCTTCACAGAAGTTAAAAAGATTGATCGATGGTAATGCAGTTGGTTTTTTATAGCAATTCACGAAAAATGGCAAACTATTTGTAAAGAGCACTTGTGAAGTTAAAGCAATTTTTCATATGTTCACTTTTAAGATTGGTAGCTCTTCGGTGAAGCTTGGCACTACCCAAATATTTGCAGGGTGCCTCTTGTTGAAAAAGCGGGGTACAGTATTTCCATGTGATGCAACTTTTCTCTACTGAACACAGTACTCCAGATGTGGGCGCACCATCGCACGATACAGCGGCATGACGAAGGAAGTCATCATGCCGCTGTATCGTGCAATGGTGCGCCCGCATCTGGAATACTGTGTCCAGTATTGGTCGCCGTACCTCAAGAAGGACATGGCGATACTTGAAAGGGTCCAGAGAAGAGCGACGAAATTGATAAAAGGTACGGAAAACCTTTCATACGCAGACAGGTTAGAAAGGCTGGGGCTCTTCTCCCTGGAAAAGCGGAGACTCCGAGGAGACATGATAGAGACTTTCAAGATCATGAAAGGC
Source organism: Geotrypetes seraphini (assembly GCF_902459505.1). NCBI lineage: Eukaryota > Metazoa > Chordata > Amphibia > Gymnophiona > Dermophiidae > Geotrypetes > Geotrypetes seraphini. The sequence goes on along the minus strand of NC_047089.1, from coordinate 12,026,556 downwards.
ATAGAGAAGGTGGAAAGGGACAGATTCTTCAGACCATTGGGTACCGCAAGTACAAGGGGGCACTCGGAGAAACTGAAAGGGGACAATTTTAGAACCAATGCTAGGAAGTTCTTTTTCACCCAGAGGGTGGTGGACACCTGGAATGCGCTTCGGAGGTTGTGATAGGACATAGTACACTACGGGGGTTCAAATAAGGATTGGATAAATTCCTGAAGGATAGGGGGATTGAGGGATACAGATAGGGGTAGAGATATGTTATAGAAAGAGTATAGACAGAAGATAGGAGGGATTAAAGGGCTTAGGAAAGGATCACCATACAGGTCATGGGCCGCCGCGGGTGCAGACTGCTGGGCGCGATGGACCTCTGGTCTGACCCAGCGGAGGCAATTTCTTATGTTCTTATGAATAATTAGGGATATCTTGAAAACCTGACTGGCTGATGGGTCCCTTAGGACAGGGTTGCAGCTCTACACTCTCGAAGAGCGTAGGGAGAGGGGAGACATGATTGAGACATTTAAGTACATCACGGGACGGGTCGAGGTGGAAAATGATATCTTTCTTCTCAAGGGACCCTCGACCACAAGAGGACATCCGCTCAAACTCAAGGGAGGGAAGTTTCGTGGAGACGCCAGGAAGTACTTCTTCACGGAGAGAGTGATTGAGCATTGGAACAAGCTTCCAGTACAGGTGGTCGAGGCACGCAGCATCCCAGACTTCAAGAACAAATGGGATACCTATGTGGGATCCCTACGAGGTCATGCCAAGGGATAGGGTCACTAGGACTTGAATGAGCGGGTCAGTAGAGTGACAGTATAATTAAATTGTACTTTAGGGGGTCAGTAGACTTAAGAGGGCGGGTAAATGGTGTGGGCAGACTTGATGGGCTATAGCCCTTATCTGCCATCAACTTTCTATGTTTCTATGTTTTTATGTTTCTAGGGTTGAGAACCACTATTCTAGGCAACGGGTAGGCAATTCCGCTCCTAGAGAGCCGGAGCCAGGTCAGGTTTTCAGGATCTCTACCAAGAATATGCATGAGATAGGTTTGCATCTCAAGGAGGCAGTGCATGCCAATCCATCTCATACATATTCATGGTGGAGATTCTGAAAACCTGACCTGGCTCTGGCTCTCGAGGAGCGGAATTGCCTCCCCCTACACTAGGCTAGTTCAATCACTAATCTAGATATTAACTCAAGTAAAGTTTATCTGCTAGGAAAACCAGAAGTTGTCAATTATGGAGGGAGCAAAATTTAAACTAAGAATTTTGTATATTCTCACTGTTCACGTCTTGTTCTCTGCATTGAACGCCTTAAGATAAATGCAGGACAAGGCAAGACAAATCATGGGCTGCATACGAAGGGTTTTCGTCAGTCGTAAGGCGGAAGTCATTATGCCATTGTATAGATCCATGGTGAGGCCCCACCTGGAATACTGTGTGCAATTCTGGAGGCTGCATGATCGCAAGGATGTGCTGAGACTGGAGTCGGTGCAGAGAATGGCCACCCGGATGGTCTCGGGACTCAAGGATCTACCATACGAAAAACGGCTTGACAAATTACAGCTATACTCGCTCGAGGAGCGCAGAGAGAGGGGGGACATGATCGAGACGTTCAAGTATCTTACGGGCCGCATCGAGGCGGAGGAAGATATCTTCTTTTTCAAGGGTCCCACGACAACAAGAGGGCATCCGTGGAAAATCAGGGGCGGGAAACTACGAGGTGACACCAGGAAATTCTTTTTCACTGAAAGAGTGGTTGATCGCTGGAATAGTCTTCCACTACAGGTGATTGAGGCCAGCAGCGTGCCTGATTTTAAGGCCAAATGGGATCGGCACATGGGATCTATTCACAGGGCAAAGGTAGGGGAGGGACATTAGGGTGGGCAGACTGGATGGGCCGTGGGCCCTTATCTGCCATCTATTTCTATGTTTCTATGTTTCTATGACAGAAGTGTAGTGTTGATGCTGTTGCACTCTGAACATAATTTGCACATTCCTCTCAGGTACTATTCAAGGACTGCTTATCGCAGCCTGAAACTTAGTGGCAGCAGGTTCAGGATAAATGTCAGGAAATTTTGTTTCACACAACAAGTGGTGGGCGCTTGGAATTCTCTTCCGGAGGATGTTGTAGCGGAGACTACTGTTCTGGGTTTCAATCGCAAGTTGGATTCACATCTTCTTGCAAATCATATTGAGGGATACGGTAATTTCAGGTCTCCAAAAAGGGAGTACTTATTTGCCTGATAAAGAACAAAATCAACAACTAAAAGAAAAACCTTCAGATCAAGAACTTCCAAATATATCGCAGATCTTAGAAACATCTGAGAAGGATTTAGCATCACCAGCCACCATGATTATTACTTTAGCTTTGCCAATTGATAAAACATGGTTGTTAAAACTTTTCTTTAAAAATAGACAAAAAAAGTTTTCTTGGTTATAAAATACAAATGTTCCCAGATTTGGCACGGGAGACGCAAAGGCGTCGCCGTGAATTTCTTCTTTTGAAACCTGGGGTTTTATCTTTGGGAGCAACTTTTTATTTGAGACATCCGTGTAAATGTATTGTATATCACCGTACTCTTAAATATGTGTTTTTTGAACCATCACAATTGACAAACTTTGTGGCTATGTCTCGCCTAAATGTTAACAATCTTTGAGCCCTATATTTAGGATATTGTGACCTCATCTCAGTGCTATAGTTCTCAGCTTCTTTTACAATTTTCTTTTTAGATAATTTCGCCAATTTTCAATAATTCTTGGATCCTAATTGTGGACTTGAGCATAAATAGTATATTTGTTTAATTTAAGATTTATATTGCTTTGTATTTAATATCTATCCTATTCTTGCTTTCTGTACAAGTGTAATACTTGAAATTTAAGTTGAAAATAATAAATAAATAATAATAAAAAAAAAAAGGAGTACCTAAATGGGCCTCCGCATGTGCGGATCGCCGGACTTGATGGACCTCGGTCTGATCCGGTGAAGGCATTTCTTATGTTCTTACTGGCTCCAGTTCTTAAGCCGCTGTTTTGAAGAATTTGTCTGAGCTGTGTTTAAGTCACTTCAATACAGCTCTCCTCAAAACTCTACCTCCTTTCTTGCAGACAGAATGATTTATTGATTTATTCATTCATTCCATTTTCTATACTGTTCTCCCAGTGCTTTACATGAGTTTATTCAGGTAATCAAGCATTCTTCCCTGTCTGTCCCGGTGGGATTACAATCTATCTAATGTGCCTGGAGCAATGGGGGATTAAGTGGCTTACCCAGGGTCACAAGGAGCAGCACAAGTTTGAACCCATAACCTCAGTGGTCCAAGGCTGTAGCTTTAACCACTGCACCATTCTAGAAATCAAAATGTAGTAGAAGAGAGCCAAGTAAAGAACAATGAAGCCATTGTGACATCACTGATGAGGTTGGCTCTTATTGGTGGAGTGAGGCATTATGACATCACAACACCTGCTCTGGTTATCAGAGGCTGAAACACTTCACACTATTTCCTCAATTTTCTATACCATTCTCCCAGGAGAGCTCAGAACGGTTTACCTGAATTTATTCAGGTACTCAAGCATTTTTTCCCGTCTGTCCTGGCGGGCTCACAATCTGGGGCAATGGGGGGATTAAGTGACTTGCCCAGGGTCACAAGGAGCAGCGTGGGTTTGAACCCACAACCTCAGGGGGCTGAGGCTGTCGCTTTAACCACTGCACCACTCTAGAAATCAAAATGTAGTAGAGGTGAGCCAAGTATAGGACAATGAAGCCATTGTGACATCACTGATGAGGTTGGCTCTTATTGGTGGAATGAGGCATTATGACATCACAATACCAGCTCTGGTTATCAGAGGCTGAAACTTTTCACACTATTTATTCACTCAAATTTCTATACTGTTCTCTCCCAGGGGAGCTCAAAACGGTTTACATGAATTTATTCAGGTACTCAAGCATTTTTCCTTGTCTGTCCTGGCTCACAATCTATCTTATGTACCTAGGGAAATGGAGGGATTAAATGATTTGCCCAGGGTCACAAGGAGCAACGTGGATTTGAACCCACAACCTCAGGGTGCTGAGGCTGTAGCTTTAACCACTGCGCCACACTCTTATCAAAGAAGCTGCTCCATCAGATCAGCACATTCAAAGTACATAAATCTTTCTCTACGGAAAAGGAGGCAAATGTTTTTAAGTGCTAACTCCAACAATTAGTAGGTTTTTTGTTTGTTTATTCGTTTATATCCCGCCCTTACCCATGGTGGGTTACAAACATAGAAACATAGAAACATAGAAATAGACGGCAGATAAGGGCCCACGGCCCAGCCAGTCTGCCCACCTTAATGTCCCTCCCCTACCTTTGCCCTGTGAATAGATCCCATGTGCCGATCCCATTTGGCCTTAAAATCAGGCACGCTGCTGGCCTCAATCACCTGTGGTGGAAGACTATTCCAGCGATCAACCACCCTTTCAGTGAAAAAGAATTTCCTGGTGTCACTTCGTAGTTTCCCGCCCCTGATTTTCAACGGATGCCCTCTTGTTGTCGTGGGACCCTTGAAAAAGAAGATATCTTCCTCCGCCTCGATGCGGCCCGTAAGATACTTGAACGTCTCGATCATGTCCCCCCTCTCTCTGCGCTCCTCGAGCGAGTATAGCTGTAATTTGTCAAGCCGTTTTTCGTATGGTAGATCCTTGAGTCCCGAGACCATCCGGGTGGCCATTCTTTGCACCGACTCCAGTCTCAGCACATCCTTGCGATAATGCGGCCTCCAGAATTGCACACAGTATTCCAGGTGGGGCCTCACCATGGATCTATACAATGGCATAATGACTTCCGCCTTACGACTGACGAAACCCCTTCGTATGCAGCCCATGATTTGTCTTGCCTTGGACATAACTATAACATTGCATACACCATCGACAATACCCCCCCCCAATACAAAACCCCCATGCAAAACTCCCATTATACAAGAAGTACAAACCTTATTATCTTCTTCTCCTTTTCATTACTAATACAGTCTCAAACCTTATCTTTCATCTGGCAAAAAAGGTGTCACTTCAACAGTTTTTTTTAAAGTTCTGTATATTCTGCTGCCGTTGAATACACTCGAGAAGCTTGTTCCATTCCTTAGGCCCTGTCAGCCTGACGGATGGAATTTGCAACTCCAATTAGGTTTGTTTCCTTTAGTAAGGCTATAGTTTCCTGTCTGTCAGACAGCCACTTTTTTTCCCTCCATAAATCAGTTTCTGAGAATTAAATCACTGTCTCACGCACCCTACAATCAAGTACTCATTTTCTGATTACACTCTTTCTCGGTGCAAGGAAAAAGCCTTTGAGTGTCCTGCCATCAGTCTTCAACTCATTCAGCAGATGTTCTCACAGAGGTACAACTTCAGCACGTTCCAATAACACTTCATCTTCTCTAAAGCTCTCACACTCTCCAGCTGTTGTAATTTATTAAAAAATAATAATTTATTACTTTTATCAGGCATCCTTAATAATAAAACCCTTACCGCACATGCGCAGTAGAAAATCTGTGATCCCTGCATCCGTGAGATCTGACGCTGTGCTGAATTCAATTTCCGGTGCATGGGGCGGCTTGCGGCGCATGCGGGTGGAGTCTGGCGGTTTGATTTGCTGACGTCGCTTCCAGCCTAAGGCCTTCCTTGCTGCCGGGTCCTGCTCCTGCCTTCCCCCAAAAAGAAAGTAGGACTGAATCGAGCAGGAGCAGTGACCTACCGCTGCCAACCGCTGTGTGAGACCCAGAAGGAGAGAGGAGGGAGGGGATGAGAAATGCTACTGATGGCTGGCCTACTACAGGACAGGGGGAGCAGTGAAAGGGTGCTGCTGGACAGAGGGGAGGTAAAACGAAGGGAGAAGGGCTACTGCAGGACAGGGGTAGCAGGCAAGGGGTGCTGCTGCTGCTGCACATGGAAGTGGAGGGGGGAGAGAGAAAGGGGGTCAGGGAGCAAACTTGCTATGCTTTGGAGGGGAGGGGATGTGCTGGGGGGCAGGCAGCAATCTTGGTTTGCTCTGGGGGGGAGACAGAAGGGGGCCATGGAGAGAGACAGAAAGAAAAGCAGGCAGGCAGGCAGGGGGCCAAAGAGAGAAACAGAAAGACAGGCAGGTAGCGCACGAGAACGAAAGACAGACGCACACAGAAAGACAGTGGGCAGGGAGAAAGACAGAAAGCAAGAAAGACAGACAGGCAGGGGGCCAGGGAGAGAGACAACAGAAAGAATGACAGACAGACAGGGGGCCAGAGAGACAGACAGACAGTCAGCGGCCAAGGAGAGAGAGACAAAGAAAAAAAGACAGACAGCCAGCGGCCAAGGAGAGAGAGGGAGAGAAAGAAAAAAAAAAAACCAGACAGCGGCTAAGGAGAGAGAGAGAGAGAGAGAGAGAGAGAGAGAGAAAAGACAGACAGACAGTAGCCAAGGAGAGAAAGACAAAGAAAAAAAAAATCCAGACAGACAGACAGACAGCGGCCAAGGAGAGAGAGAAAAAAAAAAGACAGACAGACAGCAGCCAAGGAAAGAGAGAGACAAAGAAAAAAAACAGACAGACAGACAGCAGCCAAGGAGAGAGAGAAAGAAAAAAAAAAAAAGACAGACAGCTCACACAGTAAGTTTTCATTAAATTTTGTGATCTGTTAAGCCTACACATCTGTTCTAGCACCCGTTAATCTAAAGGGCTTAAACACTAGTTCAGACATAACAGAGAATCTCCATGAGTACTTTCAGTTCAACTGCATTCTTCCAACTGAACTTCTGACTGCCTTTTTTTTATTATTCATTTTTTTGGGGGTGATGATAAAGCAGTCATGCTGGGACATGAGCACAAAAATGTTTCCAAGCTTAGTACTGTTATCTGCTCAACGGGAATACCTCATTGGGCCAGAAAACCTGGACTGGAACATATATGTTGAGATAGTTATGTATAAGTTAAACTGAAGAGTATTAGGATAATAAGTAGATGGACCTATCGAAATTTATTGCAGAGGTGAAATAACTCGGTGAAAACCTGAAGCGGTCGTGGCTCCTGAAGACGGTGATCCAGCGAAACACATCCCTGTGTTAAAAATGGTTTCAGTTCAAGTTTTCTGGCCCAACGGGGTATTCCCGTTGAGCTATTTTATAAAGAAAACAGTTGTGTAGTGTGATTTGGTCACAGAGAGTGTGGTTTGGTGATTTGTTGTTCAAATCAGTGTGATATAAATATATTTATTATGTGGTAATTAAATAAAAAATGATAAGTCCAATAGAAGGCTTCTAAAAGTTAGTAGGTATTTTATTCTTGAGTTAGCTGAAGCCATTTTAAGTGATTTAAAGCCCTGGTTGTACTAATTGGTCATCTTTCATTTCCTGTCGCGAGCAGTATCACGAACTTGCATTGATGTCAGCTCTCCGTGACATCACTTCTGGGTCCCACGCCTAGGAAGGAGCAGGGGCAGAGAAGAGGGTGGGAAGGATGCTACCGCTCCGGGCACCATTCACCCTCACTACGCCACTGCCCCCATGATATATCAGTCTTTCAGCTGTGAGTGTTATACTTTATTCAAAATTCAATTCTTTTTTCTACCTTTGTTGTCCAGCCATCTAATTTTTCTAATCATGTTGGTCCCAATCTCCGCTTTCTGCTCTCCTCTGTCTTCTCAACTCTCACAGCAGGATTTTTGTCATTTTTCTCTTGTCTCCTATCTTCTTCATATCCTCCACTACTACATCCATCGCTATCATTAAGAACATAGGAATAGCCTTACTGGGTCAGGCCAACGGTCCATCAAGCCCAGTAGCCCGTTCTCACGGAGGACAATCCAGGTCCCTATTACTTGGCCCAAACTCAAAGAGTAGCAACATTCCAGCATCTCAAAGAATAGCAAGATTCCGGAACCCCAATGAGAGCAACATTCCAGAGCTGAGATTGTGATGTCATAATGCCTCATTCCACAGTGGCTCAGAGCCACCTCAGCAGTGATGTCACAATGGCTTGATTGTCTTATACTTGGCATATGTAAGAGCATAAGAACAGCCATACTGGGTCAGATCAATGGTCCATCAAGCCCAGTAGCCCGTTTTCACGGTGGCCAATCCAGGTCTCTAGTAGGCCAAAACCCAAGGAGTAGCAACATTCCAGCATCTCAAAGAACAGCAAGCCCAGTAGCCCGTTCTCACGGAGGCCAATCCAGGTCCCTATTACTTGGCCCAAACTCAAAGAGTAGCAACATTCCAGCATCTCAAAGAATAGCAAGATTCCGGAACCCCAATGAGAACAACATTCCAGAGCTGAGATTGTGATGTCATAATGCTTCATTCCACAGTGTCTCAGAGCCAACCTCAGCAGTGATGTTACAATGGCTTAATTGTCCTATACTTGGCTCATGTAAGAACATAAGATTAGCCTTACTGGGTCAGACCAATGGTCCATCAAGTCCAGTAGCCCTTTCTCACGGTGGCCAACCCAGGTCACTAGTACCTGGCCAAAACCCAAGGAGTAGCAGGGTTCTAGAATTCCAAAGAGTAGTCACATTCCATGCTACCAATCCAGGGCAAGCAGTGGCTTCCCCCATGTCTTTCTCAATAATAGACAATGGACTTTTCCTCCAGGAAAATGTCCAAACCTTTCGTAAAACCAGCTACGCTACCTGCTCTTACCACAACCTCTGGTAACGCGTTCCAGAGCTTAATGTTGCCATCGGCACTCTCTCTGATGTCACGTTCGGGATCCACGCCTAGGAAGTGACGTCAAAGGGTGAGCTGGCACCGATGTGGGTATGCTGCTCACACCGGAAAAGTTAAAAAGGTATGGGGAAAGGGAAGAGGAGCGCGCGGTGGGGGGGGGGAGGGGCACCACTGCCCTGGGCGCTGCTCACCCTAACTATGCACCGTATTTGTGCCAGGGTTTTCTTGGCCTAAATACCGGCGCCTAAGTCCAACACAGGCATCTATAGGTTAAACACGCCTACAAGCTGCTTGCTAACCATGTCTACTTCAACGCCTACTTGATCTAGGGGGCAGAGTCCTGTTATACCCCAATATTCAGACCTAACTGGCCATGTTTAGTGCCTTAATAGGACCACATAGGGTTACCGGATTTTCTTTCAGGAAAATCCCAGTTTTGCCTCTTTCCCGCCCATTTTCGCCCTGCCCTAGACGGCATCCGTGCATGTGCGGACATGATACAACGATGTCACGCGTGCGTGAGTGCGTGATGTCACTGCGTTGCGCATGCGCAGATGCCCCTGCCCGACACGATTATGTTGGGACAAAGTGCTGGGGTTTGAAAAGCCGTCCAGACCCCCGGACGTGTCCTCAAAAGGAGGGCATGTCCGGGGGAATCCGGGGGTCCTATCTTTATGCACAAACCCATGGCTGGTTAAGCCTGAATTGTAACTGGTCATGCATTAGCCGCTTTTTATAAAAACACAGGAATTCAAAGCCCACACAGGGTCTGGAATCAACTTTAGCTCCAGCAGTGGACAAAAAACCACTGTTTGCTGTCGACTGAATATCAGCTGGTTTGGAGTTTTTTTTACTGTGTTTCACGGGAATGACTAATTACCAAATCCACAGTGAAAGCTGAAAAGTTAATCTGCTCTTTCCAAGCATCCTTAGAGAATAGAATCAGTCAGGCTTGGAACACATGCAGGACATGCAGAGAGTGACCTCATGGTATTCTGCCGGGAAGCCAGCTGGAGATGACATCAGAAATAGAAGACTTTTCTACAAGCAATGAAATATTGAAGCCGCTGCTGGGTCAGACCAGTGGTCCATCGTGCCCAGCCGTCCGCTCATGGTCAAAGACCAGCGCCCTAACTAAGACTAGCCCTACCTGCGTATGTTCTGGTTCAGCAGAAACTTGTCTAACTTTGTCTTGAATCCCTGGAGGGTGTTTTCCCCTACGACAGACTCCGGAAGAACGTTCCAGTTTTCTACCACTCTCTGGGTGAAGAAGAACTTCCTTACGTTCGTACGGAATCTATCCCCTTTTAACTTTAGAGAGTGCCTTCTCGTTCTCTCTACCTTGGAGAGGGTGAACAACCAGTCTTTATCTACTTTGTCTTGAATCCCTGGAGGGTGTTTCCCCTATAACAGCCTCCGGAAGAGCGTTCCAGTTCTCTACCACTCTCTGGGTGAAGAACTTCCTTACGTTTGTACGGAATCTATCCCTTTTCAACTTTAGAGAGTGCCCTCTCGTTCTCTCTACCTTGGAGAGGGTGAACAACCAGTCTTTATCTACTTTGTCTTGAATCCCTGGAGGGTGTTTCCCCTATAACAGCCTCCGGAAGAGTGTTCCAGTTCTCTACCACTCTCTGGGTGAAGAACTTCCTTACGTTTGTACGGAATCTATCCCTTTTCAACTTTAGAGAGTGCCCTCTCGTTCTCTCTACCTTGGAGAGGGTGAACAACCAGTCTTTATCTACTTTGTCTTGAATCCCTGGAGGGTGTTTTCCCCTATAACAGCCTCCGGAAGAGCGTTCCAGTTCTCTACCACTCTCTGGGTGAAGAACTTCCTTACGTTTGTACGGAATCTATCCCTTTTCAACTTTAGAGAGTGCCCTCTCGTTCTCTCTACCTTGGAGAGGGTGAACAATCTGTCTTTATCTGCTGTCTATTCCCTTCAGTATTTTGAATGTTTCAATCATGTCCCCTCTCAATCTCCTCTGTTCGAGGGAGAAGAGGCCCAGTTTCTCTAATCTACGGCAGCTCCTCCAACCCCTTAACCATCTTAGTTGCCCTTCTCTGGACCCTCTCAAGTAGTAACCCATCAAGCACGTTGGTCATACATTCTAGATTGATACTATAACAGGGCAGCCGTTTTATATCTTAATATAACATGACTATCCACATTTTAAGGGCCAGGGTCAGGACATGCAAACTCTACTGTACCATCCCACTACATTCAATCATCTGATCATTGTCTGATCCTGAAGGGAATTGGAACTTATATTGCTAAGTAAACAGGACCGTCGGATGTGAAACAGAGCCAGTGCATGGCAGTATGTCATCAGCTCATTAAACATGGATTTTGCAATGCATATGTAACTCATTATTTAATCCTGGTGGTTTATTTTACAGAATATGCAGCCCCGTCCATCATTCTCAGAGCCAAACGGACTGCGCCCTCTGCCAAGTACACAGCGCAATCATCTGCTACTTGTAATTTCAGTCAGGCCCTCGGCCTTGCTGTGTGGTCTAGAGAGCAAGACTTTCAGCCCATTGTAGCTCTGAATTGAAACCACCAGGGGTGACTGTAAAAAATGTTATAGAGAGCAACCAAAGGATTTTCCGTTCTGTTTACCTAACGTTATGGCTTAATGGCTGTCGGCTAGATTTGTCTTAATGACCCACAGGTGCTACATTTCCTCCAGAAACAATTGTTCCATGGTAGTATTGCCACATTGTGCTGACTACATCATACTATGCAGCTACAGCTCACTGTATACTTAGGTTTTTGTGCTGAAAGCAAGGACCTCGCTGAGCTATATTAACCACTGAAAGAGGTTCCTATTCAGCCAACCCCTAATAAGAGGACATAGGATGAAGTTAAGAGGTGATAGGCTCAGGAGTAATCTAAGGAAATACTTTTTTACAGAAAGGGTAGTAGATGCGTGGAACCGTCTCCCGGAAGAAGTGATGGAGACAGAGACTGTGTCTGATTTCAAGAAGGCCTGGGATAGGCATGTGGGATCACTTAGAGATATGGTTACTGCGGATGGGCCATTTGGCCTTTATCTGCCATCATGTTACGTTTCTCTAACCATAAAGCTCTATGACCTCACAATACAGGTGTAAAGAGCCTTAGCCTATAGGAAGAGGAGATGCAAATGTTAAGAGCCTTAGCCAATAGGGAGAGGAGGAGATAGTGGATGCTCTGGATGGGCCATTTGGCCTTTATCTGCCATCATGTTTCTCTAACTATAAAGCTCTATGACCTCACAATGCAGGTGCAAAGAGCCTTAGCCTATAGGAAGATGAGATGCAAATGTTAAGAGCCTTAGCCAATAGGGAGAGGAGGAGATAGTGGATGCTGTGGATGGGCCATTTGGCCTTTATCTGCCATCATGTTTCTCTAACCATAAAGCTCTATGACCTCACAATGCAGGTGTAAAGAGCCTTAGCCTATAGGAAGAGGAGATGCAAATGTTAAGAGCCTTAGCCAATAGGGAGAGGAGGAGCTAATGGTTTCTGCGGATGGACCATTTGGCCTTTATCTGCTGTCATGTTTAGGGTTACTACAGAATAAAGCCTTTAAAACATCAGACCCTTGTCTAGAACTTTTATAGCAAAAAATGGGCCACCAAGATGATTAATTAAAATTTTTTATGATGAATTTTCAATCATCTGATTGTCATCATAACTAATAGACTGTGATAACTGTTTCCTGACACCAATTTCTACTACAACTTCCCCCTCCGTATTCGCAAATTCCGTATCTACGGATTCGCTTATTCGCGGTTTTAAACCAAAAAATGCATTTTCGTTTTTCAGGCTATTTTAAGCCCTGAAAGCCCCCCCCCCCTTAAGCCTTACCTGGTGGTCTAGCGGGTTTTCGGGGCAGGAGCGATCTTCCCACGCTCCTGCCCCGTGCAGATCACTCACAGGAAATGGCTGTCTTGAGCTCCTGTCATCTTTCAAGCCATTTCCTGTGAGCGATCTGCACGGGGCAGGAGCGTGGGAAGATCGCTCTTGGCCCGAAAACCCGCTAGACCACCAGGTAAGGCATAAGGGGGGGCTTGCAGGGCTTAACGCAATCAGAGTCCCCTTCCTCTACCAATTTTATATCCCAGAAAGCCCTTTCTCTCCCCCCCACCCTTCCCCCATTACATGTATATTGCTGTAAACCTCTCTTATTCTCATTGCAAGTATCTTCCTGTAAACCGCTTTGAACTCTTGTATCCTGTTGTAAACCACTTTGTACTTCAGTATCCTGATCTAAACATTTGCTTCGTGCTGCAAACATCTCATTTTCTCAATGCATGTATCTTCTCACAGGCCACCCTGAACTTATGTATTCTGTTCCAAACATATGTATCTTGTTGTAAACTTATGTTCCTTGCTGTAAACATCGCAGACTCTCATTGCACGATTCTTGTTGTAAACCGCTTTGAACTTATGGTATAGCGGTATATAAGAAATAAAATTATTATTATTATTATTATTAAAATAGCTGGGGGGAAGCAGGGATTAGGGGCAGAACCGGCCCAAATATTATTCACGGTTTTTTAATATTCACGGGCCGGCTCTGCCCCTAACCATCGCAAATACGGAGGGGAAAGTGTATTTGTTTTCACCAATGCTCCTTTTATTTCCCCTTTTGAGTAATTAAGCTGGTGGCAGGCACATCATAACTATACAGACGTCGATTTTCAGAACCTCTAATTATATATTTGGTGACGGGACTAAATCGCGCGAGACAACGGCACGCCGACAACTGAGCGCAGACAACTGAGCGCAAGGTTGACGGCGCGCCGAAGAAAAGCACTATTTTAAAGGGCTCCGACGGAGGGTGTGAACAGACACTGCGCTGGCGTTGTGGGGGGTTTGGGGGGTTGTAACCCCCCACATTATACTTAAAACTGAACTTTTTCACTAAAAAACAGGCAAAAAGTTTGGTTTCAACTATAATGAGGGGGGTTACAACCCCCCAAACCCCCCACAACGCCAGCGCGATGTCTGTTAAGTAAAATAGGGGGGTTCCCCCCCAACACTCCCCATAGGAACCCTTTAAAATAGTGCTTTTTTCGGCGCACCATCAACCTTGCGCTCAGTTGTCGGAGCGCCGTTGTCTCGCGCGATTTTGTCTATGAACCGATATATTTATATCATTTCAAGTCCCCATCTTGTAGGTCTTTGTAATCATTCCCTATTTTGTCTTTATTTTTAATGACTAAACTTTTAATTTATAATACCCATAAATAATATCTCTAAAAACCATTTAAAAATTTAAATTAATCATCTTGGTGGCCCATCACGTTTAGGGTTATCAGGCTTGCAGATTTACCCAGACACGTCCTCTTTTTAGAGGGCATGTCCGGGAGTCCAAACGTCTTTTCAAAACCCGACATTTTGTTCGGGTTAACAAAAAGCTTCTTCTTTGGGACAAGAACAGGTTGAGGGGGTGGGGCTACAGATCCGGATTTTATTTAACAACAAATCTGCTAACCCTAATCATGTTTCTACGACATCAATTAAAGCAAAAACCAGGTTAAAATCTCACACATCGTCCCTTAGAATTAAACTCTTCCAATATCGGCGGGTGCGGTAAATTTTCCAAATTTTTGTAGGTATCATCAAGCCTTCATTCTGCGTCAGGGTATGTATTGGATCCTTCCTGAACTCATGGAACATCTTCCGGACGGTGGCGGGATAATCACGCGTCAGACGCCAGCGCGCTGACAATCCAGCGCCGACAATTCGGCGCAAGACAGAAGCGCGCGGGGGAAAAAATAATTTTTAAAGAGCTCCGACTGGGGGTTTGGGGTGGCAACCCCCCACTTTATTGGTTAGTGTTCGTGCTGCCGTTGGGGGTGGGTGAAACCCCCCCACATTAAAGAGAAAATGGAACTTTTCCTGAAAAAAATCAGAAAAGTTCCGTTTTTGCTATAATGGAGGTTTCCAACCCCCCCCAACCCCCCTCCAACAGCAGCGCGAACACTAACCAATAAAGTGGGGGAGTTACCACCCCCAAACCCCCTGTAGGAGCTCTTTAAAAATTACTTTTTTCCCCGCGCGCTTCTGTCTTGCGCTCCACTGTCTATGAACCCTTCCGGACTGGCTGATATTAGAAAGTCAACTTATGTCCCCATTACGATTGTGCCATATTTTGAGTATCAAGCTGCCTAGGAATTCTAAGGACAATAGTATTTTATTTTCCACCTGGAATACATTCAAATTTATTAATAATTGAACACCTATTCCGATTCAGCAATCCACGTGTCAATCTCTATGGTTAAACTCCAGGATTCAAATTGGCGAGTCTAAAATCCTCTGGAAACATTGGTTGCAGGCAGGCGTACGTACTTTAGATGATGTGATCTCTAATGGGAAAATGCTAAATTTATTACAACTGCAACAATCATTCGGCATGACAAAGTCTCAAGCTTATAAATGGTTGCAGTTGAAACAGGCCATTCAGAAGGGGCTTCCTGGTTGGCGCAACTTAAAAAATCAGTACAGCTTGCCGGGCCTATATTTCCAGACAGATTAGCAAGGGCATCAGGCTGCCAAGTGGTACAAATTAATATCTGAATATCTGAACAAAAACCCCAAAACAAGCTGAAAAGATATTTGGAGCATTGAGACAAAGCAGCAGATTTCTGCGTCTCAATGGCCACGGGTTTGGACTTGGAGGATGAGATGTACAGCGTCAGCATCTATGAGACAAACCTGGTTCTTTTTGTTACATAGAATTTTTTGGACCCCAGTTCGTTTGCAAAAGTTAGATAGTTCAAAATCTAGTAGATGCTGGCACTGTCATCTTGAAGTAGGGACACTGGATCACCTGTTGTTCTATTGTCCCTTGAAACTCAACTTCTGGAAGTCTATCTGGGGAAAAATTAATAGGATACTGAAAACTTTTATCCTAATGTCATATGACATTGTTTTATTCGGTACCTTGTTACAAACTAAGGGGCTCATAATCGAAAAAGAAAAACGTCCAAAAACCGGCCAAAGTCGGCACTTGGACGAACATTTCTCAAAAACGTTCAAGTGCCGATAATAAAAATGGGTTTTGGACGTATTTCTAAATGACCTAGGCCTTCATAGTGCCGCTGAACGACCAAAGCTAAACGGGGTGTTTCGGGAGGTGTGTCAATGGCGGGAGTTGAGCGGGACGTGGGCATGTATAGCCAAAAGCTTTACAACAGAGCCTAGACGGAACTTGGATGTTGTGACTTAGACCATGTAAAACATGGTCTAAGTCACAAAAAAAAACATAAAGTCACCAGATAAGCATTGCAAACACATAAAACAGACCTCCACACACTACCCCAGTGATCACCAACCCCCCTCTACCCCCATAAAAATTTTAATCCTAACTTTAAAATTCAGCCTCCAGACCATCATCACCTGTCCGAGTGGCATAGGAAAGCCTAGTCGTCCAGGACAGAGGCAGCTTAAGTCATCTTGGGGGTGGGTTAGAGACCCATAGAGAGGAAGACCCATGCCCATAAGCCCCTGTAATCACTGCATTGATACTTAAACATGTACACTCCCCTATACACCCCCAAAACCCTTTTTTACTGGCATATAAGTGGCTCCTGCAGCCATAAGGGCTATTGGGATGGTAGATAAGTGGGTCTAGGGGATTCTGGAGGTGGTTTGGGGGCTCACCATGACCTATAAGGGAGCTGTAGTGAGGAGAAGACATGGCACCCTTTTTGTGAAGTTCATAGCAGTGTCCTGTAAGGTACCCCACTATTTAGGTGGCATGTCTGGGTATTCAGTCCATCACTTTGCAGACCCCTCCCACGTCCAACAGGGCTCGTTCTAGGCGTTTTGGACTTGGACGGAAAGTTGGATGAAAATGTGATATAAAGATGGACGATTTAGTGGCTTGGACGAGCAGATCGGCAGGACGTATAATTAGACGATTTTTGAAACGAAAAAAAAGTTGGATGTATCTTTCGAAAATGTGTCTTAAGCTGTTTATTACTTTGGACGACTTGCGAGATGGACGTAAACGGACTTAGACGTATATATATAAATTTTATTCTTATATACTGCCATACTGAAAAAGTTCTAGGCGGTTCACAACAAGGTGACCTAATACATGGGATACAGATAAAATACAAATTAGAATAATGGACTTAAAAACAGATAAAGACAGAAAGCATTTACAATATAATGGCAGGGAAAGAAGTAATACATAGAACAGATCAAAATCATCAAGTTGAATCTAAGGAACTTGATTGAAAAACTGAAGCAGAATGCATTAAGATACCAGCCTATCAAAGAGTGCAAGCCAGAATAGATTACGTCATATTATGACAGGGATAGTGATGCGGTTATTTACAAAAAATTGGATAGACTAAATTTTAACTTCTGGCGGGAAACCCTGTGCCAGTTTTATAGATATGAGCGAAAGAATTCGGAACAACTGGGACATTGCAAAAAATTTAATGAGACTTGGGGACTATTGGCGACATCTGTAAAAACTGATCACTAGTATAAGCCTTTGATTTCTAAAAGGAGGTTCACATACATCCAGGGAGGGTGGGGGGGAAATATATATTGTATTATTCCTTGATGGAAGGGAGGAGGGGAGAAAATATATTTTGTATAGTTATTGATTGATTGTAAGTGCTGTCTATGATAATAACTGTATGTAAAATTTAATGCACTTTGTTCTTGTTTTGAAAATTAATGAAGAAGTTTAAAAAAAAGAACAAAAAAAGAATTAAACTCTTCCAAAGATTCTCCACTTGAGTCCATACTGTAAAGCACATTTCTGCAGGCTGATGTCCCTTATAAAATTCCTTCTAGCCCATGTGGACAAATAGCCCCGGAGCTTAAGAATGACCTGCTCAGTTGCTTTGGAAGCCAGAGACCAGTAAGATTTGTAAAACAAAGACTCCCCCAACCCCCACCCAATTGTCCTTTTCTGATCTTCCTTCTCAGGGAGGTTTTATGTTTTGTTGGGGTTTTTTTTTTTTTTAGCAATGTAAGTTCTGAGGTTTCCTTTATGTGGGTTTTTTAAATGGTGGAAACCCTAAACGTAGCTTTTACAGAGAATAAGGCTGTGTTTTGCAAGTGAAATGTGTTTGGAAACAACCAGTCATGCAGAAACTTTACTAAAAGTAAAAAAAATTAAAATATAGGGGAAAAGGCAACATAAATTACAACTATAACTGACGATACATGGGAAATGGATGGGATGCATTTCATAAAAATAAAAAGGAGGGGGGATGGGAAAACCAAAAGGGGAGAGTGTGGTGCAGTGGTTAAAGCTATAGCCTCAGCACCCTGAGGTTGTGGGTTAAACCCACGCTGCTCCTTGTGACCCTGGGCAAGTCACTTAATCCCCCCATTGGCCCAGGTAGATTAGATAGATTGTGAGCCCACCAGGATAGACAGGGAGAAATGCTTGAGTATCTGAGCTCCCATGGGAGAACAGTATAGAAAATTGAGTAAATAAATAGTGTGAAAAAATTCAGCTGGTATTGTGACGTCATAATGCCTCATTCCACCAATAAGAGCCAACCTCATCAGTGATGTCACAATGGCTCCATTGTCCTATACTTGGCTCACTTCTGCTACATTTTGATTTCTAGAGTGGTGCAGTGGTTAAAGCTACAGCCTCAGCACCCTGAGGTTGTGTGTTCAAACCCACGCTGCTCCTTGTGACCCTGGGCAAGTCACTTAATCCCCCCATTGGCCCAGGTAGATTAGATAGATTGTGAGCCCACCAGGATAGACAGGGAGAAATGCTTGAGTATCTGAGCTCCCATGGGAGAACAGTATAGAAAATTGAGTAAATAAATAGTGTGAAAAAATTCAGCTGGTATTGTGACGTCATAATGCCTCATTCCACCAATAAGAGCCAACCTCATCAGTGATGTCACAATGGCTTGATTGTCCTATACTTGGCTCACTTTTACTACATTTCGATTTCTAGAGTGGCGCAGTGGTTAAAGCTGAGGTTGTGGGTTCAAACCCAAACTGCTCCTTGTGATGCTGGGCAAGTCATTAAATCCCTCCCCCCCCCCCCCCCCCCAATTGCCCCGGTTACATTAGATAGACTGGGACAGACAGGGGAAAATGCTTGAGTACCTGAATAAATTCATGTAAATCGTTCTGAGCTCCCCTGGGAGAACGGTATGGAAAATTGAATTCATAGTAGTAGGGAACAAATTGGGATCAAACTCACAACCTCAGGGTGCTGAGATAAGAGCTCTAACCAATAATATTGCAGGCTGCCCAGGGAAAGAGGTGCATCTGGAAAGCTTCCTTGCTTTACAAAAAAGAAAGTCTCACAGCATCTAAAACAGGGGTCTCCAACTCCGACCCTTTGCAGGGCCACATTTGGGATTTGTAGGGACTTGAAGGGCCTCAGAAAAAATAGTTAATGTCTTCATAAAGAAATGACAATTTTGCATGAGGTAAAACGCTTTATAGTTTATAAAGCTTGCCTTTTGGCTACGGGCTGCTTTTACAAAGCTGCGCTAGCGGTTTTAGCGCACGCTAGACGCTAACGCCAACATTGAGCCGACATTAGTTCTAGCCACGTAGCGCGGGTTTAGCGCAAGCTAAAATGCTGCATGCGCTAAAAATGCTATCGCAACTTTGTAAAAGGAGCCCTAAGTCTTAATAATATTGTCATTTATAGTTAGAGACATATGATGAAGAAACTGCTTTATTTTACTTTTGTGTTTATGCTAAACATACCGAGGGCCTCAAAATAGTACCTGGCGGGCTGCATGTGACCCCCGGGCCGCAAGTTTGAGACCGCTGACCTACGCTATCCGCTCTTACCACATCCCCTGGCAATGCGTTCCAGAGCTTAACTATGCTCTGAGTGAAAAAAAAATGTCCTTTGACGTGTTCCACAATTTTATTTTTTAGAATTATATATTAAAAGGAAATGAAATGGCATAAAATGAAAAATTGTCTTTATAGTTTATAAAGCTTTCCTTTTGGCTAAGGGCTCCTTTTACAAAGCAGCGCACGCGCTATACGTTGACGCCAGCATTGAGCTGGCGTTAGTTCTAGCCGCGTAGCGTGTGCTAAAATGCTGCGTGTGCTGAAAACGATATCGCAGCTTTGTAAAACATTGGTCTCCCTACCTAAAGAAGGATATAAAACTGCTGGAGAGGGTGCAGAGACGAGCAACTAAACTGGTGAAGGGTATGGAGAAACTGGAATATGAGGATCGACTTAAAACACTGGGATTGTTCTCCCTTGAGAAAAGGAGACTGCGTGGGGATATGATCGAGACCTTCAAAATACTGAAAGGAATCGACAAAATAGAGCAGAGAAGATTATTTACAATGTCCAATTTGACACGGACAAGAGGACATAAAATGAAGCTAAGGGGGGGCAAGTTCAGGACTAATGTCAGGAAGTTCTGCTTCACTCAGAGAGTGGTTGACACCTGGAATGCCCTCCCAGATGAGATTATTGCGGAATCGACCGTCCTAGGCTTCAAGAGCAAACTAGATGCATATCTCCTTGAGAAAGGCATATAAAGATATGGTGGCTATAAAATAAACCAGGTGTATACCTGGCGGGGCCTCCGCGTGTGCGGATCGCCGGACTTGATGGACCGAAGGTCTGATCCGGAGATGGCGCTTCTTATGTTCTTAAGTCTTAATAATAATATTATTGTCATTTATAGCTAAAGAGACTGTTTTATTTTACTTTTGTGACTATGATAAACAGACCGAGGGCCTCAAAATAGTACCTGGCGGGCCGCGAGTTTGAGACCGCTGCTCTAAATAGTCGTCTGCTGAGGCCCCTTTTCAGCTAAAAGTTAAAAAGGAAATAATTTATTCTTAAAGAAAACCCCAAAGAAGTGTGTTTTTCAAGCTCCCTAGCAACCAAACATACACACAGCCACTTAAAGAAGTAACCCCAAGCCGTGTCTTATATCAATATTTGCGTCTCCAAGTTGATTCCAGTGTGATGCAGTTGAAAGTGGTGGCCGAAGTGTTAAAGCCGGTCCCCGTAGTGAGGCGAAACAGAATGCCACAAAAAAAAAAAACCCTTCATTAGAGAGCAGAGCACGGCACAGCTGGATTAATGCCGTCTGGTAGATTTTTGTGTCGCGCCTGCTAGAACTGAAAGGGCTGGATGCCCTGATGAGATTGGAGGGACCCTGTTCAATCTTATTGTAGAAAATACCATTGATGTATTAAGGGTTCAGAAGAGAGCGACACGTTTGATCAAAGGTATGGAAAAACCTTTCATACGCTGAAAGATTAGAGAGACTGGGGCTTTTTTTGCTGGAGAAGCGGAGACTTAGAGGGGACATGATAGAGACTTACAAGATCACGAAGGGCATAGAGAAAGTGGAGAGGGACAGATTCTTCAAACTTTCGAAGACTACAAGAACGAGAGGTCATTCGGAAAAATGAAAAGGAGACAGATTCAGAACCAATGCTAGGAAGTTCTTCTTCACCCAACGGGTGGTGGACACCTGGAACGCGCTTCCAGAGGGAGTGATATTGGAGTTCAAGAAGGGATTGGACAATTTTCTGAAGGAAAAGGGGATAGAGGGGTATAGATAGAGGGCTAGTATACAGGTCCTGACCTGATGGGCCGCCGCATGAGCGGACTGCTGGGCATGATGGACCTCAGGTCTGACCCAGCAGAGGCACGGCTTATGTTCTTATGTGTCATTCCTTCAAAATTTGACTTAAGAACATAAGATTTGCCGCTGCTGGGTCAGACCAGTGGTCCATCGTGCCCAGCAGTCCGCTCACGCGGCAGCCCCTAGGTCAAAGACCAGTGCCCTAACTGAGACTAACTTTACCTGTGTACGTTCCGGTCCAGCAGGAACTTGTCTAACTTTGTCTTGAATCCCTGTAGGATGTTTTCCCCTATAACAGCCTCCGGAAGACTCTCTGGGTGAAGAAGAACTTCCTTATGTTTGTATGGAATCTATCCCCTTTTAACTTTAGAGAGTGTCCTCTCGTTCTCTCTACCTTGGAGAGGGTGAACAACCTGTCTTTATCTACTAAGTCTATTCCCTTCAGTATCAGATGGAATTTTTACTGGATTTATTTAGGTCGATTTAACTGAGACTAGCCTTACCTGTGTACATTCTGGCTCAGCAGGAACTTGTCTAACTTTGTCTTCAATCCCTGGAGGGTGTTTTCCCCTATAACAGACTCTGGAAGAGCGTTCCAGTTTTCTACCACTCTCTGGGTGAAAAGAACTTCCTTACATTAGTACGGAATCTATCCCCTTTCAACTTTAGAGAGTTCCGTCTCGTTCTCTCCACCTTGGAGAGGGTGAACAACCTGTCTTTATCTGCTAAGTCTATTCCCTTCAGTACCTTGAATATTTCGATCATGTCTCCTCTCAATCTCCTCTTTTCAAGGGAGAAGAGGCCCAGTTTCTCTAATCTTTCACTGTACATCATAGAAACATAGAAGATGACGGCAGAAAAGGGCTACAGCCCATCAAGTCTGCCCACTCTGCTTACCCACCCCCTGTCTATGCCCTAATGACCCATTCCTTATCTTGACCCTTGTAGGGATCCCACATGGGTATCCCATTTATTCTTAAAGTCTGGCACGTTGTCTGCCTTGATCACCTCCTCCAGTTCCATAACCATTTTAGTCGCTCTTCTCTGGATCCTTTTGAGTAGTACCGTGTCCTTCTTCAAGTACGGTGACCAGTGTTGGATGCAGTATTCCAGCTAGGGGCGTACCATGGCCCGGTACAGCGGCATGATAACCTTCTCCGATCTCTTTGTGATCTCCTTCTTAATCATTTCAAGCATTCTGTTCATCCTTTTCGCTGCCGCCTCCACTGCTGCGCATTGTGCGGACGACTTCATCAACTTGTCGACCAGTACTCCCAAGTCTCTTTCCTGGGGGGTCTCTCCGAGTACCGCACCAGACATCCTGTATTTGTGTATAAGATTTTTGTTACCGACATGCATCACCTTACACTTATAGTAACATAGTAGATGACGGCAGATAAATATGTTAAACCTCATTTGCCATGTGGCGGCCCATTTCTCGAGCGTGGTTATGTCACGTTGCAGATCTTCGCAGTCCCCCTGTGTTTTCTTTAATCCCTGAAGGGTGCTTTCCCCTATAACAGCCTCCGGAAGAACGTTCCAGACTTGGCTGATTGTTATTACGTGGTGCTTACTGGGGAACCCCTCCTCCCCCCTTCTTTTTTTCTACTACTATTCCTGGTGATATATTTTTTGATAACATTTTAAGCTGGTTTTGTGCTACGCGTTTGACATGTTTAAAACCCTGTTATTTACACAGATTTTAATGTAGCTTGTCTGTAACATGTCCTGCTTCCATTTCTGTACTTTCAGTTTTTGTTATGTTTGGATTTATATCATATCTATGGTATAATGTTATGTTATTTTACTGTTCTGACTTAAAATTTCAATTTTTTTAAAAAAAAGTTAGTTAAAAAAAAAAAAGAAAAGGATGATTCTGCCGGCAAAGGCGAGATTCCTCAGGGACCCTGTTTTCTGCTGACCAAACTCTTTGTTTTGTTTTGAAACTACTTTGGGCTAGATTCACTAACCTTACCGCTCCGTGGATGATCTGATCCGATCCATGGCCGGGCGACTGATTCACAACGAGTCTTCATACAAATTGACTCGATCGGAGGCACGCCCCACACCGACCACACGGATCGCTGAAGAGCGATCCCGACGCATGCGCAGACCATCTTCTTTGCCTATAGATGGCCTGCGCATGCTCTTCGCACAAGGAAAAACTGGAAACTTGTACTTCAATCAAAGCTGGAAACTTTTCTACTTTTTTTCGCGAGCCCGCCGTAGTGCAGCCCCGCTTTAAACCCATGGGTTAAAACCACGGGCTCGCACTGCAGGGAAGGGCGGCAGAGAGCAAGAGAGTCCTTCCCTGCAGTGCGAGCCGGGAGAGTCAGGGAGGCAGAGAGCAGGGTGGTTTTGGGGGGGAAGTATGGTTGGGATTTCAGGGCTGCTGGGCAGAGAGCAGAGAGGCAGAGAGCAGCTGGGATTTCGGGGCGGCAAAGAGCAGGACAGTCGGCAAGGACGTGAGCGACTGATCCTCAGCTGTCGCTTCTTTTTGGATCGGCCATCCCAGTCGGTGTTCCTGAAATTGTTTAGTGAATCGCTGTCTTCCTCCAGTTGGATGATCTGCAGGAACGCATCGCTGAAGCTATAAACGCAATCACGCTGGTCCGAGCTCGATTATCACATCGACGTTTGCCGAGTAACAGATGGGGCACACATCGAGTGTATGTAATCCACAGATGCCATATGAAACTTTATGAGTTGATGAAACTGTAGCCTCAAAGGTGAAAGAATATGCCAAATAAATTTTGGTTTTGTAACCATTTAAAATCAAGGAGTGTTTTCGTGGGCATCCTGTATATTGTTAACCAATTCTGAGTACAGAGAAAGAAGATAAAATTCTTGATCCAGCTATAACCGTTTAAATCTCCAGATCAACTATTTTCCCTCCCCAATGATAACAAAGGATGGAAGGAGGATGCTTTAACTCCTAACCCCCTCCTTATCTTGTTTGCCTGTTTGATTATATTGTAAGCTCTACTGAGCAGGGACTGTGTCTTGAATGTTTTTAATGTACAGCAGTGCTCTGGCTCTGGGGGCTACATTTCTTGTTAAGTATCCTGCAAAATGTTATGTTTCTTATCAGAATAAGAATTTTCTTTTTTTTTTTGGAGCCTCAACAACTCTTGGAATTTGTTGAGCCGAAAGAAGGACTGGTAACTGTGCTTAATGATATCTGACTTGCCATTGGGCTGTAGGAAGGTGTATCTAGTACCGTTTCTCTTGCAATTAGTTATTTGATAATTTCCACTGTGATTAATTTCTTTTCTTGAGTTCCTAAATTGTGGACTAAAGAGTTTACTTTCTTTTTGCTTTGTATGCTTAAATTGTATTTACTCGATCTGTATCAAGTGTTATTGTATACTTGTAAAATTGAAAATCTTATAAATAAAAAAATATATAATAATAATTTTATTCTTATATACCGCCATACCCGGTGAGTTAAATTAGGATCCGCGTTGACAAGCAGATTTACAACAAATTATCAGATATATAACAAATTTTAACCGAACTTGATAGAGGAGGAGGGGAGATTGGGGAAGATCGGGAATAGAGAAGCTATCATGGAGGAGGAGAAGAGTGTGGGGGGGGGGCGAAGTGTAATGAAATCTGGGGGGGACCCTTAGGGGTCTTGTTTGCTGAATAGGTAAGTTTTGAGTGATTTTCTGAAGCCGAGGTAAGTGGGGGCCTCGAGTATCTTTTGGGCAAGCCATGAGTTCAGCTTGGCTGCTTGGAAGGCGAAGGTTTCAAGAATAATGGACGCCTTAGCGTTTAGCGCTCGCTAATCTTTAGCGTGCCTTAATAAAAGGACCCTTAAATTTTTGTGAGTGGACTTCAACATAGCACGCTTACTCTTTTCCATAACAAGCACGGTGGTATAAGTCATCATTAGCCCGTGTGAAATGTTTGTGTTCGTATTTAAACCTTTCAACTTTAAACGGAGACAACCCAACCTATTGGAACAATCGACTAATTCAATCCACCTCAACCAGGCATAGCAGAACCCACGCACCATTCACACGCCCTCCAACCAAAAACGTCAAACGAAAAAAACGGTTCGACAACCTCCTAGCCACTCGAGCTGCTCCACTTGACGTCCAACTCTACAACCTATTGACTACGACCACAGACTACAAAACCTTCAAAAAAGAAATGACCGCGTTTGCATTAAGGATTGTTCCACATCCCAAAGCAGTCTATGAAAATGTGATCACGTCAATGGTGGGGATTCTGTTTATGGGTTTGCTGCTTAAGGACTTACGGTGAAGAACTTTGAAAATTTTTATATGTGAGCATCGATATTTCACGTGAACTAATGATGATATTATGGCACTGTGCTTGTTATGAAAAAAAAAAAAGGTAAGGCATGCCTTGTTGAAGTCCACTCAATGAAGTTACAGAGAAATACTTTTAAAACTAATAGGAGGAAATATTTTTTCACTCAGAGAATAGTTAAGCTCTGCAATGCATTGCCAGAGGATGTGGTAAGAGTGAATAGCATAGTTGGTTTTAAGAAAGGTTTAGACATGGGTCGGTAGCATGGAATGTTGGTACTTCTAAGGGTTTGGCCAGGTACTAGGGACCTGGATTGACCATTGTGAGAACGGGCTACTGGGCTTGATGGACTATTGGTATGACCCAGTATGGCTATTCTTATGCTCTTACGTGTGCCAAGCATAGGACAATGAAGTCATTATAACATCACTGCTGAGGTTGGCTCTGAGGCACTGTGGAATGAGGCATTATGACATCACAATCTCAGCTCTGGAATGTTGCTCTCATTGGGGTTCCTGAATCTTGCTATTCTTTGAGATGCTGGAATGTTGCTACTCCTTGTGTTTTGACCAGGTACTAGTGACCTGGATTGGCCGTGAGAATGGGCTACTGGGCTTGATGGACCATTGGTCTAACCCAGTAAGGCTATTCTTATGCTCTTACATGTGCCAAGCATAGGACAATCAAGTCATTATAACATCACTGATGAGGTTGGCTCTGAGGCACTGTGGAATGAGGCATTATGACATCACAATCTTAGCTCTGGAATGTTGTCCTCATTGGGGTTCCGGAATCTTGCTATTCTTTGAGATACTGGAATGTTGCTACTCTTTGGGTTTTGGTCAGGTACTAGGGACCTGGATTGGCCACCGTGAGAAAGGGCTACTGGGCTTTATGGACCTTTGGTCTGACCCACTAAGGCTATTCTTATGTTCTTATTTAATCATTTAATTCTATTTACATTGTCAGAACAGCATTTTAATGAGATAGGTGTTAGTCTACAGAATAAGATTTGGTAAAGCATGCACATACCTAGAGTTCTTCCAGTTGTGCAACTGAAATCTCGAACACATCCTATTGTAGTCCAGAATACTATATCTTGTCATATGTACCAAAGCTTACAAAGAACTGCATAATACTAATTACACGCAGGGGATATCTCAGAACGCTACTCTGATAAACATATGTCAGTGCAGCAGCAGTACTCACTGACTCCACCCAATGCGTGAAAAATATTTATTTATTTCTATTTTTAAGCTATCTCTTAAATTTCATGTAGACTTATTTCTTTAAAAGTCCATTATTCATTTGCTCATGCTGGGCAGGATGGACCACTGGTCTGACCCAGCAGCGGCAATTCTTATGCTCTTATAGTCCCCAATCCCCAAGATCCCCCCTCCCAAGGGTTACCATATGGCTCAATTGAGCTATTCAGGTTTTACTTTCTTTGAAAGCAATGGAAGTTAAGGAGGCCAGATTGAGACATCTGGACTTTGCATCAACATGCATAACCTCCCAAGTGCCCAAGCTCCCCTTCTACAACATAAATACCCTTCTGCTGGACTCCACTGACCTCCTGAATATCTTTCCCCCAAAACCCTGGACCCCCACCTGGCGCTTACTGGAGGCTCTCCCTGGTGGTCTAGGGGAAGCGGGAGTGATCTGTCAAGCACCTGGGATCCTAATGGCACCCCTGATCCCTAGCAGTAGTCTGACAGTATTTCTGCTAGGACACAGTTCGTCAACCGCCGGTCCGCGGACCGGTGCCGGTCCGCAAAAAAATCTTGCCGGTCCGCGAAGGATTCAGGACCCCGCCGCAACAAAAGGTGCCGGCGTCAGCTGACGTTCAACTTCCTGTTGCCGTCGCTATGCCGGCACTCCTGCCTTCCACCACCGACTTCTCCGCACCCCCGGAAAAGCAGCGGCAGGTCTGTGTGTTTTTAACTACGGCACACAGCTGCCCCTAGGCAGTATTTTAGTGCGGTTTCATGAGGCAGCCTCGGGGCCTTTGGTAGGCCGGCCCACATCGCATCATCGAAGCGGGCTGGCCTACCAAAGGCCCCGAGGCTGCCTCATGAAACCGTGCTAAAATACTGCTTAGGGGCAGCTGTGTGCCGAAGTTAAAAGCACACAGAGCTGCTGCTAGCCTACATAGAGGAAACATTTGCTGGAGAGGGAAGGAGGGAAGGGAGAAGGGGTACTCCTGGACAAGGGAGGGGAAGGGGCTACTGCTGACAGGGGAGAAGGGGAAGGGAAGAGAGTTACTGTTGGATAAGGGGAGGAAGAAAGGGAGAAGGATTGCTGGACAGGGGAGGAGGAGAAGGGAAAGGGAAGGGATGAGAATTACTGTTGGATAAGGGGAGGAGGAAAGGGAGAAGGGGTACTCCTGGACAAGGGAGGGGAAGGGGCTACTGCTGACAGGGGAGAAGGGGAAGGGAAGAGAGTTACTGTTGGATAAGGGGAGGAAGAAAGGGAGAAGGTATTGCTTGACAGGGGAGGAGGAACATTGGAAGGAAACAGCTGGCAGGGAGATTAGAGGAGGGGAAGGAGTCAGGATAGAATGGAGAGATCAGATGAGGGAAAGGGGAGAGACAGAGAAATGACAAGGTAGAGAGAGATTGATGCTGGGAAGGGGGGGTCAGATGAAAAATAAGGAAAGAGGGACAAAGATGCTAGATCTGGTGTAGGAGAGAGGGGCATAGAAAGAACGCAGATACCATATGGGAGGGGGAGGGGTAGAGGGCAGACAGTGGATGGAAGAGGCAGATGCTGGATTGAAGAGACAGAGGGCAGACGCTGGATGGAAGAGAGTGAAAAGACGATGAAAGCAGAAACCAGAGACGACAAAAGGTAGAAAAAAATAATTTTATTTCTATCTTGTGATTAGAATATATCAGATTTAAAATATGTATCCTGCTAGAGCTGATGTTAGACATAACTGGGGAGTGCATAGCCCAGGCAGTGCGTCTTTAGCTTCCAGCTGGCTTAGGGCTCTCTCTGACCAGGAGGCAGTTGCCCTAGTTGCACTCCCCCTAACACCATTCCTGCCATGTGTGACTGTGGTATTCTGTTAGCATGATATTTGTGTAGCATTCTGTAATAATTTGGCTTATTCAGTTTTCTTGATAGTAGAGGGGATATATGTGAAGGGGAGGGGAGACGGGGGTTTTGTTGATCCTTGCCCTGTATTATTTATATTTATAAAATGACAATTGTACAGAATATTGTTTCTTTTTATACTTTAATAAAATATGTTCAATATAAAATCATAACTATTTGAGGCTTGTGCGGATGGGATCAGATGGTTAACGGGACCGAGCTCAGGGGGACAGGGCGGCAATGGGGTTTTTAAAAATTTCAGTCTTATTAGTTTGCCGGTCCACGAAATAATTATTTTATTTCCGCCGGTCCATAGGTGTAAAAAGGTTGAAGAACACTGTGCTAGGAGTCAAGCTCCCAAATTAGGGGCAGGTGCGTTTGGCAGAGCCTTAAGTAAACTGTAGGTGGGGATTAAGCGAGTTCTGACCCGAACAATTCATTTCCATTCTTGCAAATCTATAAAAAATGAGGCTTCTAGCATGGTAAACCAAGCCAAGAGGAAGTCCATGTGTTAATGACCTCTGGTTATGTTTGCTTGTTCTTTACCTCAGCAAAAACACATTACAGCTTATGATTAATACATGCAATTAATTATAATCCCATTAAGGCACTCAATTTCACTGTCAATTCAAATAAACCAATGTTGGAAAAACTGCCTTTGGGTGCAATAGAGCAACCAAGACATCTGGCTGATCTTTTGGTTCGGCAGGTAAGTCTCTAGAGCAGTGGTTCCCAACCCTGTCCTGGAGGAACACCAGGCCAATCGGGTTTTCAGGCTAGCCCTAATGAATATGCATGAAGCAAATTTGCATGCCTATCACTTCCATTATATGCAAATCTCTCTCATGCATATTCATTAGGGCTAGCCTGAAAACCCAATTGGCCTGGTGTTCCTCCAGGACAGGGTTGGGAATCACTGCTCTAGAGCACAAACATTTTGGGAAAAGATATAGCATGAAAAAAAATACTATCGGGAGAAAAATCAAATATAGAATGGATCTTCAAAAAGTTTAATACTCATACTAGGAAGATCCAGCCCTTAATAATATCTCAAACTCATAAAGATAATAGTGAGAAAAGTGTTCGGTTAAGATTTACACCATCCAAAACTGGTGTAATCACACACATCATAGCCCTGAAATAAACCCAAGATGTTACTTATCCTGTTTGATACTGTAGATTGAGTTCCAGCAAGGAGATGAAGGTGTAGATTTCCACTATAGCGTGCTGCCAGTATTTGTGCCTTCTCCAAATTCACGACTCCCAAGTGAAAAATGTGAAAAGATCCAAACAATTACCAAATGGGTCCATAAGGCACCCAGGCTCGGATTCTGTATAGGACACCCAGTCTCAGAAGCCGCCTAAGTGGCTTTTGAGAATCGCACAAGGGTATCCTATAAAGAATCTCTAACCGACGTCCATGTCACAGGTGCCAGTTACAGAATCGGGTTGCCGCTGAGCTTATCGCGGCAAGGAACCCCCCCACCAAACATCGCGCAGCAGACGGGATGCCCAGTCCCTTCTACCAGAACCTCCACCCCCCGCTGTACATCACCGGTAGGAGGGATGCCCAGTCACTCCTGCCGGAACCCTTCCAACCCTACTGAACATAGTGGGCACCCTCCACCAGAACCCTCCACCCCCCCGGACCTCCTTCCACCCCCCAGACCACCCCAGCCCCCTTAGATCTTTGGCTGGCTGGAGGCATCCTTCCTGCCTCCAGCCATCTGGCCTGCCTTCTCAAGAATGGCAGGCCTGCCCCTTCCCAGTGCATCATGAGATGCACCATGGAGGGGCCTTAGGCCCTGATTGGCCCAGGCACTTAAGGCCCATTCCATAGGATGAGCCTTAGGCACCTGGGCCAATCGGAATCTGAGGCCCAATTCGCAGTGCATTCTGGGATGCACTGGGAGTAGCCTAAGATTCTGATTGGCCAGATTCTCACAATGCACCGGGAAGGGGCAGGCATGCCATTCTTGAGAAGGTAGGCCAGCTGGCTGGAGGCAGGAAGGATGCCTCCAGCCGGCCAACAATCTAAGTTAGGGAGGAGTTGAGGGGGCTGGGATGGTCCGGGGAATGGAAGTGGGTCCGGGGAAGGCTGGGGGGGGGGGGGTCTAGTAGGGGGATGTCCGCTATGGTCGGTAGGGGTGGAAGGGTTCTGGCAGGAGGGACTAGGTATCCCTCCTGCCGGTGATGTAAGGGGGAAATGAGCGGCCACAGCCGTTGAACTTATTGCTGCAGGGAGATCCATTTTGCTGGCCTACATGTCTACCGCAGGCCTAGGGAGATGTGTAGGGTCACCTAGGTCCTCCTAAGGCTACTTCCAGGCCAAGCCACGCTCACGCCTAGCCTTAAGCAAGCTTAGGCGGGCTTGTGTGCCTCCCTAGTCTCCTGGAGGCACCTCCAATGTAGGCGGCCTGCCTCAGGTTTGTTGTTTTTTTTTATTTTAGAAAACAAGCATCCTGATTGGCTGGTTAGGCAGCAGTTGGCAGCCTACAATCGGGATGCCGTTTATAGAATCCGGGCCCCAAGGTCCACATTCAACAAGTATATCTCACAAATATAGAAACTCAGTTTTCTTCCTCCATATATATATACTAGTCATATATATATATATACTAGTCTTTAACATTAACGGGTGCTAGAATAGATGTGTGTGTCTGTCTTTCTTTCTTTCTCTCTCTTTCCTTGGCCACTTTCTGTCTGTCTGTCTTTCTGTCTCTCTCTCTCCTTGGCTGCTGTCTGTCTGTCTTTCTTTCTTTCTGTCTCTCTCTCTCTCCTTGGATGTCCACCACCACCCCTTGCCTGCTCCCCCTGTCCAACAGTAGCCCTTCTCCCTTCCTTTTACCTCCCCCCTGTCCAGCAGCACCCCTTCCCTGCTCCCCTGTCCAGCAGCAGCCCTTCTCCCTTCGTTTTACCTCCCCCCCCCCTGTCCAGCAGCACCCCTTACCTGATCCCCCTGTCCAGTAGTACCCCTTCTCCTTTCTCTGCTCCACCTGTCCAGCATCCGCTAGCCCGGGCAGCCTCGGGGCTTTTGCTAGGCCGGCCCACCTCGCATTATCGAAGTGGGCCGGCCTAGCAAATGCCCCGCGGCTGCTGCGTTTGCTGGTCCAGGGCTGAGAAGAGGCGTCCCGGCAGCGCCGCTGAAATCACTGCACGCGCCGCAAATAGAATGCGGCCAAGGAAGCAGACACCACGCTGTCAGAGATCACGGCCTCCTAAGTGTGCATATTCTAGAGGATATATAATGCCACAAATGCACGCTAGAAAAAGAAAGTGATCAATAGCTTCTATTTTTGTAGATCCTGGAAGAATACAGTATATATAAAGTCTATACGGTATATAAATGATATATCTTTTTATTTTTCAGTTAGGCACATTTGGCAAAAGTAAAACACACCAAAACAGAAGGTTCAGTGCAGTGTTTGTGAGAACTAATGAACTTGCTCTGTGATGTATTAAAAGTGGTAAAATCAATATTTAATGGCTTGTAATGGAGAACTCTGCTGGGGTCATGCTGAAGAGAGACTTGGCATGTGCTTTCCAAGCTAATGGCTCCGTTAGGCCACGTGAATATGAGGAAATAAAGGTCAAGCTTTTTAAAGACTCAACTTGATACATTTGCAGCTGGGGGGTGAGAGCGGTGCAGCGGTCACAGCTGACAGTGTGGGCCCAAATCCTGTGCTGCTCCTTGTAACTCAGTCCTCCAATGCCCCAGGTACATTAGATGGACAGACAGGGAAAATGCTTGAGGACCTGATTGTAAACCACTTTGATAACCTTGATAGGAAGTACATAAATGTCTAATATAAATGAAGCTCACTCTGTCCTTGCCTTTCTTTTTGAAGAGTATTTTCACCAGCAGGAGGCGCTGGTGCAAGAGAAACTGTTTGCAAGTGAGCATGAGTTATCTGCTTGGCAGGAAGGTGCATATGTACAAGTATTCCGCTTTTAAAAAAATATATTTTATTGAGTTTTCAAAATATTTAACAGTGCAATGTACAAATTTAGAAGCATACAATAAAACAGGAAAAGCACATACAACTTACCAATGCCCCCAAATCATCTTTTTACCCCACCCACCCTTTCAGTGAATAATCTATAAGACACAAATAAATATATACTTTCAAATCCTTCCCTTATTTAAATAATAAAGTGATCCCTCCTTCCCACCCACCCTGGAAGTGAATAGAATTAAACCAAATTAAAGAGAAAAATCAAATATTGCACCTTAAATAAAACACCATATGATCAAATTTCCCCTTACTCCAGAAGGAAATTTGAGTTTTAATTTGGTGATCGTTTCAAGTTTATTCATGGCTTGATATACCAACCATCACATGTATCTGGGCGGTTTGCGATATTAAAAATGAAAAAGGTCTAATATAATTTTTGATTTAGGCGGGGTAAAAAAAAAGAGGGTAAATCTAAAACTATAACGAATTAGGACTGATTAGAAACGAGAGGTTTTGGGGGATAGGGAAGTTGTAATTACAATGATAAATAAAAGGAAAAGGAAGGGGGAGTAACGAGAGGGAGACAGGGATGTCACTTCTTAAAAGTAAAAAGGTAGGACGACTACCGAGTTCTCAAGAGCTCCGCTTCAAATATTTATAACCTCATAATACTTGTGCGTGCTCCACGCCCTATCCCCTCGAAGGTCAATGAAACGAGAGCAGTGCCAGAAGTCAAGGGCTGCACTGCGGGGCTAGAATCTGAGTGACATATTCCTCAGCTACAGAGGACATGACCACTCCAAGTTGTGGATAGCTCGTCGGCTGGAACAGGCTGGAAACACCGAAGAGCCAAAGCAGAGAGGCTCAGGGTAAGGCCATGCACGGATTGAACATAATACCACAGCATGCAAGAAGCTAACTGCATGCAAATTTCATGCAAATCTGCAGCAAAGGTGGGAGGAGTATTTCAGACACCTACTACTACTACAAACCTTATCATCTCTAGAACACTGCTAGACATATGCAGCACTATACATTAAAACATGCAAGAGACAGTCCCTGCTCAGTAGAGCTTACAATCTAATCAAGGGACAAACAGGACAAGTAGAGGGCTAGGGAGTTTCTCAGGCAGGCATGTGTGCTTTACCATATCTCTCCAGAAAAAGAAGGATGTTTGAGACATCCGGGTTTTACTTCCATTGCCTTCAATGGAACTAAAGCCCAGACGTCTCAATCTGTCCTCCTTACTAATGGCACAGGGACAAATTTGCCCCATCCCTGCAGGAACCCAATTTCCCCATCCCGTCCCCACAAGTTTTGTCGCTGTCCCTGCCCCATTCCTATAAACTCTTAACCACAGAAGCCTCGAACACTTATGATTTGAAAGTGTTTGAGGCTTGTGCAGATGAGGACGGAGCTTAGGCATTGGTGGAATGAGGCATTATGACATCACAATCTGAGCTCTAGAATGTTGCTACTTATGATGTTAAAGCGTTTGAGGTTTGTGCAGATGAGGACAGAGCTGGCAGGAACAGGAAAAAAAACTTGCCGGGACTGGGAAAAATTTGTCCCTGTGTCATTCTCTACTCCTTACTTCCATTGCTTTCAGTGGAAGAAAAACCCAGATGTCTCAATCAATCCTCCTTTTTCTGGAGCCATATGGTAACCCCACTTTACCAGCGAGTGGGGTCAGGAGTTAAAAGCAACTTTTGAAGAAGGTTTTGTGGTAAACGTGGCTTCTTGTGCCTGTGGCCAAACCAAAAAAATGAAAGTGTCGGCACATATCATCGCTTGTTTTTCTGCACCTAAATGTGAGCCTTGTGCAAAGTGGTTGCGTTAGAAATTTCTGAGAGAACAGGTGCTGATGTGAGCTTTCACTCTCAGTTTTGTTCAAGCACGCACACGTGTTTGTTACTTACTCACGTTAAACTTTGCTTGCATAAGAAGACAAAGCCAGCATTTAAGTGTGAGAGATTGAGAAGAAATCCTCTCCACAAAACCGTCTACACCAGCGGTCTCAAACTTGCGGCCCGGGCGCCACATGCGGCCAGCCAGGTACTATTTTGAGGCCCTCGGTATGTTTATCATAACCACAAAAGTAAAATAAAATAGTTTCTTGATCAAATGTCTCTTTAGCTATAAATGACAATATTATTATTAAGACTTAGCCAAAAGGAAAGATTTACCTCATGCAAAATTGTCATTTCTTTAAAAAGACATTAACTATTTTTTCTGCAGCCCTCCAAGTCCCTACAAATCCAAAATGTGGCCCTACAAATGGTTTGAGTTTGAGACCACTGGTCCACACCAACCCAGACCCTCGTAGAAAATTCTCATATTGTGCACACATAAAAAGTGAGCTTTGCACTCTTTGCAATGCACAGAATGCCTTAATTAGCTTGTTGGCATACATTTGAATAGAACATGTGCTCTGTCTTCCCATGCAAGCTAACACCCACACAAATTCCTCTATGCATTGCCCGTTACGTGCCCATGTTAAACCTGCAGAAACCCTACAGATGGGTCTGCGGTTGCTTCCTGCATCGGCCCCTGAATGAACAAGACGAGGAAAATCCTTTGTCACAGTGTGACTGCCTTGCAGTTGAATATATCCTCTGCATTCCTGTTAGATCATCATCCTTTGAAAGGACCGGTTCTGTCACGATTTTCAAGTTTTCTAAAACGCAGAGGTTGCCCTGGGTGCACACAGAAATTTCTCCAATCCAAATTCTTTCTAGCTAGTCCTAATGAAAAAATTACTGAAACAACTTTACTTTTAAACGGTCAATCTTATTCGTTATCTCCTACGCTGAAAATTTTAGGGGTTATTTTAGATCGGTCCTTATCTTTTAAGGCCCATACAGATTCTCTGGTTAAGAGATGATTTATTGTCCTCTGGAAGCTGCGTACTATTAGGAAATATTTTGATTTTATATCATTTAAATTCCTGGTTCTATGTTCAATCCTTTCAGTATTGGATTATTGTAATGTTATTTATCTGGGATCTTATAAAATAACCACTAGCCGACTATTAATCGTACAAAATACAGCTATTCGTTTGTTTTTAATCTGAAAAAACACGATCATGTCAATGTATATTATCAAAAACTTCACTGGCTACGGTTTGAAGGAAAAGGGGATAGAGGGGTATAGATAGAGGATTACTACACAGGTCCTGGACCTGTTGGGCTGAAGTGATGGACCTCTGGTCTGACCCAGCAGAGGCACTGCTTATGTTCTTATGAGTGTTATTTAAATTTGGATGCATTTGTTTTAAAGTTTTCATTGGCTTAGTGCCGGCTTACCTTGTTTCTCATTTTAGTTTTTTTATTTCTAAGAAAAATATTCGTAGATCTGGTTGGTTTTATTTTCCTTCAGCAAATGCATGTCGTTACAAAAAACTTTTGGATAGGACCTTAGCATTCCAAGCAGGATTAATGAATTCATGTTTGAATCTTCTCGTTTCTCCAGTTCTTACTTACTATCTTAAAACCCACTTATTTAAGACATATAATATATTGCATTATTGATTTTCATATTATCATGTAGTTATCATGTACTTTTAATCTTTTTATCTATACTTATTTTAGTTATATTGTGTTTTCCTTATTTATTAGTTATAATGCTTATATTAGTTACTTAGAATTTTATTATATATGATGTTATTATTATATTGCATGCTGAGTACCTATTGTGTAAACCACAATGAACTCCTGGTTAGGCGGGATATAAAAATATATTATGATTATTATTATTATTATTAATCGCTCAGTTGCGGAGTGCCAGAAGGGTCTCCACTTTCTCCAGTTTTCTTTAACATATTCTTCAGCTCTTGGCGGGGAAAGATTTGAGGGACATGTGATTATCATATTTCATTTCTGCAGACGATATTTCATCATCTGTCCCTTTGAATGCTGTTTTCAACTAATTTTAGCCTGGATGAGCTATCACATCTGAAAAGTGGATGCTGGGAAGCCTATTTTGTGCCTTAGGCATGTGCCTACTAGGCCTATTGATTAATCCAGCCCTGATTAGCACGTGCTAATCCTTAGCATGTGCTAAATCAGTTAGTGCACCTACGTCGAAACTGGCTGATTTGTGGATGCTCCGGGAGCAGAGATGGCAGTTATGCGGTTAAGTGGCAAAATTCAGCCCTTTACCACATAAGATACCTGCATAAAAAGATGTCCCCATATAAATGCACATGAGTCGAGTCTCTTTCATTTGAAAGGAAACTCTGCAATGAGAGGGCATAGGATGTAATCAAGAGGTGACAGGCTCAGGAGTAAGTTAAGAAAATACTTTGATAGATGCGTGGAACAGTCTCCCGGAAAAGGTGGTAGAGACAGAGACTGTGCCTGAATTCAAGAGGGCCTGGAATAGGCATGTGGGATCTCTTAGAAAGAGGAAAAGATAGTGGTTACTGCAGATGGGCAGCTCTATGACCTCACAATGCAGGTGCACAGAGCCTTAGCCTATAGGAAGAGGAGATGCAAATGTTAAGAGCCTTAGCCAATAGGGAGAGAAGGAAACAGTGGATGCTGCAGATGGGAGACTGGATGGGCCCATTTGGCCTTTATCTGCCATCATGTTTCTATGTTTCTATAACTATAAAGCTCTATGACCTCACAATGCAGGTGTAAAGAGCCTTAGCCAATAGGAAGAGGAGATGCAAATGTTAAGAGCCTTAGCCAATGGGGAGAGAAGGAAACAGTGGATGCTGCAGATGGGAGACTGGATGGGCCCATTTGGCCTTTATCTGCCATCATGTTTCTATGTTCCTATAACTATAAAGCTCTATGACCTCACAATGCAGGTGCACAGAGCCTTAGCCTATAGGAAGAGGAGATGCAAATGTTAAGAGCCTTAGCCAATAGGAAGAGGAGATGCAAATGTTAAGAGCCTTAGCCAATGGGGAGAGAAGGAAACAGTGGATGCTGCAGATGGGAGACTGGATGGGCCCATTTGGCCTTTATCTGCCATCATGTTTCTATGTTTCTATAACTATAAAGCTCTATGACCTCACAATGCAGGTGTAAAGAGCCTTAGCCAATAGGAAGAGGAGATGCAAATGTTAAGAGCGTTAGCCAATAGGGAGAGGAGGAGATAGTAGATGCTGTGGATGGGCCATTTGGCCTTTATCTGCCATCATGTTTCTATGTTTCTATAAAAATTATTTCAATACAAGCTGAATATCTTCAATAAATATAATCACACCAAAATGATTTTCATCCACACTCTTAATATCAGGAATTATATGCCACGTTTCTTTTAATTTTTAGCCATAAAGCTCTATGACCTCACAATGCAGGTGTAAAGAGCCTTAGCCAATAGGAAGAGGAGATGCAAATGTTAAGAGCCTTAGCCAATAGGGAGAGGAGGAGATAGTGGATGCTGCAGATGGGTCATTTGGCCTTTATCTGCCATCATGTTTCTATAACCATAAAGCTCTATGACATCACAATGCAGGTGTAAATAGCCTTAGCCTATAGGAAGAGGAGATGCAAATGTTAAGAGCCTTAGCCAATAGGGAGAGGAGATGCAAATGTTAAGAGCCTTAGCCAATGGGGAGAGAAGGAAACAGTGGATGCTGCAGATGGGAGACTGGATGGGCCCATTTGGCCTTTATCTGCCATCATGTTTCTATGTTTCTATAACTATAAAGCTCTATGACCTCACAATGCAGGTGTAAAGAGCCTTAGCCAATAGGAAGAGGAGATGCAAATGTTAAGAGCGTTAGCCAATAGGGAGAGGAGGAGATAGTAGATGCTGTGGATGGGCCATTTGGCCTTTATCTGCCATCATGTTTCTATGTTTCTATAAAAATTATTTCAATACAAGCTGAATATCTTCAATAAATATAATCACACCAAAATGATTTTCATCCACACTCTTAATATCAGGAATTATATGCCACGTTTCTTTTAATTTTTAGCCATAAAGCTCTATGACCTCACAATGCAGGTGTAAAGAGCCTTAGCCAATAGGAAGAGGAGATGCAAATGTTAAGAGCCTTAGCCAATAGGGAGAGGAGGAGATAGTGGATGCTGCAGATGGGTCATTTGGCCTTTATCTGCCATCATGTTTCTATAACCATAAAGCTCTATGACATCACAATGCAGGTGTAAATAGCCTTAGCCTATAGGAAGAGGAGATGCAAATGTTAAGAGCCTTAGCCAATAGGGAGAGGGGAAATATGAAAAGAGACATTCAAATACCCTATGTAATGTAAATGCACATGAGTTGAGTCTTTCATTTGAAAGGAAACTCTGCAATGAGAGGGCATAGGATGAAGTTAAGAGGTGACGGGCTCAGGAGTAAGCTAAGGAAATACTTTGATAGATGCGTGGAAGAGGTGGTGGAGACAGAGACTGTGTCTGAATTCAAGAGGGCCTGGGATAGGCATGTGGGATCTCTCGGAGAGAGAAAGAGATAATGGTTACTGCAGATGGGCAGATTAGGTGGGCCATTTGGCCTTTAGCTGCCATCATGTTTCTATGTAAACTTAGAAACTGGCATCTGAATCCCAAAAGGATTTGCATAATAGGAGGAGAGAAAGCGCATAGCCATGAGGGAGACTCAGGGGTCTGGGCCTCCTCACCTCCGGCTCCGACCCACTCTGCTTTAATGGCCGGCGGTGATACCAATCCCCGCCAGCCAAAGACGTCTCCTGCTCGAGTCCCGCCTGTACTGTTTGAGCAGCACTTGTCAGCCGTCGTGTTTCGGCCGCCAATGCCAGCTCTCATGCACACGCTCAGTTCAGCATCTGAACTAATTATAGGTGAGTGCCAACTTTGGCGGCTGAACTGTACCACTGGCATGAGGACAGGATTTGTGTTAGGATACGTCTTCAGCTGGCAGAGGAAGGGAGGAGAGACTACCTGGCCCCCTCAGTCTACCTTTGGGATCCCCCTAGAAATGGACTTCTGGCTATGCCCCTGGTGGCATGCTCAAGGGGATTAGGCCCTGCTATATCGGTGTAGTATAAACCCCGAATTAGACAGAGAGGTTAAATGGCCTTTCTAATCCTACTCCTCTGATTCTAGGCAGGCTCAAATACTGGGGAAATAGTTGGACACCGACAGGAAGACAGCTTGGGAAGTTTTTTTTTCTGTCAGCAAGGGAGAATTTTAATCAGAAGAGATCTGAATTGCCCTGTCACGGAAGTATGTCGAGGAAGCCATGCAGAATTGTTTCCTGGTGGAGATTTAGATTGTTTTCACAGCGCTGGTTGTTCTGGCTGAATTCCTGGACAGTCCAAAAGGAGGTAAATTAAGAAAGCAGGGAGCGAAGGTTTAGGGTCCCATGCTACCAACCATGCGCTTCTTATGCTGGCACAGAGAATATATTAGGAAGTATTCTCCACCTCTTGAAAGTCATCACTTCAGTAAGCTCAAGACGGTACAGGATTTGATGTGAGCGGGACCTTTGGCTGAGCGAGGCAAACCTGGGACTGGGACCTAAATAGGATCTAAACAAACAGTGCAGTGTGTCGTGTGGGAGGAGTTATGTGGCGACAGCTAAGAAAGCGAATAGAATGTTAAGAATTATCAGGAAAGGCGTGGACAGCAAAGAGGAAAATGTTATATTCATTTCGTATCGTTCTAGGGTTTATTGTTTATTGAGAGCTTCTAGACCGCTACTGATGACTAGGGAGTCAATTCAGAGCGGCCTACATGTGGGCTTTTTATTGAAACACACGGAGCTCTGTTGTGGTGTTACAGAGTTATATCCATATGTAATACTAGGTTTACTAATGCAGCCAAATACTCTGGCCCGGATTCTGCAAATGGCTTCGCGATTGTAGGCAGCGGTAGGCGTCCTACCACTGTCTAACCAGCCAATCGGGATGCACATTGGTTTTTAAAAATAAAAAGCTCCCAAGTGAATGTCATTTTCAATCAAAAGAAATAATTAAAAGCTAGAAATTGTCAGTTAAATGAGAATAACAAGAGTATTATAGTTGCAATAAATAAAATAATGTGGCTGAACGGTCAATAGCCAGGCTCCCTTTAGAAAACAACGGGAAGCCATATCAAAAGACTAACACGGGTCAGTGAATGGCCCTCATTGTAAGTAGGCGGGGCCACTAAGCTTATTGCGGCAAGGGATCTCCCTGCTGTGGTAAGATTAGCGCCTTCCTGCCGGCGATCTTCAGGGGGTGTTCCGGCAGGAGGGATTGGCCACCCTCCTGCCGGTGATCTTCAGGGGGGGTGGGGAGGACTGCTGCATTCGTTCAGGGAAGGTGGGGGGACTGGCGGCCGCAGCTGCAACCGCTAAACTTATTGCGACAGGGCGATCCCTTGCCACGATAAGCTTAGCATCCGCATCTACAATAACCCAATTCTCTAACCGGCATCTGTAACATGGACGTCGGTTACAGAATTGGGTTTATTTTAGGCGGCCTTAGGTCCGATTCTATACAGGACGCCCGTTGGCTTCTGAGACCGGGTGTTTTATACAGAATCCGGCCCTCCATATACTTTTTCACACACCTCTTAAGGAGGTTGGCCATTTCAACTAAATATAATCTATGTACATCCCTGAAAGTTCTAGTTTCCTTTTTTCTGTCATAATTTCAGTTGAAGTAGTTTGAGAAAAGGATAGTCTTAATTTTCTGGTGTTCTTTTTGCGCTTTAATTCCTTTGGTAGGGCATTCCACCAGAGGTCGTGGTAAGAGCAGATAGCATGGCTGGTTTTAG
Organism: Geotrypetes seraphini; assembly: GCF_902459505.1. Lineage (NCBI taxonomy): Eukaryota > Metazoa > Chordata > Amphibia > Gymnophiona > Dermophiidae > Geotrypetes > Geotrypetes seraphini. The sequence continues at coordinate 11,985,277 of NC_047089.1, read as the reverse complement.
GAACGGTTGGAACAAGTTCCTGGAGGAAAAATCCCCACTCTGTTATTGAGAAAGACATGGGGGAAGCCTCTGCTAGCCCTGGATCGGTAGCATGGAATGTTGCTACTGTAGGATTCCGGAAATCTTGCTGTTTCTTTGGGATTCTTTATGGAATGTTGCTACTCTTTGGGTTTTGGCCAGGTACTGGGGTCCTGGATTGGCCACTGTGGGAGCGAGCTGCTGGACTTGAGGAACCATTGGTCTGACCCAGTAGAGTGAAAGTAGAAAGAACACATTTATATTTTTCTCTTGCTCCTCAACATGTTTGACTGGAGCATCCATGTTCTTCCTCTTTTCCAGCCCTGACTGCACAAGCTGCTAAAATCTGTCAAAGTAGATTTTATCACGCTTTCATAATTACTTTGCACATCCTTGGAGACCCCATTCCCTCTGGCACTCTCACTTATCGTAAAACAGAGCTATAATTCTATGTTCATTCTAAATATTAAAGAGCTCTCGAATGACTGTGTGATTCCGTGATAGGAATTATCATTCTGCATATTATTTCTTTCAGCGAAATAATCTAGGCAAATCTCTCTCTCGCTTTGGCTCCAAGTACTGCTGAGTTCAGATTTAAAAGATTTACAAAGAAATTAAAAAGTTGCCTTTTATACCAGCAGAAATTTAGAGCAAATAAAACTGAATCGTTAATTATTAAACTCTGCAAAATAGAAAAAGAAGAATGTGGGGCAAGCAAAATTCACATTTTTTTTTTTTTTTTTGCTATCATGGCAGTTGTTTTTTTTTTTAATATTATTTATTCATTTTCAAAATTACATTAAGTGTAAAATATATTCATTCACAGTAACAATAAATATATCACTTATAAACAATCATTGGTACATTATATAAATTTTTATCCCTTCCCCTTTCCCATCCCTCCCAACCATATATTCCACTATTATATAATATATTTAATAATAAAATACCCCCCTCCCTACATCCTGAACTGATAAATAAAAGGGAAATAATTTTACTTAATCCTGACAATATTTTGTTAATGGTTTCTACACATCCTGAAATTTCTTAAAGTATCCCCTTTGTAAAGCAATAAATCTTTCCATTTTGTAGATATGGCATAAAGAATTCCACCAAAAGTTATAGTTTAATCTCCTCCAATCCTTCCAATTATATGTAATCTGCTGAATGGCAACACCAGTCATTATTAGTAATAATTTATTGTTGTTAGCAGAAATCTGACTTTTTGCTCTCATTTCCACACCAAATATCACAGTATCATAAGATAATGCCACTGGGTTATCTAATAAATTATTAATTTGGTCCCAAATTGATTTCCAAAAATTCATAATATATGGGCAATGAAACAATAAATGATCTAAAGTTCCTAATTCTAGATGACAATGCCAGCTTCTATTAGACAAAGAACTATCTAATTTTTGCAACCTAACAGGGGTCCATAATGCTCTATGTAATTTTTAAATTCTCCTCTACCCTTTCCCTCTTCTTTTACAAAGCCACAATAATGGTTTCTAGCACAGGACGGTGAGCTGAATGCTCTGCGCTGCTCCTGACACTCGTAGAGTTTCTACAAACGTCAGGAGCAGCGCAGAGCATTCAACACACTGGCCTGCACAAAAAAACATTATTGTGGTTTTGTAAAAAGGGAGGGGGGGTTAATGTCTTCATGAACTCTGAAGGAGCTTAGCATAGCTGAGTTCCAAAGCAATGATGGGGGAATGAATCTTTAATTCAGGGGTTCTTTATCTGGGGAGCCATGGATGGGTTTCAGGGGGTCAGATAAAAATGAACATTTATATTCACTATACAGCCAGGTATTGTTGATTTTTCTCGCAGATAACGAGAGAGTCGACATAGTAGTGATAGCACTGTTTCAATTTGCACAAGAGAATTGTAGTTCATAATTATAATGAGTGGCCATTACTTTTTGCATAAAAAAGGAGCCATTTTTCTTAGATTGTTTAAGTTGAAGAATTCGTTGTGTATGTCATACATGTATGAGACAATCAGATCTCGATTAAAAAAAAAAGTATTTTATATTCATTGCATGCAAAGTTGTGTTTATGTGAATATTTCTGGGGGACTGGGTAAAACGAGGACCCCGTGGATTTTAACCGCTCAGCCCCTATTTCTGGGCAAGGGAATCCATAGTTTTCATCAAATTCTTAAGAACATAAGAATTGCCGCTGCTGGGTCAGACCAGTGGTCCATCGTGCTCAGCACATGGCGGCCCCCAGGTCAAAGACCAGTGCTCCAAATGAGTCTAGTCTCACCAGTTTAGCAGGAACTTGTCTAACTTTGTCTTGAATCCCTGGAGGGTGTTTTCCCCTATAACAGCCTCCGGAAGAGCATTCCAGTTTTCTACCATTCTCTGGGTGAAGAAGAACTTCCTTACGTTTGTACGGAATCTATCCCCTTTTAACTTTAGAGAGTGCCCTCTCGTTCTCCCTACCTTGGAGAGGGTGAACAACCTGTCTTTATCTACTAAGTCTATTCCCTTCGTTCTAAGCGGATTACAAAATAGTAGTCTGGACATTTCCAGGAGCGTTACAATACAAAGAATCATGTATATAGCAAGTTACAATTGATAGTCTGGACATTTCCAGGAGAATTACAAAGCAAAGAGTAGTATATAATAGGTTACTGTGATGAATAATAACACATTCGGGATACAGTAGTGAGTTGTACAATGTTGAAGGTGTTGCTGTGGTGGTGGTGGTGGTGTTCATGAGAGTATTTTCTAGTGCTATAGTGAGGTTAGAATGATGGGAAGTGTTTTTTGAAAAGATGAGTTTTGATTTCTTTTCGGAATACTTTAATGTCTGTTGATTTGATCAGTAGATTGGAGATGGTAGGGTCAATCTTTGCTGCCTGTGTCGCCAAAAGGCTGTCGTATAGTTTCTTGCGTCGGGTACCGTTGAGAGGGGGGTAGATGAATAGGCTCTGAGTTCACCTTATTCTGGGTGAGAGGTTACGGTATAGTCGATTGTTTAGGTAGCTGGGTGCAGTTCCATGGGTTACTTTATATAGCAGACAGTAGAATTTGAATTGGGATCTTGCTTTTATCGGTAGCCAGTGTGAGTCTAGGTATGCGTTGGTGATGTGGTCATATTTGCCGAGGGAGTAGATGAGTCTGAGGGCTGTGTTCTGAACGGTCTGTAGTTGTTTTATCATGTAGTTTGGGCATGGTAGGTATAGGCTGTTGCAGTAGTCTACAATACTTAGTACAAGAGATTGTACTAAGATCTTGTATTGGTCTTTGTTGAAGAATTTTCTTATTTTTCTTAGGTTTCGCATGGTGAAGAATGCTTTTTGGATGATTTTGTGGATTTGAGTCTGCATTGTGCAATTTCTGTCTAGTTGTATTCCCAGAATCTTAAGTGTGCTTTGCATTGGGTACTTGATTGTGTTTAATTCAAGTTCGGTGAAGGATGTTTTTTTTTTTCCTTCTCTAGTAGTAGGAATTTGGTTTTATCCGAGTTTAGTTTCAGCTTATGGTTTGACATCCATTTTTCTACCGTTTCCATTGTTATTTTCAGGCGTTCTGTGGATAAGGGGTCTTGAATGTCAAAGGGGAGGAGGATAGTTATATCATCCGTGTAGCTGAATGATACTGTGTTTAGGGCATCTAGGGTTGTGCCAAGGGATGCTATGAAGAGGTTGAATAGTATGGGCGATAGTGGTGATCCTTGTGGTACTCCACATGGGTTTGACCAAGGGTCGGATAGATGATCTTTTGACTTGACTCTGTATGTTCGTGTTTTAAGGAAACCTTGGAACCAGTTGTGAACATTACCTGAGATTCCTATTGCGTCTAGTATCTGGAGTAGTGTGGGATGGTCTACTAGGTCGAATGCAGCAGAAAGATCGAGTTGGATGAGAAGCAACTTGTTTCCTTTGCTGAGGTGTTGTCGGACTATGTCTAATAGTGATACTAGTAGAGTTTCTGTTCTATGGTTAGTTCTGAATCCAGATTGTGATGGATGCAGTATGTGGTGGTCTTCAATGTAGTTGGAGAGATGATGTGCGACAAGACCTTATGTTAGTTTGATGTATAGTGGGATAGAGGCGATTGGTCTATAGTTTGTAGGGAGAAGAGGCCCAGTTTCTCTAATCTCTCAGTGTACGGCAACTCCTCCAGCCTAAAGGGGTCCATGACTCCAAAAAGGTTAAGAATCACTGCTTTAATTGTACATATAAGTTGGGGGGGGGGGGTTAAGTGATTGAATGAATCAAGAGCATTTATGAAAAACACACCACAAGGAACAACAGCCGCTATCAGGGCGGAAGCCTTGATGACAGATGCTTGCTAAACTGCTCAGAAGTTCCAAAACTTGCTTTAATTCAGCCCTAACCTCTGATATGTTCTCTATAGGGATGAATTTTGTTAACAGGGCACTTATGTGAAATAGCCACAAAAATGTCTATTTTATCCTGATATGCTTTTTTAAATAGACTTTTTTTAAAATGACCGCAGCAGCGCTTAAATCTGGGCCCCCCACCAATGTACACCTTCTGCAAAGGTACAACTCATGCGTATACTCTGTGGAAGCTAATTTCTAGAACAGGGCGCCTATGTTTAAAATTCAAGAAAGCTAACATAGGAGTCTGGGCGTCCAGCAAACATCGTACCCACCACATTGCATTTCCATCTACTCGAGAGCAGGCATGAAAATCCCCATGGATTATTGAAATGCGCGTGTAAATGAGTGTCTCTCCCTCAACGATCACCTCAATTCCTTGGCAAAATCATGCTTTTTCAGCCTCCACGTGCTGAGGAAAGTAACATAGAAACATAGAAAGATGACGGCAGATAAGGGCTACAGCCCATCAAGTCTGCCCACACCATTGACCCACCCTTATAAGTCTACTGGCCCCCTTAACTCTACTGACCTGCTCTATTAAGTCAATATCCTAGCGACCCTATTCATTGGTATGACCCTCGCAGTGATCCCACATAGGTATCCCATTTATTCTTGAAGTCTGGGATACTGCGGGCCTCGATCACCTGTACTGGAAGCTTGTTCCGATGCTCTATCACTCGTTCCGTGAAGAAGTACTTCCTGACGTCTCCACAAAACTTCCCTCCCCTGAGTTTGAGCGGATGTCCTCTTGTGTTCGAGGGTCCTTTGAGAAGAAAGATATCATCTTCCACCTTGACCCGTCCCGTGATATACTTAAATGTCTCAATCATGTCTCCCCTCTCCCTACGCTCCTCGAGAGTATAGAGCTGCAATTTGTTCAGTCTTTCTTCGTACGAGAGACCTTTTAGCCCCGAGACCATCCTGGTGGCCATCCGCTGAACCGACTCAATTCTGAGCACATCTTTACGGTAATGTGGCCTCCAGAATTGCACACAGTATTCTAGATGAGGTCTCACCATGGCTCTGTACAATGGCATCATGACCTCAGGCTTCCTGTTGACGAAACTTCTCTTGATACAACCCATCATCTGCCGTGCCTTAGATGAAGCCTTCTCCACTTCATTGGCAGTCTTCATGTCTGCACTGATGAACACTCCCAAGTCTCGTTCTGCCATAGTCTTGGTCAAAGTTTCTCCATTCAAGGTGTAATTTCTGCATGGATTTCCATTTCCGAGATACATAACCTTACATTTCTTGGCGTTGAAGCCCAGCTGCCAGATAGAGGACCAACTTTCTAAAGAACGGAGGTCCTGTTCCATAGTATTCTGTAGATTGTGGCCGTTTACGATATTGCATAGTTTGGCGTCATCAGCGAATAAGGTTACCTTACCTTGAAGCCCTTGAGTCAAATCCCTAATGAATATGTTGAAGAGAAGTGGACCCAGGACAGAGCCCTGCGGCACTCCGCTGGTCACTTCCGACGTTTTAGAGAGGGTACCGTTAACCATCACCCTCTGAAGTCTGCCACTTAGCCAATCTTTAACCCATGTAGTTAGTGTTACTCCTAACCCCATCGATTCCATCTTGTTCAGCAGTCTGCGGTGTGGGACACTGTCAAAAGCTTTGCTGAAGTCAAGGTATACGACGTCCAAGGACTCTCCCGAGTCCAGCCTTCTTGTTACCCAGTCAAAGAAGCTGATAAGATTGGACTGGCAGGACCTACCCTCGGTGAATCCATGTTGACTGGGGTCCCGGAGATTTCCCTCATTCAAGATCGTATCTAATTTATGCTTAATTAGTGTTTCCATGAGTTTACACACTATTAAAGTGAGACTCACCGGTCTATAGTTCGCAGCCTCAGCCTTGCAACCCTTTTTAAGCAGAGGAACAACGTTGGCTGTTTTCCAGTCTAATGGAACTTTCCCCGTGCTTAGTGAGAGATTGAAGAGCACGGCCAACGGTTCCGCCAGAACATCTCTCAATTCTCTAAGCACTCTTGGGTGTAAATTGTCCGGTCCCATGGCCTTGTTCTCCTTGAGCCTTGTCAGCTCGCTGTAGACGTCTTCAGGTGTGAACTCAAAATTCTGAAACGGGTCTATCGCAATTTGTTTTGCCTTCAACTGTGGTCCGTGTCTCGGTGCCTCACAGGTGAAGACTGAGCAGAAATATTCATTTAGTATTTCGGCTTTTTCGGAATCCGCCACCCCGTAGTTTCCGTCCAGTCTCCTAAGGCATACTATGCCGTCTGTGTTCCTTTTCCTATCACTAATATACCTGAAGAAAGACTTGTCCCCTTTTTTAATGTTTTTTGCCAAAGTTTCTTCCACTCAAAGTTTGGCCTCCCTAACTGCTGCTTTGACTGCTGCAGACCTGGTTTTATATTCTACTTTAGTTTCCCTTCTCTGCGTATGTTTGTAGGAAAGAAATGCTGTTTTCTTCTCCTTAATGAGGTGCGAGATCTCCTCAGTGAACCATTGGGGTTTATTGTTTCTTTGCCATTTGTCTACCGATTTTATGTAGCGATTAGTAGCTTTGTGTATTGATGATTTCAGGTACGACCACATAGCTTCCACATTACCGGTCTCTGCTTGGTCCTGCAGCGTCTGATGGACGAAATCTCCCATGCGTGTGAAGTCGGTGCCCCGGAAATTAAGTACCTTTGTTTTTGTGATTGATTTAGGGAATCCTTTCCTAAGGTTGAACCATACCATGTTATGGTCGCTGGAGGCTAGCGAATCCCCTACCGAGACCTCTGAGACGCTTTCACCGTTGGTGAGTACCAGGTCAAGGATCGCCTGGGCCCTAGTGGGCTCCGTTACCATCTGTTTTAGTTGTGCACCATTTATGGAGATCAAAAGCCTCTTGCTGCCACTGGTGGTTGCTGAAAATGTGTTCCAGTCTGCATCAGGCATGTTGAAGTCCCCTAGCAGTACAGTGTCACCCCGTAGAGTGATATTCTCTATGTCTTCAATTAATTCCATGTCCATGTCTTCCAGTTGTCTTGGGGGTCTGTATACCACACCAAGATACAGGCATTTATTGCCACCTCTTGCCAGGTTAACCCAGAAGGACTTCCCGGTATATTTGACATCAGTGATCCTGGTGGTTTTGATGTCTTCTTTAATGTATAGTGCTACCCCACCACCTAACCTGCCCTCTCTGTCACAACGAAGAAGATTGTACCCCGGTATAGCCATATCCCACCCATGTGAGTCCGTAAACCATGTTTCGGTTATTGCTACCACGTCTAGGTTGGCATCCCTTATTTCAGTTTCCAGCTCTAGAATTTTATTGCCTAAACTGTGAGCATTAACATACATGGCCCTCCACACTTTGTGTTTGCTAGGTCGCTGTAAGGCGTTTTCCACCTGAGTCAGTGTGGCACCTAGAGAACTGTTTGCTATGTGGGCCCTTACCTCGGAAGCAGAGTGTCGACTCATCCCATCAGGATAGTTCCTTTCCGCACCAGTACATGAGTAGGTACCCTCCCCCAACTTACCTAGTTTAAAGCCCTACGAAGCAGGCGGGCTAGTCGGTGTCCGAAGATGTTCTTACCTCTGCTGGTCAAGTGGAGTCCGTCTGGTCCCAGAAGTCCTTGTAACGCCTCTCCATGATTCAGGAATCCAAAGTTCATATCCCGACACCATCCTTGTAGCCATTTGTTGGTTCTTAGGATACATTCATCTCTGGCTCTTCCCTTGCCTCTAACTGGGAGGATTGAAGAGAAGACCACCTGCGCACCCGTCTGCTTCAGCCTCACACCCAAGGCTTCGAAGTCTCTGGTGATGGTCTCCTGGGTGTTTCTTGCAGTGTCGTTCGTACCTATGTGGATAAGAAACATAGGAAAATGGTCATTAGGTGTGAGTAGTTTACCCAGGTTGGTGGTGACGTCCCGTATCCTGGCTCCAGGTAGACAGCAAACCTCTCTCTCGAGTGTATCCGGCCTGCAGATTGGTCCCTCGGTGCCCCTCAGCATGGAGTCCCCAATGACTATTACTCTGCGTTTCTTTCGTTGTGGGGGGGGGAGTCGGTCATCAGATGGAGCTGCTTGTTGGGTCTTCTCCTGTTCTTCGTGTCGGGTCTGTTCTTGTTCGTCGTCGGCAGCTTCTTCTTGGAGAATCTGGAATCTGTTCCTCAGGACGAGGTGAGGGGTTGACGTAGGGTTGGCCTGTTGGGAAGAAAAAGAGGAGGATGAAGAGATTGAAAAAGAGGGGGGGGGATCTCCTTTGTTTGCCTTTGCCTGTGGAAGAGGTCACCAGCTGCTAGGTGTCATTGTCGCTGGCCATTGCCTGTATCCCAAATGTTGGTTTCAAAGCTGATGATTTGGGCGTCTCGAGAATGGACTTGTCGTGGGCATGTTCTGTGACTTGAGACAACTCCTGAACGACTCCGTCGATGTAGGCTTCATCCTCACGGATGCTCCTCAGGCGTTCCACCTCCTCCCTGAGGCTCCACAGTTCCTGCATGAGGGCCCCATCCAGCTGAGCGGCCTCCTCTGTCTGCGTGGAGACTGTAGTGTAATGCCGAGGGATGGACTCAGTCTGCACGGAGAACCTCTGTCCATCGTCCTGGATCCTCCTCCCTCCGCACGCCGTCCGTGATCTCCTCCTGGATTCCCATGGTGGCTGGAATGCTGGAATTGATTGTAGCCTTGGCGCTTCTAGTCCTCCCTGCCATTTCCAAGTTGTGATTTAGGTCTGCCTGTCAGTAAAATAGAAAAAAAAAAAAAAAAGAGAGAAAGTTAGAAAAAGCCGACTGAGAGTTAGTGTGAAATTGCGAAAGATATTGATGTCTGAGAGATTAGGGTGTCTGAGAGATTAATGCGAGATTGTGAAGGTATTGATTGTCTGAGAGATTAAGAAGTTAAGAGCTGAGGGTGTATGAAGGGGTGGCTGTCTGTGAGTTAGTGTGAGAGTAGCGAGTTAAGTACGAGGGTTTGTGAGATTAGGGGGAGGGTATAGGGTAAAGGGATAGGTTGCTGTTCTAAGATATCCTAGTTGAGTGTAGTTCGGCTCTCCTCAAGGCTCTTCGCAAAGGCGCTCTCGCTAAGGCGAGCGCCTTTGCCGCTCGCCTTCGCTGCACGCCGAACGGCTGCGCGCCGTTGGCCCCTCCCCTTTTAAGGGGGAGTTTCGGTGGCTGATGTCAGGGGTGGGTGGAGCTAACTCTCGCCGATCCCCTTAGTCTCCTACCTCTTCTCTCCCCTTCTCAGCTTCGGTTTGCCTCCCTTTCTTCTGCTTTTGTCCTTCTAAATCCTCTGTCTCTCTCCTCTGCTTTCTCCTGCTTGCCTGCTTGCCTACTTTCACCAAAAACATTTCACCGTCCTTGTACAATCCATCATCCTCTCCAAACTCGACTACTGCAATGCCATTTATTGATGCCTCACAAAAAAAAGTCTTCACAGACTCCAGCTTATCCAAAATACAGCAGCCAAGCTGATTTTTGCAAAACGCAAATTTGACCATGTCTCCCTTCTCCTTACCAACCTCCATTGGCTCCCAGTGCTTTCCAGAATTCATTTCAAGTGCTCCTGTCAGGCTTTCAAGATCATTCACGGCATCCTCCCTCCCCTAATCCCACTATCCTTTAACGCCTCGAGGCCTGCTACCACCAGAACCGCCCACAGACATAAACTATCCTTCCCCTCTCTACGCGGTATTCTCTACGCAGGCAAACTGGGAAATTCCGTCCTCTCCAAAATCACGGGCCTTTGGAATGATCTCACAATCCCGCTGCGGAATCTGGGCTCCCTCCAATTATTCCGCAAACAACTGAAAACCTGGCTTTTTTCTAACATATAACATTTCTTTCCCTCTGTTCATATGCTTTTGTAAATCTTTCTCCTCTCTCTCCTTATATTTTTAAGCTTTGTAAACCGTGCCGAGCTCCACTTCCGGGGAGATGATGCGGTATATAAACTTAAGGCTTAGTTTAGTTTAGTTTAGTGTATTTTATCGTGCACGTGCACTTTGCCCGTATTTCTACCCCGCACTTCCCTGCTGCCAGAGTGCCAGCGTCAGGACAACGCATGTACATTTTCAACCGTTGTCTGCATACGCACGAAAGTGACTTTGCAAACGTGCCCCCTTTGGTGTCAGTTCTACGTATCAGTGCCGCCTCGGTTGTCGTGGCTATTTGAATATCTTCATACGCATTCATAAGTCAAACATAGACTGGATGGACCGTTCAGGTCTTTATCTGCCGTCATTTACGATGTTACTATGTATAAGAAAAAAAATTCTCGAACATGACAGTACCCTGTATCCCCCTGCGGAGGCAAAAGCATCCACAAAGACTTGCTTTGACAAATTTCAATTTCAATAGGAAAACTGGTTTGTAAGGGGGAAATGACTGTCTTGGAGGGGGGGCTTTGAGAGCAATAAAGTTTACAAGTTTGACAAAGTAGCTGAAGTGCTGATTTGGAAATGGAGGCCAGAATGGCAGAATAAACCAGCAAGAATCGAGGAGCCTGGTAGCTTCTGCCTATATAAATTCCCAGACTTGCTTTGTAAGCTTTTTGAGACTGTGCAATCTTATTAAAAGTACTTCTGGCTCTCTCACAGCCATCTGGATCTCAGCCACTCAGAGGATCAGATCTTTGGGTCTGAACAGCTGGCATTCAATTTTAAGTTTATTGCATAGGCACTTCCAAATGACAAACTAATTTAAATAAAACAGCTTTTGAATCCAATAAGAGGCCGTGACAATTTGTCCTTGGACCACATGCAGTATGGGGGGGGCGCTGAAAAGTTCTCAGCCCAACCAAGAAGGGAATGACCTGACTCCAAATACTCACCCCTAAGTTTAACCCAATTGGCGCATGTGTCTGAAGTTTTCTGTAACCCTTCCAAAACGCACTCTGATATCTGGTCTCTGAAATACTGCTCCGCTGCTGCAATCACCTCTGAATACAGTGGTGTAGTAAGGGGCAGGGGGGCAGTCCGCCCCGGGTGCAGCCTTGGTAGGGACACTGGCACCCAACCGCCTCGCTGCCCCACCCCCAGTTCCTTTCCAACCCCCCTGCCGCGGGTGTGCGCCCCTTCCTTAACCTCCCCTCGTATCTCTTTAATTTCCCCTGCACGAGCGGCATTACGAACGCGCTGCCTGCGTCGGTGTCGCCTCTCTCCAATGTGACATCAGAGGGATAAGGACACGACGCGGGCAGCAAGTTTGTGAGGTTGCTCCTGCCTGGAAGGCTACTAAAATGGCTGGTGGTCTTCGTCATAAGACGTATAGGGACATTCTTAAATATTGCTTTCGCCCACTACTTATGAGGAATTTAGGAAACGTCTGAAAACACACCTGTTCCTAAAGTATCTGGACAACTGATCCTCTCTTCTCTCTCCCCTCAATAGCGATTAACTTGTTCTGTTGATCACTCTCTCCTCAAAAATGGATTTCCTGTCCTATTAACCCTCTCTCTTCCTCCCCTCTTAAAGTCAATCAATTTGTACCTTTGCTTAATCTTTGTAAACCGCATAGAACTTCACGGTACTGCGGTATATAAGCTGTTATTATTATTATTATTATACTTTGGAGGACGGGGGAAATATGATAGAGACGTTTCATTTCTAACATTTTTATTGAAGAAATCAGTAAATATACAATATTATAATACAATAAAATAGTCATTAAATTAAAATTCATCATATTCATTTCCATCAAATATCTCATATTACAGACCTATTCAGGGCGATGGAGATTTTCAACCTGGAATGATGTCTAGAGTTTTTAGAAATTGGGGATTTAAAGATAGAGACGTTTACATGCCTATGTGGCGTACATGCGCACGAGTCGACTCTCTTTCATTTGAAAGGAAGCTTCGGAATGCAAAGGTGATAGATGCGTGAAATAGTCTCCTGATAGAAGTGGTGGAGACAAAGACCGTGTCTGAATTCAAGAAAGGGTCGACAGGCACATGGGATCTCTTAGGGAGAGGAGGAGATATCCACGCTTTCCTCACCTCTTGCGTAGACTACTGCAACATACTTCTCTCAGGTCTTCAGTGCAGCCATCTCTTCAATCCGCTCAAAATGCTGCTGTACGACTCATATTGCGCGAGAGCCGCCACGCTCGCATTATCGCTCTTTTCAAGTCATAAGAACACAAGAACAGCCTTGCTGGATCAGACCAATGGTCCATCATGCCCAGTAGCCCGTTCTCACGGTGGCCAATCCAGGTCCCTAGTACCTAGCCAAAACCCAAAGAGTAGCATCATTCCACCATCTCAAAGAATAGCAAGATTCCGGATCCCAATGAGAGCAACATTCCAGAGCTGAGATTGTGATGTCATGATGCCTCATTCCAGAGCTGAGATTGTGATGTCATAATGCCTCATTCCACAGAGCCTCAGAGCCAACCTCAGCAGTGATGTCACAATGGCTTGATTGTCCTATATCCAAGGAGTAGCAACATTCCATGCTACCGATCCAGGGCAAGCAGTGGCTTCCCCCATGTCTCTCTCAATAGCAGACTGTGGACTTTTCCTCCAGGAACTTGTCCAACCCTTTCTTAAAACCAGTTCCATTCTCTGCTCTTACCGCAACCTCTGGCAACGCGTTCCAGAGCTGAACTATTTCTCTAAGTGAAAAAAAATTTCCTCCTATTGGTTTTAAAAGTATTTCCCTGTAACTTCATCGAGTGTCCCCTAGTCTTTGTCATTTTTCACGGAGCGAAAAATTGATCCACTTGTACCCGTTCTACTGCACTCAGGATTTTGTAGACTTCAATCATATATCCCCTCCGCCGTCTCTTTTCCAAGTCACTTCATTGGCTCTCCATCCATTTCTGAATTCAATTGAAACTCCTCTTACTGACTTACAAGTGAATTCACTCTGTAGCCCCTCACTCTCTTTCCTCACTTGTCTTCCCCTATGCCCCCTCTGTGAACTCAGTTCATTGGGTAAATCCCTCTTATCTGTGCCCTTCTCCTCCACTGCCAACTCCAGACTCCGTCCCTTTTTTCTTGCCCCTCTGTATGCCTGGAACAGGCTGCCTGAATCAACAGGTCATGCTCCGTCTCTAGCAATATTGAAATCCAAGCTAAAAGCCCACTTTTTTTGAAGCTCCTGCTCACCATCAGATACCTTCTTCTAACAGGGGTAGGGAACTCCAGTCCTCGAGAGCCTTATTCCAGTTGGGTTTTCAGGATTTCCCCAATGAACATGCATGAGATCTATGTGCATGCACTGCTTTCAATGCATATTCATTGGGGAAATCCTGAAAACCCGACTGGATTGCGGCCCTCAGGGAGGGACTTTGAGACCCCTGCTTTATGGGAAGTTCACACAGCAGTGTCTTCTAAGGTGTCCCACTGCTCTTTTGGCATGTCTATATGGCAAGAACCAGGGGTCTCAAAGTTCCTCCTTAAGGGCCGCAATCCAGTCGGGTTTTCAGGATTTCCCCAATGAATATGCATGAGATATATGTGCATGCACTGCTTTCAATGCATATTCATTGGGGAAATCCTGAAAACCCGACTGGATTGTGGGCTATTTGGCCTTTTTTTTTTTTTGCCATCCTGTTTCGATGACAATGTTAAGTGAAATAGTGTGGCGACTGTGTTAGTCCACTTTTTACGGTAATATTTAGAAATAAAATAAAAACAAAGGGAATAAGGAAATACCTTTTTTATTGGACTAACTCAACGCATGTTATAATTAGCTTTTAGAACAGGGGTGTCCACAATACGGCCCACAGAATTGTGCGGAAATGCGCCAATTGGACTAATTTTCCAGTGAGAATCCACACCAAAAAAATCCACGGGGTGTTGATAGATTTCAAATGCGTTCATTAAAATTGGGTTCAAAATATATTGCTAGGCCATATTATGTTAATTTTAATGTTCACAACTTTATTTAATAATAAATCGTAACTGTATACTTCGCGCTATTTCTTCCTACTTGTTCGGCCCCGATCGACTGTGTCAATTGGTGGCGTTGCAGGTCGCTCTGGCGCTGCGACTCGTCTTTCAATTGAATCTGGAAGTTCGTTACTAGTCACTACGATTAATTGCCCATAAGAATACTCGCAGTGGTGCGATGTAACACTCAGGTGCGTTAGCATTTTTAGTTTAAAAGGAGGCGTAGCGGCTAGCACGTGGGGCAGTTTAGCACGTGCTATTCTGCGCATTAAGGCCCTAACGCACCTTTGTAAAAGGAGCCCTCAGTTTGTAATTGCATAAATTTATATTAATATAGGATAATTTAATCTCATGTACTTTGTAATTAGTTTATACAATTTTCTGCTTTCAAATTTATTTTTTTTTTACTATGGCCGCTGAAAAGTGCTGAAATACCTAATGTGGCCCTGAAAAGTTTGGAGACTCCCAGATTTAGAAGGTAACCCTTTCTTCTTCAGATCAGAAAAATGTTGAAGAAGAATAAGAATAAAGCTTTGTTTATATCCTGTCATACCTTTTCAGTTCAAGACGAGTGGATAGTTACAAAGTGGGATTGTGGGGACAGTTATCAATACAAGGGGATAGGGGGAAGAGGGAAAGAGAGGGGGGAGGTAGAAGTAGAGGGGGGAAGAGGAAAAGAGAGGGGGAGGTAGAAGTAGAGGGGGAAGGGGAAAAGAGAGGGGGAGGTAGAAGTAGAGGGGGAGGGGAAAAGAGAGGGAGAGGTAGAAGTAGAGGGGGAAGGGGAAAAGAGAGGGGGAGGTAGAAGTAGAGGGGGAAGGGGAAAAGAGAGGGGGAGGTAGAAGTAGAGGGGGAAGGGGAAAAGAGAGGGGGAGGTAGAAGTAGAGGGGGAAGGGGAAAAGAGAGGGGGAGGTAGAAGTAGAGGGGGAAGGGGAAAAGAGAGGGGGAGGTAGAAGTTGAGGGGGGATGGGGAAAAGAGAGGGAGAGGTAGAAGTAGAGGGGGAAGGGGAAAAGAGAGGGGGAGGTAGAAGTAGAGGGGGAAAGGGAAAAGAGAGGGGGAGGTAGAAGTAGAGGGGGAAGGGGAAAAGAGAGGGGGAGGTAGAAGTTGAGGGGGGATGGGGAAAAGAGAGGGAGAGGTAGAAGTAGAGGGGGAAGGGGAAAAGAGAGGGGGAGGTAGAAGTAGAGGGGGAAGGGGAAAAGAGAGGGGGAGGTAGAAGTAGAGGGGGAAGGGGAAAAGAGAGGGGGAGGTAGAAGTAGATGGGGAGGGGAAGAGATGTGGGGAAGAGAGGGGTGGAGAGGCTAAACCCTACCCTCTGTATTTGCAGTGGGAGCAGAATAACTGCACCCCCTCACTGCTGGAAGCTGAGAGTGCTCCGAACCCCTCCCTTCTCCCCATGACATTTGGCTGCATGACTCTGAGAGACAGGGACGCTCGAGAGTGAAAGTGACTGCCCGAGTGTGTATCAGCAGGGGAGGGGAGGGGGGGGGTCTCAGAGTGATAAGCAACGAGGAAGAGGAGGCGCAGGAAGCAATAAAGAAGCACTAAAGCCGGCTGCTACCCCGCCCCGGCACCTGCTGCGGACGGATAATCCGGGAGCGGAGCTGCGCCGACAGCGCCCCCACTGCCCCGCGCGGCGAACTGCAGGTGGCGGAGCGCCTCTCCTCCGCTGAGTCGTATTCAGACGGCAGAGTGAGGGCTGGCCGGGGGTTCGGCCGGGCACCCGACAGAAGATTCGACCAAGCTCTGCTGGCGCGCGAGTGGGGAGATCGCCGAAGTCAAAGTAAGTGGGAATCACGATCAAATCCACGCAAAACGGGGTTTCTATGGTGCATGGTAGCTTAAGTAGGGGGTTTTGCACTTGGGGGGGTGCATTGGATGGCTGATATGGAAGTGACTGCAGAGTTCCAGTTCATTTCAATTTTTCCCTAAATCTTTTAAAAACTACTCTATGTGCCAGACATTTTGAAAATTAATTCTTGTGAAATTTTGCTCTTATCTTCTATTTATCATTTGTAAATCATTCCCTGTTTGTTTAATCGCTGCAAACCGAGTCCAGAATGATAGTTAAGCTTTAGTTTAGTTGGTTTGCGGTTGGACCGCTTTCCTTAAACCAAAAGTCAAGCCCAGACTCTTTAGAACGTTCTCAACTAGGCAGAGTGGTCCTTCTGGCAAGCAACTTCGGGTTGCCCTTTGCCATATTTAGGCTACAATGTGCTTATTGCTCTAACTGGGTCTCCAAACCAGACTGAAATCTTGTTGATATTGGGGGAGCTTAAGGCATTGACAGAGAAAGGTTTGTCCTTTATTGGCCAGCTCCTGAAGATAACTCCTTAGCTCCGGTGGTCCCAAATATTACCCTATCTAGGATGGCATAAGAACATAAGAATTTGCCGCTGCTGGGTCAGACCAGTGGTCCATCGTGTCCAGCGGTTCGCTCCCACGGCGGCCCCCGGGTCAAAGACCAGTGCCCCAACCGAAACCAGCCCTACCTGCGTACGATCCGGTTCAACAGGAATCCGTCCAACTTTGTCTTGAATCCCTGGAGGGTGTTTTCCCCTATAACAGCCTCCGGAAGAGCGTTCCAGTTTTCCACCACTCTCTGGGTGAAGAAGAACTTCCTTACGTTCGTACGGAATCTATCCCCTTTCAACTTTAGAGAGTGCCCTCTCGTTCTCTCTACCTTGGAGAGGGTGAACAACCTGTCCTTATCTACTAAGTCTACTCCCTTCAATACCTTGAATGTTTCGATCATGTCCCCTCTCAGTCTCCTCTTTTCGGGAAAACTGTTTCTGCAAAGCTGACGTTTTTACAATTACAGTATATGTAATTCTGTTGTGGTTTTGGGTTGGGGTTTTTTAAGGGTGTTTATTTTTTTGTCGGCATTATTTTTTTTTGCCTCCAAATTATTTGGCAAATGTAATGGATTAGGCTGCAATCGATGGTCCGTTTCGCATCTCACCCCACCCCCTTCAATTAAGATTCTTTACCACCAGTGTAGAATGCCAGTCCATGAGAAAGGGGGAAGAGGTCACTGCGAGTCAGGCTTAGACTATTGTCAGCTGTGAAAGAGAGGCAGACGTATGAATGGGCATCAGCACAGCAGGGAAGAAAATGGGTAATGCATCAAGATGGCAGATAAAGGAGACAAGAGCTTAGGAATCTCAGTGGGCAAGGGGGTGGGAAGAAAGACTAGCAAAACTCTGAGAGCTCACCTGACACCCTTCTGCAGACAACAAGCTGGTATGCACTTATTTTAAATATATATTTTTTAATGGTTTCTTAACCGGAATTCCAGTGTCATTAGATCAAATCTCAGCTGTGTCCAAATGTGCACTTTTGGTGTTCGAGCAAACTTTCAGGTTTATTGAATCAAAGATGATATTTCCCTGCCCCCTTCTTGGGGGCAGGGAGGGATGTCGCTGGAGCCTGAAAGCCGTTGTCCTCCCTTACAGAAAATCAGGAACTCGGTCTGCGTGCGGGGGTGGGGCAGCGCCACAATTCTGTCATTTACAAAAACTCATGGTAGGGTTGTAGGGTCTCAGAAGTGGAAGTGGCACAGTGGTTAGAGCAGTGATTCCCAACCCTGTCCTGGAGGAACACCAGGCCAATCGGGTTTTCAGGCTAGCCCTAATGAATATGCATGAAGCAAATTTGCATGCCTATCACTTCCATCATATGCAAATCTCTCTCATGCATATTCATTAGGGCTAGCCTGAAAACCCGATTGGCCTGGTGTTCCTCCAGGACAGGGTTGGGAACCACTGCCCTAATGAATATGCATGAGAGAGATTTGCATATGATGGAAGTGATAGGCATGCAAATTTGCTTCATGCATATTCATTAGGACTAGCCTGAAAACCCAATTGGCCTGGTGTTCCTCCAGGACAGGGTTGGGAACCACTGGGTTAGAGCTACAACCTTGACATCCTGAGATGGTGGGTTCAAACCCTGTGCTGCTCCCTGTGACCCTGGGCAAGCCAGTTAATCTTCCACTGCCCCAGGTACATTGTTAAATAATATTTTCATATCTTATCTGAATATAGCCAATCCTACATTAAAGGCTGTGTCTCTGTTATCCTGTATGCAAACTTATCCGTTCCATGTAGCTATTTATTTAAAAATGTATATGCAGGAGGAGAATTTATACGAGGAGGAGAGTGTGGCATAGTGGTTAAAGCTCCAGCCTCAGCACCCTGAAGTTGTGGGTTCAAACCCACGCTGCTCCTTGTGACCCCGGGCAAGTCACTTAATCCCCCCATTGCCCCAGACTGTGACCCCGGGCAAGTCACTTAATCCCCCCATTGCCCCAGACTGTGACCCTGGGCAAGTCACTTAATCCCCCCCATTGCCCCAGACTGTGACCCCGGGCAAGTCACTTAATCCCCCCATTGCCCCAGACTGTGACCCCGGGCAAGTCACTTAATCCCCCCATTGCCCCAGACTGTGAGCCCGCCAGGACAGACGGGGAAAAATGCTTGAGTACCTGAATAAACTCATGTAAACCGTTCTGAGCTCTCCTGGGAAAATGGTATAGAAAATTGAGGAAATAGTGTGATAACAGAGCAGGTGTTGTGATGTCATAATGCCTCATTCCACCAATAAGAGCCATCCTCATCAGTGATGTCACAATAGCTTCATTGTCCTTTACTTGGCTCACTTCTACTACATCTTGATTTCTAGAGTGGCGCAGTGGTTAAAGCTACAGCCTCAGCACCCTGAGGTTGTGGGTTCAAACCCAAACTGCTCCTTTTGACCCTGGGCAAGTCACCTAATCCCCCCCATTGCCCCAGGTACATTAGATAGATTGTGAGCCCACCAGGACAGACAGGGAAAAATGCTTGAGTACCTGAATAAATTAATGTAAACCATTCTGAGCTCCCCTGAGAGAACAGTATAGAAAATTGAATGAATAAATAGTGTGAAAAGCTTCAGCCTCTGATAACTAGAGCAGGTGTTGTGATGTCATAATGCCTCACTCCACCAATAAGAGCCAACCTCATCAGTGATGTCACAATGGCTTCATTGTCCTTTACTTGGCTCTCTTCTACTACATTTTTGATTTCTAGAGTGGCGCAGTGGTGAAATGAGCCCACTGGGACAGACAGGGGAAATGCATGAAGTACCTGTATGTCAACCGCTTTGAGTGGGGTTGTAAAATTAGAAAAAGGCGATATACAAGTCCCAGTTCCTTTCCCTTTGTATGGCAGGACAAGGTTACACAAGAAAACTAAGCGCAGGATTCACTAACCTGCCAGATCGGGCCTGATCCGGGCAGGTCTGACTAATTCAGTAAACTTTAACATGCAGATGAGGGCAGTCGGAGGAACACCCCCATCTGTAGGCATGGATTGCGCTATAGCGATTCCCGTACATGCGCAGACCGTCTGTAGATGGTCTGAGCATGCGCGGGATCTCCGTGCTGTCGGAGTTGGGTTTTTATTTTTTTCTTCTTCTTAGCGCAGCCAGGGCCGCAAGAAAGCCTACAAAAATGCTATTGCTGGACCTCAGGGCCGGCAATAGATTTTATTTTTTATGGCGATCGAGGAGCCCGTGGTTTTGGGTTAAAACCATGGGCTTGCAGTGCAGGGAAGGGTGGGAGAGTTGGGGCAGGCAGGCGTGTTCGGGTTCGGGACAGGCCGGCAGGCACGTTCGGGGGTGCAGGAGGCGTTCGGGGCAGCAAGAGATCGGGGGTGACAGGGCAGAGAGCAGGGCTGCAGAAGGCAGGGCAGTCGCAAAGGGCTTCAGCAACTGGTCCTGAGCAGTCTCTTTTCGCGAGCACAGTCGGATAGGAAAAGAGTTTAGTGAATCGTGTCCCTGCCTACATTTGCATGGCCTTGCCCTCATTTGCATGCGCGGATCGGAGGATGGTCGGAAGACAGGTAAGTGAATCGGGCTGGGGTCGCTAACCGATCGGTTTGCTTTGTGAATCTAGCCCTAAGTTCTTAAAAAAGAAACCTATAAAAATCAAAAGAGGAACATCCTGAAAATCTCAGCTCTTGGTCATAGAGGTTCCGTAGGCATATGACTGTAGTTCCGAGGGAAAAGCCAAAACTGGTAAGTCCCTCCTATCTGTGCCCTTTTCTTCCTCTGCCAACTCCAGACTCCGTCCCTTGTACCTTGCTGCCCAAATCCCTACAGTACATCTCCGGCAGTGCTCAAAGGGCCAGTTAGAAGCCCACCTCTTCGAGAATGCTTTCAACTCCTAACTCCTCTCACCTTGGCTTCTGCATCCGTGTCCAAGGTAGATTGTAAGCTCTTCTGAGCAGGGACCGTCTATTAAGTGTCAAAATGTACAGCCCCGCGAACGTCTTACAGCGCTATATAAGTGATAAATAGTGGTAGTAGTCCTACATTTTGGATGAGCTTTCGAGACCACAAGACCCTTTTCGGGTGGCAGGTCAAAAGCGCGCCGGGACAAAGGCGCGCGCAGACAATTGAGCGCAGCGCGGAGGCGCGCACCGCAGAAAATTACTGTTTTTACGGCTCCAACGGGGGGGGGGGGCGTGGGGGGGAACCCCCCCACTTTACTTAATAGAGATCGCGCCGCGTTGTGGGGGGTTGTAACCCCCCACATTTTACTGAAAACTTTACTTTTTCCCTGTTTTTAAGGAAAAAGTTAAGTTTACAGTAAAATGTGGAGGCTTACAACCCCCCAAACCCCCCACAACGCCGGCGCGATCTCTATTAAGTAAACTGGGGGGGCTCCCCAACAAAAACCCCCGTCGGAGCCCCTAAAAACTGTAATTTTCTTTGGCGTGCGCCTCCGTCTTGCGCTCAGTTGTCGGCGCGCGCCTTTGTCTTTCGCGGGGTTGTCTATGAACCCCCTATTCGAAATGTGACTGCCAGCTCTCTGGGTGCCTAAACATCCCTGATACTGAGCAAAGTGCTTGACAGTGTCCAGGGAAGGGTTTAGCACTCACCCCCCTCCCCCCAGTCTATTCTGCCAAGGCTGAGGGAGTAAACATTTTGCAGTCCCATCTGAAGAAGGGGCCTAAGCCATCTCGGAAACAACCAGTCTTTGCCAGGAGGCAGCTGGCCACCAAAACAAAGCCATACCGAACTTGAAGAGCTAAACACCCTTATTTATTTTGTATTATATTTAGAGATTTTTTATGTCGGAATACAAAAGTCCTCTGGAATTCTTGTCCTGTTTAGCTTAGGTTAGGTTAACCTCCGAATGTATACAAGAACGTATTGAAATCAGTTTTTAGTAGCTGGACATCATTCACACCACATTAACAGAGACTTTGTAACTACACACCATCAATAAAATAACATATGAAAAATAATATAAATATAAGACAACGGAGAAAAATGAACCTCAATTGTGAGAGGCCAGGACTACACAAGTGCCTGAGCCAACTCACATCATCACGGGTTTTTTTTTTTTTTGTTTGTTTTTTTTATGAACCCGTGATGATGTGAGTTGGCTCAGGCACTTGTGTAGTCCTGGCCTCTCACAATTGAGGTTCATTTTTCTCCGTTGTCTTATATTTATATTATTTTTCATATGTTATTTTATTGATGGTGTGTAGTTACAAAGTCTCTGTTAATGTGGTGTGAATGATGTCCAGCTACTAAAA
Organism: Geotrypetes seraphini; assembly: GCF_902459505.1. Classification (NCBI taxonomy): domain Eukaryota; kingdom Metazoa; phylum Chordata; class Amphibia; order Gymnophiona; family Dermophiidae; genus Geotrypetes; species Geotrypetes seraphini. The sequence continues at coordinate 11,963,455 of NC_047089.1, read as the reverse complement.
ACTGATTTCAATACGTTCTTGTATACATTTTGATTTATTTGATTGAATCCCCTGTTATATCTAGGTTAACCTCCGAAACAGGTTCAGTTAAAAAAATTATATTAAAGACTTATTGGCTTTTGGACAGTTAAATATGTGATTTTTTTTTTTTTTTTTTTTGCCACGTCGCTATTTTGGCTGCTGTGTTTAATTTTGATATTCCATGTTGAGGCGTCTTCTTGATTATTTTTTTTATTTATTCAATTTTCTATACTGTTCTCCCAGGAGAGCTCAGAACGGTTTGCCTGAATTTATTCAGGTACTGAAGCATTTTTCCTTCTCATAATCTATCTAATGTACCTGTGGCAATGGGGGGATTAAGTGACTTACACAGGGTCACAAGGTGCAGCGTGGGTTTGAACCCACAACCTCAGGGTGCTGGGGCTGTAGCTTTCACCACTGCGCCACTCTAGAAATCAAAATGTAGTAGAAGAGAGCCAAGTAAAGGACAATGAAGCCATTGTGACGTCACTGATGAGGTTGGCTCTTATTGGTGGAGTGAGGCATTATGACATCACAACACCTGCTCTGGTTATCAGAGGCTGAAACACTTTGCACTATTTCCTCAATTTTCTATACCATTCTCCCAGGAGAGCTCAGAACGGTTTACATCAGTGGTCTCAAACTCGCGGCCCGGGGGCCACATGCGGCCCTCCAGGTACTGTTTTGCGGCCCGCGGTCTGTACTAGTGCTGCCCGCTCTTTGCAGCGTCCTCCGACTTCCCCCCTGGCCTCCAGCTCTTACCTTCAGATAATTACAGTAGCATGCAGAGAGGATTGCCAGTGCTGTAGCGATCCTCAGCATCATGTTCCCTCTGCTGCGATCCTGCCCCTGACGTTAGAGGAGGAGCAGGACCGCGGCAGAGGGAACATGCGGAGGCTGATGGCAGCATGCAAGGAATGTTACAGCACCAGGGATCCTCTCTGCAGGCATGCTAATTAGCTGAAACTAAGACCGGGAGGCCAGGGGAGAAGCTGGAGGACGCTGCAAAGAAGGGGGGAACATGCAGGCCTTTGGGGGGGGGGAGATTTATTAAATATAAAGAGTTTTACCTCATGCAAAATTGTCATTTCTTTAATAAGACATTAACTTTTTTTCCTGCGGCCCTCCAAGTACCTACAAATCCAAAATGTGGCCCTGCAAAGGATTTGAGTTTGAGACCACTGGTTTACATGAATGTATTCAGGTACTCAAGCATTTTTCCCCATCTGTCCTGGCGGCAATGGGGGGATTAAGTGACTTGCCCGGGGTCACAAGGAGCAGTGTGGGTTTGAACCCACAACTGAGGCTGTAGCTTTAACCACTACGCCATGAATATGGCCGGTGCCTGCGTATCATCTGGGTCCATCACTGCTGTGCCCCTGGACCGGCCCTGCACTGCCCTGAGCGTGCTGGGACAGTCAGTGCCAATATGAATATCAGCAGCCAGCCAGAAGGGCATGGTTTAAGTCGGGGGTGTCCAACCTTTTGGCTTCCCTGGGCCGCATTGGCGGAAAAAAATGTTTCTGGGGGCTGCGCAAACGCTGCTGCAAGACAGAGGAGGGAGCCGGCAAGACGGTAAAAACCCGGGGGCAGCAGAGGAAAACACTGCATCGCCCTTGACCTAGGGCCGCACAAAATACTTCACTGGGCCGCAGGTTGGACACCCCTGGTTTAAGTGATCAGGAACTTCTCCTCAATCTCGACCCCATAGTTTCAAAAATCTAATTAATGAGAAAATTCCTGCCATCTGCAAAGATTTTTCCCAGCCCGAATGACAGTACACATGGATATTTCACTTAGCGCGCATACTAAGAACTTGTTTTCATGCTGCCTGAGAGAAACCGGGGGGGGGGGGGGGCTATTTTAAGAGGGGTTTAAGCAAGTATTTTTAGCAATTTTATAGCTGGTTATATAAGACCGGTGTTAACTGATTACTTGGCACGTACAAGGGAGACAGCCATAGTCCCAAGAATCCCAGTGCTTTACCGCAGAAATACCAGCTGAGCTCTGCGCGGTCTGAAGCTGCGTCTCGCAATCTAGCTATTGCCCTGTTTATGCTATTATCTTCCATTCAGTGACAATATTTTGGGTGTCCTGCCCTGTCCTTTGATCTTTCAGTTCAGTGCCAGTGCACATGAATAAGTTATAGCCCCGATGCGCAGGGCGCTCGTGAAATATGAGTCTATGGAAATGGACAGACTTCTAACTTTACGTTATACAGGTCAGCAGTCTGAATCGGGGTGGGGTTTTTTTTTTTTTTCACAAGCTAAATTAATTTGTTTTAATTCCTCCTACTTGCATCTGTCATTTTTGGATTGAAGGACAATTTTTGATCTGGTGTTTGGCATCAAACACAGAGACTTAATGGTTATGCGGGACAACTGATCCTGCCAGGCAGAGGTGCCAACAGTAGGTACCTGTATACCTCAGCACCCGCTGAAAATCCCATTCAATCGGGTACTGGAAAAGAGTGAATTATTATTTTTGGAATGGTGGCACTTTGGGTGGAATGTAGACTCTAGTAAAAATAGGAGAAGAATCCCTCGATCATAATTCCATCGTTCTTCTGGATTTTAAATCATTTTTTACTTCTTTATAAAGAAATTCAGTTTCAAGTTTATTCAAATTATTTGATGAAACGCTTTTCAAATTACAAAGCGTTTTACAAAAATAAAAATGTAATCACTGATACATAATATTTATAACTAGACCAACAGGGGTAATTAAACTTGAGAAACAATAGGAATGGAGGGCAGAAATACAATTTTTCAAGAAAAGTACATAAAAGGAAAATACATTGGGAGGGTAAAAGAAAGTAGAAAGTGGTTATGAGAGATTGAAAGAGAGAGATACTGGTGAACTGGATACACGAATGAGATAAATCATAAGATGTTGTCTCATGATATACTTAGTAAATTCAATTGAAGGCTTCTTTGAAAAGTAGACACTTTAAACTACTCTTGAATTTCTGCAAATCTTGTTCAAGTCTCATGAACAAAGGGAGAGAATTCCAAATCGTTGGTGCTGTTACTGAAAAAATAGAGGCACGGCGTGTTCCGATAATTTTCAAGGAGGGAACGTTAAGGGTAAACTGAGAGGATGATCTAAGAACTCTCGATGAACTATATGGGATCAGGAGCCTATCAATAAAAGCCGGTGTATTGGTCTTAATTGTTTTAAAGACTAAAAGGGCTATTTTATATGTTATCCTATGTATTATTGGTAACCAGTGAGCTTCCTGTAATAAAGGTGAAACATGGTCAAATTTTTTTGAACCTGAAATTATCTTTATTGCTGTGTTTTGAATCAATTGAAGTCGCTGTATGTCTTTTAAAAATGCCCCTTTTTCAGTGCCAGAATGTAAAGCAATACATGATAACGTGCCTGCCAATGGACTGATTGGGGTGAAAAATGGGAGGGGGGGGCAAAGGTCAACCATGGTTTTGTCACCTGCCTTATTGAAAATGCCTCTAGGTAAAAGTGAGAAAAAGTGTTCCGAGGCCTAGTTCTCCCTTCTTTGAAAAACTTCTTTTTCAGCATGTCCTGGTGTTTCTCATTTGTTGCATTAATATTTATTTATTCAATTTTTCTATACCGCTCTCCCAGGAGAGCTCAGAACGGTTTACATGAGTTTATTCAGGTACTACAAACATTTTTCCCTGTTTGTCCTGGTGGGCTCACAATCTATCTAATGTTCCTGGGGCAATGGGGGGATTAAGTGACGTGCCCAGGGTCACAAGGAACAGCGTGGGTTTGAACCCACAACCTCAGGGTGCTGAGGCTGTAGCTTTTAACCACTGCACCACTCTAGAAATTAAAATGTAGTAGAAGTGAGCCAAGTATAGGACAATCAAGCCATTGTGACATCACTGATGAGGTTGGCTCATATTGGTGGAATGAGGCATTATGACATCACAATACCAGCTCTGGTTATCAGAGGCTGAACCTTTCACACTATTTATTTACTCAATTTTCTATACTGTTCTCCTACCGGCATGGGTGAGTGTGTGTGCAGTCCTTGGCGTACCGAGGGTGAGAGGTGCCTGGGACAGCGGTGCCCCTCCCTCGCTCTTGTCTCTGCCCCCGCTCCCCCCTGCTGCATGCGCACCCCCCTTCCCCGTCCCTCTAGTTGTTCACCGCTGCGAGCAACAAGAACTTCAAATGCTCCTCGCGCCCCCGTCGGCTCTCCCTACGACCTCATTTCCTATGCGTGGCACCCGAAAGGGACATCAGCGGGAGAGACGACATGGTCACGAGGAGCACTTTGAAATTGTTGCTCGCAGCTGTGAACAGCTAGAGGGCAGGATACTGTGTGTGACAAGGGGGGTATGGGAAGAAGCGGGGGCAGAGAGGAGGAGGGCTGCCAGCGCCCCCCACCAACATAGCGCCCGGGGTGGACCACCCCCTGCCCCCTCCCCTTACTACGCCACTGTGTGCAGTTTTTCTTACGAATCCAGAGTAGTTTGGTTTTGGGATGTATTTTGGTTTTTTACAATCATCCAATGCAATTTTTTAAATTTTTTTCCCGGTGCCTAACTTTGGGCGTGATCTACTAAATGCGCATATATTTTGCATTTTTCTTCATAGTGAAATGGGCTGATGTTGTCCAATTGCCTTATCATCGCTACTAAGCAAATGCAGTTCTTCTTATTTGTTCCACAAGGTGTGGAAGCATGTTTGGTTGAGAACTAAATCAACACAGCAGGAATAAGTCGACAGATTGGATAATATTGTATTTCATTGCCAGTCTGGCTGTAAGCACTTGGCAAGCGATGGGAAGAGGGAAACGGCAACAATCCGTTGACCCTACTGTTGCTTAGACACTGTACTAAAGACGCCTTTGAACTCGGTTGGACAGGACTGTGTACGTTCCAGGTTACATCATGCCACGGGGATAAACTAGGTAAATATTTGCTCCACCTCAAACAAATGGAAAATCCCAGGAAGGTCATTTGCTGAAGGCAAGAATAATGGTTTTTTATTGTCTCCGGTGTCAATTTTAGATAATGAATTTATGTAAGAGCAGAAAAGGTAGTATTTAAACGTGTGAGAAGAAAATGCAATCTAGAGCGATAGGGGAAAAAGCATGACCCTACAGAGAGAGAGAGGGAACTTAGAGAATGCATGATGCTAACAGCGGTAGCATACTAAACTAAACTAAACTAAACCTTAAGTTTATATACCGCATCCTCTCCACGGAAGGGGAGCTCGGCACGGTTTACAAGAACTTAAAATATAAGAAGAGAAAGGAAAAGGTTTACATGAGCTTATATATAGAAAGGAAGAGTAAGGGGGAAAATAGAATTACATGTTAGAGAAGAGCCAAGTTTTCAGTTGCTTGTGGAATAGTTAGAGAGAGCCCAGGTTCCGCAATGGGATAGTAAGGTTCCGTAGCGGGATAGTAAAGTTCCGCAGCGGGATAGTAAGGTTCCGCAGCGGGATAGTAAAGTTTCGCAGCGGGATAGTAAGGTTCCGCAGCGGGATAGTAAGGTTCCGTAGCGGGATAGTAAAGTTCCACAGCGGGATAGTAAGGTTCCGCAGCGGGATAGTAAGGTTCCGTAGCGGGATAGTAAAGTTCCGCAGCGGGATAGTAAGGTTCCGCAGCGGGATAGTAAAGTTCCGCAGCGGGATAGTAAGGTTCCGCAGCGGGATAGTAAGGTTCCGCAGAGGGATAGTAAAGTTCCGCAGCGGGATAGTAAGGTTCCGCAGAGGGATAGTAAGGTTCCGCAGCGGGATAGTAAGGTTCCGCAGCGGGATAGTAAAGTTCCGCAGCGGGATAGTAAGGTTCCGCAGCGGGATAGTAAGGTTCCGCAGCGGGATAGTAAGGTTCCGCAGCGGGATAGTAAGGTTCCGCAGCGGGATAGTAAGGTTCCGCAGCGGGATAGTAAGGTTCCGCAGCGGGATAGTAAGGTTCCGCAGCGGGATAGTAAGGTTCCGCAGCGGGATAGTAAAGTTCCGCAGCGGGATAGTAAGGTTTCACAGCGGGATAGTAAGGTTCCGCAGCGGGATAGTAAGGTTCCGCAGCGGGATAGTAAGGTTCCGCAGCGGGATAGTAAGGTTCCGCAGCGGGATAGTAAAGTTCCGCAGCGGGATAGTAAGGTTCCGCAGCGGGATAGTAAGGTTCCGCAGCGGGATAGTAAAGTTCCGCAGCGGGATAGTAAAGTTCCGCAGCGGGATAGTAAAGTTCCGCAGCGGGATAGTAAAGTTCCGCAGCGGGATAGTAAGGTTCCGCAGCGGGATAGTAAGGTTCCGCAGCGGGATAGTAAGGTTCCGCAGCGGGATAGTAAAGTTCCGCAGCGGGATAGTAAGGTTCCGCAGCGGGATAGTAAGGTTCCGCAGCGGGATAGTAAAGTTCCGCAGCGGGATAGTAAGGTTCCGCAGCGGGATAGTAAGGTTCCGCAGCGGGATAGTAAGGTTCCGCAGCGGGATAGTAAAGTTCCGCAGCGGGATAGTAAAGTTCCGCAGCGGGATAGTAAGGTTCCGCAGCGGGATAGTAAGGTTCCGCAGCGGGATAGTAAGGTTCCGCAGCGGGATAGTAAAGTTCCGCAGCGGGATAGTAAGGTTCCGCAGCGGGATAGTAAGGTTCCGCAGCGGGATAGTAAAGTTCCGCAGCGGGATAGTAAAGTTCCGCAGCGGGATAGTAAGGTTCCGCAGCGGGATAGTAAGGTTCCGCAGCGGGATAGTAAGGTTCCGCAGCGGGATAGTAAGGTTCCGCAGCGGGATAGTAAGGTTCCGCAGCGGGATAGTAAGGTTCCGCAGCGGGATAGTAAGGTCGTTCCAAAGACCTGTGATTTTGAAGAGAAGAGATTTTCCCAGTTTACCTGCATAGAGAATACCGCGTAGGGAGGGGAAGGAAAGTTTATATCTTTGGGTGGGTCTGGTAGAGTCAGGACTCGAGGAGCTAAAGGATAGTTAGCGTACCTAACTTAATTAATTAAAAAGCATAATTGGCACTGATAACAAGCAATGAGCACCTCATAATTCGCTTAAATGAAGATTAATTGGTTGGTAGGTGCCTAACTTGGTAAGTGCTTACCATGTTCAGGTAGGCGCCCAGTCCATGACACCTACCAGAAAGTGGACAAGGTTAGGGGTGGATCGTAGGTAGATCCTGAGCATGTTTTGCACGTAGGCACCTACAGTGGACTTAGACGCCAGTGTTTAGATCAAGAAAACCCTGTAATATATAGGGTGTGCCTAAGATTCAGGTGCCTAATGCCACCTACGTGTATTTTAGGTGCTGTTAGGTTTGATTCTGTAAACAGCATCTAATTAAGCTGACATGCACTATGTGCTGCGTTCCAAGTCGACGTTTATAGAATCGGTGCAAATTTTTTTTTTTTTTAAATGGCCTGCAAAGAGCTACATTGGATTTGGGCTTAGGCCTGGATTCTCTATGCGAGGCCAATATCGAAAGTTGCCTAAAAAGCGGCCACCGATCATATGTCAATCCCTCGACATGAGAGTGGTGGAGAAGGAGGAAGGAGAAATGTTACACTGGGAGGGAGGAGAGATGACTCAAAGAAGGGAGAGATGGGTTCTGGAGAAGGGTGATGGAAGGATAGAGAGAGTTGTGAGACCACTGGAAGGGGAAGGAGAGAGATGCCAGACCAGGGAAGGGAAGGAGGGGAGCGAGAGATGCTAGACTGTGGGAAGGTGGGAAGAGAAGGAGAGAGACATTAGATTAGACCATGGGAAGAGGGAGGGAAGAGAGAGATGCCGGACCATGGGAGAGGAGAGAGATGCTAGACCAGGGGTAGGGAACTCCGGTCCTGGAGAGCCGTATTCCAGTTGGGTTTCCAGGATTTCCCCAATGAATATGCATTGAAAGCAGTGCATGCACATAGATCTCATGCATATTCATTGGGGAAATCCTGAAAACCCGACTGGAATACAGCTCTCGAGGACCGGAGTTCCCTACCCCTGTGCTAGACCATGAGAGAGGGAGGAGATGGTGCACAGGGATGGAGGGGAAGGGGAGAGGGAGGGAGGAGATGGTGCACAGCAATCGGTGTGGCAGGGAAGAGAGAGAACAAATGTTTTTTATGGATAGATGGGAAGTAAAAGGAAAACATGGAAAAGTAGATTTTGAGAAGAAAGCAGAAAAATGGAAGAAAGTTGAATGTTAAAAGTTAATGCCAAAGATGGATGTAGTGTGAAGCAAAAAGCACGACCCTCAATTGAACTTCAATTGTTATTCAATGAATGCTATACATATGAAAGATCGGCTCAGAGACGGAGGGGTTTATGGAAGGGAAAAAAAAACCCTTGTACCACCTCGACACCCAATCATTGCTAGATCTTTCATACTTTTAAGCATAACTAAATACCAAATTAGTGCCAAATCAATATTAAGGTTCATAGACAATTGCGCGCAAGACAATTTCACGCAAGACAATCGCGCGCGGACAAAATCGCGCAGACAATCGAGCGCGAGACAACTGAGCGCAAGACAACTGAGCGTGAAGACAAATGAGCGCAAGACAATTGAGCGCAAGACAATTGAGCGCAAGACAATTGAGCGCAAATTATTTTCACAAATGTGCACGAGCGAGACAACTGAGCGCAAGACAACTGAGCGCAAGACAACTGAGCGCAAGACAACTGAGCGCGAGCAACTGAGCGCAAGACAACTGAGCGCAAGACAACTGAGCGCGAGCAACTGAGCTCAAAACAACTGAGCGCAAGACAACTGAGCGCAAGCAACTGAGCGCAAGACAACTGAGCGCGAGCAACTGAGCGCAAGAAATGTGGACGTTCGCTCTCACCAGAGGCGAGAAAAATCCGCGCAAGACAAATATTCGTTATAGATCAAGTACCAGCAAAACCAGATCTTTACCTATAACGGACACGGTCAGGCAGCGAAAGGAAGGCGGGAAAGGAAGGAGGACATATATAATGTAGAAACGTAACCATAGTAACGAAAATGCATTCACGTGACTTGTATTTAAATGCTGTTCGGAGAATATATATCATGAGATAACGTAACCATGGTAACGAAAATGCATTCACGTGATTTATGTTGAAAACGCAAAGAGTCAAGGGAATCATACATAACACATGTTGACGTGATGACGTGTTCACGTGCTGTACGTGCGCGTGTCCTCCGATGGTCAAGCGGCCTCTAGTGGCGCGCTGAGTTGTCTTGCGCTGAGTTGTCTTGCGCTGAGTTGTCTTGCGCTGAGTTGTCGCTGCGCTCAATTGTCTTGCGCTGAATTGTCTTGCGCGCAATTGTCTTTGCGCTTATTTGTCTGCGCTATTTTGTCTGCGCGCAATTGTCTTGCGCGTTTTTGACCTGTCACCAATATTAATTGAATATGAATAATTCAAGAGAATATTTAAGGTTCCTTAATTTAAAGCTTGGTTTCTTGGTTCCAACGTGAACACGTTTCGTGCTCCTGCCTCAGGAAACCAGTGTCAATTTCAGCCACACTGAGTGAAAAGTACTAGGCGGCACAGGTGATTGGAATTTTTCAGATCGTTGAAGTTTGCACCTTAAAGGATCTTATATGCTCAAAAGACGTCTTTCGAGGTGCAAGGGTTTTTTCCCCCCCCTTCCATAAACTCCTCCCTGTCTCTGAGCTGATCTTTCATATATATAACATTCATTGAATAACAATTGAAGTTTAATTGAGGGTAACGCTTTTTGCTTCACACAAAACGTGTTTCGCTACCTGTCTTTCCATATTAATGGTCTATATAAACACCTTTCCCTGAGTAATAATTGACTAAAGATGGATGTAGGTCAGAAAGCGAAGAAGGAAAGAAAACCAGCAAATGGATAGCACAGACAGAAGGAAGTGCAACCAGAGAAAAATAAAATTCCCAGATCACAAAGGTAGGGAATATGATTTTATTTTCAATTTAGTGATTGAAATGTGTCAGTTTTGAGAATTTCTATTTGCTGTCTATTGTATATCTTGCACTGTTCAGGAAGAAATGAATTGCTTTCTATTTCTCTGGTGTTATAATGCATGGAGAGTCTGGCATCTTAGCGCTTCGTTGTGTATATTAGTTCTTTTACAAAACCGTGGTGCGGTTTTTAGCGCTGGCTATGGCGGTAACAGCTCCCACACTATGAGCATTGGAGCTGTTACCACCACAGTCAATACTAAAAACCATGCTATGATTTTGTAAAAAGGGGGGGGGGGGGGGGGAGTTAGTTTGTGGTCCTGTGTTTGCATATGGGTTATCTGTGTTCTGCATGGTAGGAATGAACGTTGACAAACATAGTGTGCTTTGCCTAGATTAATTTTGTGGTTAACCATTATGCTTGATTTCTTTAAAGGTTTAAATAAACATGTGGATAAAGCTTTTCATAAAGTTCCTCACGAGAGGCTCCTGAGAAAATTAAAGAGACATGGGATAGATGGCAAAGTTCAGTTGTGAATTAGGAATTGGTATCGGATAGAAAAAAGAGAGTAGGGTTACATGGTCATTTTTCTAAATGCAGGAGAGTAAACAGTGGAGTGCCGCAGGGGTCTGTACTAGGACCGGTGCTATTTAAGTTATTTATAAATGATCTGGAAATTCGTACGGCGAGTGGGGTGATTAAATTTGCAGATGACACTAAACTGTTCAAAGTTGTTAAAACACATGCGGATTGTGAAAAATTGCAGGCGGACCTTAGGAAATTGGAAGACTGGGCGACCAAATGGCAGATGAAATTTAATGTGGACAAATGTGGGAAGAATAACCCGAATCTCCCAAGAAAAGGATCTGGGTGTCATCATAGACAATACGATGAAATCTTCAGCCCAATATGTGGCGGCGGCGGCCAAAAAAAGCAAATAGGATGCTAGGAATTATTAAAAAAGGGATGGTTAACAAGACTAAGAATGAAGTTGGTTGATTGGGCTGAGAACTTTTCAGCACCCCGTCGTAGAGCAGGGGGCATCCAACCTTGGCCCTTGGCAGATCAGGTTTTCAGGATATCCCAGTGGAAGCAGTGCATGCAAATAGATCTCATGCAAATTCATTGGGGAAATCCTGAAAACCTGACTGGATTGCAGCCCTCGAGAACCAACATTGGACAATCCTGCTCTAGAACATACTCCCTGAAAGGCTTTGCTTAATACAAAACTCGACTTCGGGAAGCGAGTAGAAGCCTGGAAGAAGCAACTGATTGGCTAGTCCCATATAAAAAGGACCTTTATGTGAAGAAAATCAATAAAAACAAGAGAAAAAGGAAGCCGATATGGTTCTCCAACCTAGTGGCTGAGAAAATAAAGGCGAAAGAGTTGGCATTCATGAAATATAAAAAAACCCAAGAAGAGGAGAGCAGAAAGGACTACAGGGTGAAACTGAAAGAAGCCAAGAGAGAGATACGTTTGGCGAAGGCACAGGCGGAAGAACAAATGGCTAAAAATGTAAAAAAGGGAGATAAAAATTTTTTCAGATATATTAGTGAAAGGAGGAAGATAAAAAATGGAATTGCTAGGCTAAAAGATGCTGGGAACAAATATGTGGAGAGTGATGAGGAGAAAGCAAATGTGCTAAACAAATACTTCTGTTCTGTGTTCACAGAAGAAAATCCTGGAGAAGGACCGAGATTGTCCGGCAAAGTTACACGAGAAAATGGAGTAGATTCTGCGCCGTTCACGGAGGAGGGTGTTTATGAGCAACTTGAAAAACTGAAGGTGGACAAAGCGATGGGACCAGACGGGATCCATCCCAGGATACTAAGGGAGCTCAGAGAGGTTCTGGCGAGTCCTATTAAAGACTTGTTCAACAAATCTCTGGAGACGGGAGTGATTCCTGGGGATTGGAGGAGAGCGGATGTGGTCCCTATTCATAAAAGTGGTCACAGGGATGAAGCAGGAAACTACAGGCCGGTGAGCCTCACTTCAGTTGTTGGAAAAATAATGGAAGTGTTGCTGAAAGAAAGGATAGTGTATTTCCTTGAATCTAATGGGTTACAGGATCCGAGGCAACATGGCTTTACAAAAGGTAAATCATGCCAAACGAACCTGAATTTTTTGATTGGGTGACCAGAAAGCTGGATCGAGGACATATGCTAGATGTAATTTACTTGGATTTCAGCAAAGCCTTTGATACAGTTCCTCATAGGAGGCTGTTGAACAAACTTGAAGGGCTGAAGTTAGGACCCAAAGTGGTGAACTGGGTCAGAAACTGGCTGTCGGAGAGACGCCAGAGGGTGGTGGTTAATGGAAGTCGCTCGAAGGAAGGAAAGGTGACTAGTGGAGTCCCTCAGGGTTCGGTGCTGGGGCCAATCCTGTTCAATATGTATGTAAGTGACATTGCTGAAGGGTTAGAAGGAAAAGTGTGCCTTTTTGCAGATGATACCAAGATTTGTAACAGAGTAGACACCGAAGAGGGAGTGGAAAAGATGAAAAAGGATCTGCAAAAGTTAGAGGAATGGTCTAATGCCTGGCAACTAAAATTCAATGCAAAGAAATGCAGAGTAATGCATTTGGGGATTAATAATAGGAAGGAACCGTATATGCTGGGAGGAGAGAAGCTGATATGCACGGATGGGGAGAGGGACCTTGGGGTGATAGTGTCCGAAGATCTAAAGGCGAAAAAACAGTGTGACAAGGCAGTGGCTGCTGCCAGAAGGATGCTGGGCTGTATAAAGAGAGGCGTGGTCAGTAGAAGGAAGAAGGTGTTGATGCCCCTGTACAGGTCATTGGTGAGGCCCCACTTGGAGTATTGTGTTCAGTTTTGGAGACCGTATCTGGCGAAAGACGTAAGAAGACTTGAGGCAGTCCAGAGGAGGGCGACGAAAATGATAGGAGGCTTGCGCCAGAAGACGTATAAGGAGAGACTGGAAGCCCTGAATATGTATACCCTAGAGGAAAGGAGAGACAGGGGAGATATGATTCAGACGTTCAAATACTTGAAGGGTATTAATGTAGAACAAAATCTTTTCCAGAGAAAGGAAAATGGTAAAACCAGAGGACATAATTTGAGGTTGAGGGGTGGTAGATTCAGGGGCAATGTTAGGAAATTCTACTTTACGGAGAGGGTAGTGGATGCCTGGAATGTGCTCCCGAGAGAGGTGGTGGAGAGGAAAACTGTGACTGAGTTCAAAGAAGCGTGGGATGAACACAGAAGATTTAGAATCAGAAAATAATATTAAAGATTGAACTAGGCCAGTTACTGGGCAGACTTGTACGGTCTGTGTCTGTGTATGGCCGTTTGGTGGAGGATGGGCAGGGGAGGGCTTCAATGGCTGGGAGGGTGTAAATGGGCTGGAGTAAGTCTTAACAGAGATTTCGGCAGTTGGAACCCAAGCACAGTACCGGGTAAAGCTTTGGATTCTCACCCAGAAATAGCTAAGAAGAAAAAAAAAAAAATTTAAATTGAATCAGGTTGGGCAGACTGGATGGACCATTCGGGTCTTTATCTGCCGTCATCTACTATGTTACTATGTTACTATGTAACATCAGCTTTACATATGGTCGCAGGAGTTGCTTATCCTCTCCTATTCTAGCTGGGATCGTTTTCCTTTATCTTTACTACGTTCCTGTGCAGCTCTTTCTACTTGTTTAAGAAATTCTTATGCGACTAAGAACTCACGTAACTATATCTGTGCCTATTGCTTACTTGTATTTGCTCACTGATTGTCCAGTTCTTGTCTGTAAACCGCCTAGAACTCTTTGGGTGTTGGCGGTATAGAAACTAAAGTTATTATTATTATTATTATAATGCCTCTGTAACGCTCCATGGTGCGACCCCATCTGGAGTATTGCGTTCAATTCTGGTCTCCTTATCTCAAAAAAGATATAATGGTGTTAGAAAAGGTTCAAAGAAGAGCGACCAAGATGGTAAAGGGGATGGAACTCCTCTCGTATGAGGAAAGACTAAAACGGTTAGTGCTCTTCAGCTTGGAAAAGAGACGGCTGAGGGGAGATAGGATTGAAGTCTACAATATCCTGAGTGGAGTAGAACAGGTACAAGTGGATCGATTTTTCACTCCGTCAAAAATTACAAAGACTCGATGAAGTTACAGGGAAATACTTTTAAAACCAATAGAAGGAAATTATTTTTCACTCAGAGAATAATTAAGCTCTGGAACGCGTTGCCAGAGGTTGTGGTAAGAGCGGATAGCGTAGCTGGTTTTAAGAAAGGTTTGGACAAGTTCCTGGAGGAAAAGTTCATAGTCTGTTATTGAGAAAGACACAGGGCTTGCTCTGGATCGGTAGCATGGAATATTGCTACTCCTTGGGTTTAGGCTAGGCACTAATGACCTGGATTGGCCACCATGAGAACGGGACCATTGGTCTGACCTAGTAAGGCTATTCTTATGTTCTTATCTATTGTTAATAAGATTATATTGTGTGTACTGTATATATGAAAAATGAATGGAAACAATGGCATTACAATTAGTACTATTATTATTGGGGTGGTTTCTGAGGTAGAGCTTAGGTGGGGTCTGGGGTGGAGCTTTGGGCCCATCCCCCCAACAAAAATGTGTTCCACTGCCTATGCTTCCAGGTGAGAAGTCATCTGTGTTACTCTACTTTTTTCTCTTTTTTTTTTTTTTTTTACTTTTTTTGGGGGGAAGGGTTCTCTAATTTTTGTTTTGTTGTGTACTAGCAAATATATGCATAATTATCAGAATTCAGACTATGATTTTATAACTAGGCACCTCCTGATTGGATAAGGCCCGACTTAGTGCTGGAAGAGGCGGTCGGAGCGTACCGCGAGTGATTCCCTGCACTCGCGGCGCTCCGGCTGCTCTCTCCCGCTGCCCTCTTCAGTCTCCCCCATGAAAAGCCGTATTTGCGGTTTTTCGAGATTCACGAGGGTTCCTGGAACAGACCCCCCCCCCCCCCCCGCGAATATCGGGGGAGTACTGTAGGTGCATTGTGTTGGAATTCCTCCCGAACTTTACCACCCAGCCGTAAAAAGGCCCCTAACTTAGTCTTTCTAGGGCTTGGCTGGCTTAGGCATGAGACCTGCCTCACTTTATTTAAAATTGTATTGGGTTTCTTGCATCTAATCGGTTTGGAGGCTAAAACAATGGGGCTAAAGCACCCAGGTCCAAGTTGCCCACCCTGAAACCATTATAGAACTGGCATCAAGTGCGCCCGATTGTGGTGCCTATATCTTGACACCAAGTTATAGAACTGCCCCCATAACTTTCAAAGCTCAGAGCATAGATCATTTGAATAATAGAAACCCCTCCCCCCCAATAAAAAAGACCGAAAGGTAAGCAAGTTCCATGTTCTGTGGGCAAAACAAAGAGGCTTTAACTTGGAATTACAAGCCACAGAAGAAAAAAATCATCTTTGCAAACCATGAGAATGATTCCCAGATAACACTAAGCAGAGCTCCAAAGGCCCTCCCCGTAGGTCGATGGTTCAGAAAACCATAGGAGAGAATCCATGCGTACCCAGGATAAGCTGTAGAATGTCTCGACCACAGTGTGTTTCCTTTT
This sequence comes from Geotrypetes seraphini, assembly GCF_902459505.1. Taxonomy (NCBI): domain Eukaryota; kingdom Metazoa; phylum Chordata; class Amphibia; order Gymnophiona; family Dermophiidae; genus Geotrypetes; species Geotrypetes seraphini. The sequence continues at coordinate 11,948,028 of NC_047089.1, read as the reverse complement.
AGGTTTCTGGATTGTTTACAGATATGTTCACTGGCTAAGCAATTAAAGACATCAAAGGCACAGCGGAGGGATGCTCCTGCCAAATCCTGGTTGAGCCCAAATTAAATTTCTTGTCTAAAAATTCTTGAAAATGGATCGCAGCCATTGAACGAAACAAATCGACGAGTGAGTGGATTGGGTATTCCTTCTGACACGGTTCTTCAGTGGATTCAGTTTGCCTGGTATGATTTGCCTGGTGGGGAAATGTTTAATCCAGGCGAATAAAGAACTGGGATAACGAACACTAGGGACATTTTCTCTTTTTTTTTTTTTTTGTCCTTTCCTTTCTCATTGTGATGGTGTCTTCCCTTCAGAGCTGAATTTTGATAGGCAAGCTGGAGCTGCAAAAAAAAAGGAAAATACGCTTCTCCCTCCGTATTTGCGGTTTCAGCAATCGCGGTTTCGATTATTCACGGTTTTTAGCTTGCTGGCTCCTCCCCCCCAAATTACGTCAGCTTGCAAAGAGAAATCGCTGATTCCAAGCGTTTACAGAGAAAATCGCCGATTCCCGGCACTTTCTTCACCGTGTTTTGCCTCTCCTTCAGGAACAGGCCAGGTTTCCCACCATGTTATTCGCGGTTTCACCCTATTCACGATGGTTTTTAATAGAAAACAGCGAATAACATATGAAAAAGTTATTCACGGTTTTTCTGTATTTGCGGTTCTGTTAATCCCCTATCACAGCGAATACGGAGGGAGAAGTGTAAATTAAAGCCAGGAGACTTGCAGGAATATGTTAGCAATACTTATAACCTGCAAATCCACAATTCTAAGCGGGTAACAAAAATTGTATATACTTAATAAAACAGAATAAAAACACAAAAGGTACACACAGATTCGTAAAACACACCCCGCCCCCTTGACAACAAACACAAACAGTCAACAATATAACGCATAGAATACCTTAAAACAACAGCTCAAGAAAAAACCTGATCGCAAACTGCTTGCAGCTCACTTTACGTGACAAAACAACGTTCAAATAAAGCAGTTTGTAATCCCTTGAACTGCCATAAAGTTGACACCTGTCTTAATCCCAAGAAAAGGGATGTCCCTGCACCGAAAACATTATTTTGTGACTAACAGATAGCTTCACAGTGTTCAAGGATGGTACTAGCAACCATTTCATAGAAACATAGAAGATGACGGCAGAAAAGGGCTACAGCCCATCAAGTCTGCCCACTCTGCTTACCCACCCCTTGTCTATGCCCTAATGACCCAATTTCCTTATCTTGACCCTCGTAGGGATCCCACATGGGTATCCCATTTATTCTTAAAGTCTGGCACGCTGTCTGCCTCGATCACCTGCACTGGAAGCTTGTTCCAATGATCAACCACTCTCTCTGTGAAGAAATACTTTCTGGTGTCTGCAGCAGCCACTCTCTCCTCCTCTCCCTATTGGCTAAGGCTCTTAACATTTGCATCTCCTCTTCCTATAGGCTAAGGCTCTTTACACCTGCATTGTGATGTCATAGAACTTTCTGATTATAGAAACATAGAAACATGATGGCAGATAAAGGCCAAATGACCCATCATAGAAACATAGAAGATGACGGCAGAAAAGGGCTACAGCCCATCAAGTCTGCCCACTCTGCTTACCCATCCCCTGTCTATGCCCTAATGACCCAATTTCCTTATCTTGACCCTCGTAGGGATCCCACATGGGTATCCCATTTATTCTTAAAGTCTGGCACGCTGTCTGCCTCGATCACCTGCACTGGAAGCTTGTTCCAATGATCAACCACTCTCTCTGTGAAGAAATACTTTCTGGTGTCGCAGGAGGCGCTCCGGATGATAAAAGTGCAACATAGCATTGGATGCTGGCGCACTTTTCTGGCTCCAGCCCAACCAAAACACGAGTTTTTGGTGTAAGCAGAGCTTCCCAAGGGGGAATTTAGACAGCAGGTCTGTGCTAAGGCAAGCTTTAAGTCAGTAGTCTCAAACTCGCGGCCCGCCAGGTACTATTTTGAGGTCCTCGGTCTCTTTATCATAATCACAAAAGTTTAAAAATAAACAGTTTCTTGATCATACGTCTCTTTAGCTATAAATGGCAATATTATTATTAAGACTTTGGCAAAAGGAAAGATTTATAAACTATAAAGAGTTTTATCTCATGCAAAATTGTCATTTCTTTAATAAGACATGAACTATTTTTTCTGAGGCCCTCCAAGTATCTACAAATCCAAAAGGTTTCTATCATGTCTCCTCAAAAGCAGAGACTTAGAGGAGACATGATAGAAACCTTCAAGATCCTGAAGGGTATAGAAAAGGTAGACAGGGACAGATTTTTCAGATTATGGGGAACCACAAGTACAAGGGGGCACTCGGAGAAATTAAAAGGGGACAGGTTTAGAACAAATGCCAGCAAGTTCTTTTTCACCCAGAGGGTGGTGGATACATGGAATGCTCTTCCGGAGGCTGTGATAGGCCGGAGCACATTACAAGGCTTCAAAGAAGGTTTGGATAGGTTCCTAGAGGACAAAGGGATTGAGGGGTACAGATAGGAGTTGAGGTAGGTTATAGGGATAGTCTGGTACCACTGCTCAGGCAATGGGCCTGATGGGCCGCCGCGGGAGCGGACCGCTGGGCGAGATGGACCTCTGGTCTGCCTCAGCGGAGGCAACTTCTTATGTTCTTATGTGGCCCTGCAAAGGGTTTGAGTTGGAGACCACTGCTTTAAGTGGATCTGGGTCAATGTAATAGGAGTTATTTGTGCTGTGGTCCTGGGCTATCGTTCCTCCTCCTCTGTAGGGATCTCAAAAGTTGTTATGTTCCTAAAGGGACTTTTTTATCCATTCGGAACCCATCTTAACCCTTGAATATTCAGACAACCGCCAGGGGTCTGTGAGTTTGTCGGTTTCTCGTGACCCTAATCACTGGTTTTTTGTGAGCCCATAAACTCTGATGTGAACTTAAAGGATAGCATTGAACCCTCTTGTCTACTAGGACGTGGTTGATCAGAATTGATAGGACAGCTGTTAGAATATCTCTAAACTGCCTTAGGATGGATGCTTAGGACTCCAAATCGAGACGAGGATGGATAAGCTGCAATCTGTAGACTCACATTTAACTTTTACAGATCAGGCAGCAGAAATAACAAAAACAACTTTATTTTTCTATACCGCCATAGTCAAATGACTTCATGGCGGTTCACATTGAAAGAAGGCCGGACAATCAGCGAATTACAGAATGCAAGAAGAGAAATATTACATAAGAAATAGGAATTTGGAATCCTTAGCACTAAAATGCAATTTTTGGACACTTTCTACAGACATCTATTCAATAATAATAGCTTGCGTAGATCGAATCCAATCCATAGTCTTATATACCGAGTCGTTCCCACTAGGGACTCGATCCGGTTCACAAAATTAATTATAAATACAAAGGAAAACAATGATTGGACCAAAAAATTCATCTGTTACAGTCCCTTTTTTATCAGTTAAAAATTTCTGGAAAAGATACGTCTTCAAAGTTACCCTAAAGTATGTCAAAGAAGGAAGAAGTCTAATTTCTGAAGGGAGATCGTTCCAGATTTTTACCAAGGCAAATGACATGGGGTGAGAAAGTCGACCTAAGGTTTTTTAATACCCGTAATGGAAGCAGAATCCACCGTTCTAGGATTTAAAAGCAAACTAGACGCACATCTCCTTACGAGAGGCATAGAGGGATATGGGTGACTAAAATTACGCCAGGTGTACGCCTGGCTGGGCCTCCGCGTGTGCGGATCGCCGGACTTGATTGGCCAAAGGTCTGATCCGGAGATGGCAGTTCTTATGTTCTTATGGAATACGAATTTAAAATTGGTATTCCTCTAGAAGAAAGGGGTTGTTGGGAATTGAAAGGAATGAATTAGAAATGGATGTGAGTGCTCTTAAAATTAATGCATGGGGATAATGAATTTGCTCTGAGGCACCCGTATAATCATTTATCCCTCCAAAGAAGGGAATAAAAACACAAGAAATTGATTTAATAACCCCAAAGAAATGCAAAATAATGTTTATTTATCTTTAAACTTTATAAACCACTTAAAGCTAAGCAGTGTGCGTATCAAATACATAATTATAAAAACAAACAGCTTATTAAGAAGTAGTTGCAGAAATACAAGAGTATTTATAATTGCTGGTGACCACAAATTTAAATCATTCCTCCTCAGCCTTTCTCTACCCGTAAGATTGGAAACCACCCAAACCGGAGAATCAAATCCCACTAGATTTTTTTTAAAAAAGGATCTACAAATAGTTGTGTTTTCAGGATCTCTTTAAAATCATATGATCCCAAGAAGCGAGTTCCATCATTTTTTGTTTCTGCTATAGAAAACATAGCCACCTTTGATCTGACATAATAAACCCCATCTGCCTTCATGCCGATCAATCGCATCCCTCCCTCAGATCTCTGTTTTCTCACTGGTCGGTAAATCTCGGACAGATTTTGAAAACATAAAGGAGCAGATGAATATAGTGCTTGGCGAACCACCGATAGCACCTTCTAGTATATCCGCTGCTGTACTGGTAACCATTTGGGGAGGGGGTTGTTTTTATTCATTTATAACCTGCTTTTTACAGAGCGGCTCACAATAAAACACACAATCGTTAAAGACACCAACATACATAGTGCAAATCTGCATCAACAATTCAGCGACCATCGCTTACATCAGACTCTCTCAAAGTGTGTGCCACGGCTCAGTGGTGTGCCCTGAAGAGATTCTGGGTGTTGTGTTTACTCAGTTATTATCTTTTGCCACAACCCAATGATTTGGGTAGGAACCAATGTTGGTTCTGGCTGGGAAGCCATTAAGATAAGTGTTGCTGTTCTTTGGGTAGTTCATGACCCACCAACATTGGTTCTGGCTGGGAAGCCATTGAGATAAGTGTTGCTGTTCTTCGGGTAGTTCATGACCCACCAACGTTGGTTCTGGCTGGGAAGCCATTAAGATAAATGTTGCTGTTCTTCGGGTAGTTCATGACCCACCAACTTTGGTTGTGGCTGGGAAGCCATTAAGATAAGTGTTGCTGTTCTTCGGGTAGTTCATGACCCACCAACGTTGGTTCTGGCTGGGAAGCCATTAAGATAAGTGTTGCTGTTCTTCGGGTAGTTCATGATCCACCATTGGTTCTGGTTGGGAAGCCATTAAGATAAGTGTTGCTGTTCTTCGGGTAGTTCATGACCCACCAACGTTGGTTCTGGCTGGGAAGTCATTAAGATAAGTGTTGCTGTTCTTCGGGTAGTTCATGACCCACCAATGTTGGTTGTGGCTGGGAAGCCATTAAGATAAGTGTTGCTGTTCTTCGGGTAGTTCATGACCCACCAATGTTGGTTGTGGCTGGGAAGCCATTAAGATAAGTGTTGCTGTTCTTCAATATATGTAAACATATTGAATTGAATGAATCGATTCTAGGTTTGGATACTACAATTAAATTCACCAATATATTGATAAATTGAATAAGGTGACTTTAGGTCTGGATATCATAACTAATTTAAATCAATAACATATTTTTTAATCAATTAAATAAAAGATAGGTTACATTACATTACATTACATTAGGGATTTCTATTCCGCCATTACCTTGCAGTTCAAGGCAGATTACAAAAGAATTATCCAAGATGTATTACAAGAACTTACAAAAAAAAAAAAATTGGTCATTTTCAAAAAGAGTGAGAAATGGGTAAGGTTATTTGTTTGGGGTAGTTGGCTTTAGTGAGAGGTAGAGTTTGAGACTTGCGGTAGGTTTGTAATCTTAGTTAGTTAGTTAATAGTTTCTTAATTAAATTAATAAACAATAATTTGGGTAGGAAGGAGGTTTTGAAATAAATGATTATACCACGTGCATTCAGGATGAAGACTTGAAATAACATCCAAGTTATAAGAGGTCTCTTTACTGAGAACAATGCATCCTTTATGATACTTCAACCTCTCAGTTGACGTGCTGGGGTAAGCTTCTTGTTATGAAAGGGTTTCACTTGTATGATAAGAAGTGGGTTACCAGAAATAATATATTAACAAAACAAAGTTAGACACTAATGTGTAGAAAATGTATTGAAGTAGATTTTGTATAAATTATCCTTTATACCCCCCTTTCTCTTTGATTGACGACATTTTTGTGGGTTGGATAATTTAGGAACTGATCCGTTTTTTGTTAGCAAAACCCAAGGTGTAGCAATATTCCATGCTACCGATCCAGGGCAAGCAGTGGCTTCCCTCATGTCTTTCTCAATAACAGACTATGGACTTTTCCTCCAGGAACTTGTCCAAACCTTTCTTAAAACCAGCTACACTATCCGCTCTTACCACATCCTCTGGCAATGCGTTCCAGAGCTTAACTATTCTCTCAGTGAAAAACTAGTTCCTCCTATTGGTTTTAAAAGTGTTTCCCTGTAACTTCATCGAGTGTCCCCTAGTCTTTGTAATTTTTGACGGAGAGAAAAATCGATCCACTTGTACCCGTTCTACTCCACTCAGGATTTTGTAGACTTCAGTCCTATCTCCCCTCAGCCGTCTCTTTTCCATCCATCGCATTGATTAGCAATTCTATTCTTTCTTAGTTTCACCGTTCTTATAATTACCCATACATAGCTTAAAGAACTTTAAATAAATCGCACTCAAATTTAATTTTTTGCTGGTTTAGCAATTTTATAATTTCAGTTATAATGTGCCGCGTAAAACATTTGCTCCATTTAGTGTGCCAGAGCTAAAAATGTTTGGGAGACACTGGCGTACGTCATTATTCTAAAGCTCTGTGCCCGTAGTTCATGCTGCAAAACGAGTGCATGGAGTAATATGTTCAGTCCTAGGAGTACCCGCAATCAGTAAATATACCCCCTCCCCCCTTTTATCCAGCTGCGCTAGAGGTTTCTAGCGCAGGCCAGCGAGGTAAGTGCTCCGAAGCTCATAGGAATTTACCGCACAGGCTCGCTCTTAAAAACCTATACTGCAGCTTGATAAAAAGCGACCCTTAATGGGGGGGTTTTCCCCAGAAAGGAGGAAATGGCAAAAGATAATAACTGAGTAAACACAAAAGCCGACAGGGCCACAGTTCAAGAACTGGAGAGATTGAATCAATAAACATGTCAGAGATGTAACAGATCAACCAAGATATATGTTTCAATAACACCAGACTCAAAACAAAACTGAAGAAACCTCAGAGGTGAAAAAGAACACTTTAGACTAAGGAATCAAAGTAGCAGAGACACAGTATCTTGTCTAGTGTGACCATATGGCTCCAGAAAAAAGGGGACGGATTGAGACATCCAGGTTTTACTTCCATTGAAAGCAATGGAAGTAAGGAGAACAGATTGAGACATCTTGGTTGCTTTCAATGGAAGTAAAACCCGGATGTCTCAATCCGTCCCCTTTTTTCTGGAGCCATATGGTCACACTATTCCACCCCAACAAGTTTAGAATGGGCTACAGTTTATACACACTTATAATACACTAGTGTTAAAGCCTGTTACATTAACGAGTGCTAGAAAGCAGCCCCCTTTCCCTCTCCCCCTCCAGTTCCTCCCTGACTGTGTCTCCGTGGCCCCCCTTCTGACTTCCCCTCCCCCAAGCAAAGCTGTCTGCCTCCCAGCACACCCCTCCCCCAAAGCAGCCCTCTTTCCCTCTCCCTCTCCAGTTCCTCCCTGACTATGTCTCCGTGGCCCCCTTCTGTCTTCCCTCCCCCAAGCAAAGCTGTCTGTCTCCCAGCATACCCCTCCCCCAAAGCAGCCCCCTTTCCCTTTCCCCCTCCAGTTCCTCCCTGACTGTCTCTCCGTGGCCCCCCCTTCTGTCTTCCCCCCAAGCAAAGGTGTCTGCCTCCCAGCACACCCCTCCCCCAAAGAAGCCCCCTTTCCCTCTCCCTCTCCAGTTCGTCCCTGACTGTGTCTCCGTGGCCCCCCTTTTTTTTTCCCCCCCCAAGCAAAGCTGTCTGCCTCGCAGCACACCCCTCCCCCAAAGCTGCCTCCATATCGGGTCCTGTTCTCACCATTTAAAGATTTTTGAATGAATCTGCTGACCATTTCACTTCTTCATTTGATGATCACCACTGTTTGTTTGCCTTTGGTATCTTCGTGGAGACATTTCTCATGTTGATTCTTCTTGATAGTGCCAGAACAGTCAGTAAAGATTTTCAGCATCATTTCCAGAAAATCAGTGGCTTATCCCAGTAAGTGGCAGTTCATTTTCTATAGAATTACCTGTCGTCAAATGCTAGCTGAAAGAAATACTGTATATTTCAACCCTCTGCTCCCTTAGTCCCTTGCCGCCCCCTCCCGCGGTCCCGACAAACGTCCTTAGTCCAGCAGGGGCCGCAGCACTCTAAATACGCTGCTTCGCGGCCTTCTACTGGTCTGATTTGCTCTGCCGTGTCGGGCAGCGTGTTTAGAGTGCTGCGGCCCCTGCTGGAGTAAGGACGTTTGACGGGACCGCAGGGCGGGAAGAGAAGAGGAGCGGCGCCAAAGGACTAAGGGAGCCGAAGGTAGGGTCGGATGGGAGGCTGAACGGGGGTTCGGGTGTGCCGGGAAGAGAAGCGAAGACGCCGACGACGATCGGCCAGAGAGAGAGATTTGCGCGCATGTGCACTCATACCTGCGGTGCCCTACATCTCACGGAAAACGTACGCACGCAGGTGGGAGTGCGCATGCGCGGCTTAGGGTTTTATTATATTAGATATACATTGACATATACAGAGGATCTAGTTCAACATACATTTAGGAGTCCTTTTATCAAGCCGCGCTAGCAGGGTTAGCGCGTCGGACATTTCATGACGCGCTAACCCCCGTGGCCGGCTAAAAAACTAATGCCTGGCATTAGCGGCTAGCGCGGCAGGTGGTTTAACGCACGATATTACGTGCGTTAAATCCCTACCGCAGCTTGATAAAAGGACCCCTTAGTATACAGTACTCCCCCGAAATTCGGGGGGGTTACATATCTGGAGTGACTATGAATTGCGAAAAAAACGTCGTTCCCTTCCCTCGCTCTGCCGGAAACAGGAAGTCAATACAAGGAGGCAATTTATTTTTTCTTGTACGGCACCGCAAACATGGAACGCCCTCCCTATTACTTTACGGGAGGAGAAAGACCTTGGAAAATTTAAAACTGAGTTAAAAACTTTCCTTTTTAAAGATGCCTTTTCTACATAATTTTATACTTCATGAATTATATCTATTTGGTTAAACCTGTTTTAACTATATCCCTTTTGTATTTTCCCTCAATGTTTCTTCTTTACTTTAAAATTGTATTTCATCCCTCCTTCCCTTTGTTTAACAATGTTCAAATTTAGAGTATTTTAGCCATTATTTAAATTGTATGTATTGTAATGTATAGTATTGTTATTGTTCTTCGTTTTTACATTGTAAATTTTAAATGTAAATCGCTTAGAATATCCGATTAAGCGATTTATCAAGTCCCATAATAAACTTGAAACTTGAAAACTTGAAGTCACAGTAGAGATGGCAGGAGTCACACCAGAGAAGGGCACATGACCAGTCCTTGGAAAATCCTCAGGAGAAAGTCCGTCCCATGCCGCAGTTCATTATAGACCTGACTCGTACCCGGTAAAGAACATCACGAGCCTGTGAAGCATCTTCTAGGAAAGTGTTCCTGCAGCAGGACAATCATACGTGTATTACAAATTCAGACTTTTATTTGTATTTGTGAAGAGTGAATAATTAATCATCCACATCCAAAGTCTTTTGTTTCAGTCCAGTGAATAGTGCATTGCAGTAGTCTATGCGGGAGAAGACGAAGACATAGAGAAGTTGGGTAAAGATAACAAACCTCCAGTTGTGAACCGGGGAAGCCAGGGTTCAAATCCCATTTCTCCCACTGACACTTTTCATGACATTGAACAAGGCACGTTGTCCTCCATTATCTCGGTATAACTTAGATTACAGCACTAGGAGTCATGGTGCTATTTTGAAACCTGGTTCCAAACAAGGAAGGAGCAGAGAAGGATCCCCCCTCCACTCTGTTCCACTAGACAATCAGGGGTACCCTGTATAAATCGTGGGGGAGGGTCCATGAAGAATGGCTGAAGGGAGGATTGGATCAGGGGGTTCTACTCCTAGAGGGCTTGGTCTTGAAGAGGTCTTACTGGGGAATATGTGCCTGGGGGGGACGGGACTTGAATGTGTGAAGAGACCTTGATTGTAGGGCAGACACTCTTTGGGAGGGAAGGGTGCCACTTGGGTATCAGATCTGGAGGAGGCACAATTGGGGAGGAGTGGATCAGGGAAACTGTTTTGGAGATTGAGGCTTGATCATGAGGAAGGGCTTGACCATGGCTTCAATTAACACCACCTTTTTTTTCTTTTTTTGAACAACCATACCAGTTTTCTTGGAATTTTCCTTTTTCTGATTAACTTCATCAAGGCTTGGTGTGTATTGTGAGTTCCACAAAGTGAAAATCCCAGAAAGAATCAATTCAGCAATATCCCCAGAGTCATGGCATGCAACGTGGCCGTCTATATATCCCAAATCCAAAATGATAGTACAGAAGCATGCTCATAAACTAAATTACTCGTATATCAAAGCGAGTTTCCCCATATGAAGTAAGGGAAACTCGCTTGATTGGTTCCACCTCCCCTCCCCCCGGCCACCGACGCTGCTCCACCCCACTACATCCCCAAAAGACCCTCCACCCCCAAGGCCACTAGTGGGATTCTACATCTCCCCCCGCGAACCCCCCTGCCCACAAACACCGCCCCCCATGAACCGGCTTCGCCCCCCCATCGTGAATGCTCGCCCCCCCTGCCCCCCCCCCCATGAGAACCGGCATCCCATGCCTTCCCAAACTGAAGGCTTATCCCCAATCTGGCACCGGCATGCAGCACTAACCCACAGGAGGTGCCGGTGCCCGAAGATCCTGCCTCTTCCCGGACTGGACCTTGAGCATCTGCGCATGCTCAAGGCCTTCTGACTTCCACCTCTCTCCGAGATGTCAGTTCGCGGGCGGGGGGGGGACTCTCAAATCAAGTCAATGCTCGTTTTGCGAGCCACGATTTGCGAAAATGTTTTGCTCGTCTTGTGGTTAATGGAGGTTTCTTGCAGTGAGGCCATTTAGGAGCACATTGCAGTAGTCCATACGGGAGAGGACAAAGGCGTAGAGTAGCTGGAGAAGTCCGGTTCCGAGATGTATCATCTAATTTTCCATAGCTGTCAGAGGTAGTAGAAAGAGGTGAAAACTACTTGGAAGACATGATCAGAGAGTGAAAGGTCATAGTCAAGGATCACCCCTAGGCTGTGTACTTTATCTTTGGCTGTCAGGGTGGTTGAGTCTCAGATCGGTGGGCGTGCGAGTTCGGGGTCACCTCTCTGTATCCAGAGGAGCTCGGTTTTTGCCACATGTAATTGCAGCTTGTTTCGGGTCATCCAACTTTTTATTTCTGAGAGGCAGTCATGCAGTTTGGAGATCTGAGCATCTCAATTTGAGCCTCGTATTAGGTACAGTTATATGTTGTTGGCAAACAAGTGGATTTTTATGTGGTGTTTTAAGGCGATCTCTATCACCTGTCTGATATAGAGGTTGAAAAGGGAGGGAACTGGAGAGCGCCTTGTGGTATTCCATACTTTATTGATTGGGTTGCGATAGAGTGGATTTTAGGATGCTATGGGTCCTAGGGCTCAGGAACGACGAGGACCACCAGAGCGCTCGATTGCCAATTCCAATATTTGTGACCATGCAGTATATCTTCTAAATTGCTTAAATAAAACTTGGAAGAGAAATTGTCTTCCATAAAACTACTTCACAATGTTATAATTTTTATCATATTTCCAATACATTCATTAAGCTTTAAGTTGTCATACACCAAAGGAGAAGTCTCAGAAGTTACTAGAACTTCAGATGCATACTGAAGCCTTACTGGAGAAGGAGTTGAGATGATATAGCACCGTGTAGAAAATCCGGAGTACAATGAAGTCATCTTGCTCTTCCTTCTGTTTTCTACCACTCTCTGGGTGAAGAAGAACTTCCTTGCGATTTCATACAAACGTAAGGAAGTTCTTCTTCACCCAGAGAGTGGTAGAAAATTGGAATGCTCTTCCAGAGTCTGTCATAGGGAAAACACCCTCCAGGGATTCAAGACAAAGTTGAACAGGTTCCTGCTGAACCAGAGCGTACGCAGGTAAGGCTAGTCTCAGTTAGGGCGCTGGTCTTTGACCAGAGGGCCGCCGTGTGAGTGGACTGCTGGGCATGATGAACCACTGGTCTGACCCGGCAATTCTTATGTTCTAAGAGTTACGCTATGAAAATCCCAGATAAATGATCAGGATTCACTGCAATGAGTTCTATAAAATCACTCCCTCCAGCAATGGCTTCAGGGGCAGGGGATTGAACACGGCTGCCTACACTCCCTCCCTATGTCACAGAAAAGAGGCGTCACCCAGATTAACAATATTTTACATGGCTATCACAGAAGAGACTGTCCTGCTCTCAAAAGCCAGTACGAAGGTGGTTTGAAAAGTCTGGTAAAAAAAAAAGCAAGTTACACAACGCAGTCTCCACCGAGGGCTATATACACTTAGGGCTTCTTTTACTAAGCTGCGTTAGGGCAATAACGCGCGGAATAGCGCATTGAGCTGGCGTTCGTTCTAGCCGCGGTAATATCCTGCGTGCGCTAAAAACGCTAGCGCACCTTCGTAAAAGGAGCCCTCAGTCCGGCGAGTTTCCAGGATTTTCGTAAGCTATTTTTCCGACGATACGATAAAACCGGAAACTCGCCGGACTAAGGGCTCCTTTACGAAGGTGCGCTAGCGTTTTTAGCGCACGCACCAGATTAGCGCGCACTAGCCGAAAATCTACCGCCTGCTGAAAAGGAGGCGGTAGCGTCTAGCATGCTGTTCCGCGCGTTAAGCCCCCCGGCGCACCTTCGTAAAAGGAGCCCTAAGGGTTTAGCCCTCAATGGAGAATGCGTTGTTTAACGTGCTTTTTTTTTACCAAACCTTTGAAACCACCCTCATATATAACATCCCCTAATTTTTGCATTGCTTCAGTAAACGGTATCATGACCTGCAAACTTTTCCTTAACACTGATATGACCTCCAGAATTCAGCAGAATTCCCTGTACAGCGCAGGTCACTCTGTAGCATAACCATCCATGACACGTTAATAATAACACTGGCGGCTGCTACACAGGGAAGGGGGGTTAGTCGGTGACAGGTCAAATGCGCGCAAGACAACAGCGCGCTGACAAAAACGCGAAGACAAATCAGCGCAAAGATAATAGCGCGCGAGACAATTGAGCGCCAGGATAACTCAGCGCAATGACAATTCAGCGCGCCTCAAAATGGCGCACGGCGAATGAGATGTCTTGCGCTCAGTTGTCCCGCTCGTGCTTGTTGCTGAAAATGATTGGCGCGGAATTGTCTTGCGCTCAGTTGTCTTGCGCTCACTTGTCATGCGCCCATTTGTCCGCGCGCTGTTGTCTTGCGCGCATTTGACTACGAACCGGGTTAGTCTTCTGAAATGTCATGTCTTGATTACTCCTACACCATAATTAGTAATGGATACAAGTAGACAAAACATTTCAGAGCAAGCACTGATTACAATAACACGCACTTGATCAAGTTTCAAGGACCCCTGGAAGGAATAAACGTCTTTAACATAATTACAATTTCGAGGCAGAGCCATTCAAACTGATAACTTTTATCGTTCAGATCTTTATTGTGCTAAGGTGAAACAACTCGTTAAAATATAAGGGTAAGAGTGAAGGAGAGATTTATGTTTGACGAATAGCCTTAGTGCAGGGGTGTCCAATGTCAATCCTCGAGGGCCGCAATCCAGTTGGGTTTTCAGGATTTCCCCAATGAATATGCATTGAAAGCAGTGCATGCACATAGATCTCATGCATATTCATTGGGGAAATCCTGAAAACCCGACTGGATTGCGGCCCTCGAGGACCGACATTGGACACCCCTGCCTTAGTGGGTCAGATCAATGGTCCATCAAGCCCAGTAGCCCGCTCTCACGGTGGCCAATCCAGGTCCCTAGGACCTGGTCAAAACCCAAGGAGTAGCAACATTCCAGCATCTGAGGAAATACTTTTTTACGGAAAGGGTGGTAGATGCGTGGAACAGTCTCCCGGAAGAGGTGGTGGAAACAGAGACTGTGTCTGAATTCAAGAGGGCCTGGGATAAGCACATGGGATCTCTCTGAGAGAGAAAGAGATAATGGGGACTGTGGATGGGCAGACTGGACGGACGTCATGTTTCTAAAGAATAGCAAGATTCCGGAAGCCCAATGAGAGCAACATTCCAGAGCTGAGATTTTGATGTCATAATGCTTCATTCCACAATGTCTCAGAGCCAACCTCAGCAGTGATGCTACAAAGGCTTGATTGGCGAACATAAGAATAGCCTTACTGGGTCCATCAAGCCCAGTAGTCCATTCTCACGGTGGCCAATCCAGGTCTCTAGCACCTGGCCAAAACCCAAGGAGTAGCAACATTCCATTCTATCGACCCAGGGCAAGCAGTGGCTTCCCCCATGTCTTTCTCAGTAACAGACTGTGGACTTTTCCTCCAGGAACTTGTCCAAACTTTTCTTAAAACCAGCTACACTATTCGCTCTTCCCACAACCTCTGGCAATGCGTTCCCCAGCTTAACTATTCTCTGAGTGAAAGGCTATTCCCTCCTGTTGGTTTTAAAAGTATTTCCCTGTAACTTCATCGATTGTCCACTAGTCTTTGTAATTTCTGACGGAGTTTATTGATCTGCTAGTGGATTTGGATTTCAAGTTTTGGTTGTCAGATTGATTTCAGATACTCTCTTATAGTGAACTATCTGGGCAGTTTACATAAAGGCCCCCTTTTATCAAGCTGCGTTAGGGGTTTTGTATCGCCATCCACTGCAGTTAAAAGCTCCGACGCTCATAGGAATTCTGTGAGCATTGGAGGTTTTTCCGCAGCGATCTGTGATTTAAAAAAAAACCTCAAAAACCCCCCACTGACGCAGCCAAAAGGGGGCCAAAAATAATGTAACATAACATAGTAGATGATGGTAGATAAAGACCCGAATGCTCCATCCAGTCTGCCCAACCTGATTCCATTTAAATTTTTTAAATTTTTTCTTCTTAACTATTTCTGGGAAAGAATCCAAAGCTCTATAAATATATAACAGGAAAAAATGGAAAACAAATGCATATAAAAATATTAAAAAGATATTTAGGGGCCCTTTTTGCTAAAGAGTTTTAAGCTCTAATGCACACTTAGGACAGGACATGCAGGTAACTGGGAAGAGGAAGGCCCGCCATTTTGGACTGGCAGGCCTTGGAGCAGGAAAGACCGAGCATCCCTCCTGCTCTCAACTTCTCACAAAGGTCCGGGGGGGGGGGGGGGTGGGGGCACATGTGGTGGCAGGAGGGAGTGGGAATCCCTCCTGCCTTTTGCGGGGGGAAGTGGAGGGGGAGGGAAGGGGTGCAGCACTCGAGTCGAGGGAAGGCCATTTCCTTTATCCCCCAGCCTGGCTTCTCCTCTGCCGTTTCCCTTTCTCCCACTGGTGCTAGAATATATGTCTGTCTTTCTTTCTGTTTCTCTCCCTACCCCTGTCTTTTTCTTTCTGTCTTTCTTCCTCCCACTGTCTTTCTTTCTGTCTCTCTTCCTCCCTGACCCCCTTTGTCTGTCTGTCTTTCTGTCTCTCTCCCTACCCCTGTCTTTTTCTTTCTGTCTTTCTTCCTCCCGCTGTCTTTCTTTCTGTCTCTCTCCCTCCCTGACCCCCTTTGTCTGTCTGTCTTTCTGTCTCTCTCCCTGCTCCTGTCCCTGTGTCTTTCTTCCTATCTCCTTCCTACTTTTATTGACTGGCTATCCATTAAAACTCCCCATAGGCGTCTTTTAAGTTAAAAAGAAACTTCAGCCCGGCCTGTAGGTCAGGGGTTTCTCGGGCTGACCGCCACCCGCTGCTGGTGGCTCCGTGCCTCGGTTAAAAATCTTCAGTGACAGAATAACTCGAAACCCGTTCTCGCAGACCAATTGTCGCAATAAAGGTTTCATCGAAGACTCTGATTTTCAGCCCACTCCCGAAGAGTCCCGCGAGTTTCCGGTTTTTCATAAGCTATTTTTTTTATGGTATGAAAAAAAAAAAACCTGGAGACTCGCTGGACTAAGGGCTCCTTTTACAAAGGTGATTTAGGGCCCTAACGCGCGGAATAGCGCGGGCTAAAATGCCGCGTGCGCTAGCCGCTACCGCCTCCTTTTAATCGGGCAGTAATTTTTCAGTTAGTGCGCGCTATAGTGTGCGCTAAAAACGCTAACACACCTTAGTGAAAGGAGCACTAAACGACGGCTAACTTTGGGGACTAGTTAATGAATCTAGTCCATAGAGCCTGATTCTATATCCTACGCGTAAAATGTAGGCGCCAGGTTGCGTGGGGCTAAGGTGTGATTCCATAAAATTCTATTCTTATTTATTAACAGCGGGATCTGGATAAGGCCGACTGTCTGCCCACATATTCCCCACCTACCTTCATAACCTTCCTCCACCCCCTCATTATCACAAACACGCTACAATCAATATGATGGTAAAAATTAGCCGCGGCTCAGTTTATTAATCATCAACAGCTTTAACAAACATCTAATATAATAAAACCCTAAGCCGCGCATGCGCACTCCCACCTGCGTGCTCCCGTTTTCCATGCGCTGTAGGGCACCGCAGGTAGGAACGCGCATGGGCGCGAATCTCTCTTTCTCTCTTCCCCCGAGGCAAATGTCGGCCGCGGCAGCTGTCGGTGGCTGCAGACCGCAGTGGCTGTCGGAGGCTGCAGGCCGCGGCGGCTGTCGGCTGCAGAGCACGGAGCACGGAGCCACCAGCAGCGGGTGGCGGTCAGCCCGAGAAACCCCTGACCTACAGGCCGGGCCGAAGTTTCTTTTTAACTTAAAAGACGCCTATGGGGAGTTTTAATGGATAGCCAGTCAGTAAAAGTAGGAAGGAGATAGGAAGAAAGACACAGGGACAGAAGCAGGGAGAGAGACAGGCAGACAAAGGGGGTCAGGGAGGGAGAGAGACAGAAAGAAAGAAAGACAGCGGGAGGAAGAAAGACAGAAAGAAAAAGACAGGGGTAGGGAGAGAAACAGAAAGAAAGACAGACATATATTCTAGCACCAGTGGGAGGAAGGGAAACAGAAAGAAAAGAAGAAAGACACAGGGACAGGGAGAAACACAGAAAGACAGACAGACAAAGGGGGTCAGGGAGGGAGAGAGATAGAAAGAAAGAAAGACAGTGGGAGGAAGAGAGACAGAAAGAAAAGAAGAAAGACACAGGGACAGGGAGAGACACAGAAAGACAGACGGACAACGGGGGCCAGGGAAAGAGACAGACAGAAAGAAAGATAGCGGGACAGACAGAAATAAAGACAGACAGACATATATTCTAGCACCCGTTAATGTAACGGGCTAAAATACTAGTAACTTAATTAAAAGCAAACCAAAGAGCTCCTCCTGAGCTTCCACAATATACATTGTTTCATTGCCCTCGACCCTGCCACCTCAGCAAGGGTCAGAGGGGTGGCATGACCCACATGCTCCTTTACCCGGGTCACCTGACCCACCAGGCATGGCTCCTCGCCGTCCCCAGATGAGCCCCATGGCCCAGTAGCTCAGGAGATCCACACTCCCGAGCCACCATCACCAGCCAAGACAAAAAAGGGCCGGAAAACCGCCCCGGAAGGAGCCGAGTCCTCCCACGTCCTGCCTCTTAACACCTCGTCTCCCCCGCCCCTCACTGCCTCCCCCAATCAGTTTAAACCTGTTATTCCTAACCGGACCCGTGCCCAATCCTCTCCCCTAACTTCTTTCCTTCCTAACCTAACCCCCCCTCCCCCCCCGATTGGCAGCACACGGGCCCTACCAGTGCCGTGTTATATTCCGCCCATCGACACGCGGTCTCGGGCTCCCATTTATATTCTGCACTATTCTCACAATAGATTTTAGGCGGATAACAACAATTTAAAAAAAATGCTATGTCCATACAAAATTATTTATCTAACAATCATTAAAAAATAAAAAGGTTTAAACAATTTTCTACAGATAGCTGCACTTGGCCCCTCAGCTGCATACCAAAACTGTATTGCAGAAAAGCGTTACCTGAAGATACACCCAGCTGCTCAGGTTTTCGTCATACCTTCAATAATCATGCATGAGATATGTTTGCATACAACGGAGGCAGTGCATGGAAATTTACCTCCTATGTATTCCTTGTGGACATCCTGAAAACCAGACCGGCTGTGACTGGGAACCCAGTAATATTTATATTTTTTTTCTGGTGGGATAAACAAAGTCTAAGATAAGATTTCCCTGTCGCAGAGTGAGAAAGAAGGCAGGGGAGGCATGAGTAAATGGCCTTACAGTACATTTTAACATGTAAATTCTCCTTATCTACACTATGATTCACATCCCTTAAACTTTACAAGAGCCAAAACACAAAGTCAGATTGCACTGCGTTGTCCTGTCTAGTCTTTGTGGGTTTCCCCGTAGCTACACCTCTACCACCATAAAAAGGAGGGCCTCAGCCCCTGCACGTCTCAGATCTTGGTTTTAACTTAGGCGGTGGAGCTTGACTTTTGACCGAAAACCTTGGAAACCTCAGTTATCAGAGGAACCTTGAAGGACAGTGGAATAGTGAAAGTTAAGGGGACGCGTTTCACACCGAAGTTCCTTGTTGCACTACTGAGCCCTTGAAGACGTCTGAGAAGAAACTCCATATGCCCTCATTGGAAAACACAGAGAAATATTTGAATACTGAATGGAGCCCAAAGATGAGGGGGGAATGCAGGTAATGATCCCCGGGAAGTTCCAGGCAGCGGCTGGGAACAAGGCAGAGTTACTGGACAAAATCTATGAAATCCTGTGCTTCTCCGTGGAGTTAGACAGACGCGAACAAGCTCTCAAGGTAAGTCAGCCAAGGGATAAGATGGTTCCATTTACATTTTTTTAGGTCTAAAGTCTCTCTATCCTTTTCCGTAAATAACTATATTTCGCTATAGATCACTGAACCAGTTTCTCAGTCATTTTACTGTTGTCTAGCATAGCCGGTGATGCTGAAGGATGCAAGACTGTCCAGTATAATATGAGTGCCAGTGCTGTATGGTGACAGATGAGAGGTCTGGATTAGAAAATGGCATGGGGACAAATTAGCCCCCGTGCCCGCAGAAACTCAATTTCCATGTCCTTGCCCCATCCCTGAAAGCTCTGTCTTAACCACATAAGCCTCGAACACTTATAATTGTAAAGTGTTTGAGGCTTGTGCAGACGAGGACGGAGCTTAGGCATTGGTGGAACGTGGAATTATGACATCACAATCTGAGCTCTAGAATGTTGCTACTTAGGATTGTAAAGTGTTTGAGGCTTGTGCGGATGAGGACGGAGCTTAGGCATTGGTGGAATGAGGCTTTATGACATCATAATCTGAGCTCTAGAATGTTGCTACTTATGATTGTAAAGTGTTTGAGGCTTGTGCGGATGAGGACGGAGCTTAGGCATTGGTGGAATGAGGCATTATGACATCACAATCAGAGCTCTAGAATATTGCTACTTATGATTTTAAAGTGTTTGAGGCTTGTGCAGATGAGGGCGGAGCTTAGGCATTGGTGGAATGAGGCATTATGACATCACAATCTGAGCTCTAGAATGTTGCTACTTAAGATTTTAAAGTGTTTGAGGCTTGTGCAGATGAGGGCAGAGCTTAGGCATTGGTGGAATGAGGCATTAAGACATCACAACCTCAGCTCTAGAATGTTGTTACTTAAGATTTTAAAGTGTTTGAGGCTTGTGCAGATGAGGACGGAGCTTAGGCATTGGTGGAATGAGGCATTAAGACATCACAACCTCAGCTCTAGAATGTTGCTACTTAAGATTTTAAAGTGTTTGAGGCTTGTGCAGATGAGGACGGAGCTTAGGCATTGGTGGAATGAGGCATTATGACATCACAGTCTGAGCTCTAGAATGTTGCTACTTAAGATTTTAAAGTGTTTGAGGCTTGTGCAGATGAGGACGGAGCTTAGGCATTGGTGGAATGAGGCATTATGACATCACAATCTGAGCTCTAGAATGTTGCTACTTAAGATTTTAAAGTGTTTGAGGCTTGTGCAGATGAGGGCAGAGCTTAGGCATTGGTGGAATGAGGCATTAAGACATCACAACCTCAGCTCTAGAATGTTGCTACTTAAGATTTTAAAGTGTTTGAGGCTTGTGCAGATGAGGACGGAGCTTAGGCATTGGTGGAATGAGGCATTATGACATCACAGTCTGAGCTCTAGAATGTTGCTACTTAAGATTTTAAAGTGTTTGAGGCTTGTGCAGATGAGGACGGAGCTTAGGCATTGGTGGAATGAGGCATTATGACATCACAACCTCAGCTCTAGAATGTTGCTACTTAAGATTTTAAAGTGCTTGAGGCTTGTGCAGATGAGGATGGAGTTTGCAGGAATGGGGCAGGGACAGGAAAATAACTCTCTGGAATGGGACGGGAAAATGAGTTCCCGCGGAGATAGGGAAAAATTTGTCCCCCTGTCATTCTCTAGTCTGGATTGAGCTCCTTGCCCTGGCTCCTGTTCCTTTGTCAAGGAGGGCTCAAGGATGCTGTTGAGTCAGTGTTCACAGACTGCTGAGTCCCGAAAGGAGCGCTGGCTTGTGACCCCGCATTGTTAGGGTTAGATTTTAAATTCTGATCTCTTGCTTGGCAGCGTACGGCCGTGACACGGAGCCGCCAATTTGACTTTTGAAAATCTCTTATCCTTAAGCTTTACAGCAATGTTAAAAGGAAAGACATGAACATTTTCATTTAAAGAATACCCAGTGCCGGGAAAATTAAAGCAGGGGCACATGGTCTGGAAGGAGCGGGGGCAGGGAGGAGGACCAGTGCCAGTGCCTCCGCTAATACTGGCACCCAGGGCAGACCGTCCCCTTATTATGCCACGGGGTGTACCCACTTATGCTTGTTATTGACGTGGAATGACTAAGCCTAATTGTAGGTGTGCAAACACTAATTTTGCTCGTATTCTCTAAGTTTAGGCATGCCACATTGCCATTGTAGAGTTTGCCCTCAACGCGCTGCATTTTGGCCAGTGGTGTAGCGAGGGAGGTTGGCACCAGTGGCGTAGCGAGGGTGAGAGGTGCTCAGAGAGGTGGTGCCCCTCCCCCCCCACACACAGGCAGGAGCGTAAATGGATCACTCCTGCACCGCTGGACTACTGAGGATCTAAGGTAGACCTGTAGGGGGACTGGGAGTGGAGGGCAGGGAAGGGCTAGTTGCACAAAGTTGCCGGGCGAGAGGCAATGACCGCAGCTCCGGTTCCCCCCCAGCACTGGACCACCAGGGCAGTACTGGAGGCCTGCGGTAGGTCTGGGAAGGGAGGGGGGCGGTTTGGCTGGCTTTTCGGCGGCAGACAGGACACCAGGGTAGGGAGGAGGGATCGTTTCTGTCCTCTACCGGTGCCAACCTTTTCTCCTCCTTTATTGGGGGTAAAAAGTTACCTGGGTTTATATTTGAGTATATATGGAACATGTTTACCTTAGTCTTCATGTCGTTTCCTTGACAGATCATCATCAGCAAAGCCCATTTATCATATAGAGTTGCTCCAATATAGGATTAATTATGGTATTTGCTTCCTTCTATGCGTTCTTTTGTATAGACAAGGTTCGCTTATCGGCATTTGAGATATTATTAACCAAGCTAGCATCAGATTACTGCAGCTGATTTTGTACACAGGGCTGGCTGTCTAATGTTTGTGGCCTAGAAGGAAACTTTAGTTAAAGGGGGAATAGGACTTGTGGACCACCTCTTTTCTGCTTACGCATTCAAAGCAGTTTAATATATATGCAGGTACTTATTTTGCACCCGGGGCAATGGACTGGTTAGGCAGTAATGATAGGAGTTAGATGACAAGTTGCCAGGCCCTTCTGCCATCTGAAGCATGGGTTTCGTCTGTTTTTACCTGGATGAAACTCTAAATTTGTATTATTCTTCCAATTCAATGGGATTACTTCAATGCCAAGGATAATAATATATGTAATACCTTAATATCAGCCTCTGGTAGTGAACTCAAAATGATAAGAGATTTAAGAAGAATAATCTTTCACTTCAGAAGTTCAGATATCCGTGAAATTATACCTATCCATTGCCAGATCGAGTTTCCAAAGGGTTTGAGATTTTCCTAGTGGAATATCATATGAGCCAATATACTACAGAATTTATTACATGTTCTGCAACCTGCTTTGTGTTGGGGCAACAATGCTCTGTGGGGGTTGTCCCGTGTTTTTCAAATATCCAGCAACACGCTGCTGTACCCAGAAGCCTGCTGCCTCTCGACGCTCCCTTTTCTTGTTGGTCAAAGGTCTCCAGATTCCAGAATCCCAATGGGGGCCTCCTCGACACTTTCATTCATTCCTCTGAATTTGGAGACCCTAGACTCAGGGCTCCTTTTACGCAGCCACGTTAGCGGTAATAGCGTGCGCTAATTTGCCGGCCGCACTAGCCGCTACCGCCTCCTCTTGAGCAGACGGTAGTTTTTCGGCTAGCGCGCGCTAAAAAGCTGCGGGCGATAAAGCCGCCCACGTGGCTTCGTAAAAGGAGCCCTTAGTGTGATTCAGTTCAGGCTGGAGTATAATATTAAACCATACACTATGACCATTAGACCATAAAATTTCCTTCAATGTGGGGTCGATGACACTGTATCAGTTGTCAGTACCAGATCTATCGTAGCCTTCCTTCAAATCCGTTGCCTGAGGAAAATTCCATGTAGGCAACTGGAACTTCTGCACTCCTTCCAGTAG
Organism: Geotrypetes seraphini; assembly: GCF_902459505.1. Lineage (NCBI taxonomy): Eukaryota > Metazoa > Chordata > Amphibia > Gymnophiona > Dermophiidae > Geotrypetes > Geotrypetes seraphini. Next base: position 11,925,257 of record NC_047089.1, on the reverse strand, counting down.
GTGGCATTGCAGCATATAGGCTGTAGTCCATATCTGGTCGATGAAACTCACCTACAAGCAGGTCTCCTCTCTACGTGTCATGCCAGCAATGCCTCTTATGTCCAAATCCATCCTTTCTCTGTGCCTAGCTAGGTACTTGGGACCTGGGTTGGCCACTTACTGGGCTTGATGGACCTTCGGTCTGTCTCAATTCTTAGGTTCTTATGTGAGCCAAGCAAAAGATAATCAAGCCATTGTGACATCACTACTGAGGTTGGCTCTTAGGCATTGGTGGAATGAGGCATTATGACATCAGAATCTCAGCTCTAGAATCGTGCTACTATTTTGGTTTTTGCTAGGTACTTGGGACAATGTTCATGCCCTCCTTCATCGGGCCCCTGTGACCATTTTGGGCCCTAGGTACGTGCCTACTGGGCCTATTGGTTAATCTTGCCCTGCGTTCAGCGCGATTCACTAAACAGAACTCAATTATACTTGAATCACGCTGAACAGTGCCTAATTAGGGACCTAACTTTTGGGCGCTTCTTATAGAATTTGCCCTTTAGTGCCCCGGGGCTGCATCAAAAACCTTTACCGTGGTTTAGAAATGAAAGCCGTCACCAGGCCTGCACTATTAATCCTTTCCTTTCTTTGGCCATTCTGTGCGTCCCTCAACAATACCTGCTTTCACGTTGCAGATTTTGCAGATTTGTCAGTTAGTGGATAAAAAAAATGAGCAGATTAATTGCAGCGAGGGGGCATAATTGAAACGGAAGAATGCGTAACACAAACCCCGTTTTTAATCCGCTGAATCAGAGAACTGGGGTGGTTGGAGCCCTGTCCAGACTTAGAAATGGACTTAGCGAGATACATCAGTTTGGGATTCATGAAAGATGGGAAAACATCCCCACCCCGAACAAGAAAAAATCTCTCTATCAAAGGAAAGGAATAATGCAAAAAAAAAAAAAAAACCCCAACCTGTCTCCGAGGAAGGAGAATGCAAAGCCAAAGTGGCTGCAAAGACAGAGAGAGAGAGAGAGAGAATAAAAAGCCATTCCTCGCCAGACACTGAAAAATATTTTCGCTTGTAAAAGAACCCCCCCATTTGTCAAAGGGTTTTTTCTTGAAAAATCAGGCTAGATGTCTTTTACGGCAAAGAATGGGAATACACTACTCAATGCTGACAAAATGCATAGAAATGCTGGCTTGAGGGGGGGTTATTGTTTATTTTTTGGTGTTGGGGGGAGCTTTTTGGTTCCGTAGCTCATTGGAACCTGTTGCTGGGATTATTTTTATTTATTTGGGTTTTACACCCGTCCTCCTAGAAGGGCTCAAAATGGGCTTCAAGTTTACAAGCATAATAAAGCAACGTGATGGCAAACACGGCATCACAGAACATTGTCTAGCAAAGATGGCAAAATATAATATGAGAAAACATGGTATGGGGAGACATAGCATGGCAAACATAGGGGGGTCCTTTTATCAAGCTGCGGTAGGGGTTTAACGCGCGTAATACCGCCTGCCGAGCAGGCGTTAGTTTTTTAGCCGGCCGCGGGGGTTAGCGCGTGATGAAATGTCCGACGCGCTAACCCCGCTAGCGCAGCTTGATAAAAGGAGCCCTTATTTTTAGGCTCATTATGGGGTTGTTCTGTTGTAGATTCATCAAGGGGAGTAATTTTTGGAAAAGCTGCGGCTTGTGGGGTTTTTGGTAAAAAGAAGTGTCTCTTATTTCAAAAGGTAGGTGTATAATAGGACATAAATGTATTATGCCATTTTGGTTATCAAAAGAAGCTCCTAGTTTTTGGCATTGGAGGAATCAATTTCATCGTCTTTTGTTATTTGAGACTTGGGAAGTTAGGCGTTCGGCTAGGAAAATTCGTATGTTTACGGAAATTTGGGATCCGTATATTCAGAATCTTTCAACTAAGGCAAGAAATTTAATTCTTAATGATTTACATTGAAGCTATGATTATTTATTTAAAATTACCAGTTCTTTACTTTTATTATTCTTTATTTTTGTTAACTTTCATTGGGTTTGGGGGGGTTTAGTAGGATTCTTTCAATAAAAAAGTTATAAACTAAATTTTGGGGGAGGATGGGGGGCGAGTTCAAAAGGGAAAGGGGGTAGGAATTAGGGGGAGGGTATTGAGAGATGGAATGGGTATTTGGGAAATATATTTTGAACAAATGAAAGGTATTTGATGGAAATTAATATGATGAATTTTAATTTAATGACTATTTTATTGTATTATAATATTGTATATTTACTGATTTCTTCAATAAAAATGGTATAAATTAAAAAGGAGCCCTTAGTATGACATGATTGTATGACATGTAGAATGATAAAACCAAATAGAGAATGACACGGGGACAAATTTTCCCCCGTCCCCGTGAGTTCTTTTCCTGTCCCAGCCCCATTCCTGCAAGCTCCGTCCTCATCTGCACAAGCCTCAAACGCTTTAAAATCCTAAGTAGCAACATTCTAGAGCTCAGACTGTGATGTCATAATGCCTCATTCCACCAATGCCTAAGCTCCGTCCTCATCTGCACAAGCCTCAAACACAAGTGTTTGAGGCTTGTGCGGATAAGACAGTGCTTACAGGAATGAGGCAGGGACAGGGATAGTGACAAAACTCATGGGGATGGGATGGAGAAATTGAGTTTCTGCAGGATTGGGGAAACATTTGTCCCTGCGTCATTCTCTAGAACAGGGGTAGGGAACTCCGGTCCTCGAGAGCCGTATTCCAGTCGGTTTTTCAGGATTTCCCCAATGAATATGCATTGAAAGCAGTGCATGTAAATAGATCTCCTGCATATTCATTGTGGAAATCCTGAAAACCCGACTGGAATACGGCTCTCGAGGACCGGAGTTCCCTACCCCTGCTGTAGAACCAAGCACGGCAGACATAGTGCGAGAAATTGTAGCCTGGTGGACACAGTACGCCAAGTAGAGTGTGGAAGACTGTGACACTGAATCCTCATTCCTAGCTTCTCAGTCCCCCCACCCCCCACCCTTTTTAACTGACCCTCAATTCTCACTGCTGCAGAAACACGTAAAGGAGAGACCCAAATTTAATCTACAATAACGCCTGTGTGGAATTCCCAGTCAGAGATAATCAGAACCCGCGGGAAACTACGAGGTGACACCAGGAAATTCTTTTTCACTGAAAGAGTGGTTGATCGCTGGAATAGTCTTCCACTACAGGTGATTGAGGCCAGCAGCGTGCCTGATTTTAAGGCCAAATGGGATCGGCACATGGGATCTATTCACAGGGCAAAGGTAGGGGAGGGACATTAAGGTGGGCAGACTAGATGGGCCGTGGGCCCTTATCTGCCGTCTATTTCTATGTTTCTATGTTTATGTTTCTATTTGGCATGTGGGATCTCTTCATGGAGGTAGTTAGGGGGGGTGGGCCATTAGGGTGGGCAGACTGGATGGGCCGTGGCCCTTTTCTGCCGTCTATTTCTATGTTTCTATGTTTATGTTTCTATTTGGCATGTGGGATCTCTTCATGGAGGTAGTTAGGGGGGGTGGGCCATTAGGGTGGGCAGACTGGATGGGCCGTGGCCCTTTTCTGCCATCTATTTCTATGTTTCTATGTTTATGTTTCTATTTGGCATGTGGGATCTCTTCATGGAGGTAGTTAGGGGGGGTGGGCCATTAGGGTGGGCAGACTGGATGGGCCGTGTCCCTTTTCTGCCGTCTATTTCTATGTTTCTATGTAATATCCTGTTTTCCTTGGGACTAATAGAGCAGTCCGCATTTTAATCCAAATATCAGCTCCCCTAAGAGCTGGTCCCCCTCCCAAAAGACCTCCCCTGCATTCAGCAAGGAACTTATTTAAAAGACAGGGAGCTCAGATATCAAGTTTCAAGTTTCAAGTTTAATATATATTTGATTAATCGCTTTATCAGTATTCAAAGCGATTTACACATAATTAAAATTACAATATAAAAGAAATTTTAAAATAGATAAAGACTAACGAGACACAGACAATTACGACACGAACTGGAAACGAAGGGATAGGTAGGGGAAGAAATTACAATATATTAAAGCCGAGTGGGAGACAAAAATGGAAAACACATATGGAAGGGATAAAAATAGAGATAATTGAATAAAGGTTGTGGAGAGAAGAAAAGATTAGTTCCAAGACTTGTAAAATATTATTAAAAGGAACCAATAGTATTAAATTGCAAAGGCATCGTTAAAAAGGAAAGTTTTCAGTTTACTTTTGAATTTTTCTAAATTGATTTCTTCTCGTAGATAACTGGGGAGAGAATTCCAGGTTTGGGGAGCTGTGACGGAAAAGATATACTGCCGGCGCGTATTTATTATTTTTAGCGAGGGGATCGTTAATAAATGCTGTTCATCTGATCTTAAAGTTCTATTAGAAGAGTAAGGGATTAATAATTTATGAATAAAAGCCGGAGTTTTGAATAGAAGAGATTTAAATGTGAGTAAGCAAAGTTTGTATATTATTCTGTGGGCCACTGGAAGCCAATGGGCTTCCTTAAGAAGAGGAGTTATATGATCGAATTTTTTAGCTTTAGAAATAAGCCTAATGGCTGTGTTTTGTATAATCTGTAGACGTTTGATTTCTTTTTGTGCTATTCCCTTAAACAGAGCGTTACAGTAATCTAATTTCGAAATAACGAGAGAATGAATGAGAATTTTCAGAGAGTCGGTACTGAATAATTGTGAGATAGAGCGTATTTGTCTAAGTCTAAAGAATGAGGACTTAATGACGCTACTAATGTGGTCATGAAAGGAGAGTTTGTGATCCAGAATATCACAGCTTCGAGACTCAGCTACACAAAGGATTGACCTTCCTCTGGAAGGAACATAAAACCGGTCTTAACTCTGCTGTCTTGCCTTGCCTTAAGATATCCGTTGGATCTGCTAAAGCCGTCTTAATTATGCCATTTGCAGACGTAACGGTCTTTTCATATCTTCCTGCTCCTGCGGGCTTTTTGCATTGATTTTCTCTCTCTCGGAGAAGTGTGGCGGCTGTTTATCCTGACACTAGTTTACTGTAAAAAAAAAATATTTTCTCCCGCCTCCATCAAGCTGGAATGATTTATCTGCGCTCAGACTCTCACTGGTGCATTACTGCCTCTCGGATCAAAAAGCCAGAATGATGCTGGCTAACACTTAATGCATTTAAAGAGACTCTTTTATTACAGAAAACCATTTAAGTAAATCTCCCCTGAAGGAGGCAACTGTCCATTTCAATTTTGGCATTAGGAAGGGAAAAACAAGAAATGTGCCAAGCCCTCTTCCTAGGGCTACCATACGGCTCTGGAAAAAGGAGGATGGATTCAGTCGAAGTAAAAGCCGGATCTCTCAAGCCGTCCTCCTTTTTCTGGGGCCATATGGTAACCTTATCTCTTCCACTGTCTCGGCAGGGATGTGAAATCCTCCAAGGCAGCTCGACTGCGGTGAAAAAGCGTGCGTCCATAGCGTTCGCCTTAAGTTCACTTGTCAGGAACTGTTTCTACAGGCTAAGGCTGATTAGATCACTATCCTCATTTCTGGATGAATCATCCCTAAACATCTTAATCCATCCATTAGTTATATCTAAAATTGACTACTGTAACGCTTGGTTCATAGACAAAACCGCCGAAGACAAAGGCACGCGCCGACAACTGAGCGCAAGACAGAAGCGCGCGCCAAAGAAAAAGAGTGTTTTTAGGGGCTCTGACGGGGGGTTTTGTTGGTGAACCCCCCCAACCACTTTATTTAATACAGATCGTGGCGGCGTTGTGGGGGGTTTGGGGGGTTGTAACCCCCCTCATTATACTGGAAACTTAACAGTTTCCTTGTTTTTTAGAGAAAAAGTGAAGTTTTCAGTAAAATGTGGGGGGTTACATCCCCCCAAACCCCCACAACGCCCCCACAACGCGGCGCGATCTGTATAAAGTAAAGTGAGAGGGGTTCCCCCCCATACCCCCCGTCGGAGCCCTTTAAAACAGTCATTTTCTTTGGCGCGCGGCTCCGCGCTGCGCTCAGTTGTCTGCGTTCGCCTTTGTCCCAGCGCGCTTTTGACCAGACACCGTAACGCTTTGTATAAGGTACAACCCTAAAAGAAATACGTAGACTACAAATACTTCTAAACACGGCAATAAAAATAATTACTAAAAGGAAAAAATTTGATCATGTGACTCCCCTCCTGAGGGAAAAATATTTAACCATAGAATCACATATAAAATAGCATTGCTCTCACACAAAATATTAATGAACAAAGACTCGTAATCCCTTATATTCCTACAAAATCTTAAGATCGGAAGAGAAATCGCTCCTCCTAGTCCCCTCATTAAGAGTCATCTATTCTAGGAGAGACACGATCTTCTCCGTCACGGCCCCCCAAATCTGGAATTTGCTTCCAATTAATATAAGGGAAGAAAAACTACTTGGTAAGTTTAAAAGTCTCTTGAAAAGCTGGCTTTTTAAAGATGCTTTTAAATGTCATACATACTTTATACTTTCAGGACGCTCGTTCGAGTAATAGTAGGAGATTAAGCAAAAATTGAGCGGGTAACCTTCCCCCATCCTTTCGTTTCATACCTTGCCCTTTATGATTTCATTTATAAATTGTATTTATTCCTTTTTTTTTTCTTCCCTTCTTGTGTTTGTCTGGTCCACAGTTGTCTTAATTGTCTTGTTTGAGCAATATGATTTTTCTTTTTTACCCCAATTTTACTAGAACTTGTAAATCGCATTGAATTAAGATTTTGCGATCAAATCAAATTTTTATTAATCTTGAAACTTGAAACGCCGCACATCCTTAGTCGTAAACCAAGTATCTCTCAACCCAAACATCTGAGAAAAGTTACGCTAGAAAAGGTTCAAAGAAGAGCGACCAAGATGGTTAAGGGGATGGAACTCCTCTCAAATGAGGAAAGACTAAAACAATTAGGACTCTTCAGTTTGGAAAAGAGACGGCTGAGGGGAGATAGGATTGAAGTCTACAAAATCCTGAGTGGAGTAGAACGGGTACAAGTGGATCGATTTTTCACTCCGTCAAAAATGACAAAGATTAGGGGACATTCGATGAAGTTACAGGGAAATACTTTTAAAACCAATAGGAGGAAATATTTTTTCACTCAGAGAATAGTTAAGCTCTGGAAAGCATTGCCAGGGGTTGTGGTAAGAGCAGATAGCATAGCAGGTTTTAAGAAAGGTTTGGACAAGTTCCTGGAGGAAAAGTCCATAGTCTGTTATTGAGAAAGACATGGGGGAAGTCTCTGCTTGCCCTGGATCGGTAGCATGGAATATTGCTACACCTTGGGTTTTGGCCAAGTACTAGGGACCTGGATTGGCCAAAAAAGTGTGGGCACCCCTGTACTTTAGAATGTACCCACTGGCAGCAGTTCAAATAAAGTCCATTTAGGAACATCGCCACTCCACAGAGGTTTTTTTTTTTGTTTTCTCTGGATTTTCTTCTTTGTGGATATTTTGGGGTCAATTCCTTTTGTTTTTAGCAGTTCAGCAGAACCAAATCTTCTTAAAGGCCATAAGAACATAAAAATAGCCTTACTGGGTCAGACCAATGGTCCATAAAGCCCAGTAGCCTGTTCTCACGGTGGCCAATCCAGGTCACTAGTACCTGGCCAGAACCCAGAGTAGCAACATTCCATGCTACCGATCCAGGGCAAGCAGTGGCTTCTCCCATGTCTTTCTCAATAACAGACTATGGACTTTTCCTGCAGGAACTTGTCCAAACTGTTCTTAAAACCACATAGGTGGTTCGGGATGAACTAAAAACAACACATAAATATCACCTTTAATTAGGGTTACTATATGGCTCCAGAAAAAGGAGGACAGATTGAGACATCTGGGTTTTACTTCCATTGAAAGCAATGGAAGTAAAACCCGGATGTTTCAATCCATCCTCCTTTTTCTGGAGCCTTATGGTAACCTTTATTATTGACTGCAGCTTCTTCTGCAATAGGATGGAGATTGAGCTGTACTGTCATCCTCCTTTAATTCTTATACAGGCAGTCCCCGGGTTAAGAACGAGTTACGTTTACTAGAGAAAACCATTTAAGCTGTTCTTAAGTGGGATTTGTATGTAACTCGGAACTTGTAGATTTTAGGATTCTTGCTGCTTTCCTCTGCTCCCAGCTGACAAAAGGGCCAACCGTCCCTACCAGTGTTCCCTCTAAGGTACAGCACGCACAACCACACACTGCTCTTAATGTGGCCGTGCGTCATTCCTGAATCTGCCGCAGGAGAAGTGGAGGCGTCTAGGCCACTGGAAATACTGCTCAGTGAAATCAAATGAGAACCATGTTCTTAAGTAGCAACATTCCAGAGCTGAGATTGTGATGTCATAATGCCTCATTCCACCAATGCCTAAGAGCCAACTTCAGCAGTGATGTCACAATGGCTTGATGATTCCTATACAGGCAGTCCCCGAGTTAAGAACGAGTTACCCTTTTAAAGCTGTTCTTAAGTCGGATTTGTATGTAACTCAGAACTTGTAGATTTTAAGATTCTGCTCCCAGCTGACAAAAGGGCCAACTGTCCCTAACCAGTGTTCCCTCTAAGGTACAGCACGCACAACCACACACTGCTCTTAATGTGGCCGTGCGTCATTCCTGAATCTGCTGCAGGAGAAGTGGAGGAGTTTATTCCACTGGAAATGCTGCTCAGTATGCCTGAACCAACAATATAGTGGACACAACGATGAAATCAACAGCACAATGTGCAGCAGCCGCGAAGAAAGCAAACAGAATGTTGGGTATTATCAAGGAGTGTGTGGCGCGGTGGTTGAAGCTACAGCCTTAGCACCCTGGGGTTGTGGGTTCAAACCCCGTGCTGCTCCTTGTGACCCTGGGCAAGTCACTCAGTCCTCCATAGCCCCAGGTACATTAGATAGAGTGTGAGCCCACCGGGACAGAGAGGGAAAAATGCTTGAGTACCTGATTGTAAAAACCACTTAGAAAACCTTGATAGGCGGTATATAAAATCCTAATAAACTTAAACTTAAGAAGGGTATTACAACCACAACGAGAGAAGTCATCCTGCCGTTGTATTGGGCAATGGTGCGCCCACACCTGGAGTACTGTGTCCAGTATTGGTCACCGTATCTTAAGAAAGATATGGCAATACTTGAGAGGGTCCAAAGGAGAGCGACATGAATGATTAAGGGCATGGAAAACCTTTCGTACACTGAAAGATTGGAGAGACTGGGGCTCTTCTCCCTGGAAAAGAGGAGACTCAGAGGAGACATGATAGAGACCTACAAGATCATGAAGGGCATAGAGAGGGTAGAGAGGGACAGAAAGAGAGAGAGAAAGGGAGACAGAGAGAAATAGAGAGAGAGAGACAGAGAAAGAAAGAGAGAGAGAAAGAAAGAGAGAGAGAAAGGGAGAGAGACAGAAATAGAGATAGATAGATAAAGAAAGATTGGATGAACTGGGACTCTTTTCCCTGGAGAAGAGGAGACTTAGAGGGGATATGATAGAGACTTATAAGATCATGAAGGGCATAGAGAAAGTAGAGAGGGATAGATTCTTCAAACTTTCAAAACATAAAAGAACAAGAGGGCATTCGGAAAAGTTGGAAGGAGACAGATTCAAAACAATGCTAGGAAGTTCTTCTTTACCCAACGTGTGGTGGACACCTGGAATGCGCTTCCAGAGGACGTAATAGGGCAGAGTACAGTACTGGGGTTCAAGAAGGGATTGGACAATTTCCTGCTGGAAAAAGGGATAGAGGGGTCTAGATAGGGGGCTACTGCGCAGGTCCTGGACCTGTTGGGCCGCCGCGTGAGTGGATTGCTGGGCACGATGGACCTCGGGTCTGACCCAGTGGAGGCATTGCTTATGTTCTTATGTTCTTATCGTAGCGCATGTCGGAGCAGTGAGGGGGCAAAGATGATGGAAGTAGGGGTAAACCGCTGGTGAGAGAGACCACGCAGGCGGGGTAAGGGGGCAGGGGCGTCAGGATGAAAAGTGGAGAGATGTGGGCCCTGGTTCTGGTAGCTGGGGACGACGGGTGTTGGTTGCAGAGCCTGGCTGACCCCAGATAACCAGATCTGCGAAGTGCATAAGGTGACTTGTCATGGAATGGAGCTGTGACGAAATGTCCCGTGATGGAACGGCCGCCATTTTGGGGGGAATAATCTTCCTTCGAGTATTCGGTTAGAACTTTTGTTTCCAAAGTTTAAGGGCTTCTTTTAGTAAGCTGCGAGAGCGTTTTTAGCGCACGCAGAATTTTAACGCGCGCTAAACCCGCGCTGCGTGGCTAGAACTAACGCCAGCTCAATGCTGGCGTTAGCGTCTAGCGCGCAGGGCAATTTAGGGTGCGCTAAAACCGCTAGCACAGCTTTGTAAAAGGAGCCCTAAATCTTTATTAGAAGCATTTTGTTTTTAAAAAGCCTTTAATATTTCTGTTATTTTTGCAAACTGCTGTGAACGTCATGGAGGTATTGGAGGTATATGAATAAAGATTATATTGATTGTATAGTAGCTGGATGACTTCAACTTTACAGTATAATCTCGTTATAACGGACTCGCTTATAACGGAGCCTCGCGTATAGCGGACGAGGTCCACTGGTCCCGGCCGTGCGCCTTTATAAACATGCAGAAAATCATCGCATATAGCGGACTCGCATATAACAGACAAACAATTTGTTCCCCAGAGCTGCTTATAGATGTAGTTTTGTGTGGCTGTAACAGACATGCAGGCTCCGCCTACAAGGTGCGTGGCATGCCGCTGATATAGTATCAAAATGCAGCCCAGAAGAAAATGACAGATTATATTTCTTTCCAGTACAGTGCGACATAATGCTTTAGAACAGTGGTCTCAAACTCAAACCCTTTGCGGGGCCACATTTTGGATTTGCAGGTACTTGGAGGGCCGCAGAAAAAATAGTTAATGTCTTATGAAAGAAATGACAATTTTGCATGAGGTAAAACTCTTTATCTATATATATAAAATCGGAGGTATGTATGTATGTATGTGTGTGTGTGTGTATGTGCCGCGATCACGCAAAAACGGCTTGACCGATTTGAACGAAACTTGGTATGCAGATCCCTCAGTACCTGGGATGATATGTTCTGGGGGTCTCGCGGCCCACCTGCACACGTGGGCGGAGCTACAAACATAAAATCAGATTTCACCCATTCATGTCAATGGAAAAAAATGTAAAAAGCTGCCATTCTCACAGTAATTCAAAAACGGCTTGACCGATTTGAACGAAACTTGGTATGCAGATCCCTCACTACCTGGGGTGATATGTTCTGGGGGTCTCGCGGCCCACCTGCACACGTGGGCGGAGCTACAAACAGAAAATCAGATTACACCCATTCATGTCAATGGAAAAAATGTAAAAAGCTGCCATTCTCACAGTAATTCAAAAACGGCTTGACCGATTTGAACGAAACTTGGTATGCAGATCCCTCACTACCTGGGGTGATATGTTCTGGGGGTCTCGCGGCCCACCTGCACACGTGGGCGGAGCTACAAACAGAAAATCAGATTTCACCCATTCATGTCAATGGAAAAAATGTAAAAAGCTGCCATTCTCACAGTAATTCAAAAACGGCTTGACCGATTTGAACGAAACTTGGTATGCAGATCCCTCACTACCTGGGGTGATATGTTCTGGGGATCTCGCGGCCCACAACTCTATGTTGCTTGCTCAAGGCTGGGTTCACCCAATAATTTATATGTTCTTGCTCCAGGAGGTGAAACTAAAATTGTTGTTTATAATCAAGTTTTGTGTTAGTTGTATTGTATTCATTTTGTCAAATATTTCACATTATAATTTGAATATTGTACTTTTTATTAAGCTGTAAAAAAATAATTTCATTCACCACTATAAAGTATCTTTATTTGAATCCATTTACAGTGTTATTGCTATAATTAAATACCCGTGCAATGCCGGGGCATCAGCTAGTTGAAAATAAAATCATTTTCCTACCTTTGTTTGGTAATTTCATCAGTCTCTGGTTGCACTTTATTCTTCTGACTGTGCATCCAATACTTCTTCCCTTCTTTCAGCCTCCTGTATGCTTCCTCTCCTCCAGACCTCATTCCCTCCCCCAACTTTTTCTTTCTTTCTCTATGTCTGTCTTTCTCTGATTCCGTGCCCCATTTTTTGCTTTGTTTCTGGTTCCCTGTCCCCCCTCCTTCTTTCTTTCTTCCTTCCTTCCTCCGTGCCCCATTTTTTGCTTTTTTTTTCTGGCTCCCTGTCCCCACCCCACCTTCTTTCTTTCTTTCTTCCTTCCTTCCTGCCCTCCCCCATGCCACCGCCGCCGCGGAATAGGCTGCTGCCGCTGCCACTATCAGGAACAGGCTGAGATCTCCCTGCTTCTCTTCTGCACGGGGCCGACCAACTCTCGCTGCCCAACGTCAATTCTAACGTCGGAAAGGACGTTCCGGGCAGCTGGGCAGCAATTGGCTAGCCAGAACGTTCTCTCGACATCAGAATTGACGTCGAGCCGCCAGAGTTGGTCGGCCTCGCAGGGAAGAGAAGCAGGGAGATCAAAGAACACGGTGCCGGCCTGATCCCCGATGGCAGCAGTGAGAAGGGAAGGGAAGCAGGTTGGGCACCACTGCTCTAGACGAGCCGCGAGCCGCACTCTAGGGAGAACAGTGGACCGCCCCCCCCCCTTGGTACGCCACTGGAGCAGCAGTGTGTCTGGCCGGCTCATTCGTTCAAAGCCGCGGGTGGCAGCTCCTTGTGAGATCTGTGCTTGCGTCTGAAGCCTCTCTGATGTTGTGATATCAGAGAGGCTTCCGATGCAGGAGTGGATAGCGCAAGGAGCCGCCAACCCGCGGCTTTGAGCGAATGAGCCGGCTGCTGCTCCAAAAGGAAGAGAATGATGCCTCCAGACCGCGGGCTGCAAATAAAACCTGGAGAGCCACATGTGGCCCGCTGGCCGCGTGTTTGAGACCGCTGCTTTAGAACATCTTGTAATGTTCTGGTTTTGCAATCATTTCGGGCCATACCAATGTTTTGCTGAGTTGTTCATTGATTGTATGTTGTTTCAAATTGACCTAAATAAAGTTTTTTTAAAAATGCAACTCTGGCTATAACGGACTCTGGATATAACGGACCGTTTTTCCAGGTCCCTTGAAGTCTGTTATAACGAGATTATGCTGTATTTGCAAACACGGTTATTTTATTTTTGTGTGTTATCTTAGATTATGTGGCGTTGATTTTGTTCTATAAATTTTTGCGCTTTTACTCGCTATAAAGGCGCTCCTTTCTTTTAATCTGGTTGTTTATTTGTAAGCCGCTGTGACTTTTTGCAATCAGTGGGGAATCAAGTGTTCTTCTTTGGATCGCTATAAAAGCCGGTTTTTCTTAATAATGACGGGAACAGCCATCCAGATGATAACACGCAACTGGAAGAGTTATGATCGACTTAATTATAGTTTCTGGGGGGCAAACCTATGTTCTAGCTGCAAATATGAAAGAATGAACGCTGAAATTTGAGGTTATAGTAGTGCATTTGAAAGGGGGTGGAGCCCATTGACATCATTTATCGAGTCACAATAGTTGTCGTGTACCTTTTCTTTTCATCTCTCCTCGTTACACATCCAGGGTGGGAGGGAGATGGGAAAGCATTATAATTATTATTCATTACAGTGGTACCTTGGATTACGAGCATAGTCCGTTCCAGGAGCACGCTTGTAATCCAAAATGCTCGTTTATCAAAGCGAGTTTCCCCATAGGAAATAATGGAAACTTGCTTTGATATGTTTCCCCCCCCCCGAGGCCAGCAGTGCTGCTCCCCCCTCCCCACTAGATCCGGCATTGCTCCCCGCGAAGGCCCCCCCCCGTGAACCGGTACCCTCCCCCCCGTGATCCGCACACACCCCCCGCCGCCATCGGGCACCCCCCCGCTGCCATCGGGCACCGCACCGCCGCCATCGGGCACCCCCCACCACCACGACCTGAGGTTCCCCCAACCCACCCGAACCCTCTTCTTACTTTGCTGTAGCCTCCGCAGCGGCACCGGCACCAGCATGTCCTGTGCGTGGTGCCGGTGCCTGAAGATCTGCTTCCTGACGTTCGACGTGAGAGTTCACATTCGACGTGAACTCTCAGGCCTTGAGCATGCGCACATGCTCAAGGCCCAGCACAGGAAGCAGATCTTCAGGCACCGGCACCACGCACAGGACATGCTGGTGTCTATTTTATTGAAATTATACGTGTGGTTTTATTTTCATTAGGTAAGGGGAGGAGGAGGGGTGAAAATGTTTGTTGTTGAAATATTTGTATATTTAAAGTGCTTTTGTTTGATTCGTTTATGTTTAAATTCACTGTATTGCACTGTTAATAATTGAAAACTAATAAAGATTAAAAAAAAAAAAAAAAGTGTTTAATAAACATAAACAGATAAGAAATGAAATGCAATCCTCAAGGAGGACAGTCTGTGCATGCTTTAATTTACGTAGACCTTCCTGAAATCCCCTTCAGCGTGCACGTAGACTGGCTCAGGGAGTGTTCTTTCCTGAGGACGATCAGGAAGCGTGCAGGAATAACAGTCGTCCTCTGAGCTCGTGGCATTGCACAGTGCACGCAGAAGCTGCCTTGATTTGAAAAGCTTTTCCAAAAAAACATAACTGTGAGCGAGGGGGGGGGGGGGTCATTCCAGGCATTTTCTCTGTCTTAGGCCACCCATTGATTCAAGCTGTGGTGTGGGCAGGGAAAAGAGGTCAGCTTTTCAATGTGTGTGCCAGATGATCAGAAAACCTCCCCAGTCCGAATCCGTAGCGAATAAATGCAAGATCCAGTGTTATAGCGAACGGGCCCAAGTGAAAGGCGTCTTTTGCTGTGCCTCGCTCTCCTCCTTCCACCCCTCGAGTCAGGTCCTTGCAAAAGACACATAATCAAAAGGGATCCATGCGGGGGAGCCTGGGAGCTCCATTTCACACAAAATGTCGAGATTGGAATTGAGATGTAAAGGGGAAGGGCATTGGAGCGTTGACTTGCCCAGGGTCACAAGGAGCAGCCCCACGATTTGATCTCACGACCCCTGGGTGCAGAGGCAGCAGCTGCACCACTGAGCCACACCTTCAGTCTGTCCCAGTATGGCAATTCTTATGTTCTTAAGTATAGGACAATCAAGCCATTGTGACATCACTGCTGAGGTATTGGTGGAATGAGGCATTATGACATCACAATCTGAGCTCTGGAATGTTGCTACTTAGGATTTTAAAGCGTTTGAGCCTGGTGCAGATGAGGACGGAGCTTAGGCATTGGTGGAATGAGGCATTATGACATCACAATCTCAGCTCTGGAATGTTGCTACTTAGGATTTTAAAGCGTTTGAGCCTGGTGCAGATGAGGACGGAGCTTAGGCATTGGTGGAATGAGGCATTATGACATCACAATCTGAGTTCTAGAATGTTGCTATTTATGAGTTTAACGTCTTTGAGGCTTGTGCAGATGAGGACGGAGCTTAGGCATTGGTGGAATGAGGCATTATGACATCACAATCTCAGCTCTGGAATGTTGCTACTTAGGATTTTAAAGCGTTTGAGCCTGGTGCAGATGAGGACGGAGCTTAGGCATTCGTGGAATGAGGCATTATGACATCACAATCTCAGCTCTGGAATGTTGCTACTTAGGATTTTAAAGCGTTTGAGCCTGGTGCAGATGAGGACGGAGCTTAGGCATTGGTGGAATGAGGCATTATGACATCACAATCTGAGTTCTAGAATGTTGCTATTTATGAGTTTAACGTCTTTGAGGCTTGTGCAGATGAGGACGGAGCTTAGACATTGGTGGAATGAGGCATTATGACATCACAATCTCAGCTCTAGAATGTTGCTACTTAGGATTTTAAAGCGTTTGAGGCTTGTACAGATGAGGACGGAGCTTAGGCATTGGTGGAATGAGGCATTATGACATCACAATCTCAGCTCTGGAATGTTGCTACTTAGGATTTTAAAGCGTTTGAGCCTGGTGCAGATGAGGACGGAGCTTAGGCATTGGTGGAATGAGGCATTATG
Source organism: Geotrypetes seraphini (assembly GCF_902459505.1). NCBI lineage: Eukaryota > Metazoa > Chordata > Amphibia > Gymnophiona > Dermophiidae > Geotrypetes > Geotrypetes seraphini. The sequence goes on along the minus strand of NC_047089.1, from coordinate 11,909,299 downwards.
ACATCACAATCTCAGCTCTGGAATGTTGCTACTTAGGATTTTAAAGCGTTTGAGCCTGGTGCAGATGAGGACGGAGCTTAGGCATTGGTGGAATGAGGCATTATGACATCACAATCTGAGTTCTAGAATGTTGCTATTTATGAGTTTAACGTCTTTGAGGCTTGTGCAGATGAGGACGGAGCTTAGGCATTGGTGGAATGAGGCATTATGACATCACAATCTCAGCTCTGGAATGTTGCTACTTAGGATTTTAAAGCGTTTGAGCCTGGTGCAGATGAGGACGGAGCTTAGGCATTCGTGGAATGAGGCATTATGACATCACAATCTCAGCTCTGGAATGTTGCTACTTAGGATTTTAAAGCGTTTGAGCCTGGTGCAGATGAGGACGGAGCTTAGGCATTGGTGGAATGAGGCATTATGACATCACAATCTGAGTTCTAGAATGTTGCTATTTATGAGTTTAACGTCTTTGAGGCTTGTGCAGATGAGGACGGAGCTTAGACATTGGTGGAATGAGGCATTATGACATCACAATCTCAGCTCTAGAATGTTGCTACTTAGGATTTTAAAGCGTTTGAGGCTTGTACAGATGAGGACGGAGCTTAGGCATTGGTGGAATGAGGCATTATGACATCACAATCTCAGCTCTGGAATGTTGCTACTTAGGATTTTAAAGCGTTTGAGCCTGGTGCAGATGAGGACGGAGCTTAGGCATTCGTGGAATGAGGCATTATGACATCACAATCTCAGCTCTGGAATGTTGCTACTTAGGATTTTAAAGCGTTTGAGCCTGGTGCAGATGAGGACGGAGCTTAGGCATTGGTGGAATGAGGCATTATGACATCACAATCTGAGTTCTAGAATGTTGCTATTTATGAGTTTAACGTCTTTGAGGCTTGTGCAGATGAGGACGGAGCTTAGACATTGGTGGAATGAGGCATTATGACATCACAATCTCAGCTCTAGAATGTTGCTACTTAGGATTTTAAAGCGTTTGAGGCTTGTACAGATGAGGACGGAGCTTAGGCATTGGTGGAATGAGGCATTATGACATCACAATCTCAGCTCTGGAATGTTGCTACTTAGGATTTTAAAGCGTTTGAGCCTGGTGCAGATGAGGACGGAGCTTAGGCATTGATGGAATGAGGCATTATGACATCATAATCTCAGCTCTGGAATGTTGCTACTTAGGATTTTAAAGCGTTTGAGCCTGGTGCAGATGAGGACGGAGCTTAGGCATTGGTGGAATGAGGCATTATGACATCACAATCTGAGTTCTAGAATGTTGCTATTTATGAGTTTAACGTCTTTGAGGCTTGTGCAGATGAGGACGGAGCTTAGACATTGGTGGAATGAGGCATTATGACATCACAATCTCAGCTCTAGAATGTTGCTACTTAGGATTTTAAAGCGTTTGAGGCATGTGCAGATGAGGACGGAGCTTAGGCATTGGTGGAATGAGGCATTATGACATCACAATCTGAGTTCTAGAATGTTGCTATTTATGAGTTTAACGTCTTTGAGGCTTGTGCAGATGAGGACGGAGCTTAGACATTGGTGGAATGAGGCATTATGACATCACAATCTCAGCTCTGGAATGTTGCTACTCTTTGGGTAGTTTCTGCCAGGTACTTGGGATCTGGGTTGGCTACTATTGGAAACAGGATACTGGGCTTGATGAAAGGGAATGGGGACTTGTATACTGCCTTTTTGTCACTTTGGCATTTCAAAGCGAAGGGCACTAGAGGATTAAGTGACTTGCCCAGGGCCACAAGGAGCAGCGCCGGGATTTCTGCTGGGTGCAGAGGCAGCAGCTCGACCAGTGAGCTACTCCTCCCTGTGCTCAGCTCTGGTGGTCTTGTAGAAAAGGCTCTGTTGGCAATGCAACGAGAGCAGCCATTTTACAAATATGCACATTGAGAAATGAATGGCATCCTCTGCTTCTGCTCTTTATCACTTCTATGGTGCTGAAAGGTGCACACAGCACTGTACATTTTGACATTTAATAGATGGTCCCTGCTCGGAAGAGCTTACTGTCTAACTTGGACAGACAGACATGGCATGACATATATTGGGCGTGTGTGGTGCAGTGGTTAGAGCCACAGCCTCAACACCCCGAGGTTGTGGGTGCAAATCCCCTGCTGCTCCCTGTGACCCTGGGAAAGTCACTTAATCCCCCATTGCCCCAGATACATTAGAGTGTGAGCCCACCAGGACAAATTGGATTGGGGATGCATAACGTGACCATTTATTTTTTCATCAAAAGGGGACATCTATTAATTGTCAGTACCGCCCCCCAATCCCACCCTAGCCCCGCCCCAACCCTGCCCTAGCCCCGCCCCAATTGCTTTCATGTACACATAATTAATTCATAATGGTAACCATAAAATTTAAAAAAACTACAAAGCACACTATTCGCAGAGAAAATGTTAATTATCATTTATATTTGGGGGGGTTTCAAAGATGTCAAGGCAAATGACTTTAAAATATGCAATGTCACCTCAGTAACTATAGAAAAATAGACAAATATAGTGCAAAATATAGACAGCAGATATAAATTCTCAAAACTGACACGTTTTGATCACTTAATTGAAAATAAAATCATTTTTCCTACCTTTGCTGTCTGGTGATTTCATGAGTCTCTGGTTGCGTTTCCTTCTGACTGTGCATCCTTTCTTTCATTTCTTTCTGCACTCAGGCCCAACAATTGTCCCTTTCTATTCCCTACCTCCTTCCTTCCTATGTCCTTAGTGCCCTCAGTGCCTTCTTTCCATGTCCTTAGTTCCCCTTCCTATGTCCTTAGTGCCCTCAGTTCCTCCTTTCCATGTCCTTAGTGCCCCCAGTGCCTCCTTCCTATGTCCTTAGTGCCCCCAGTGCTTCCTTCCTATGTCCCCCTCACTGCCTTCCAGACTTTGTCCCACCCCCACCCCGGAAGCCAGCCTGCCTGCCTGCCTGCCTACCTACCTCCCTCCCTGCTGCACCAAAGCCAGCCAACTTGCCTGCCTACCTCCTTCCCTCCTTGCTGCACAAAAAAAAAAAAAGCCTCCCTCCAGGCCCGATTTAAAAAAACTCCAGTCCGCTGCTGCTCTGCTTACCTCCCTGCTGCTAATCGCACCCAGAAGCCTAATCTCTGTTTTTGGGCTCATTATGGGGTAGTCTTGTTGTGGATTCTCCAAGGGGAGTAATTTTTGGTAAAGCTGCGGCATGTGGGGGTTTTGGTAAAAAGAAGTGTCTTTTATTTCAGAAGACGTGTATGATTGGACATAAATGTATTATGCAATTTTGGTTATTGAAAGAAGCACCTAGTTTCTGGCATTGGAGGAATCAATTTCATCGTTTATTGTTATTTGAGACTTGGGAGGTTTGGCGTTCGTCTAGGAAAACTCATCTTTTTATGGAAATTTGGGATCCGTATTTTCAAAATCTTTCACCTAAGGCAAGAAATTTAATTCTTAATGATTTACATTGAAGCTATGATTATTTATTTAAAATTACCAGTTCTTTATTTTAATTATTTTTTTATTTTTGTCAACTTCCATTTGGTTTGGGGGGTTTAGTTTATGGGTTATTTTACTTCTTTAATAAAATGTTTATACATAATAAAGGGGGGTAGAGAAGGGAGGAGGAGGGAAGTGAGGAAATGAAAGGGGGGGGTTGAGTTTGGGAATGTATTGAGGTTCACTGTGGATAATATGGAAATATATTTTGGAGGAATAATAGAACTATGTTTGACAAATATTTTTATGAATTTAATTTTTATGAGTTTATTATGTATTATATTTTTGTATACTTGTATATTTACATGATTCCTTCAATAAAATGTTATAAACTAAAGTTCTATTAAAAAACAAACAAACCAATACACAGAGCTTATAAGTTATCCTAGCAGAAATTGGTAACCAGTTGGCGTAATCCTTTCATATTTGGGAAGATGTTGGTCTTCATGAGGGATCTATGATAGTCTAGTCCAGGGATGGGCAACTCCAGTCCTCGAGGGCTGGAATCCAGTCAGGTTTTCAGGATTTCCACAATGAATATGCATTGAAAGCAGTGCGTGCAAATAGATCTCATGCATATTCATTGGGGAAATCCTGAAAACCCGACTGGATTCCGGCCCTCGAGGACCGGAGTACTGGTCTAGTTTCACAACAAGCAGAATGTTTCTGTGTGTGAATACAAGCATTGTCACATTGTATTTTTTATTATACAGTACTCCCCCCGATATTCGCAGGGGTTCCGTTCCAGGAACCCCCGCAAATCTTGAAAAACCGTGAATACGGTTTTTCGTGGGGGAGACTGGAGAGGGCAGCGGGAGAGGCAGGACAGAGCAGCCGGAGCGCCGGCGAGTGAAGGAAATCACTCGCTATATGCTCAGACCGCCTCTTCCTGCACTAAGTCGGGCCTTACCAATCAGGAGCTGCATGTCAAAGCTGGAGAGGCAGGAGAGAGCAGACGGAGCGCAGGCGAGTGAAGGAAATCACTCGCTGTATGCTCAGATCGCCTCTTCCTGCACTAAGTCGGGTCTTACCAATCAGGAGCTGCGTGTCAGAGCATACAGCGGGTGATTTCCTTCACTCACCGGCGGTCCGGCTGCTCTCTCCTGCCTCTCCAGCTCTCCTCTCCTGGTCGGCGGTTCGCGGTCGGAAAATACCGCGAATGACCGGGACCACGAACCGCCAACTGCGAATGACCGGGGGAACACTGTAATTCCATTTTCAAGGCCCAACTTGGCCGCATTGATGACCCTCCTTTTATGATTGTGTCAAGAATTTAAATTTGCGTAAGGGTTTTTGTTTGTAACCAGGATTCAGCATCTGCAGTGTTCACATGTGTGGGCCGCAACAGAACCCGAGAATCATAAAAGCCCAGAGCCCAGGGTTCAGGTACTTGGAGAACTGGAGAGATCTTTCTTTTCGCTCTTGATTTTCCACTGCAGCTTCGACGTGGGACCCAGTCTTAGGCCTTCTGGAGCTCGCCACAGTTCTCTGCATTAGCACAAAGAAACCATTCAGAGTGCGAAACAGCCAAATTCAAATGATCCTCAGGGGGGCTGTGAAACCCCCCCCCCCCTCCCCCTCCCTCCCCCCCTTTCTCTATCTTCAGCTGTAAAAATATTTAGTGTCAGCAGTCTCTTCTGTTTGCCCTGCCTGCTGATTTTAATTACAATTTTCACTAAAAAGAATTTCTAAAACAGCAGAGAATATTACAAAAAAAAAAAAAATGGGGAGGGAAGTTTTGGGTCCTCCCCCCAGCAAACCCAAAGTCCTTGCAGTCCCGCAGGTGCATCTGCAAACTCAGATTCAAAATCTGAATGGTGTATACCACAAGTGTCAAACATAGGCTAAGTCGCGGGCCAAATTTTTTATTAAGATACTTAGGGCTCCTTTTATTAAGGTACGCTAACCGATTTAGCACAAGTTAAATACTCCTTAGTCTTAGTGGAAGTCTAGGGTTACAACCTCTCCAACCCCACGCCGGCTCCGTGATGTAAACAAAATAAATAAAAAAGACTTCCTCTCTCTTTTAGGTCCTAGTTCACGCTTGCTGCCTAACACCAGCTCTGGCAGGATACACGTTTCAAATCTGACATATTGTAATCACAAAACAGAAAATAAAATTATTTTTTCTACCTTTTGCATTATTCAAATCTTGTTGGTCCCAGGCTCTGGTTGTCTTCTGATAATTCGCTTGCCAGGGTCTCCTTCTTTCTCCTTGCTAACCATCTATCTTCCATCTCTGTTCTCCCTTTCTGTTTCCCTTCCCTCCCCCAGAGTCTGGCATCTTTCCTTTTTTTCGTCTCCATCACCGTAGCTGCCGCAATGGATCCCCACCATCCCCAGATCTACCATCTGCCCTTTCATCCAGCATCTCCCCCACCTTCCCCACCACCCCAGGGTCCACCATCTCTCCCTTTCTCTTCCCATCTATCCTCCTATCCAGTATCTCTGTCCCCCATCCACACCATACCTTGTGTCCAACTTCTCTCCCTTTCTGTTCCTTCCCGCCATCCCATTGTCCACTATCACTCTCCCTCTCCTCTGTTTTTAGACCTATTATTTCTTCCCCCCCCCCCCAGTCTGGCATATGCACATCTGTTTGGACCCCTCCTTCCCTCCCTCCGTGTACTTCTATACCAGGGCCTGCTGCCACTGCCTCGAAGACCTACATCTTATTTCTAGCACAGTCTTACCTTCAAACAGCCTGCAGAGAATCGCCAGTACTGTAGTGATCCTAAGTAGGTTGCCATCGACCTCCAAAGCATGTTCCCTCTGCTGCGGTCCCCGCCCCTCTTCTGACGTACGGGATCGTAGCAGAGGGAATGTGCTGTGGAGGTTGATGGTCAAACAGCCTGCTTTGGATCGCTAAAGCACCGGCGATCCTCTGCAGGCTGTTTGAAGGTGAGACCGGGATGGAGGGAGGGAAGGACAGAGGGCCAAATCGCGGACCACATCACGGGCAAAATCTAATTACCCCGCGGGCCAAATTTGACCGCGGGCCTGAGTGTTACACCTATGGTGTACACAAAGCAGGTACAAAGTGTCTGTGCACTTAGGGAGTAGATTCAAGAAACGTGCCACCATTTAGGCATTGGGATGATGTGCGCCAGGCACAGATTAATGGCAGTATCGCCAGCAGCCACAAGAGGATGCCACAGCCATTTTCGGAAGACAGCCACAAGGGTCGGCATTAGGGGGCAAACAGGGCAACTGCCCTCCGTACATAGCTCCATGGGGCCCCCGTGGGCCGAGATGCCCTTCCATTCACCCCACCCTGTTCCAAAGCCCCTCCCCCACCTTTTAAAATGCACAGGTGTTGCCGGCGTGGCAGCAATTCTTTACCACTGCTCGCGGCTTCCCCAGCGCTGTTCCTCTGCCATGGTCTGCCCAAGCAAAAACAGGAAATTGTAACATAGTAACATAGTAGATGACGGCAGATAAAGACCTGAATGGTCCATCCAGTCTGCCCAATCTGATTCAATTTAAATTTTTAAAATATTTTCTTCTTAGCTATTTCTGGGCAAGAATCCAAAGCACTACCTGGTACTGTGCTTGGGCTCCAACTGCCGAAATCTCCGTCAAAACCTACTCTAGCCCATTTAGACCCTCCCAGCCCATTCTCCCCCCAAACAGCCATATACAGACACAGACCGTGCAAGTCTGCTCAGTACTGGCCTTAGTCCTTCACTATTTACTATTATTTTCTGATTCTAGATCCTCTGTGTTCATCCCACGCTTCTTTGAACTCAGTCAGAGTTTTCCTCGCCAGCACCTCTCTCAGGAGCGCATTCCAGGTATCCACCAACTTCTCCGTAAAGTAGAATTTCCTAACATTGCCCCTGAATCTACCACCCCTCAATCTCAAATTATGTCCTCTAGTTTTACCTTTTTCCTTTCTCTGGAAAAGATTTTGTTCTACGTTAATCCCCTTCAAGTATTTGAACGTCTGAATCATATCTCCCCTGTCTCTCCTTTCCTCTAGGGTATACATATTCAGGGCTTCCAGTCTCTCCTCATACGTCTTCTGGCGCAAGCCTCCTATCATTTTCGTCGCCCTCCTCTGGACCGCTTCAAGTCTTCTTACGTCAGAGAAGGACAGACCGCAACAGAGGAATAGCACAGGGGAGGATCAGTGGCACCTCTTTGCGTTTTAAAAGGTGAGGGAGGGCTTTGGAACAGAGTGGGGAGAAGGAAAGGACATCTCGGTCCATAGGCTCCCCCTGATGCAGCTGGTTTTTAAATGAAGGGAGTCATATTGGATGGGAGGGCATGTGGTGGACCTGGGGGGGTGGGAGGGTTGGAAAGAGTAGGGTTATCATTTTCCAGGCTGCAAAAACCCGGACAAATGGCTCCGCCCTGTCCTGCTTCCGGCCCCACCCAGTTCAACTTCTAGCTCTGCTCCCCTCTCTTCCCTCTCTCCCCCCCCCCCACACAAATCTCCTTTCCTTCCTCCCCAACAAGCTCCGTCTGTAGGGCCTGGAGCATGCACAAATGTGTGTGACGTAATCTGTGCACGCTCAGATGCCCTCCAGGTGCGGTTGGAGCTCATCGGGGCTTTCCAAGACCCAGACAAACTGCCAGGTTTTAGAAAGTCCATCCGGGACTCTGGACAGCCCTCAAAAAGAGGAAAGAGGAGATGCCGAATGGTCATTCGGTGGGTGTGGAAATCGGGGGAGGGGGCAGGAAGGAGAGGAATTGGGGGGCCTCCTCCTTAATTTCTAACCTGGGCCCCAACGTGTCTAACACCAACACTTGAAGTGAGTAGGCATCATTCCTGCCTTAATTGCCCCTAATGGACCACTTCCACTTGGGCGCACCGCCCTCCCTCCCTCCCCATGTACCTCGTGAAACATTCACCAACACGAGAAGCATCTTTCACCTGCAGCTCACGCTGCCCTCAGCTCCCTTCTGATGTCATATCCTGGTCCCGTGACCAGGAAGTGATATCAGAAGGGAGATGAGGCTGGCATAAGCAGCAGGTGGAAGATGCAGCATTGCACTGAAGTATATTTCATAGGACTCTTACCGTGTTTCCCTGAAAATAAGACCTATCCCAAAAATAAGCCCTAGTTGAGAACAACCCCTGAAGGTCCCCCCTCCCCAAATGTCCCCGACACTCTCCGACTCCATCCCAGACACTGGTGCTGCCCAATTTGGGAAAAAAAAAAATAAAAATCAAACTCGTCAATTCAGCGATCCCCCACCCCAGTGAGACATGACATACCTCTGCTTCGAAGCCTCCTAAAGCAGCGGCGGCAGCAGCACTCTGAACGGGCTGCTTTGGGGCCTTCCCTCTGCCGTGTCACAGTGGGAGGGTGCTGCACAGGGGAATGGGAGGGATAGAAAGATGCTGCAGAGGGAAGACCCGGCCCCGGCGGGGAAGACCGCAGAGCAGCCCGTTCAGAGCCCTCCCTCCGCTGCTGGTTTTGGAGGTCTCGGTGGGAGGGTCAGTGGGTTCTGCACAGGGGGATGGGAGGGAGGGATAGAAAGATGCTGCACATGGGAGGGGGGAGAAAGGAAAGAGGAAGAATTGGGGTGGAAGAGAGAGATGATTGTTGTACATGAAAAAAAAAATAATAAAGATATCCCTCGAAACCAAAATTAATATAAGACACTGCCTTATTTTCGGGGACAATTATGTGACTTCTTTTCTACGATGGCATGTACAGCTTTCCTGGGGTTAAGATAGAAGCAGGTTTGACCTTATCTGTGAACTGTCCTCTCAGTATATTTAGGGCTGAATGTTAAGAGCCATTTTTTGTCCATTTGGAATATATATTCTATTTCTGTAACACAAAGGGGGGAAGAGAACGTCCCCCCTCTGGATAAGCTTTTGTAAAGGAAAGGGAAATAGGTGAGTAATTGTTCATTTCCTGACATTTCTGGTCTAAAGAAATCAAGGCCAAGCAACAAAAATATATTAGGTGACACCTTTTGATTGGATTAAATGCATTTGACGTTTTGGCTCTGTGTCACTGTAGAGCTTCTGATTTTAGGTTCTGACCAATAAGCACTGAGAAAACAACCCTGATGGGAGGAAAAAATGTTAAATTAGGTTTTCATTGGCTACACGGCAGAAAAGCACCAGTTCCCCTCGAGATCTCTCACTATGCTCAGTATTCGTTAACCTTTTCTGCACTGACTCCTAAGGGACACCCACCGTTTATTTCCACTAGCAGCGATCGTGTAAAAACACTGATAAGAACATAAGAATAACCTTATGGGTCAGACCAATGGTCCATCAAGCCTGTTCTCACGGTGGCCAATCCAGGTCCCTAGTACTTGGCCAAAACCCAAAGAGTAGCAACATTCCAGCATCTCAAAGAAGAGCAAGATTCCGGAACCCCAATGAGAGCAACATTCCAGAGCTGAGATTGTGATGTCATAATGCTTCAGAGCCAACCTCAGCAGTGATGTCACAATGGCTTGATTGTCCTATACTTGGCACATGTTGGAAAATAAGAATACAACAACAATACACTCCGGATTTGCCGAAAAAATCCTAAAATAGTGAGAACAAAAAGGCAACCGAGTCACATCAAGGTTTGTGTGAGGGACGCTCAGGATGCCAAAATTGGCTCACAACTTACAAACCAAAATGGGGAAATTTATATAATGGACGATATATGATTATATATAATACATTATATTATGTTATAGGGTGCTCTCAGTGTGAACCCTCAGTGATAGGAGCGCAGCTCCGACACTTCACCTCTGGGTCAAGGCGGTAAGCCTCCACCCACACACCATCATCGAGCACCCCAGGTGTGCTGAAATCAAACAAATCAACCAATCAAAAGTGAGTAAATCAAACTCAACACAAACAACAAGTGAGTTTGATTTACTCACTTTTGATTGGTTGATTTGTTTGATTTCAGCACACCTGGGGTGCTCAATGATGGTGTGTGGGTGGAGGCTTACCGCCTTGACCCAGAGGTGAAGTGTCGGAGCTGCGCTCCTATCACTGAGGGCTCACACTGAGAGCACCCTATAACATAATATAATGTATTATATATAATCATATATCGTCCATTATATATATTTCCCCATTTTGGTTTGTAAGTTGTGAGCCAATTTTGGTGTCCTGAGCGTCCCTCACACAAACCTTGATGTGACTCGGTTGCCTTTTTGTTCTCACTATTTTAGGAAAATAAGAATAGCCTTACCGGGTCAGACCAATGGTCCATCAAGCCCAGTAGCCCGTTCTCACGGTGGCCAATCCAGGTCCCTAATACCTGGCCAAAACCCAAAGAATAGCAAGATTCCGGAACCCCAATGAGAGCAACATTCCAGAGCTGAGATTGTGAGGTCATAATGCCTCATTCCAGAGCTGAGATTGTGATGTCATAATGCCTCATTCCAGAGCTGAGATTGTGATGTCATAATGCCTCATTCCACAGTGCCTCAGGCTCAGAGCCAGCCTCAGTTACAATGGCTTGATTGGCACACATAAGAGTATAAGAACAGACACACTGGGTCAGACCAATGGTCCATCAAGCCCAGTAGCCCGTTCTCACGGTGGCCAATCTAGGTCCCTAGTACCTGGCCAAAACCCAAGGAGTAGCAACATTCCATGCTACTGATCCAGGGCAAGCAGTGGCTTCCCCCATGTCTTAATAACAGACTAAGGACTTTTCCTCCAGGAATTTGTCCAAACCTTTCTTAAAACCAGCTACGCTATCCGCTTTTACCACAACCTCCAGAGCTTAACTAAATAATCATTCCCTGTACTCGCAATCCCCTTAATTAGCTTTGTGTATGAGATATATTTTATAGCTAGCAAGTTTATCAGCACCTACTTTGCATGTTTGGTTTTGGGGATCTTGATATGCATAAAACCTAACTATTTCATAGTTTACGTGCTCACTGGGTCTCTCGTGTTAGCTTACTTTTTCACCTTTTGATTTTACTCATGGACTGTGAAATCAAGGTCACAGTTAAGTCACTGAATAAGTGTCTTACCGCCCATGAGATGCCCTGTTCACCCCTGAGGAAGGTTCTGTGAATATTCAAGTTGCTTTGGACAAACTTGACGGCACGATAAAGCTATTTTGAAGCTATTTACGCAAGCGAAGCCTCGTCATTTTTACCCTGCTCTGACTTTTCTTATTTATGTTTTTCTCCCCTGCGGCTCCTTTGTGACTCCGGGCAAGTCGCAAGGAGCTGCAGCAGGAAGAAAAATTAATAAATACCATACTTTTCTGCAACGCATCACATGATTAATCGCAGTTACAAATTTTAATCAAAATGCAGCTCTAAAGAAGAAAAAAGTAATGAAAAGATAAGAAGTGCAAATTTTAACCTCCCCCCCCTTGTACGCTGAATGCTTTGTGCTGATCCCGACACTCATAGGCAGGGCAGGATTAATTCGTCGAGGTCCCCTAGGCACACAAGTACACTGGGCCCCCTGCCCCGCCCCAGCCCACCGTGCGCCCAGGCGGAAACAGGAAGCTGCGTCAGAGGGAAGCTTTGGACAAGCAACACCGCTTGCACAATTATAGTTCCCGTTGCCTTTCTTACCCGCTTTGCTTGCTTGGCTTACTTTCCGTCGATGGGGGAGCCGCGTTGCCGATCGGGGTGGGGCCCGCTTTGCCGATTGGGGGGGCCGCGTTGCCGATCGATGCTGGAGGGGCCCATCGCCCCAATGTTGATGCCCTCCTTCATCGGGCCCCCCTGACCATTTCGGGCCCTAGGCAGGTGCCTACTTGGCCTATTGGTTAATCCTGCCCTGCTCATATGGGTCCCTTTTACTAAGGTGGGCTAACCGATTTAGCACACGCCCAATGCTAAGAATATAATGGATGTCTTTAGCATTTACCACGTGCTAAATCATAGGACCCCAATAATAGGACCCCATAGAGTTGAGCATCAGGAGCAGCGCAGAGCAATCGGTGCGCCTGCCTGCGCAAAAAAACCGCTTCCGTAGTTTTGTAAACAGCATCTAGAATAGCCACATCAAAGTTTTCATTCGCCCCTCCCCCCCCCCCCCCCCACGCAGCCTGGTAATTTCAGATCTCAGCTTTCTGTGCATCTGAGTTTACTTTCTGAGGACCGTTTTCAAAGGAATTGAGCTGGGTAATTAAGTCGTTTTTCCGGCTAGATCGTCCTGGTACTAAATTGTCCTGTTCAAAACCAGCTGAAAGTACACACAGGCTTTCACAACATGCATAGATGCTGCCAGATTTTAAAAGAGGTGCTCCCGGGCTTGTGCAGATCGGAAGGGGTAAATGTCGGCACAGATTTTCAAGTGCATGGGAATAGTTTCGTCCCTTCGCCTGCCCGTGCAACGGGCAGAAACTAGGGGGGGCATTTTGCACACACCGGCTTCGTTGCACTGAATTTTCACAGTGACAGTGTCCAGCCGGCTCCACTTTGACAAGTCACTACAAGGGCAGCAGGTCCAAAGGTTAAAAAGAGCCGCGCTTGCCTGGCTGGTTGCCAGGAATTCTTGGGCAACTTAAATAGTGAAGACAAGAGATCAACTGTATAGGCCCGTGGGAAGTTGCCTAGGGCGGGGAGTTTTGACGGAGACTGCTTTAGCTGGATGTTCCCCACTGGCTCAGATTTTGGGATACTTTTATAAAGTTTTCATGCAAATACGTCCGTATAGGGTGGGCATGAGCAGCCTTAAGATTTTTTTTTTTCCTGGCATTTCCTGTGTCATTTCCAGGAAAGTTTATTTTTGCGTAGGAAAGGGGGGTGGTTTCAAATGTCACCCGTGCCTATTCTTTCAAAAGAGTGAACATTAATAACATCATGCAAAAAAAGTCATGCTTTTTTCTACTTCTCTTTGTTTGCCAACGACATGGGTAATGTTGACATTTCCTATGTTGTTTCAAACAAATGCACATCTCTAGTATAAATATGTAAAATTACCAGTCAGAATTCAGCGGCTTTTTTTTTTTTAATACTGGCTGCGAAGGATAGCATTAGGCCCCAGTATTAAATACTGCGTCACGTTTCAGCAGCAGCACTGAATATCGGAGTCCAGTCAGCAGGGTTTAAAAAAGGGTTGCATAATTTCCTAAAATAAAAATGTATATTTCTTCACTCTGTGCAATTAAACTGGAATTGGCTGCCATAGAATGTGTTGAAAAGCAGTTTGCTTAGCAGGGTTTAAAGAAAGGCTTGGCTAACTTCCTAAAAGAAAAGTCCATGAGCCATTATTAAGATGGACTACGCAGCATCAAGGTTTATTAAAAATTTCTTCTACCGCTTAGTCCAAATTCAAAGCGGCGTAAGATAAAATACATAATCAGCGTACAATAATACACAACAAAAGATTAAAAAACAAAAAAGTGTATCATCACTGGGGTTTGATTAGTAAAAAACAGAAACAAAAACGAACATCAGACAAACAAAATGGAAGACGCGAGGAAAAAAGGGAAGAACGACAATATGTCCAGGAAAAAACAAATAAGGAAAAAAAACTATAGGAAAAGGGTTGAATTTAACTTACCCCTTCTTTTACTAAGGGCTCCTTTTATGAAGGTGCGCTAGCGTTTTTAACGCACGCACCGGATTAGCGCGTGCTATAGTACGCACTAGCTGAAAAACTACCGCCTGCTCAAGAGGAGGCGGTAGCAGCTAGCACGCGCAGCAAGGCCCTAACGTGCCTTCGTAAAAGGAGCCCTAAGGTGCGCTAAATCGAATTAGCGCAGGCTAAACACTAACGCGGCCACGGACTAACATGCCCGCGTTAGCGTTTAGCGTGTGCTAAATAGATTAGCGAGCGCTAATGGGTTAGGGCCTTCGAGATTTTGCCCTTACGAGGGCAGTTTATGCATCAAAAGCGTCTAAGAACAGGAACGTTTTCAGCTGTGCCTTAAAAGAACCGAGAGGGGGGAGGGTTCTTCCCTTATATAATTGGGAATGGAGTTCCAAAGGGTCACTGAAAAGTTATTAGATCTGAACGTATTGGTATGTTTTAAGGATGGAATATTGAGGAGATTATGGGCTGCAGAACAGAGAGATCTGGATGGGCTATATGGGATGAGGAGTTTATTGATGAATTCGGGCTGATTACATAAGCGGGTTTTGGAGGTTAAGAGAACGATTTTGTAACCAATTCGGTGTTCGATAGGTAACCAGTGTGCCTTATGCAAGAGGGGGGGGGGGGGGGAGACGTGATCATATTTCTTTGCGTTAAAGTTGATTTTTACTGCAGTATTCTGCACAATTTGAAGTCACCTTAGTTCTTTTTTTGTTATGCCTATAAAAAGGGCATTACAATAATCTATACATGGAATAACAGGGGAATGGATTAGGACTGTGGTCTCAAATAGAGAATGACACGGTGACAAAATTCATCACCGTCCCCGTCCACGCGGATAACCGCGGGAAACCATCTTCATGTCATTCTTTAAGGAGAGAGGGAAGAATCAGAGTATGAATGGCCACAGCCACTGACCCGCAAGCTTTGCTTTGAAGAATGCTGGTGTAGAATAGAGAATGACACGGTGACAAAATTTATCACCGTTCCCGTCCCCGCGGATAACCGCGGGAAATAATCCCATGTCATTTTCTAGTGTCTATTTCAACCTCAGTCCTTCTACACCACCATTCTTAAAAGCAAAGCTTGCGGGTCAGTGGCTGTGGCCATTCATACTCTGATTCTTATGTGAGCCAAGGATAATGAAGCCATTGTGACATCACTGATGTGATTGGCTCTTAGGCACTGGTGGAATGAGGCATTATGACATCACAATATCTGCTCTGGATACCAGAGACTGTCATTCTGTAGTGTCTGTTTCAACCTCAGTCCTTCTACACCAGCATTCTTCAAAGCAAAGCTTGCGGGTCAGTGGTTGTGGCCATTCGTACTCTGATTCTTCCCTCTCTCCTTAAAGAATGACATGAAGATGGTTTCCCGCGGTTATCCGCGGGGACGGGAACGGTGATGAATTTTGTCACTGTGTCATTCTCTAGTCTCAAACTCAAACCCTTTGCAGGGCCACATTTTGGATTTGTTGGTACATTTCTCCCTCCGAATCCACGGTTTCAGTATCTGCGGATTTGGTTATTCACAATTTATTATTATTATTTTTTTTTTAATCGATTTTAATTTTTGGGGCTATTTGTAAGCCCTCTGAGACTCCCCGGAACCTTACCGGGTGGTCTAGCGGACTTTCGGGGCAGGAGCGATCTTCCTGCCCTGCGTGAGTTCCCGTAGTCTCTCGAGACTACGACGGGAGCTCGCGGCAGCCATTTCCTATGAGTGATCTGCACGGGGCAGGTGTGTAGGAAGATCGCTCCTGCCCCGAAAGCCCACTAGACCACCAGGTACGGTTCCAGGGAGTCTCAGAGGGCTTAAGGTAAGGTCCAGAATTCCGGGGGAAGGCGGGGGATGGGTCAGAACCAGCCCGAATAGGGGCGAAATAAAATGTCATGTGAATTAGCAATATATGTCTGAAAAAGCGTAAAAATATAATCATAATAAAAACCATTACGTGAAGCAGAGAAAACGAATAGGAATACGGAAAAACACTAGCACCGGAAAAGGATGAGTACCAGAAAACAAAACGCCAAAATTAGAATGTGATCAAAAGTCTATATACAACAAGGGATTAAAAAGAAGAAAAATTCAATACTTCCAAACAAGCAATTGCAGACGAGTGCAGTGCTACTGCGACGGAGTGTGAGACTGTGAAGAGAGCCGAAGAACGCCGCGGGAACTTGTAAAAACGTCAAACATGATGACGTGCCTAATGGGGACGTGAGCCAGTTGGGTCAAAAAACTGCCTACTGGCGGGCCAGCTTTGGAATTTTCTCCCGGGCCAAATATAATTACACTGCGGGCCTGAGTTTGACCCCCCCTGATCTAGGACAATTCATCGCGACCGTTTCATTGCGGCCAGTTCATCGCGGCTGTTTCAGCACTGAATCGTCCCATGAAACGTCCCGCAATGAAGATGCTATTTTTTTAAAAAAACAGACCCCCCCCCCCCACAACCACCACCAAATAAGCTGCTCTCGCACGTCAAGCACTCATCCTCACACGCATTCAAGGGCAGGGGCTCCGATCTCCCCTCCCCTCCCCATGGTCTCCCTCTGTTTTCCACTCTCCTATACCGCAGCTTTTCTTCTCCAGTGTGCCATCCCCTCTCGGAATGGGACGATTCAGCGTGGCCGTTTCAGCGCAGCGGCGAATAAATGTCCCACGATGACTTGTCCCATTCCACTGTTGGAAACAGAATTCTGGGTTTGATGGACCTTCAATCTGCCCAAGCTCTTATGTTCTTAACATTTCAGGTCCCGGTCTATATTCAGTCAGGCACCCACATTAGGGTATCAATCACGTTTCCCCCCCATTCGGATGCCACTCCCTCCTGACTCCACCCCCCCGAACAGCAAGTCGAGCAAGAGTCCTCCAATTGCATTGCTGCCAGCAGGAGGTGCTGCTTCATTTCCTGAAGTCCTGCAGAGCTTGCCTGTGCCTCACAATTGAAAAATGATAGCAAAACTACATCCCCCACTGGCGGCACAGTGGCTGGCGGACTCCCGAGAGAACAGAAATGGAAATCCCCCCCTCCTCCTTTTTCTTCCACCCATCCCCCGACAGCATTGATTCCACCCTGAACAGACCCTAGCCAGAACTTCTTGTAATTTCTCCCCTCCATGCTTACCTTTATAATTCATATGGTCCCAGGGCCAAAAGTGATGGCCAGCCCGTCACGTTTCCAACCTGAAAATGGCTGACACACCCTCTAGATGCAGTCTTGTGGTAATTCGCTTCACCAAGCTGGTGGAAATGTTTGTTGCCTGCGTTTTAGCCTCAATTTTCACTGCTTTGCTACTAGTATTTTATATATTTTTTATTATTTAATGTTTTTTTATATCCCGCTTATATCTTAAGCAGTTTACAATGAACACTAGAGGTCAGATGGAGCAAACGTGCTCAGATTTAGGCATCTAAGAAATACCGGTGGCAGGAGACTGAAAACAGACTGGTTTATCTGTTTCCATTTCTCTTAAGATCCTAAAACAGGAGCTGGTTTTACTGTTAATAGTTTTTTGGCAGTGTTTTTGTTCTTCTGGAGCCAAAATGCTGTGTTTACCAGAGTGCAAAAAATCCCAAAACCACACACAATGCAGCACTGAACATAAAGTGACCTCAGCTTGACCTTCATGGATCCAAACTATTTTCACTTAAGAACATAAGAATAGCCTTACTGGGTCAGACTAATGGTCCATCAAGCTCTGTAGCCCGTTCTCACGGTGGCCAATCCAGGTCACTAGTAGCTGGCCAAAACCCAAAGAGTAGCAACTGTGATTTGGGTTATTCTTCCCAACGTGCATCACTTTGCATTTGTCCGCATTAAATTCCATCTGCCACTTGGACGCCCAGTCTTCCAATTTCCTAAGGTCCGCCTGCAATGTGTCACAATCCGCATGCGTTTTAACGACTTTAAATTTGCAGATGACACTATACTGGTCAATCACCTCACTCGTCGTTCCAATTTCCAGATCATTTATAAATAAGTTAAATAGCACCGGTTCCAGTACAGACCCCTGTGGCACTCCACTGTTTACTCTCCTCCATTGAGAAAAATGACCATTTAACCCTACCCTCTGTTTTCTATCTGATAACCAATTCCTAATCCACAACTGAACACGACTCTTTAATTTTTTCAGGAGCCTCTCGTGAGGAACTTTGTCAAAAGCTTTCTGAAAATCAACCTGCTCACCTTTATCCACATGTTTATTTACACCTTCAAAGAAGTCAAGCAAATTGGTCAGACAAGATCTCCCTCAGCTGAACCCACGCCCCCACTTTGTGGATGCTCACCCAAACGGATGCGTGCATAGAGCAGCTTTTTCGTTCTCACAGTAGCTATAAATTCTGTCTTGGTTCATCGTGCTTAAACTATCGATGTAAGGTGTGGGGTGGGCAGTGAGCGCAAGGAAATGTGACTCGGATCCGCTGTGGCCAGTCAGTATATTCCCATCTTTGCCACTGACTGCCCATGTTAACTTGTGACCAGCTACAAGTTGCTGATAAAAAGGATCCAGTCAAATTCCAGCTCTGGATATTTAATGCTGAGCCATGTCCAGGCCCCTAGAATTGAATACCTGAGCCTAATGCAGCATATGCTAGCCGCCAAATCTTACGTGGATTCCAGACGATATTCAGCTACATAAGGGTATCTAATCAGGTCATGCCCTCCCCCTCCCCCCATTTCGATCCCACTTCCTACCTCCATACAAGATCAAGAAACACCCCCCCCTTCCGATTCCTCCATCCTCCCCCTCACCACTCTGGAGCATCAATAAACCCCTTCTAATACCTGCCTCCGTCCCACCCCCTGAACATCCCCTTCTGATCCCTCCAAAACATTAAAAACAAAAAACATGTTTGCCTGCCTGCTTGATCTCTGGTGGTCTAGCAAGGAACAGGCAGAAGCATTGCCTTCTTGCTACCACCTTTTGTGGCTTCCCCTTCAAAATGGCCACCACGATAGCCTTGCAGCAGCGGCTTTGCACGGCAGAAGTTCCATGAGTCCACTGATAGAAGTCATGGCAGCCATTTTGAAAGGGTAGGAGCTGGTGAGCATCACTCCGACCTAGGGAAGACAATAAAAAGGATGCTTGACCCCACCCACACCCCACCTCCACCATGCCCTGTCTCCCACTGGTCCCATTCCCAGTTTCACCCCTGCCCTACCCACCCATTTCCTTAGTCCTCCTTCCCATCCTCTTTTGGCCCTCTTCTATCCTCCAATAAATCTCTTCACACTTTCAGTCCCAGCTCCATCCCTCTCTCCTGCCTTCCCCAGCTTCGCTTCCTTCTTTACCCTTTCTCCTCTACCCTCACCTCAGGACCAGTCTCTCTTCTCTCTCCTGTCCCTCCTCATGGTACTGCAGCTCACCCCCTCCCCATTCCAGCATCGTCTGCTCTCTCCCTCTTCATTCATCCGCACCCCGGGATCTGTTACTAATTCCAACCCCAGTGGGATCTGCAGACCTCTCTCTCCAGCTCCCAACTCCTCCTACCTACCTCCTCCCCAGCCGCTGCATTCAATCTTTGGACAGGCTGGCAGCGGCAATGAGGGAAGCTTGCTGCCGCCAGTCTGCCCCAGAAGCCGCCTCTCTGCAAGTCCTGCCTACGTGGGAACAGGAAGTTGCTGCAGAGAGGCGGCTTCCAGGGAAGGTCGGCGGCAGCAGGCTTCTCTCACTGCTGCTGCTGGCCTGCCCGAAGATTCAATGCAGCGGCCGGGGAGGAGGTAGGTGAGGGGAGTCAGGAGAGCTGGCAAAACCAGGACAGACTTCCCCCTTTAAAAAAAAAAAACACAAAAAACTGTCCAGGCACCCGGACATGTCCAGGTTTTCTTGGTCATCAGGTCGCCTCCCATTCCCCACTAGAGCACCAGGTAGGCCCATGTTCAGCCGATGTGTCCATCCTGTTCATATGAAAACAAAGGAAAGGAGCGAGCAGAGTCCTCACGAGTGAAAACAATAACAAATAGTGCAGTCAAACCAAGGGAGCAAAAGAGTCCCAAGAGGTGAAAAAAAACCTCTTGAATTTGTTCTTCATATCATATACAAGAACGATCCATATGTCTGTCGTTGTAGAAACGGCAAAAGGAAAATGACTCGACACGGCCATGTTTCGGCAAACGTACCTGCCGCAAGAGTCAAATATTCTAAACTCACAAAGATAAAACAGATAAATGGATTACAATATAGAAAACATTAGTTTTCTATATTGTTGAGTCCTTTTCTACATTGATTTTGGAATCCCCACTGTCACTGTAATTAGCTTATAGTGATTTACATATTAAAATACCATGGATATGTTTAAGAACGTTGAATTTAAAATATCTAACCTTTTTAAAAAAACATTATATTTACATAAAGTCCCATTTTACATAGAGCATGGTGATCAGAATAAGGTTTCCGGATTTTACAACAGTAAAATCCAGGCACATGGCCCCACCCAGTTCCAGCCAAGCCACGCCCCTTTCTACCCAAGCCCCACCTCAAACCTCTTCTCGAGCTCAGAGTCACATTTGGCGGGCCTCTGAGCATGCACGGGTGTGACGCTAATGATGTCGCACGCATTTGCCCGCACGTGACCTCACCACCTTGCATCCATGCGCAGACGCCCTCCGGACGCGGCCCTGAGTGCAAAGATTTTCAAAACCCGGACAAAGTGCCGGATTTTGAAAAGCCATCCGGACCCCTGGGCAATCCCCTAAGAAGAGGACCTGTCCGGGTAAATCCGGACATCTGGTAACCCTAGATCAGAACCGAGAGGTCAAGGTCGGGATGCCCTTAACTGCAGTAGTATTTTGCAAAAAGATGCGCTGATGCAGAACATTTACAATAAAACCCTGCAAGGGTACGGATGCACTTGCCAGCACATACAGCGTGAGCAGCCATTTTACAAATACACAAATTCCACATGGAGGTGTTGGAATTAATACCAGGAAGTGACATCACTTCCACATGCAGTTGACCTGGGTTACAAACCTAGAAGTAGAAAATGACACGGGGAAAAAAATCTGTCCCCGTCACCGCCCCGTCACCGGCCCACCATCCTCTGCACGCCCCGTCACCGCCGTTCCCTTCACTGCCCCGTCACCGTCACCGCCATCCCTTACACCGCCCCGTCACCGCCACTGCCATCCCATTCACCGCCCCGTCACCGTCCCCGCTGCATCCATATAAGCCTTAGTACTGTAATATTTAGCTTATTCCTTTCTTATAAATCAAAGTTCCTGCTGCTGAACTAGAGAAAGAGATGTTCAGCTGGCAGGGCTTTGTTTATAAATTTTTATCAACACAACTAATATACTACTTTATCCTAAAGCAAAAAATAAATAAATATATAGAATTTTTTTTCTACCTTTGTTGTCTGGTTTCTGCTTTCCACATCTTCTCATTCAATTCCTTCCATCCACTGTGTGTCTTCTCTCTGCGTCTTCCATTTGCTGTTACTGTGCCTCTCCCTTCACCTCCCCCCCCCAAATGGTCTAGCACCCATCTTCTTCCCTCCACTCCCCCATAGTCTGGCATCTGTCTTCTTCCCACTCTGTCTTCCACATTTCCCTTCGGGGTCTGTTCCTCTCCACCCTCCTTCAATGTCTGTCCTATTCCTTTCCACCACCACCCTTCCCTCCCTCCTTTACCATCTGTTCCTTTCTACTACCCTTCAGCTCCTCTCGCGTGGACTATCTATCTACCTTCCTCCCTCTTATTTTCATGGCACGTTACAATGTAATTTGTGCAAGCCACTGGAGCCTGCGAGCTCGGTCCCTGTCCCATCCCCACAAACCATCTCGCTTCTGTGCTCCTATTTTCCCCATTTCTAATATCTCCCCTATGTATCTGCCATTGCCCCCCCCCCCTGTGTCCATATACCATCCCCATGGCATGTCCCCTTTATGTCTCTGTCCCTATGCCCCATGCACATAATTTCCCCTCTTTCTGTTACCTTCCTGTGTCCAGATTTCCCCTATCTTCCTCTTCCATACCAGTGTGTCTCTTCTTTTCAACCCCATCTAGCTTTTTTCCCTCTTTCTTCCCCCCCCCCCTTGCTTCTAGCATCTGGCTCACCTGCCTGTCCTTCCCTTTCTTTCCTGCTGTGGGTTTTTCTTTCCATCTTCATCCCCTTGGCCCAGAATCCTTTTCCCTTTCACTCCCTCCTTCCAATTTGAGCCGGGAACACGAGCGATCGCACGGTCCCCGCAGCCACCACTCGCCTGCCCAATGGATCCTACTGTTTAGCCAGCTCTCTCCCTTCTCCTCACCTTAGTTTGTAGGTTTTGTTTTTCGGCGACATGCACGCAGCTGCTCAGTGTTCAATCTTCTGCTCTGCTGCAACTTCCTGTTTCCGGTTGCGTCAGAGCAGAAGATCGAAACTGAGCAGCAGCGGGTGCGCGGCTCTCTGATAGCGTCCGGGTCGCCGAAAAAGAAAACCTACAAACTAAGGTGAGGAGAAGGGAGAGAGCTGGCTAAACACTAGGATCGATTGGGCAGGCGGGTGTGTGCTGCGGGGACCGCGCGATCCTTCATGCCTCACTGCGGGGACAAAACCATTCACCGCCCCACGGGCGGTGAATGACCTTGTCCCCGTCGCCGCAGCAACTGCTAGTTTTCGTTCCCCGTTTCGGCGGGTGACCCGCGGCTAAAATGCGGTGGCCGCGGGTAAACCGCCACCGTGTCATTCTCTACCTAGAGACCTAAAAACATAGAAAGATGGCAGAAAAGGGCCATAGCCCATCAAGTCTGCCCACTCCATTAACCCTCCCCAAACAACCCCCTAAGGGGTCGCTCACAGGTGGGATCACCTCTACACTGCCCTCGTAAAGATCCGACGTGGGCGTCCCATTTTTTCTTAAAATCTTGTGTGCTGCTGGCCACGATCACCTGCTCTGGGGGTTTGTTCCAATGGTCTACCACTCTTTCTGTGAAGAAATACTTCCTGGTATCCCCATGAAATTTCCCGCCCCTGATTCTTAGCGGATGTCCTCTTGTGGCCGACGGACCCTTGAAAGAGAAAATGTTGTCTTCCACCTCCATGCGGCCTGTGATGTACTTAAATGTCTCAATCATGTCTCCCCTCTCCCTATGCTCTTCGAGAGAGTATAGCCGCAATCTGTACAGCCTGTCCTCGTATGAGAAATCCTGAAGCCCCAAGATCATCCTAATGGCCGTGCGCTGAACCGACTCAACTCTCAGTACGCCCTTACGGTAGTGTGGCCTCCAGAATTGCACACAGTACTCCAGATGAGGTCTCACCATGGTTCTGTACAATGGCATTATGACCTCCGGCTTCCGGCTAACAAAGCTTCTACGGATACAACCCAGCATTTGTCTAGCCTTGGATGTAGCCTTTTCCACTTGGACGTTAAGTGCCACCAATTAAGCAGTGAGACTACAATTTTAATTTGATTTCCTTTTGGAAGTGGAGATAGACAAGACGATTAAAGGAGAATTACTCCTTTAATCCCTTGTGCAAAGTCCTGGCTACAAGGAGCACTTTTTAAATCCTTGTGCATGCCTTTGAGGTAAAACTCGGCATGGAATCATGCTCCCTTGACATCAATGCGTGGCCCAAATTCTATATATGGCATAACCAATGTACACACACAACTTGATTGGCCTAATTGATGCCGATTGGCAATTCACATCCAATAATTGATGTTAATTGGAGTTGATTGAAAGTTGCGCGGATAACTGAAAAAGTCATGCGTCATTTCAAGTGCGCACGGCTGAAAAGGAGGCATGTAGGCCAAGAATACCCTATCCTAAATGAGCGTAATTAAAACATATTGATTATTGAAACCTTCTGTACTGCTACTAATGACTGGGAAGTCAATTCAGAGCAATTTACATGAGCTTCAATAATGGTGTTACAATATAGAGAATGACACGGTGGCGGTTTAACCGCGGCCACCGCATTTTAGCCGCGGGTCACCCGCCGAAAACGGGGAAGAAAACTAGCAGTCGCTGCGGCGACGGGGACAAGGCCATTCACCGCCCGCGGGGCGGTGAATGGTCTTGTCCCCCGCAGTGAGGCATGAAGGATCGCGCGGTCCCCGCAGCTCACACCCGCCCGCCCAATCGATTCCAGTGTCCAGCCAGCTCTCTCCCCTCTCCTCACCCCAGTCCGCAGATCCTCCTCCTCGGCGACCCGCACGCTACCAGAGAGCCGCGCACACCCGCCGCTGCTCAGCCTCGATCTTCTGCTCTGACGCAACCGGAAACAGGAAGTTGCAGCAGAGCAGAAGATCGAACACTGAGCAGCCGCGCGTGTGCGGCTCCCTGGGAAAGCGCGCAGGTTGCCGAAAAAGAAAACCCACAAACCAAGGTGAGGAGAAGGGAGAGAGCCGGCCAAACACCAGGATCGACCGGGCAGGCAGGTAGTGGCCGCGGGGACCGTGCGATCGCTAGTGTTCCCGGCTCAAATTGGAAGGAGGGAGTGAAAGGAAAAAGGCTTATATGGATGCAGCGGGGACGGTGACGGGGCGGTGAATGGGATGGCAGTGGCGGTGACGGGGCGGTGAAAGGGATGGCGGTGACGGTGACGGGGCGGTGAAGGGATCGGCGGTGACGGGGCGGTGCAGAGGATGGTGGGCCGGTGACGGGGCGGTGACGGGGACAGATTTTTTTCCCGTGTCATTCTCTATTACAATACATGAGCTTCTGTAAAGGTGATACAAAACTCGAGTTAGCGTTTTCTGGGACGGTTTTCATTACTGATATAATTAAACCATAATCAATCATTCTATTTATTTGCACCTATATATACTATAATCCATCTATACTATAATCTATCTACCTGCTTGTATATACATGTATAATATGATGCATAGTAGCGCTTAGGTCTATACATTCTCACTAAAGATGGTCTCACCAATTTATGAACACATTTCAATTACCCAGATGGTATCATACATGAATTCTCAGTCCAACATCCGAATATCCAATCACTCAATTTAGCTTAATTTTTGTTTTTTTGTTTCATGAAATCAAACTCTATAATCGTACCAATATGTATTCTTGTATAGATAAAAGGCCTCGGAACACCTCCTTCGCCCTTGATAATGAATTTGTATCTGGCAGGAATTATGGTGTAAAATATTCCTCACCGGTCTTAAACTGTCCTGCACACAGCTTTTACGGATCAGTTTATTTCCGACTGGCATTTTTGGTTCATAGTCTAAAGCGCGCGAGGACAAAGGCGCGTCGAAAACCGAGCGCCGACAACTGAGCGCAGGACTTCATCGCACCGAAGAAAAACCTTATTTTAAAGGGCTCTGACGGGGGGTGTTGGTGGAGAACCCCCCCCCACACTTTACTTAATAGAGATCGCGCTGGCGTTGGGGGGGGGTTTGGGGCGTTGTAACCCCCCTCATTATACTGGAAACTTAACGTTTTCCCTGTTTTTTAGGGAAAAAGTTAAGTTTTCGGTTTAATATGGGGGGTTACAACCCCCACACCCCCCCAACATGACAGCGTGAGGCAGCGCGATCCCTATTAAGTAGAGTGGGGAGGTTCCCCCCCACACACACCGTCCGAGCCCTTTAAAATACGGGTTTTCTTCGGCGCAATTAAACCCTGCGCCCAGTTGTCCACGCTCGGTTGTCAGCGTGCCTTTGTCCTCGCGGGCTTTTTGACCCATCACCGGCATTTTTAACCACGTATCTTTATCATAGGACTTCGTAGGGACCCCTGAAGAAGAAATTCTGTCGAAACACGGACCGTGTTGGGTCCAGGGTCCAAAGCTTTTCAGCGGACTGCGTCCTAGAGGCTTTTATGTGGCTTGCCAAGTTTTAATATTATTTTAATATTAATAAAGTCCATCTCAGGAACATTATTTCTCCACATTGTTTTTTGTTTGTTCTTGGATATATAAAATTTGGAGCCTCTGTGTGTAATTAGCGTCATTTACATGTGTCTATTGCAAACATGTCCAGATATTGATTTAAGAAACCACCATTTACACATGAATATGTTTCTGATATAATGTCCACAGTATCATATGTTTACAGACCATGTATGCAAAGCAACAATTATTTAAATATATGAGGGCTGATTGAGAAGTAACGAGACTTTTTTTGTTTATTATTAAGAATCAGATGACTCCACAGGATCTGGTCATTTTTTTTTCTTTTTCAAAGCAGAGCCTTCAAATTCAGTACATTTTGGGCAGAATGTTTCAAAAACGATTCAAAGACACGCAGTAGATTGTTTCGTGACATCACTTGTAGAGCTGCGGCTATGGCGTTTTTCGCTTCATCATCTGAAGGGGACTTCTTTCCGCGCAATTGTGTCTTTCCGCAAATTTCATTACCGCTCTTTCAAAGTTTAACACACACCTCATCTGCTGTGACGAAACATAGGAAGTTCATCCTCTCGCCGTGACCCAACAGTGATGATTACGACAGTCCCAACTGCAGGTTCAGAAAACGTCGATGTAGGAGCTTCACGAAAACCAGCACAGCGTTGCCAAACCTACTTCTTGGAAACGAATATTGTCTGTTTTGGAAGATGCAATGCCGTCTTGTAGTTATTCCAATGAGGTAAACAAAGCAGCCTTTACTTCACAAGAAAACCGGGGGCAGTCGCAATTCCTTTTCAATCAGCCCTTGTATCCCTGACTGTAAGTAATCCTATATGTGACCCAGTGGGGGATATAGTCTGCCATGGGTATCATCTTCGTGGGGGGCACCAGAACCTCTCCGCCCTCCAACATTACGCTCGCGTCCTCCCTTCCTCCTGCTGTACCTCTTTAAATCTTCATCAGTACAAGCAACTTCTCGGGCCTTCTGCTTGTGCTGCTCTGGCTCCCCTCTGAAATCACTTCTGGGTCGCGGGGGCCAGGAAGTGACGTCAGAGGGAAAGCCTACGCCGGTGTGAGCAGCAGGCTGGAGAAACTGCTTCTGCTGGCAAAGATTTAAAGAGCTATGGGGAGGGAAGGGAGAGTGCGGGTCTGGCATAGGGGTGGGGAAGAAGCAGGGGGGTGAGGAGGGCATGGGGGGCACTATCATCCCAGGCGCCTCCTACCCTCGCTTTGCCACTGATGTGACCAGACAGCTGAGACATTCTGTGACCCGGAAGAGATTCAGAGAGGAACCAAGCTGGTATGAGCAACAGGCAGGAGAAGTTGCTCACGCTAGTGAGGATCTATAGAGGTGGGGGAAGGGATGGTGAGAGCAGGGCGGGGCAGAGAGGTGCTGGGCCCCTACTGACATGTGCCCGGGGCGGTACGCGCCCCCCCCCCTGACTACACCACTGGTTCTCGGCACTAAGCCCTAGTCTAAGCACCGCTTAACATGGAGTGATGTTTATGGACTACTGCCCAGCGCTGGTTTTTTTTAGGCGCCATTTATAGAATTCAGTCCTGTACATGTCAGCCTATATTACGAGTTTGGATTCAACACTGACACAAGCGGGTTAAAAGCAGCTGTACCCATCATGATCTCCAGTCATGGTACATGGGCTTGTCTTACCACTGGGACTTGGGCACATCTGAGAAGCTGAACTGTTAGTCTGTTATTGAGAGAGACATGGGGGAAGTCAGTGCTTGCCCTGGATCGGTAGCATGAAATGTTGCTACTCCTTGGGTTTTGGCCAGGTACTAGGGACCTGGATTGGCCACCGTGAGAATGGGCTACTGGACTTGATGGACCCTTAGTCTGACCCAGTATAGCTGTTCTTATGCCCTTACCTATGCCAAGCTTAGGACAATCAAGCCATTGTAACATAACTGCTGAGGTTGGCTCTCAGGCATTGGTGGAATGAGGCATTATGACATCACAATCTCAGCTCTGGAATGTTGCTCTCATTGGGGTTCCGGAATCTTGCTATTCTTTGAGATGCTGGAATGTTGCTACTCTTTAGGTTTTGGCCAATTACTAGGGACCTGGATTGGCCACCATGAGAAAGGGCTACTGAGCTTGATGGACCATTGGTCTGACCTAGTAAGGCTATGTTTATGTTCTTATGAATAAAGGGAAGACCAAATACATCTGCGTAATAACATTTGTGTGCTCTGTCTATACAGTATGTTGATATTGGTATCACTGTAGAGGGACCCCGATACAACAGTTATGTTTTGTGTATACCATGACTCATGCAAATATAATTAAATCTGAGACCTTGGTAAAGAGCCAGCTGTGGAGGTCTGCTGCAAAGGCCTCTTTTTTTGACGTGTTTCTAGTTTGGTAACTCTCTATTCAAACAGTATGTATATTGTACCACATGTTTAAACTTTGGGTTTGCCAATTCAACAAATAACTTGATTGAGTTGTTTGCTGTTCCTTTTCCCTAATGAATGCGTAAGCCTTCTGGAAGCACTGTTTGCCTTTCATAGTCTAAGAAAACAGATCTTATCTCTTAGATCTTGGCCTTGCAACCGTTCGGGTGGGAGGGTGCAGCGACATTCTGCATCTCTTTTTAAATGTGATGAGTTATTGCAGAAGTCCCCAGGGGCTCCCATTGGTGACTCATCTCATTTCAAGAGACTTGAATTTCTTATCATGCCTATGTCCGTTCATCCTTTGAAATATGAATATAATCACATGACTCAGTCACATACATACAAAAAAAAATGTATAATAAAGTATAAGGCAGGCCGGGTGCTTGCAATAGAATTTTAACTCACGTCTGACCTCAGCAGTTGATAGGTAGAGCTCTGCTTAGTACGTACATATGAGTAGACTTTGGAGCTGATTTTCAAAAACAAAAAAAACATTCAAAAAGTGACATCAAAGGGCGAGTAGACATTTTTCTCACCAAATCCCTCCAAACCACATCCTAATCCCACTGTACCTACATATATGTATCACCTGCAGGCATAGGGGCTATTGGTGTGGTGTACAGTTGGGTACTATGGGTTTTGGGTGGGTTTTGGAGGGCTCACCAAACGGGGCTATGGTGAGATGTGTACCAGGGACTTTTTATGTGAGGTTCACTGCAATGCCCTCTAGGGAGCCCCACGGATCTGCTGGGATGTGTGTATGGCCAGTCTACTAAGAATGCTGGCCCCTCCTACATCCCAACGGCATGTTCTGTGCATTTTTTTTTTCAATTGGATGTGTTTTTTTGAAAATGGTTGAAAAAAATACACACACTGAGCACAGACACATCCATTTTTGAGGAAAAAAACAGGAAAGGTGTTTTGCCGTTTTGAAAATGGGCATGTTTGGTACGGGTAGGGTTACCAGATTTTACTTATATAAAATCCGGATCCATAAACCAGCCCCCCCCTGGGCACGCTCAGTTCCACCTATCCTCACCTCGTTCCACCCATGCCACGTCTCAGCCTTGCCCCTAGCCCACCCCCTCAGCCTGCTGGTCGGGATGCCCCTCCTGATGTGATCTGCTTTTCAAAACCTGGACAAAGTGTCGGGTTTTGAAAAACAGTCTACAAAGAGTACGTGTCCAGGGTAAATCTGGAAGTCTGATAACCCTAGAAATGCCAATTTTTTGCATGTTCTGCACAACATCTAAACTCGGATTTAGACATCATATCGAAAATGCCCCGCCACAGAAGGAAGGAGGAATTAGTGACTTAATTTTGTAAACAGGGAGGAGAAATAAAACCCTGCCTTCTGTTTTTCCTCCCCAGCTGCTCAAGCGAGGTCTTAGCCATCTAGACTCAGTAAGGTTTCAGACTTTTATATCTTGTTACTCTAGCGGGAAGTCGAAAAGTGATTCAGGAGTACAAAGGAGACAGAAGTCACATAAGCATTTGTCTTCTTGGGTACCTGAGTAAACTAGGAAACCTTTAGATTCTGTCTAAGATACTTTCCTACCCTCCCCCCCCTCAGAATCCTATTCCCCTCCCACCTAGGGTTACCAGACATCCGGATTTACCCGGGTTTTGAAAAGCGGATCGCATCAGGAGTAGCAGGCTGAGGGGGTGGGGCTAGAGGCGTGGCTAGGGGGTGAGGCTTGGGTGTGATGTGGGCATAACGGGGTGAGGATGGCCTGGGGGGGGTGGGTCTATGGGTCCTGATTTTACAGACGGAAAATCTGGTAACCCTAGCTATAGAAATGATTAGTAGTGGTAGATTTTCAACACCGTTGGTTGGGAGGCTGTCAGGCCGTCACGGATGGATATTGTGCGCCATCTACTGACAAGAAATATAAATTCTAGAAGTCTTCTGGAGGAAAGGAGGGACAGGGGAGATATGATTCAGACGTTCAAATACTTGAAAAGTATTAATGTAGAACAAAATATTTTCCAGAGAAAGGAAGATGGTAAACCAGAGGACATAATTTGAGGTTGAGGGGTGGTAGATTCAATGGTAGGAAATTCTTCTTTACGGAGAGGGTGGTGGATGCCTGGAATCTGCTCCTGAGGGAGGTGGTGGAGAGGAAAACGGTGTCAGAGTTCAAAAGGGCATGGGATGAACACAGAGGATTTCTAATCAGAAATGAATGGTATATATTGAAGAACTAAGGCCAGTACTGGGCAGACTTGCATCGTCTTTGTCACGTATGTGGCCATTCAGTTGAGGTTGGGCTGGGTTGCTTGGGATGAGCTGGAGTGAGTTTCGATGGAGACTCCAGTATATGCATAATACCAGGCACTGGGTTTCTGGCCCAGAAAGATCTAAGAAAAAGAACCATTTAAATTAAATCATTGAATTATAGAGAGTGTAAGTTTGGGCAAACTGGATGGACCATTCAGGTCTTTATCTGCTGTCATCTAATATGTTACTATGTATAATTAGGAAAGCTTTCAAAGGAATTTGCTCAGGCTACCCAATAGTTAGCTGGGTAAATTCCTTGAGCTGAAAACCAGATAACAGGGGTATCAAAGTCCATCCTCGAGGGTTGGAATCCATTCGGGTTTTTAGCATTTCCCCAATGAATATGCATGAGATCTATTTGCATGCACTGCTTTCAATGCATATTCATTGGGGAAATCCTGAAAACCCGACTGGATTGCGGCCCTCGAGGAGGGACTTTGACATTATTTAACCTCATTATGGACATTTTACGTTGCATTGTATGTAACTTTAAGTGTGACTTTTTTGGTAGTAAAGCTGTGTACTGGTGTCATTTCAGTGACATATTTACAGTTACACTTCTCCCTCCGTATTCATGGTGGATGCGGGCTGCCAATAGGCGCGAATATGAAAAAACCGCAAATAACTTTTTTATGTTATTTGCAGTTTTAAAGAAACGCCATCATTTTTACTAATGAAACCGCGAATAACCAGTAATTTACATAACACTAAATGGAAAAAAAAATTGAATGATGACATTTTGGGGGGAGGCGGAGTCAGCGGCCAAAAAATCGCTAATACGGAGGGAGAAGTGTAGTACTGTTAGCAGCTAACAGCGACCTGTGTAACTTAGGCCTAGATCAGGGGTGGGCAACTCGGGTCCTCGAGGGCCGGAATCCAGTCGGGTTTTCAGGATTTCCCTAATGAATATGCATGAGGTTTATTTGCATGCAGTGCATATTCATTGGGGAAATCCTGAAAACCCAACTGGATTCCGGCCCTCGAGGACCCGAGTTGCCCACCCCTGGCCTAGATTCACTAACCTGTCCGATCCGTGGCCGATCCGAGGTAGACCGACGGCTTCACAAAAGGGGCAACGCAAATGAGGGCAATAGGAGGCACGCCTCCCAGTGACCGCACAGATCGCTAGAGAGCGATCCTTGAGCATCTTCTTTGCCTGTAGATGATCTGCGCATGCTCACCGCTAAGGAAGAACTGGAACCTTTTTTTTTTTTTTTGAGCTGGATACTTTCGCGACTCTGTGGTTTCAACCCGTGAGTTAACACCACAGAGTTAGGGTAGATAGCAGGAGAAGCAGAATCGGGGTAGCGGGCAGGAGAATGGGGGCAGAGAGCAGGGTTAACAGGTCCTCAGCAGTCACTTGTTTTTTGATCAGACAGTCCAGTCGGGGGTCTCTGAAATTGTTTTGTGAATCGCGTCCTTCCTACTTTGCATGCCATTCCACCTCATTTGCATGCGTGAATCAGAGGATGATCGGCACAGAGGTTAGTGAATCAGATCGGTACACAATCGGTGGGGTTAGTGAATCTAGCCCTTAGTCAGTGGTGGACATCTGGTTTAAGATTAGGGTACGAGGGTTTCATCGATCAGTTAAAGGAGCTGTGGGAACCAAAAAAAAAAGGTTAAGAACCGCTTCTTTAGAACTAGGACTTCATTTAATAACAGAAATGTACAGTTAAATAAGAGATTTCCTGAAAACACAAAACATTGCATCTTTGTTTTATTGTTTTAAAGAATGAACATGCGGAAAGAAATCGCAGTCACTGAAGATTTGTTGAGCGCCAAGCGTAAAAATGAAAACAGTCATTCGTTAAGCACGAACGCCGGTCATAATCAGTCAGGTAAGGCTTTCACTTGCGGAATATGACAACAGGGTGATGACAGCAAAAGAGCCCAGTCCGGTGGCATGTCCGGTGGCATGCGGTGAGGGGATTCGGGGGATTCAGTGAATCCCCAGCTCTACAGCCTTGCTTTTTTAAATTTTCTTTTGCTTACTTTTTGCTCGATGTAGTTTGTTCAATCAGTCAAATTGCATGAAACAAAAAGTAAACAACAGAGAAAAGAAGCCGGGCTCTTGGGCTGGGGATTCTCCGAACCCGGCAACAATTCACAGGAGAGAGTACGTTATAGTCGCAAACTACTACCATACATACGCTATAATCACTAATAGAGAATCCCATCTGCAATCACACAACTACACTGTGCTAAATGGTGGCAAATCAAATGCGCGCAAGACAAAGGCGCGCGGACAATTGCGCAAAGACAACTGAGCACAAGACAATTGAGCGCAACGGCAATTGCATAAAGTCCTGCGCACTGTTGTCTTACGCTATAATGACTTGCACGCTATTGTCTTGCGCTCTAAAATCCTGCGCGCTATTGTCTTGCGCTATGACTTCTGCGCTATTGTCTTGCGATCTAAAGTCCTGCGCGTTATTGTCTTGCGCTATGACTTCTGCGCTATTGTCTTGCGCTCTAAAGTCCTGCGTGCTATTGTCTTGCGCTATGACTTCTGCGCTATTGCCTTGCGATCTAAAATCCTGCGTGCTATTGTCTTGCGCTATGACTTCTGCGCTATTGCCTTGCGATCTAAAGTCCTGCGCGCTATTGTCTTGCGCTATGACTTCTGCGCTATTGCCTTGCGATCTAAAGTCCTGCGCGCTATTGTCTTGTGCTATGACTTCTGCGCTATTGTCTTGCGCTCTAAAGTCCTGCGCGCTATTGTCTTGCGCTATGACTTCTGCGCTATTGTCTTGCGATCTAAAGTCCTGCGTGTTATTGTCTTGCGCTATGACTTCTGCGCTATTGCCTTGCGATCTAAAATCCTGCGTGCTATTGTCTTGCGCTATGACTTCTGCGCTATTGCCTTGCGATCTAAAGTCCTGCGCGCTATTGTCTTGCGCTATGACTTCTGCGCTATTGCCTTGCGATCTAAAGTCCTGCGCGCTATTGTCTTGTGCTATGACTTCTGCGCTATTGTCTTGCGCTCTAAAGTCCTGCGTGCTATTGTCTTGCGCTATGACTTCTGCGCTATTGCCTTGCGATCTAAAGTCCTGCGCGCTATTGTCTTGTGCTATGACTTCTGCGCTATTGTCTTGCGCTCTAAAGTCCTGCGTGTTATTGTCTTGCGCTATGACTTCTGCGCTAATGCCTTGCGATCTAAAATCCTGCGTGCTATTGTCTTGCGCTATGACTTCTGCGCTATTGCCTTGCGATCTAAAGTCCTGCGTGCTATTGTCATGCGTGCAAATGACTATGAACCTTGCTAAATACATAAGAAGGAAGCACAAGCAAACAGGCCAGTCGTACACAAAATCATTCAAAAAAGAAAAAAAAGTGGAGAAAAAAACCGCAGATGAGCTTGCTGGGTAAAAAAAAACTCCACTCCCTGAAATCATATACAGACGATCATTCAAATAAAGCAATTGCCAGGAAGGATTCACGATGTCCAAAGGCAGAGCAGCGTGTACGCAAAGGCAAAGATTGCCACAGACACAACAAATACTTCGCTGCTGTCGCTGCCAATAGTCCCACAAGCCTAGAGTACACAAAGGCTCAACTTCATGCTAAACAAATGCCGTTAGCACAAGACCCGACTGGGAACTTCCATGTTTCGCCAGAGCTTCGTCGGTGATCTTGTCTCGGCAATAAGAAGCAAAGGCAGAAACTGCAAGAAACACACTGCACACAGAATGGCTCATCTGAGGGTTCTCCTCCACTTTTTTCCCTTTCTCATGTATTTTTTTTCTTTTTTGAATGATTGTGTGTACGACTAGCCTGTTTGCTTGTGCTTCCTTCTTATGTATTTAGCACAGTGTAGTGGTGTGATTGCAGGTGGGATCCTCTATTAGTGATTATAGATTCTCCGAACCCCCTGAAGGTCCTGACAGTGCTGCTCTGAATTTGATTGGCTGAGCAGCTTCTGCCTGTTGCATGCTCAACCAGTCAAATTCAGAGCAGTGCCCTCAGGGCCTTCAGGGGGTGGAGCGAATCCCCTGAAGGCCCTGATGGGCACGCCACTGGTCCAGTTGCTCTTGTCCACACTGCCGAGGGTCTGTCCTGTCTGCCAGTCATACAGTGCAATTTCCTCTAAAGCGGGGATCTCAAAGTCCCTCCTTTGAGGGCCGCAATCCAGTCGGGTTTTCAGGATTTCCCCAATGAATATGCATTGAAAGCAGCGCAAGCACATAGATCTCATGCATATTCATTGGGGAAATCCTGAAAACCCGACTGGATTGCGGCCCTCAAGGAGGGACTTTGAGACCCCCCTGCTCTAAAGCAAGGGGCCTCCAACCCTTTTCACATAAAGGGGCCACAAAGTTGTCACGAGAAAGCTCCGAGGGCTGCTAAGCAAATACGTTCAATGTGTAAGCCTTGGAGCTTTCTCTTTTAAGATAATTAAAATTATTCTTACCTTTCTTCCTCCTTCATCTGTAGATGCAATCACCAGCCTTCTTTTCCCTTCCCCTCCCCTTCATCCATAGACACGATGAAATCAGTATTAAGCGTAGTGGGAGATGAGGAAGACAGGAAAAATTGCAAGTTGCTTTGCCCGTGGGGTTGAGGAATTAAGCATGTCTCAGCCTGTCTCAAGTGCTACCTCACTGAAGACATGCTGATCTTCTTTGTCACCTGAGACCTTTCTCTGTAGTGGGGAGTGTGCGGTGCAGTGGTTAGAGCTATGGCCTCAGCACCCTGAGGTTGTGGGTTCAAATCCACCATTGCCGCAGATACATTAGGTAAAGTGTGAGCCTACCAGGGACAGGGACAAATACTTGAGGACCTGAATGTACACCGCTTAGCTTATAAGAGGTATATAAATAGGGCCCCACCTGGAAACAGGAAGTTCTGGGCAGAGAGAGACTGCAGGCTGCCAGAGAGATGGCATGTCTTCAGCGTGGGAGCACTTGAAGATTTGGCAGGATGGAGGTGAGAGTGAGAGACTACCTACCTCAGGGTGGGGGGTATTTGAGGGCCACAATGAAGGACGTCATCATGCCGACCTCTGTGCATGCACAGAGGCCCCTCTGGCCCTAAACTCTGTGAAGGAAACATGAGGTTTATCTGGGGCCCGGTATCCTCTTTTTTTTAAAGAGGAAATCAGGTAACCCTACTTAGGGCTTACCCAATGATTAATCCTGCCCTGGCTACACCCCCTTATGAGTTGTACATTAGGGGCTGTGAGGCACATGGGAGTATAGGATGGAGCAAGGCAAAGAGTGGATCAGAGGCGTACCTAGGGTATGTGACACCAGGGGCCCATTTTTTTTGACACCTCCTGCCGTCATTTTTGACACCCCCCCCCCCCCCATGTAAAAAATATTTTTAGTAATGAGGGGGTGTTCCTGGCCTAGGAGTCATGATCCGGGAACTTCCCTTCTCACAGCCCGGTGCCAAGGCTCTGGATGGTCCCCGTGGCCCAGCATGTTCCCAGCCTTCTCTCCCTTTACCTTCCTTGAAGCTGACAAAACTGCCGGCCTCGGCGGTGGTTCGGCTACGTCGCCGCAGGGTCCCCTTCCTGCTTTCCACGTCTGCCTCTGCGGAAACAGGAAGTTGCGTAGCTTTTCTTTGGTCGCCAAAATATGATGCCGCTTTTTGAAAATGACTCGGCATTTTTTAAGAATCCACCGAAGGCTCCTTTCAGTGTTGAAGAGCCCATTTGCATGTCAGTGTCGGAGACTGCTACAAACCTCGCTAAAGACGGAGATAATCCCTTTCGATGATCCGCCACTAAACTGCCAGAAAACAGTTGCCCTATGTTCCTCGTCTTGCATTCTTCTGTTATTTTGTAAATTCTACCTCTTTTGCTTTTAATTTTCAACCACTTCATTGGAGAATCATATGTTTCATTTTCCTCATGCTTTTATTACCTTAAGAGCCTAAGAATTGCCGAAGGTCCTTCAAGCCCAGTAGCCCGTTCTCACGGTGGCCAATCCAGGTCACTAGTACCTGGCCAAAACCCAAGGAGTAGCAACATTCCAGCATCTCAAAGAAGAGCAAGATTCCGGAACCCCAATGAGAGCAACATTCCAGAGCTGAGATTGTGATGTCATAATGCCTCATTCCACAGAGCCTCAGAGCCAACCTTAGCAGTGATGTCACAATGGCTTGATTGTCTTATGCTTGGCACACGTTGGAACATAAGAATAGCCTTACTGGGTCAGACCAAAGGTCCATCAAGCCCAGTAGCCCGTTCTCACGGTGGCCAATCCAGGTCACTAGTACCTGGACAAAACCCAAACAGTAGCAACATTCCAGCATCTCAAAGAATAGCAAGATTCCGGAACCCCAATGACAGCAACATTCCAGAGCTGAGATTGTGATGTCATAATGCCTCATTCCACAGAGCCTCAGAGCCAACCTTAGCAGTGATGTCACAATGGCTTGATTGTCCTAGACTTGGCACATATAAGAGCATAAGAACAGCCATACTGGGTCAGACCAATGGTCCATCAAGCCCAGTAGCCCGTTCTCACAGTGGCCAATCCAGGTCCCTAGTACCTGGTCAAAAAAACCCCAAAGAGTAGCAACATTCTAACATCTCAAAGAATAGCAAGATTCCGGAACCCCAATGACAGCAACATTCCAGCGCTGAGATTGTGATGTCATAATGCCTCATTCCACAGAGCCTCAGAGCCAACCTCAGCAGTGATGTCACAATGGCTTGATTGTCCTATACTTGGCTCACATAAGTGCTGCCATACTGGAACAGACCGAAGGTCCATCAAGCCCAGTATCCTGTTTCCAACAGTGGCCAACTCAGGTCCCAAGTAGTAAAACAGATTTTATGCTGCTCATCCTAGGAATAAGCAGTGGATTTCCCTAGGCCATCTCAATAATGGCCTATGGACTTCACTTTTAGGAAATTATCTAAATCTTTTCTAAACCCTGCTAAGCTAACTGATTTCACCAGATTCTCCAGCAAAGAATCCCAGAGTTTAATTACATGTTGTGTGAAGAAATATTTTCTCTGGTTTGTTTCAAATCTTCTGCTTAGTAGCTTCATCACATGCCCCCTTAGTCCTAGTATTTTTGGAAAGAGTGAACAAGCGTTTCACATCTACCCTTTCCATTCCACTCAGTATTTTATACACCTCTATCATATCACCCTGAGCCGTCTCTTCTCCAAAGTGAGGAGCTGTCGCTGCTTTAGCCTTTCCTCATAGGGAAGTCGTCCCATCCCTTTTATCATTTTCGTCACCCTATATCTTCCTCTGGGCTGTGGATGAAGGCTCATAGCAGAGTAGCCCCAGAGGACTCCAAATGCAGTTGAACAGGAAGCCCAAAGGAGCAGAAGGAACCTGTCAAGATATAGAAACCGCTAATTTTCAATCCCAGTGTGGATTTCCAAGGACTCTTTTACATTTCATGATGCAGAGGGGAGGACCAGCATTCTTTGATATACTTCGTATGCTACAGAGCAACCAATGGAGAGTGTGGTGCAATGGTTAAAGCTACAGCCTCAGCACCCTGAGGTTGTGGGCTCAAACCCCTCCCTGCTCCTTGTGACCCTGGGCAAGTCACTTAATCTTCCACTGCCCCAGGTAATTTAGATAGACTGTGAGCCCGCAGGGACAGATAGGGAAAATGCTTGACATACCTGTATGTAAACCGCTTTGAATGTGATTGGTGGTATACAATCCCTTTCCCTGATGTCATAATGCCTCATTCCACCAATAAGAGCCAACCTCATCAGTGATGTCACAATGGCTTCATCGTTCACTTCTGCTATTGTATTGGAGGAGAGTGTGGTGCAGTGGTTAGAGCTACGGCCTTAGCACCTTGAGGTTGTGGGTTCAAACCCTGTGCTGCTCCCTCTGATCCTGGGCAAGTCACTTAATCCTCCACTGCCCCAGGCACTTTAGATAGACTGTGAGCCCGCAGGGACAGATAGGGAAAATGCTTGACGTACCTGTATGCAAACTGCTTTGAATGCGGTTAGTGGTATATAATCCTTTTCCCTGATGTCATAATGCCTCATTCCACCAATAAGAGCCAACCTCATCAGTGATGTCACAATGGCTTCATCGTTCCATACTTCATTCACTTCTGAAATTGCATTGGAGGAGGGTGTGGCACAGTGGTTAGAGCTACAGCCTCAGCTCCCTGAGGTTGTGAGTTCAATCCCCACAATGCTCCTTGTGACCCTGGGCAAGTCACTTAATCTTCCACTGTCCCAGGTACATTAGATAGATTGTGAGCCCACCAGGACAGATAGGGAAAATGCTTAAGTACCTGAGTTGTAACCCATTCTGAGTTCCTTTGGGACGACGGGGCTAAAAAATTAACACTGGGCTCTACTGAACCACGGAAGAGCTTCTTACTGCGGGCCGGCAAGGTACATGTTTCAACGCTCAAAGGAATTGAATGAGCATTGGAGCATTTACCTCGCTGACCTGCAGTAAGAAGCTCTTCCGTGGTTTAGTAAAAAGAGCCCTAAATAAAGAATTTTGGGTGATAAACACTATGGTGGGTTTATATTAGCTGAGTCAGTCAAATCTTCTGAATGGAAAATGCTATTCTTTTTTTTTTTTTTTTCAGTTTGCTTTTCATTTCTGCTGCAAAAATATATAAAAGGGGAAGTGATCCTCTTTCATAATTATGTGACAACAGGCTGCATCTGCATTCAGCCATCCACAGTTACAGGCAGAGCTGTGGGTAAAAGCTCATGGCACAGAGAGGAGTTTCTTACTTGGCAGAAGTTTAATTCCAACAGGAGCGTGCAGGGCAGCTCAAAGAAAGATGGGGTAAGAACTGTGGTGCTGCCTTTTTTTAAAAATTATTACGAGGAGCATCATCCCGACCGTCTATAACCTTTCTGGTTATTTCTGAGATTGCTCAGTCAAACCTGCTAGCGTGTGATGTTTAAGGAGACCGCCTCGACTCCTTGGCAAAATCATGCTTTTTCAGCCTCCACATGCTGAGGAAAGTAAGATCCTACTTTCGCCAAAAACATTTTGCCGTCCTTGTCCAATCCATCATCCTCTCCAAACTTGACTACTGCAATGCCATTTACTTATGCCTAACAAAAAAAAAGTCTAATTCCTATCAGCCTAGGGTTACCAGATTTACCCTGACATGTCCGGGGATCCGGAGGGTTTTTCAAAACCAGGGGGCAAACTTTCAGGGGGGATCCAGAGGGGGGGGGGAGAACTTTCAGGGAGGTGGGGGCATCAGCAGGAGGGACTGGGAATCCCTCCTGCTGCCAATCATGGGGGGGGGGGGGTCATGGTGTGTTAGCAGGAGGGATTGGGCATCCCTCCTGCTGCGATTGTTAAGGGGGTGGGGGGTACGGGTTGCCTGGGTCACTGAGCTTACCGCGGCAGCCGCGATCAGCTCAGTGACCCGATCCGGAACTTATACCTGTTTTGACTTGGTCTAACTCAAAATGTATAAATTCCGTCCAGGCAACCTGGCAAACTTTTCGCTTATGGCTGCCAGATGACTAAGTGTAGGTCGGCCCACATCCCGCCCATCCCCCGCCTTACCCACTCCTCCAAAAACACCCCTTTTCACTCTGGGCGCACAGAGGCTGGGAAAAGACCTAAGCTGGTTTTAGATACGTCTAAACCCTGTTCGATTATCGGTACTTGGATCTTTTTGATCTTCCAAGTGCCGTTTTAAGTGGGTTTTTAGATGTATTTATTTTTTGATTATGAGCCCCTTAGCCAATATGAAGAAAAGGAGATAGTGGCTGCTGCGGATGAGCAGACTGGATGGGCCATTTGGCCTTAATCTGCCATCATGTTTCTATGTTTCTGAAACCATAAAGCTCTATGACCTCACAATGCAGGTGTAAAGAGCCTTAGCCTATAGGAAGAGGAGATGCAAATGTTAAGAGCCTTAGCCAATAGGGAAAGGAGGGGAGAGTGGATGTTGCAGATGGGCAGACTGGATGGGCCGTTTGGCCTTTATCTGCCGTCATGTTTCTATAACCATAAAGCTCTATGACATCACAACGCAGGTGTTAAGAGCCTTAGCCTATAGGAAGAGGAGATGCAAATGTTAAGAGCCTTAGCCAATAAAGAGAGGAGGAGATATTGGCTGCTGCGGATGGGCAGACTGGGTGGGCCATTTGGCCTTTATCTGCCATCTGGTTTCTATGTTTTAGAATTGTCCCCCTGGTGCTTGACAACTCTACCGGTAGGTGCCATTTGAAACATGCTTCTTCTCTGGCCCAGAATTTGCAATCCATTTTTCATTTAAACATAAAACATTTTTCATTTCCTACAAGAAGTGGAGTAAATATACATTCAAAAAGCTAAAACATGATAATTATAAGTGTTGTTTAAAATCTTGCATGTATATTTCATTCTGTGCCAGTCACCTAAATCTTGAAATTAAATTGTATTATGTGTTAGGTGCAGCATATTCAAATATTGAACTGAGATGTCTTGTAGCGCTATAGGAATGATTAGCAGCAACTGAGATTAAAATTGCAAAACATTTTTTGTTGCCTGTTTATCCAAAATATTTCACTATATGTGGCACCACCCGATCTGGTATGTTGCGGCCATAGAATGTACAAGACTTACAGTGTCGGCATCTATGAGACAGACTTGGTTCTTTTTGTTGCATAGAGCTCTTTTGACCCCAGTACGTTTACAAAAGTTTGATAGCTCTAGATCTAATAAATGTTGGCACTGTAATCTAGAAGCAGGGACTTTGGATCATCTAATTTTTTATTGTCCTTGTATTAACGCCTTCTGGAAGTCAATTTGGTCTCAAATTAATTATTTTCTAGAAAATCCAGTTGCTATGTCATATGATACAATTTTGTTTGGAACAATGATGAGAGCAAAGAGTCAAATTTCAGCAAATAATAATAAATTACTAATGATTATGACAGGAGTTGCCATTCAGAATATAGCTAGAAATTGGAAAGATTATACAAGACTTAACTATACTTTTTGGTGGAATTCTATATGTTATATTTATAAAATGGAAGAAATTCTTGCTATGCAAAAAGGAAATTATAACAAGTTTAAAAAAATTTGGGGGCCATTGATTGAATATTCGAATGATTAGACACTTTTTTTTTTATAGAAGAATAATATGATATGGGATTGGGAGGGTATAATGTGTGAGATTCAAATAAAATGTTGATATGTGTGGAAGGGAAGGGGGGAGGGGGGATAATATAAGATTTAATATTATATGAAGTATACAAGTGAATTGTATGAATATTGAATGATTATTGTATACTTGTTATGAGATATGAAAATGAATAAAGAATTGGAAAAAAAAAGAATGTACAAGACTTAACTGATCTTGGAATTATCATCCGCCCGGACTTAGCTGATTTGGGGAAGAAATCTTATTTTAATTTGGCCGCAGGTGAACGACAAACCAATTTTCATTTCAACAATGAATTACACTCCTAGATAATAACATACGAAAC
Source organism: Geotrypetes seraphini (assembly GCF_902459505.1). Classification (NCBI taxonomy): domain Eukaryota; kingdom Metazoa; phylum Chordata; class Amphibia; order Gymnophiona; family Dermophiidae; genus Geotrypetes; species Geotrypetes seraphini. Next base: position 11,867,411 of record NC_047089.1, on the reverse strand, counting down.
TATAGCTCTTTTTTTTTTTTTTTTTTGCAGAAAGTGGATTAGTGGGGGCACTTTTTTATTTTTGTAAAAAAAAAAATGTATTTATTCTTTTTCTTCTCCTTTCAGTTCTAACGTAACACCGCGGCAGCTCCCTCGGTCATAAATGCAAGATCAAGCATGACGAACCTGACGTCGGTCCCTGGGGGGAGAAACTCCTGCACTTTTCATGAAGAATTCAAGCAGATCCTACTGCCGGTGGTCTACTCCGTGGTCCTGGCTGTCGGTCTTCCCTTAAACTTGATTGTCATCCTTCAGATCTGGCTGTCCCATAAAGTGCTCTCCCGCACCACTATTTACACTCTGAATCTAGCCATGGCCGACCTCCTGTATGTCTGTTCCCTGCCGCTTCTTATCTACAACTACTCCAAACGAGACTACTGGCCTTTTGGGGACTTCACCTGCCGGTTCGTCCGTCTCCAGTTCTACAGCAATTTGCACGGCAGCATCATGTTTTTAACCTGCATGAGTATCCATCGTTACCTGGGCATCTGCCATCCCCTCTCTGTCTGGCACAAAAAGAGGGGCACAAGGTTCACCTGGATGGTCTGTGGGTTGGTCTGGTTGATTGTCATCGCTCAGTGCGTACCCACCTTTGTGTTTGCGTCAACTGGCATCCAGAGGAACCGGACCGTGTGCTATGACCTGAGCCCCCCTGCCCTCTCCGCCAAGTACTTCCCGTATGGCATCACATTGACGATCACGGGATTCTTAATGCCTTTCATTGCCATCCTGGTGTGCTACTGCTCCATGACCAAGATCCTTTGCCAGAAGGATGATCTGATTGGGCCAGTGGTGAGGAAGAAAAAGGACAAAGCCATCCGCATGATTATCATTGTGGTGATGGTGTTTGCAATCAGCTTCTTTCCTTTCCACCTCACCAAGACCATCTACTTGATCGTACGTTCCCTGGATAACGTGCCCTGCCTGGTTCTGCAGACCTTCGCTATTTCGTACAAATGCACCAGACCCTTTGCCAGCATGAACAGCGTTCTGGACCCGATTCTCTTCTACTTCACCCAGCAGAAGTTTCGCCAGAGTACGAAGACCCTGCTGGAAAGAGTGCACACCAAGTGGAGAAGCAAACGCTGAACTGCCCCCACCTTGGCGAGCAGAAGGAGTGACGAGGCCCAAATTTCTTTGGCGCAAGGGACTCTATTAGTGGTTGAACAACAAAGGTCAACTCAAGTAGAGTTCGTGAACCTGTCTTGAGCAATGCATCTGTCACTTTTCCTTTATCAGTAGCTGTGAATCTTCTTCTGTTCCTGCGTGATTGATCGGTTGACGTCCTCAGGGGCTGTAGCTGGGGACATGCTTCCAGACTGCGGCAGGGAATAGAACTTTTACGAGTTGGTACATTTGACAGTGCCATGTGTATTAGTGGAACTTGCACGAGGACCGTGTGTGACTGCAGTTTGCAAACCTACAGTATTATAGAATTCAATAGGCCACGGCTAACGTAAATCAGCTTTGCTAATGTAAGAACCGGGTGCCCCGATATTAATGCTAGAACTCGGGCACGTAATGTAATCTAATGTAAGCAACAGTGCACATTATTATTACCAGCAAATCCCACCCTTCCCTTCCCCCATCCACATTAAGTATAACGAAGAATTCAGTAAACGCAGCCCAGATAAAAGTTACCGCTTGTACTCAGAGAAGTCTTCAGTTAACACGCTGTGTATTTCTACGAATGTGTTTTGGATAGCATGCATTTGTTGGCAATTTTAAAATATCGTCACTGTGCTAGTGCAAACACTGTATATGTCACACACACTAGTTGACCTGAATCTTTAGCCAGTTTTTAGCCCTAGAAAATGTGACCCCCCCCCCCCTTTGTTAAGAAAATTGTCTCTGCAAAAGGCACAAGAATTTGCATACAATGTAAGTTATGTCTCAAAAATGAGCCCCTTTCTGCTTTATTTCGGGTCACTGACTTCCTGCAATCAGAGCAAGTTTGAAAAGTGCACAAAATGGCCCTTTGGGGGGGGGGGGGGTAGTGCATGCGAAAAGACACGATCAAGCATGTCTCATTAGGGTGACGGGGGCTATATGAAAATGGGGTGTAGATTTGTGAGTCTTTGTGCCAGCGCCTCCCCACCAGGTCCTATCACTGGGGTGAAATGTATCTAAAAGTGGGGTGAAATGTACCTAAAAGTGGGGAGCAGTGTTACCTGTAAGCAGTGCTCCCTCTAAGCGGGCGGGTGTTGTGGGCAAAATTTTTTTCGCTGTGCGCTACAAATATCGGGCGCCAGCGCCAACTCGCCCGATTCTCCTCTCGCCGCCCTGCCATCTCCGTACGCCGTGCGCTGTGACGTGAAACTTGTGCGCTGCGATGCAATATTTTGTGCGCCAGCGCACGCCAGCGCAGCTTAGAGGGAACACTGCGTAAGTACTTTTACTTTCTGAAATCTAATTCGAATCTTCTGGAGGCTTTGGCCGTCTACATTATTGATGTGTTCCATTGCAAAATTTGCCATACACTACTCCCCCGAAAATTCGCGGGAGTTCCGTTCCAGGAACCCCTGCGAATTTTGAAAAACCGTGAATACGGTTTTTCAGCTGATCGAAGGCAAGAGAGGGCAGCTGGGGAGCCGGCGGGTGCTTCAGTTGTACTTACGAAGCCAGGCACATTTTCCGACCGCCTCTTCCTGGTACTAAAGCCGTGGTTGCACCAATCAGGAGCTGCTTTGATACGCCAGATAGCGTGTCAAAGCAGCTCCTGATTGGTGTAACCATGACTTTAGTACCAGGAAGAGGCGGTTGGAAACTACCACGAATTACTGAGTCCTTGATTTGCGAACCGTGAATTCACGGGGGTTCACTGTATATTGTAACCCGTTCTGAGCTCTCCTGGGAGGGGTTCATAGTCAGTCGCGCGAGAGACACCAGCGCGCCGACAATGGAGGGCAGACAATTCAGCGCAAGACACCAGCGCACCGCGGGAAAACTTAGTTTTCAAGAGCTCCGAAGCGGGGTGTGAGTGGGGAACCCCCCCACACACACACTTTACTGCATAGTGTTCGCGCTGCTGTTGGGGGAGGGGTTGGAACCCTCCATTATAGAGAAAACGGAACTTTTTCCGATTTTTTCGGGAAAAGTTCCGTTTTCTCTATAATGGGGGAGTTGCACCATCCACACCCCTCCCCCAACGGCAGCGCAAACAGTATGCAGTAAAGTGGGGGGGACCCCCGTCAGAGCTCTTCAAAACTAAGTTTTCCCGCAGCGCGCTTGTGTCTTGTGCTGAATTGTCAGCGCTCGATTATCGGCGTGCTGGTATCTGGCGCGCGATTGTCCCATCACCCCTGGGAGGACAGGATATAAAACTAGGGTTACCAGATTTTACTTGCGTAAAATCTGGACCCTTAGGCCCGCCCCCCAGGCCCACCCAGTTCCACCCACCCCCTGTTATGCCCACACCACGCCCCAGCCACGCCCATCAGCCTATTCTCGTCAGTTGGCCGGGCATGCACGGATGCCCCCTCCAGACGCGATCAAAAGAAGCTTTTCAAAACCCGATCAAAGTGCCGGGTTTTGATAAAGCCGTCCGGATGCCCAGACACATCCTCTAAAAAAGAGGGCATGTGCTGGTAAATCCGGACGTCTAGTAACCCTATATGATACTAAATAAATAAATATATACAGTATATTATTGTGGTGGAGCTACCATAGTGTGCATTCAACAAGACTACGGTCCCTGTGGGAACCAAGGATTTAACCTAACCTAACGCTTTGCATGACGACTGGGTAAGTTGCAGCTGTACTCAGTCGATGAACGCAGAGAGAGGGGAGACATGATCGAGACATTCAAATACGTCACGGGCCGTATCGAGGTGGAAGAGGATCTCTTTTTCCTTAAAGGACCCACGGCAACAAGAGGGCGTCCGTTGAAAATCAGGGGTGGGAAATTTCATGGCGACACCAGAAAATATTTCTTCACCGAAAGGGTGGTTGACCGCTGGAATAATCTTCCACAACAGGTAACTGAGGCCAGCAGCGTGCCAGATTTTAAGAAAAGATGGGATTGGCATGTGAGATCTCTTCATGGAGGTAGTTAGGGGGTGGGCCATTAGGGTGGGCAGACTAGATGGGCCGTGGCCCTTTTCTGCCGTCATTTTCTATGTTTCTATGACCCAGAGTATTTTCCGGCCCAGCGCTATAAGTTGTGGAACACTAAAGGGGATGGAAATTCATATACCACCTTCCTGTGGCTACAATCAAAGCGGTTTTTACATATTATATCCAGGTCCTTATTTTGTGCCTGGGGCAAAGGAGGGTTAAGTGACTTTGCCCAGAGCCACCAGGAGCTTTGGTAGGAATTAAACCTGGTTTCCCAGGGTCTTGGGCCACTGCGTTACCTGCAGATACCCCTGGAAATAAATCAGGGCCGAGCCTCACTGTGCCTAAGTCCAAAAGAGGCGTCCCCCCTCCCCCGTTTCCTCCCCAGCCACACCTACTTTCCGATAGGCACCTTGGACTAGGCCAGGGGTCGACAATTCCGGTCCTCGAGAGCCGGAGCCAGGTCAGGTTTTCAGGATCTCCACAATAAATATGCACGAGACAGATTTGCATCTCAAGGAGGCAGTGCATGCAAATCCATCTCGTACATATTCATGGTGGAGATCCTGAAAATCTGACCTGGCTCCGGCTCTCGAGGACCGGAATTGCCCACCCCTGGCCTAAGGTTACCTCAAAGTGGTAGACGCCTACCAAGTGATGCGCCTACTAACCAAATAAGTGCAATTAACGTCAATTATGAGTTGTTAATTGCCTTTTCAACAATTGAGGGCTCCTTTTACGAAGCTGCATTACGCTTTTTTTTTATTGTCGGCCACGGCAGTATTAGCTCTGACGCTTGTAGATTTCCGCCGCGGCCAGCAAGAAAAAATCCTAACATGGCTTCATAACACAAATTAAATGCAAAAAAAATTTTTGTTCACACCTGGGAAAATTATATTAGGGTATTTTCATGACTGTGATGCACATACAACTGTGTCCCTGTAAGTTGCAGAGGGCTGGGAGGGATAATGGGGGGGGGGGGGGGGGGGAGGAGCGCAGGGGTATCGTTAGGAGTTGGAGTTGCAAGAAGGAAGTTTGAAATTCAGAAGGCAAAAGACTTCACTGATGGTTTCACTTCTGTGGTTTACGTACAATGGTGTACAAATCGATGTTGTAATGTCTAACAATTAATGTGATTAATCCAATAAACTCTCTGGAAAATAAATTCAAAAGAATTCCAGACAGTCCAAAAAGTGTCCAGGAACTCATTTCTACATTCCGCTTCCTTACTGATCCATCTCCAGCCTTTTCCTTAAACGACCAGACTCAAGTTCGATGGCAGAAGTCTGGGCTGAAAGCGGGCACGGGGATAAGATTTTCCTGTCCCATCCCCACGAGTTCTTTTCCTGTCCTGCCCCCTTCCTGCAAGCTCCTTCCTCATCTGCACAAGCCTCAAACCCTTTAAGATCATAAGTAGCAACATTCTAGAGCTCAGATTGTGATGTCATAATGCCTCATTCCACCAATGCCTAAGCTCCATCCTCCTCTGCACAAGCCTCAAACCCTTTAAGATCATAAGTAGCAACATTCTAGAGCTCAGATTGTGATGTCATAATGCCTCATTCCACCAATGCCTAAGCTCCGTCCTCATCTGCACAAGCCTCAAACACTTTAAAGTCATAAGTAGCAACATTCTAGAGCTCAGATTGTGATGTCATAATGCCTCATTCCACCAATGCCTAAGCTCCGTCCTCCTCTGCACAAGCCTCAAATCCTTTAAGATCATAAGTAGCAACATTCTAGAGCTCAGATTGTGATGTCATAATGCCTCATTCCACCAATGCCTAAGCTCCGTCCTCATCTGCACAAGCCTCAAACCCTTTAAAGTCATAAGTGGCAATATTCTAGAGCTCAGATTGTGATGTCATAATGCATCATTCCACCAATGCCTAAGCTCCATCCTCATCTGCACAAGCCTCAAACCCTTTAAGATCATAAGTAGCAACATTCTAGAGTTCAGATCGTGATGTCATAATGCCTCATTCCACCAATGCCTAAGCTCCTTCCTCATCCGCACAAGCCTCAAACACTTTCAAATCCTAAGTAGCAACATTCTAGAGCTCTTTGGGTTTTTGCCAGGTACTAGGGACCTGGATTGGCCACCATGAGAACAGGCTACTGGGCTTGATGGACCATTGGTCTGAACCACTAAGCCTATTCTTATGTTCTTAATAGTATGACTAACATTTTCATCTGTATTAGTAGAAGTCTCCTCATTAGACTCCAAACTGCCGATCTCTTCAGCTGAGGTATCACCAGAACTTTCCATTTCTTCCGTATCTTCGTCATCATCTTGTTCAAAGAGTTTCTCGAACCCAGCAGATTAGTATTAGAGAATGACACGGTGTAACCCGCCAAAACTGTGAGCAAAAAAAAAGGTCACTGCGAGTTTGGGGACAAAGCCATTCATTGCCCCGTGGAGCGGTGAATGGTAGCACGGGGCGGTGAACAAGTAGTGAACGCGCGGTGAACGAGCGTTCGATCCGGCAGCCCACGGCTGGCCGGCGGGAGGGAGCTGCAGGACCGCGTGAAGGGTGCTGGGGGTGGGGGGATGGAGAGGAGAAGACGGTGACGGGGCGGTGAGGTGGACAGCAGAGACGGGGATGAGGCGGTGAAAAGACCAGCGGGGACGGGGCGGTGCACAGGATGGTGGTCCGGGGACGGTGACGGGGACAGAATTTTTCCCCGTGTCATTCTCTAATTGGTATCTAAGAAAAGAGAGTGAAGCACCAATTTTACCTGGAGAGAGAAATGAAGGCAGTGGCAGAAAAAGACCAAATGCACTATCTGGTCCGCCTAACCCTGCCATCTCCTCTCCCTTAACCCTTTCAGGACCAAGGGACATATTTGTCCCATAACTTTAAAATCCTATAAATTTTGATTGGGATAGTCTACAGTTCTAAATTTGATATGTACGGATTCCATATGATACTGCCTTTATGTAAACAAACTGGTTCCGACATTCATTCATTAGCGTCGTTGCCAGATTGACGAGAAGATTCACTTGCCACACTGTCCATAAGCCAGAAGTGTGATTTTTTTAAATAAAAATAATGATATTTCACACAAAAAATCAATTTTTTGGCATCTGCAAGCCCTTTTTACCATAAAAATGTCGTCAAAACCACAAAAATTGGCCTACGATCCTTATGGTCCTGAAAGGGTTAAGAGATCCAACACACTTGTCCCAAGCTTTCTTGAATTCAGATGCATTAATGAGGTGTTTTGCATGCATTTCCAGTCTTTGTAACTGATTAGTTTATAAGAACATAAGAATCGCCGCTGCTGGGTCAAAGACCAGTGCCCTATTTGAGTCTAGCTTTACTTGCGTATGTTCTGTTCCAATAGGAACTTATCCAACCTTGTCTTGAATCCCTGAAGGGGGTTTTCCCCTATAACAGCCTCCGGAAGAGCATTCCAGGTTTCTATTTTCTACCACTCTCTGGATGAAGAAAAACTTCCTTACGTTTGTACGGAATCTTTTCCCTTCTAACTTTAGCGAGTCCTCTCTCGTTGTCTTCGCCTCGGAGAGGGTGGAGAAGGTAAACAGTCTCTCTTTCTCTACTAAGTCAATTCCCTTCAATATCTATGTTTCAATCATCTCCCCCTCTCTGTTGGTGCATTACAATGACATACCATACGTTAATGCTGATGAACGTACTGTAAAGGATGCGCTATGGCTGCAATGCCAACGCCAATGATTAACCCTCTAAACAGTGGCGTAGTAACGGTGAGCGGCACCTGGGCTGGTGGTGCCCTTCCCCCCTTCCTCATACTTTTTCTCAAGCATGAGCAAGATGCCCACGTCAGTGTCCGCTCGTCCTTTGACATCATTTCCTAGGCATGAATCCCAAAAATGGTGTCAGTTAAAGCGCCAATGCCGACGTGGGCAGCAACCTCGCGCCGGTGAAGAAAAAAGTACGGGAGAAGGCAGTGGGTGTGCGCACGCGGCAAGGGAGTGAGCATCCCTCTTGCCAGATTCTATGATAAAGTGTTGGGAGGTGCTTGAGCTGGGGGTGGTTCTGAGATGACTCCCCCCAGCCCACCAAGGCCTTCTTTTGAGTACTTGTTGGTAGGTTGGCGTGAGGGGGCCTTCATGTCAGGGGGGGGGTGGAGGGTGGTCCAAGTGGGCTGGATGCAGTACCAAAGGTTGGGTTACCGAGGCAGAAGAGAGTGGGCATCCCTCCCGTCTCTTATTTTGGGGGGGGGGGGGCGTCACTGTCATTGGAGGGGCCTGTCATTGTGGGGGATTGCAGTGGCTGTCATCGGGGGTTGTGGCTGTCGGTGGCTGTCATTGGGGGGCCCCCGGTTGTCATAGGGGGGGGCTCACTGCTGTTGGGGGAGGTCCAGCGTGACATTCTTTTAATGGGGACAGGTATTGTAACACATCTGTGCCCATTAAAAAAAATTGAAAAAAATATGGCAGACCTCTCGGCTTTTTAATATCATTTCAGGTAATCGCTAAATTTAGTGCACGGTGAAGCGATGTTAGGGAATCAATCGGCGGCCTAGTTTTGATATGAATGACCTTGTTGCAATACTAATGAGGTCGTTTGCATGGCAAAGTCAGAGAATGCATGAACGCGCAGAAAAGCATGCGCTAGGCCACTACGAACATTGGGTCGGCAAATTAGGTCATCGCTAGACCAGTCAAACTGATTTAGCGACCATCGTTACACGATCAGTTTACTGTATCCGGGCCTTAGAGCAGTGGTTCCCAACCCTGTCCTGGAGGAACACCAGGCCAATTGGGTTTTCAGGCTAGCCCTAATGAATATGCATGAAGCAAATTTGCATGCCTATCACTTCCATCATATGCAAATCTCTCTCATGCATATTCATTAGGGCTAGCCTGAAAACCCGATTGGCCTGGTGTTCCTCCAGGACAGGGTTGGGAATCACTGCCTTAGAGGGATCAGCAGAAAAATGCCATCTGCATAAGACAGCAGCGTCATCGGTTCTGGGTGAACAAATATGTAATGTAATGTAATGTAATTTATTTCTTATATACCGCTACATCCGTTAGGTTCTAAGCGGTTTACAGAAAATATACATTAAGATTAGAAATAAGAAATACTGCTTCAAAAGTTCCTTGAACCGACTCGGCCTCTTTTGTTGACATAATCCTGCTGGTAACGTGTTCCAAAGCGTAGGACCTGCCACCGAATATATTCAGTATAACAAGCGGACATGCATCTTCAGAGCAGAGAGATCTCCTTGGAACAGGGGTCTCAAAGTCCTTCCTTGAGGGCCGCCATCCAGTCGGGTTTTCAGGATTTCCCTAATGAATATGCACGAGATCTATTAGCATACAATGAAAGCAGTGCATGCAAATAGATCTCATGCATATTTATTGGGGAAATCCTGAAAACCCAACAGGATTGCGGCCCTCAAGGAGGGACTATGAGACCCCTGCCTTGGAACATACCAGCGAGTACCAGACAAATTGGCGCATCTACCTCAAGGCGCCCAGTTTCAGAACTGCTCTCCCCCCCGAGTAATTAGCGTTGTTTTGCCAAGACTCCAAAATCACAATATTCTAGTGCAGTGGTTCCCAACCCTCTCCTGGAGGACCACCAGGCCAGTCGGGTTTTCAGGATATCCCTATTGAATATGCATGAGAGAGATCTGCATATAATAGAGGTGCCAGGCATGCAAATCTTCTCCATGCATATTCATTAGGGCAATCCTGAAAACCCGACTGACCTGGTGGTCCTCCAGGAGAGGGTTGGGAACCACTGTTCTAGTGGGTTGTAAGTTTAACTGTTTTCCCATCATCCGATGGATAATAAAACAAAACAAAAATCAGAAAAGACAACCCTCAGAATCTGGTATCTGGCACCAGTGAACTTTAATTACAAAGAACTCACAGTGACATAAAACTTAACAGAAATATTGTGATAATCATAGCATCTCACTTGACTGGTAATACTTCAGCATAAAAGTGTTCATTGATTGTTTCTTGAATGCTCTGTAGTAGTTATAACTTAAACGTGATGGCAGACTGGCCATACCTTGTGAACTTAAACAAGTTTATAAAAATATGCCATTAAATTCATATGAACAATCAGAGACTTAGAACAGTTATGTACAGAAGAGGTAATATACAATATTATTTACATTACGTCACGGTGTCTTTTCTTGTGGACAGGCAGGTAAGTAAGAACAGAACAGCCCGGGAAGCAGTAGAAAGACCTTCTTGTAGAAATTAATCATATTTTTACGCCTTGGCTCTCTTGACCGTCTCCTGCATCGAGAATTAGCAGTAGAGAGAGGCTCGGGTTTTAAGGTTGTATATCCCAGAGTCGGTGACTCATTCCTAGCAACGATGGAGGAAGTGAAACGAACGGGCTGTGAAAGTCGGCCAAGTAGATCTTACTCTTGACTTTTCCCAAAGCTTTTACGGCCCCCAAACTCGTGTGCGTTTCTTCAAAATGCCGAGACCACCAAATGATTCCATGAACACCGGGACATTTTCTTTCCATTCTGTTTCCCCCAACTACCGTCTCAGACCCTTCTGCCGTTGTTGTGCGATTGGTTTGGTAGAAAGTAGGAGACTAGAAATCGCAAAGGCCCGGGTTCTATAAACTGCCCCAATCTCACATCAATCACTTGACGGTGCCTGTTTACAGAATCATATCCACGTCGCAGATAGGCGCCGGAAATGTAGACCAGGGTTTTCAAGGCCTACATTTTCAGCGCCTGTGACGAGAATCGTGACTATGGAGGCGCTTACTGAAGCCTTAGGGTACTTCTAGCGTTAACCACACCTATTTTACCCTTAGGTGCTGGTAGACGCTTCCATAGTCATGGTTCTCGTTCTGGCATCGTTTGTGGAGGCACAGTCATTTTTTTTTAAAAACGAGTTTGACTTCTTTTAAATGACGCAATCAATGACTGCGTCAATTAAAGGCAATTAATCCAATTAAGTTAGACAGCGGTAGGGTGGCTACTGTCGTCTAACTTTGTAGAATCCGGCCCAGAGTGTTTTAGGATCAAAGATTAAAAGCCAGAATTGGAAAATATATCCCAGCATTTATAGGACCGGCTGTCTCATCCAACCTTATAACTTGTGTTGGAATTAGAGAATGACACGGTGACAAAATTTATCACTGTTCCTGTTCCCGCGGATAACCGAGGGAAATAATCCCATGTAATTTTCTAGTGTCTATTTGAACCTCGGTCCTTTTACACCAGCATTCTTCAAAGCAAAGCTAGCGGGTCAGTGGTTGTGCCCAATTATACTCTTGATTCTTCCCTCGCTCCTTAAAGAATGACAATGAAGATGGTTTCCCGCGGTTATCCACGGGGACGGGAACGGTGATGAATTTTGTCACCGTGTCATTCTCTAGTTGGAATGTCAGGTTTACCTTTGCATACAGATTCTGGGCTGAACTAAAATGCCACAATTTAGAAGAATAAGGACAATCTTCTCACCCTTTGGCATAAATGAAAATCATAGAAGCAATATTGATTTAAAAAAGTGCTGGTCCCACTTATGGTCCGGTTCACAGCGGGACAAAGGCACGTCGACATTTGAGAGCAGACAATTGAGCGCAAGACTCCAGCGTGCCACCGTAAAAGCTTATTTTAAAGGGCTCCGACGGGGGTGGGGTGGAACCACCCCCCTTTACTTAATAGTGTTCGCGCTGCCGTTGGGGATGGTTTTGGGGGGCTGTAACCCCCCGTTATAGAGGAAGCTTAACTTTTTACCTATTTTTTAGGGGAAAAGCTGTTTTCTGTATAATGTGGGGGGTTACACCCCCCACGCCCCCCAACACGGAAGCGCGAACACTCTTAAGTAAAGTGGGGAGGTTCGCCCCCCACACCCCCCGTCGGAGCCCTTTAAAATAAGCTTTTATGGCGGCGTGCTGGAGTCTTGCGCTCAACTGTCTGCTCTCAAATGTCGGCGCACTTTTGTCCCGTCACCTTTGGTCCACTACAACAGGACTGGTCTAGTGGGTGACCTAAGGGGTCATCACCTTCCCTTATTCCTCCCAAATTCCTTACTATGCCCATACTGTTTCCATGCTAGCCAGGCCTGGATTTAGGAATAAGGGCCCCGATATCCAAACATCCTTTTCTTCTAATTTAGGATACTCTCCTCCAAAAACGTCAATGGCAACAGAAACCGATTTAGGGGGGGGAAAAAAGGTTATGAACTTAGCACTAATTTTAAGCATTATAATAATAATAATAATAACTTTATTTTTGTATACCGCCATACCCAAGGAGTTCTAGGCGGTTTACATTAGATTAACAAAAAATTACAAGTGGTTCGAAAACAATTGAACAATATTTGGAGCAAGGAGGTAGAATGAAGTTAGGAGAAGAGGGGGGGGTAGGTTGGGAAAGGAGGTGGAAGGGGGGAGGAGGAGATTGTTGTTCATTGGAGAGGGGTTCATTAGGCTCATGTGAAGGAGAGAGTGGTTAGAGCTATGGCCTCCGCACCCTGAAGTTTTGGGTTCAAACCCTGGGCTGCTCCCTGTGACCCTGGGCAAGTCACTTAATCCTCCATTGACCCAGGTGCATTAGATAGACTGTGACCATGCCAGGATAGGGGAAATGATAGAGTGCCTGATTTAGTGGCACAGTAAGGGGGGGGTCTGTCCCAGGCATTGTCTTGGTGGGGGTGCTGGCACTCATCCCCACCCTGCCACACGCGTTAGCCCCCTCCCTTGTACCTCTTTAATATTCCCGGTGCGAGAAGTATCACGAACTCACTGTCCGCGTCCATGTCAGCTCTCTCAGATGTCACTTCCAGGTCCTGCGCCCAGGAAGTGATGTCAGAGGGAAACCCAATACGACACGGGCGGCAAGTTCATCATGCTGCTCACACAGGGAAAAATTAAAGAGATACTGGGGAAGGGAAGGAGCAGGGGAGGGGCGCCTACCACCCTAGGCACCACTCAGCCTTGCCACCTGACCTGATTTGTAAGTAGAGAATCACACAGGGACAAATTTTTCCCCCATCCCCGCGGGAACTCATTTTCCTTTCACACGAGTTCTTTCCCTGTCCCTGCCCCATTCCTGCAAGCTCCACCCTCATCTGTACACGCCTCAAACACTTTAAAATCCTAAGTAGCAACATTCTAGAGCTCAGACTGTGATGTCATAATGCCTCATTCCACCAATGCCTAAGCTCCGTCCTCATCTGCACAAGCCTCAAACACTTTAAAATCCTAAGTAGCAACATTCTAGAGCTCAGACTGTGATGTCATAATGCCTCATTCCACCAATGCCTAAGCTCCGTCCTCATCTGCACAAGCCTCAAACACTTGAAAATCCTAAGTAGCAACATTCTAAAGCTCAGATTATGATGTCATAATGCCTCATTCCACCAATGCCTAAGCTCCGTCCTCATCTGCGCAAGCCTCAAACCCTTTCAAATCCTAAGTAGCAACATTCTAGAGCTCAGATTATGATGTCATAATGCCTCATTCCACCAATGCCTAAGCTCCATTCTCATCTGCACTTTAAAATCCTAAGTGTCAATATTCTAGAGCTCAGCTTGTGATGTCATAATGCCTCATTCCACCAATGCCTAAGCTCCGTCCTCATCTGTGCAAGCCTCAAACCCTTTCAAATCCTAAGTAGCAACATTCTAGAGCTTAGATTATGATGTCATAATGCCTCATTCCACCAATGCCTAAGCTCCGTCCTCGTCTGCACAAGCCTCAAACCCTTTCAAATCCTAAGTAGCAACATTCTAGAGCTCAGCTTGTGATGTCATAATGCCTCATTCCACCAATGCCTAAGCTCCTTCCTCATCTGCACAAGCTTCAAATGTTTAAAATCATAAGTGTTCGCTTGCTTGGTTAAGGAAGAGCTTATAAGAATGGGGCAGGGATAGCGATAGTGACTAAACTCACAGGGACAGGGAAACTGAGGTCCTGCGTGTCATGTCTATTTGTAAGCCGTTCGGAGCTCTTTTGGGAAGATGGACTAAAAAAAATCAAACAAATAAATCTAGACAAATGAACGATGAAAATGTTGATGATGATGAAGACATGCCATCAAGGATGATCCCTCGTGACTAAATAGATTGACGTTCTCCAGTCCTTGTGACTGAATCAATCCACCTTGCTGCTGGTCTTCCGATACCTCTTTTGTCTTCAACCTAGGCAAGTGAATGGCCGACCTACAATAGCCAGCAAGAGGAGCAACAGCTAGAGTCTACTGGGACAGTCTGGCTATTAGCTTATCCCTGAGTCATCAGGAACTGGAAGAGCCAGTCTTGTGTCTAACTTACGGCACATGGGATTTGCAAGAAGAACAAGTGAATGGTATGACATCGTCATCAGATAACCAACCCCATGGAAGATATGATTGAAACGTATAAGTACATCACGGGACGCATCGAGTCAGAAGATGATATCTTCTGGCTCATGGGACCCTCAACCACCAGAGGGCATCCGCTGAAAATCAGGGGAGGGAAGTTTCATGGCGATCCCAGGAAGTACTTCTTCACCGAAAGAGTGGTGGACCATTGGAACAGACTCCCACTCCAGGTGATAAAGGCCAGTAGCTTAGCGGATTTTAAGAAAAAATGGGATGCTCACGTGGGATCTTTAGGGGAGTGAATTCAGGGGGGGATGCTTGGAATGGGCAGACTTGGTGGGCTGTAGCCCTTTTCTGCCGCTGTTTCTATGTTTCTAAGGAATGATGAAAGCATGGCATGCAACACCAAGACCATAAGGGTTGATCTGGGAATAGGACATTTCACCCATTTTCAAATTGTGCAGCTGCACTGCACAATCCTTCCCCACAACTGATTGCTAAACTTCAACTCTATTAGTACTACTCAATCTGGAACATTTTTAATCATTGTAAACCGCAAAGAACTTCACAGGTCCTGCGGTATATAAACTGTTATCAGTATTAAATGTTGTGGTCTTATAAATAATCCATAGTTCTAATTCCAAAAGGCTTGGACAAGTTCGTGGAGGAAAAGTCTATGGTCTGCTATTGAGACAGACATGGGGAAGCCCTATTGAGACAGACATGGGGAAGCCATTGCTTGCCCTGGAATTGTTAGCATGAAATGTTGCTATATCTGGGCTTTTGTCAGGTATTTGTAACCTGGATTGGCCACTGTTGGAAACAAGAAACTGGGTTATTTGGACCACTGGTCTGGCCCAGTAGGGCTATTCCTATGACTAAAATACAAATGAATGGAGCAAAATAAGATGGAGTCAAACCAAGAAATGGGCAAGTTGATATGTTCAAAAATCTAGGTAGTCTAGCTGCTTGAAACTCTGCAATGGGAATTAATCTCAAAGGGAGAGTCTAACTGGAACCAGGTCACGTGCACTGCAATTCTATGCTTCCTTCTTTTGTCCGTTACTGAATCGTGGCAAAACATTTAACATGACTGAAATGAGACCACTTTCATCCTGCTCCACTGGGAAACTGTACAGGGATCAAACTATAAATTGGGCAGTTGGTTGTTCTCTCAGGATAGGCTAAGCTCTTTAGTGCTGAGTCCCCAAAAATGACCATTCAGGAACGAGGGACGGTTCTGCCACCCTTCCAGTACACTCTGATGCGTGAGACCAGAAACCTTCTGAGACTGAGAGGGGACATGATCGAAACGTTCAAGATAATGAAGGGAATAGACTTAGTAGATGTTGTTCACCCTCTCCAAGGTAGGGAGAACGAGAGAACACTCTCTAAAGTTGAAAGGGGATAGATTCCGTCCAAATGTAAGGAAGTTGTTCACCCAGAGAGTGGTGGAAAACTGGAACGCTCTTCCGGAGGCCGTTATAGGGGAAAACACCCTTCAGGGATTCAAGACAAAGTAGATAAAGACAGGTTGTTCACCCTCTCCAAGGTAGAGAGAACGAGAGGGCACTCTCTAAAGTTGAAAGGGGATAGATTCCGTCCAAACGTAAGGAAGTTCTTCACCCAGAGAGTGGTAGAAACCTGGAACGCTCTTCCGGAAGCTGTTAAAGGGGAAAACACCCTTCAGGGATTCAAGACAAAGTAGATAAAGACAGGTTGTTCACCCTCTCCAAGGTAGAGAGAACGAGAGGGCACTCTCTAAAGTTTAAAGGGGATAGATTCCGTACAAACGTAAGGAAGTTCTTCTTCACCCAGAGAGTGGTGGAAAACTGGAACGCTCTTCCGGAGGCTGACATAGGGGAAAACACCCTTCAGGGATTCAAGACAAAGTTAGACAAGTTCCTGCTGAACCGGGACGTACGCAGGTAAGACTAGTCTCAGTTAGGGCGCTAGTCTTTGACCTAGGGGTCGCCGCGTGAGCAGATTGCTGGCCACGATGGACCACTGGTCTGACCCAGCAGCGGCAATTCTTATGTTCTTACATAAAACATGGCCCAGAGAACCTTAACTGCCAGGATATCATTCACTGGCACTGCAGATTGTCTTGATTTGTTCTAATATGTTAAGTGTCTGATGAAAGGGCAAAAATTATTTAAAGTTGGTCACAATGTGGTGCGAGGCCAATAAAGTTTGGACTACAACCTGTTTACTAACCTTAGTTTCTAGGTAGGGAGTAATAGGGCAATGAAACCATTGTGACATCACTGATGTGGTTGGCTCTTGGCATTGGTGGAATGAGGCACTATGACATCACAATACCAGCTCTGGTTATCAGAGAGTAAAACTCTTCGCACCAAGGGGGAAAGTTATCAACCTGGGCTGCTGTTAAGTTGTGTCATTTTACTGTTAACCTTAGTTATAAGAAACAAGGCCTCATGGCATAAATTGGGGCCTGGGCTAAAATAGTATGAGTTTGCAGTTAAGCTGGGGTATTCCAAAGAGTCTAGGAAAGCCTTTCCAGAAGGTTTTGCCTAAGCCATTGTGACATCACTGCTGAGGTTGGCTCTTAGGCATTGGTGGAATGAGGCCTTATGACATCACAATCTCAGCTCTGGAATGTTGCTACTCTTTGGGTTTCTGCCAGGTACTTGGGACCTGGGTTGGCCACTGTTGGAAACAGGGTACTGGGCTTGATGGACCTTCGGTCTGTCCCAGTATGGCAAAATTTATGGTCTTATGTTCTAACCATCCCATGTCATTCTTCAGTGTATCTCAACCTCAGTCCTTCTACACCGGCATTCAATGCAAGGCATGAGGGTCAGTGGCTGGGCTCATTCATGCTCTGATTCTTATGTGAGCCAAGTATAAGATAACGAAGCCATTGTGACATCACTGATAAGCTTGGCTCTTATTGGTGGAATTAGACATTATGACATCACAATATCTGCTCTGGATACCAGAGACTGTTATTCTTTAGTGTCTCTCTCAACCTTAGTCCTTCTACACCAGCATTCTTCAATGCAAGGCTTGAGGGTCAGTGGCTGGCACTGTTCCCTCTAAGCTGAGCAGGAGTCCTCCACCCACAGTCTCACCAATAGAGGGTGCTGTTTTACTGTCACATTCCACCCCCTAGTGGTAGCAATGCAGCTGGAGGACACCTGCTCAGCTTAGAGGGAACACTTCGCTGGACCCATTCATACTCTGATTCTTCCCTCTCTCCTTAAAGAGCGACATGGGGATGGTTTCCCGCGGTTATCCGCGGGGATGGGAACAATGATGAATTCTGTCATCGTGACATTCTCTAGTTCTGTCTAAGGGATAGTGGAAGAAGGAGAGCTGTAAAAACAGGGAAAAATATTGCTGAAAGTCTAAAAGGAAATTCCCAGAATAAATGAGGAATAGCAAGAGCTAATTATTTTGCATGCCACTGGGAGCAAAATTATAACTCATACCATGGGCTTCTACCTGCTCTCTGCCAATACTTAAGATTTTGCTTTTTAAAATTAATGTTTAATGCTTCTCCAGTAAGTATAAAGAGAAAAACTCTGGACAAAGAGCCGTGCTGTGTTTTCCCCCCTCAGTAGCATCATAATGTGGACAGCTGGGCCAAAGATGGAGGAAGATTTTCACTTCTGTTCTCATTTTCTGACTTTTAATTAAGATAGCCCCTTATGTGGCCACTCAGGAAGGCAGTAAATTAGCCACCGATGCTGTGTGTGGAAGAAATGCTGCTGGCATGCTTTTATCCCACTTTCCTGCCAGTGCTGGAGAATTAAAGGGTTATTTGGTGAGGCAAAGGAGGGGCCACCTTGTCAAACAAATGTGACCCACTGAGCAAAAAGGTACCAAAAGTGAGGTTTGTGACTTATTTACCACAAGATAAGAGGGATATCAACTCCATGATCCTGCCACATTTCAGCCTCAGGTAAGGACTAATTACATCCTTAAAAAAACGAGAAACATTTTTCAATAAAAAGGTAATTAACCTCCAAAATCACATATCCCACTTTAGGTATCTTGAGTTTTAGGCTGCAGAACATGAAAAACATCAAACTTGTGAAAAAAAATGTCCCTAATCCCATTCTACTGAATCTATATATACATAGGGTTTCTAGACGTCCGAATTTACCCAGACATGTCTTCTTTTGGGATATGTCCGGTTGTCTGGACGGTTTTTCAAAACCTGGCACTTTGTCCGGATTTTAAAAAGCCCCCACCTCGGGACCGCGTTGAGAGGGCACATGCACGGATGTAATGCGGTGACGTCATGCGGACAAGGTTGAGGGGGCGCGGCAACGCTGGGGCGGAAAGGGGCATGACTTGGGCATAATAGGATGGGGCTGGGTAGAACTGGGCGGGCCTGGGAGTGGGGCTATGGGTCCAGATTTTACAAGAGTAAAACTATATATACAAAACTTTGAAAACTGAAAGTTTCCCCTCCAAACTTTTCAAGCCTTTATCTCTGTTATTTGTAACCCGCTTCGGGTGCCTTTTTACTCAGTGGGTCACAAATATATTTTTCTTGGAACGACGAATCCTGAAATTATCAGGGAGTGGATGGACATCTCAAAGCATTAATTAATGATTCTCAGGTGCTTTTGTGGGATCCATCATTAGGCACGACTAGGCAGTCGCCTAGAGCAGCACCTTTGGGGAGGGGGCCAGCAAAGAGCAGCTGCAGTCAAAGCAAAACAATAGATCTTAACAGCCACGCAAGCTCAAATAATAATTATCAGCCCATATCTTATCTACAGGGAGGGTGGGCCGCCTTCATATAATCTGCTTCCCAGATTATTTTGGGAGGGATGGGATTATCATGATTGATTAGGGTGGCACAAAGCCGAAGGTTTGTCTAAGAGGTGTCTAATATCCTTGCACCAGCTCTGGGCAATGTATCTTAGTGGTGTTTTCCTATGAATGGCCAGAATCAACCACTCTTACAGACTAGGGCAAAGAGCCACAGAACACAAGACCATGTGGCTGTAGAGCTGTCATATGACCTGCAGAGCGACTGCACAGTAAAATTTGTCCCCACCCCCTGGCCCCGTGGTTAACCAACCGCCTGTCATTCTTGAAGGAGAGAGGGAAGAATCAGAGTATGAATGGGCCCAGCCACTGACCCTCAAGCCTTGCATTGAAGAATGCTGGGGTAGAAGGACTAAGGTTGAGAGAGACACTAAAGAATAACAGTCTCTGGTATCCAGAGCAGATATTGTGATGTCATAATGTCTAATTCCACCAATAAGAGCCAAGCTTATCAGTGATGTCACAATGGCTTCGTTATCTTATACTTGGCTCACATAAGAATCAGAGCATGAATGAGCCCAGCCACTGACCCTCAAGCCTTGCATTGAAGAATGCTGGGGTAGAAGGACTGAGGGTTATCCGTGGGGATGGGGACAAATTCTGTCCCCGTGTCATTCTCTACTGCACAGCACTCCTGCCTCCCCTTGAAGGACTGTGCTTCCTACAATGCAGATTTGAAATGGAGGCACTGGGATCCTAAAATGCTGTTAAGTTCAAAGTTCATGACAGCTCAAACTCAGCAGTGTAGGTATCGGGTCAAGTGACTTGCCCTGCGTTCATCACAAAAGTCACACCACAGAGCTGCTAGGCAACCAGGTGAATGACTTAAGGCCGGGCTTGGTTTTCTTTCCATTCCTTTCCCATTGCATGCTGGTACCTGTAAAGCCCATTTCAGAAGGACAGAGTGGGACTACAAGGAGCTGAGGTACCGGTGGGGGGTAATGAAAAAGAACCACGCAACCTACAACTAGCCACAAGTCCCCAGACAGCTCAGGGAAAGATCCGCAAAGTGCCCTTCTGACTCAAACTTGCTCATTTCAGTCCTTTTCACCAGGTCATTCATCATTGGGATGCACAGTGCTCAAGACAAAGTCGCAAGTCTCCCAGAGCCTTAGGGATTTCTTTCGGGGACCAGATACAAACATTTTCCAAGGTGTCAGCTGAACACAGAAATGTGTTTACCTACAGGTGATGAAATTAAACGGAACAGCAGGTAAAAACGAGAAAATAAAATCCCAGCAATGCAATTAACCCATGAAACCGCATGGAAGTGAGTCATTCCATCGGAGGCTGCCAGAGGGCTCCGGTCAGAGGTGGTCTTTTAACCCTTTATTTGGCATTGTGGCTCAGAAGCGTCATGCGTCTTCTACGGCTCTTAGGGGGAGATCTGCGTCTCCAAACGCCTGTCTGCTTGGCGCCGTTGCTCTCGTTCAGCATCAAGTTACGTAAAGCGGCCGTTTCACCGTCCGCCAATTAAAGGGTTAATGTGGCTTTCAAATGTGCACGAGGCCGAGCAGGGTCTGTGTGCGTTCCAAACGCACCATAGACTGGCAACATATACACGTAGCTTCAACAGTACAAAAGGGGACCTCTGGATTCCGGGATTGCTCTTCAAACCACGTGACCCACAGGCAACAGAACGCGGGGGCCATGGCCAGAACAATATTCTGCCCAACCCAGAATCTAGAGAGCTTGAGGGACAGGGACAGAGATTTGTTTGTTTTGCCCCCCCCGCCAAGAACATAAGAATTTGCCGCTGCTGGGTCTATACTTTCCCTTCTGTCCATCCTACAAACATACGGCCTTTTAAAGCTTAAATGTATAACTTAAGTGCTCTGAAAGATAACCCAATAAAAACACAAAAACAGACATAAATACTGTACAAGGAAAAGGAGCCCAGAAGAATGGAATTTCCTCCCTTCCCGCAGGAATAGCTGGCGTTTGCTCGGGCCCGTGCCGTCTTGTAGGTCTTGCGATGGCTGCGTGGTGGTTAACAGACCGGCAAAGGCTTTTTAGAAACTTCCACAGGATGCGAGATCCTCTGTACCCAGGGCAGCGATGACCTCTCCCGTTCTGAAATCCACAGAGGCAACCGCCTTGCATGATCAAGGGAGAGAATATATTCCTAGCAGATCGTAATTATCACCTCCTTGTGTGTTATCGTTCATTTCTTCCTTGAAACAATGCCCTAAAGCAAGCACTTAAAAGATATGCTGGAGAAAAGAAAACCTAAATATTTATGGTTTCTCCCCCCCCCCCCCTCAATTTCCTACACATGACATTTTGGGCAAAGAACATCAACGACCATGGAACCCAACATCCTCCCTCCCCGCCCTCTCCCCCAAAGGTGCATAGATGCGGCTCCAAGTCTGCTCTTGGCACGCTAAAAACTTAACGCAATCTGTGATTTCTGTCCAAGCGATGATTAAAACTTCAATAAAAATCCGTCGTCGCGAACAAAACAAAAATACATTTTCCATTCACAATAAATAACAATTTAAAAATAAAAAGGATCAAACTTAGGGCTTGGAGGGGGTAAAGAAATCTATCTGAACTCTGCGCCGATGGAAGCCACAGAAAGGAAAAAAAGACCTTACTGCTTGTGGAATATCTGAAAACGTGCGCTGATGCAGGGCGATCCTGCCGTGTCCACATAAACATGGCACCGGCCCGCACTTTCAGCCTTTCAGTTTGCCGATTTGATGATTTCACTGGCGGAGGACCCTGGATCCCAGTAGGCCTTTTCTGCATCCAACGCCCATGTTTTCTGGTGCTTATTAAAGTAACAGCAGGTTCCATCTTTGAGGGAACTGAGTGCACTGATCATTTTTTTTTAAAAAAAAACAAAAGCAAACGTACTATTTTTTTGCCCCCAAGTCTTTCACCTGTTTCAACTGAGTCCCCCAACCCTATTTCTGCACTGCTCCTGAATGCAAAATGGTGGGACACACAGAGGGGGAGGGGGGGGAAGGCCATACATGAAACACGTGGCGATAAGCGCAGGCTGTGCAACAGGTTCTTTGCGTGTGTGCGTGCTTTTCTTTAACACTATACATCTATTCGTTAAATCGTAGTTCTCTGTCTGTTTGCGAGACCTTCCCTTGGGTAGAAGCACGGCTAGCCACAGACGCACACGTACACAGACACACAGATCCAAGATGGCAAGGCGACAAAGCTGGAGGTGAGCCAGAATGGGTGGACCCATGTGCGGGTAAAGTACCGAGCTGGCACTTCTCTTTGGAGGAATGCGTGCGCTGCTGAATCTCGGTCAAACCCTCCAAAGGAGAAGGTGGTTGGTGCTGTCGTCCCTCCCCACAGTTTCACTGCTGTTTGTAAGTCGGAAGTCCTCGTAACCATCCCCTCCGCTGATTACAAGCATTTTCGATTTCGACTGCGCAGCGGTAGACGGTCTGTGTCTTGTCGCGTCTCTCGTTTCTACGTCGGACGGCTTCTCGTTACCTTAAAAATAAAAGAACAGGCTTTTGAGGGAATAAAACAGTGGTCTCCAACACCAACCCTCTGCAGGGCCACATTTTGGATTTGTCGGTACTTGGAGGGCCTCAGAAAAAATAGTTCATGTCTTATTAAAGAAATGACAATTTTGCATGAGGTAAAACTCTTTATAATTTATAAATCTTTCCTTTTGGCTAAGTCTTAATAATAATATTGTAATTTATAGTTAAAGAGACATATGATCAAGAAACTGTTATATTTTACTTTTGTGATTATGATCACACATACCAAGGGCTCAAAATAGGACCTGGCGGGCCGCATGTGGCCCCCGGGCCGCATGATTGAGACCACTGGAATAAAAGGACACAGTTCTTCGCCATGTTTAAATTTGTCTTAAAAACCCGGGTTCTTGTTTTTTGACATTGCGGTTTTACATTTGGATTTTAGGGCTCCTTTTACAAAACGGCGGTGGCGGCTTTAACGCGCGTGACTTTTAATCACACGCTAACCCCCGCGCTAGCCAAAAATCTACCGCCTGCTCAAGAGGAGGCGGTGGCAGCTAGCGCGTCCGGCGGTTTAGCGCGCGCTATTACACGCGTTAAACCGCTACCGCGGCTTCGTAAAAGGAGCCCTTAGTGTTAATAACGCCGGAGAAATTTTAGAAGACTGAATTTTTACATATTTTACGGACCCCCCCTTACATTTTGGAGAAAAATTGTTGAGAGAACTCTACAAAGACGCAACCAAGCTTAGGCGCCAAGACTGTATAAATGACTGAATACCGGCATACGCACACATAAACGCCATTTATGCGAATACTTCTTTGCAAAAATCCCCACTTCTGTGGTTACTTAGCCCCAACACAGCAGAGGAGATAAATCACTTATCTTTAAAAGTGCAGACATCCGTGGCCTGACGCGACCCGTTTCGCCAGTTTTACTGACTTGTTCAGGGGTTCATTTCGTGGCTTGTAAAATATGCAGCGCCACTAGTGAACCCTTGAACAAGCCAGTAAAACTGGCGAAACGGGTCCCGTCGGGCCACGGATGTCTGCACTTTTAAAGATAAGTGATTTATCTCCACTGCTGTGTTGTGGGGGTAAGTAATAATAATAATAATAGCTTTATTTATATCCCATCATACCTTTCAGTTCAAAATGGTTTACAACAAGAGAGACTGCATGAATGCCGCTAAGTTATATCATGCCAATGAATTAGGAGGAAACAGACAGGCGTGTAACACAGTTATATACAACACAAGCATGCCGGAAGATGTAGAGGAAAAATGATTAAGGAAGTGAAATAAATTTGCAAAGAATATGAAAGAAAGAATTTTAAGCGAGCAAAGTGGGGGGAGGATTAGAGAATCAATGAATGAAACTTGGAACCTGTCAGTCTTTGTCCAAGGTTTATTTACCGAATTCCCAAGCGGGTTTCCGTGATCCTCATTCTCCCTTTACCCACATCCCAGACATTGTACAGTGGGATCTTTCTGCATTTGATCTCACTCACCATCTTTCGTGACTATCAGTTGACTCGTTCTTCAGCCCAAGACTTTCTGAGACTAGTCCTGAACTTTGTGTGGGTCGGGTTCCCTCTTTTCTAGCTTCCCCTGCTCATCTCCATCCTGTCTATTAACATCTGCTGGCTGTGTTTAAGTCTTAACCCTACCAGCGTCTATCCGTTTGTCATTCCCTCTGTAGTCCCCTAACCCCTCTACTGTAAATTCCATACCTGACCCACATATGTAAATTCACCTTTGTCCTGTATGTCTGCCTTAATTAGATTGTAAGCTCTTTCGGGCAGGGACCGTCTCTCATGTGTTTAATGGAGTGCTGCATGCATCTGGTAACACATTAGCATTAGTAGTTATAAATGACTTCCCAGATGCAGGCATTCACATCTGGAAGCATCAGTGCGGTACATACCACAGCCCTCGTGGATTCTCAGCACCAGACAGCTTACTAGACTTAAAAACTGAAGCACAGGTAAGCACTAGAAGCCTCTAGAGCAGTGGTTCTCAACCCTGTCCTGCCGGGTTTTCAAGATATCCCTAATGAATATTCATGAGAGAGATTTGCATATAATGGAAATGACAGGTATGCAAATCTCTCTCATGCATATTCATTAGAGATATCTTGAAAATCCGACAGGCTGGGGGGGGGGGGGTCCCCAGGACAGGGTTGAGAACTACCGCTCTAGAGCCATTCCACCCCATCTGCGGGATTTTGCTCGCTCTTTGCACTGCTCTTGAATCGACCTACCTGGCTCCTTTGGCAATGGGAAAATGACATCAAAGCCATCAGGCAGTTCGATAGACGTGAGGAAGCGGACATGTCCCGTGTGGCCCTGAGACAGCCCCACCGGAGTCAGCGGTGCCTTCAGGGAGCTGGTATTGGAGGCTATGGACAGCGTTAACACCACGCCCGCGCTGGTTCCAATCCAGAGCAAGTCTTTGCAGGCCTGCAGGGCCGTGATGCGCAAACACGCCGCTTTGTGCTGACGAATGATGGCATCAGAGCCTGAAGGGAAAGGAAAGAGTGTATAAGTGTCTAAGTCCACACCAAGCCTCTGTCTAATTGAGGAAGTTGCTCTTGGGAAAATCAGCTGCAAAGTACACGTATATAGGGTTACCAGATTTTCCGGAACTAAAATCCGGACTAGAGAATGACACGGGGACCAATTTTTCCCCGTCCCCGAGGGAACTCATTTTCCCGTCCTGAGTTCTCTTCTTATCCCTGCTCCATTCCTGTAAGCTCCGTCCTCATCTGTACAAGCCTCAAACACTTTATCATAAGTAGCAACATTCTAGAGCTCAGATTGTGATGTCATAATGCCTCATTCCACCAATGCCTAAGCTCCGTCCTCATCTGCACAAGCCTCAAACACTTTAGAATCCTAAGTAGCAACATTCTAGAGCTCCGATTGTGATGTCATAATGCCTCATTCCACCAATGCCTAAGCTCTGTCCTCATCTGCATAAGCCTCAAACGCTTTCAAATCCTAAGTAGCAACATTCTAGAGCTCCGATTGTGATGTCATAATGCCTCATTCCACCAATGCCTAAGCTCCGTCCTCATCTGCACAAGCCTCAAACACTTTAAAATCACAAGAGCTCAGATTGTGATGTCATAATGCCTCATTCCACCAATGCCTAAGCTACGTCCTCATCTGCGCAAGCCTCAAACGCTTTAAGATCCTAAGGGTTCGAGGCTTGTGCAGTTAAGGCACCGCTTACAGGAATGGGGAAGGGACAGCGACAAAATTCGTGGGGACGGGGGGGGGGGGAACTGAGTTCCTGCAGGATCGGGGAAAAATTTGTCCCCGTGTCATTCTCTAATCCAGACCCATGTCCCCGCCCCCCCAAAGCCCCACCCCCTCAACCTGTTTAGTCGTCGGGAGGGCATCTGCTCATGTGCAGGCGTGATGTCACCGCGTTGCGTCTGCTCACACGCAGATGCCGTCCCGATGTCACTCCTAGCTGGAAGCTTTTGAAAACCTGGAAAAAACGCTGGGTTTTTAAAAGCCGTCCAGATGCCCGGACATGTCCGGGGAAATCCGGAGGTCTGGTAACATGTACACATACAAAACTTCATACATCTAAGGCAGGCTATTCAACAAGGTCTCTCTCTGTCCCTCCCCAACCTCATGGGTCATTGAAATGGAAGGGAAATCAGACAGGAACAGTGAACATAAGAACTGCCGCTGCTGGGTCAGACCAGTGGTCCATCGTGCCCAGCAGTCCGCTTACGCTGTGGCCCTCTGGTCAAAGACCAGCGCCCTAACTGAGACTAGCCCTACCTGTGTACGTTCTGGTTCAGCAGGAACTTGTCTAACTTCGTCTTGAATCCCTGGAGGGTGTTTTCCCCTATAACAGCCTCCGGAAGAGCGTTCCAGATTTCTACCACTCTCTGGGTGAAGAAGAACTTTAGAGAGTGCTCTCTCGTACTCTCTACCTTGGAGAGGGTGAACAACCTGTCTTTATCTACTTTGTCTTGAATCCCTGGAGGGTGTTAACCCCTATAACAGCCTCCGGAAGAGCGTTCCAGATTTCTACCACTCTCTGGGTGAAGAAGAACTTTAGAGAGTGCTCTCTCGTTTTCTCTACCTTGGAGAGGGTGAACAACCTGCCTTTATCTACTTTGTCTTGAATCGCTGGAGGGTGTTTTCCCCTATAACAGCCTCCAGAAGAGCGTTCCAGATTTCTACCACTCACTGGGTGAAGAAGAACTTTAGAGAGTGCTCTCTCATTCTTTCTACCTTGGAGAGGGTGAACAACCTGTCTTTATCTACTTTGTCTTGAATCCCTGGAGGGTGTTTTCCCCTATAACAGCCTCCGGAAGAGCGTTCCAGATTTGTACCACTCTCTGGGTGAAGAAGAACTTTAGAGAGTGCTCTCTCGTTCTCTCTACCTTGGAGAGGGTGAACAACCTGTCTTTATCTACTTTGTCTTGAATCGCTGGAGGGTGTTTTCCCCTATAACAGACTCC
This sequence comes from Geotrypetes seraphini, assembly GCF_902459505.1. Taxonomy (NCBI): domain Eukaryota; kingdom Metazoa; phylum Chordata; class Amphibia; order Gymnophiona; family Dermophiidae; genus Geotrypetes; species Geotrypetes seraphini. Next base: position 11,840,284 of record NC_047089.1, on the reverse strand, counting down.
GGAAGAGCGTTCCAGATTTCTACCACTCTCTGGGTGAAGAAGAACTTTAGAGAGTGCTCTTTCGTTCTCTCTACCTTGGAGAGGGTGAACAACCTGTCTTTATCTACCTTGTCTTGAATCCCTGGAGGGTATTTTCCCCTATAACAGCCTCCGGAAGAGCGTTCCAGATTTCTACCACTCTCTGGGTGAAGAAGAACTTTAGAGAGTGCTCTCTCGTTCTCTCTACCTTGGAGAGGGTGAACAACCTGTCTTTATCTACCTTGAATGGAATCCCTGGAGGGTGTTTTCCCCTATAACAACCTCTGGAAGAGCGTTCCAGATTTCTACCACTCTCTGGGTGAAGAAGAACTTTAGAGAGTGCCCTCTCGTTCTCTCTACCTTGGAGAGGGTGAACAACCTGTCTTTATCTACCTTGTCTTGAATCGCTGGAGGGTGTTTTCCCCTATAACAGCCTCCGGAAGAGCGTTCCAGATTTCTACCACTCTCTGGGTGAAGAAGAACTTTAGAGAGTGCTCTCTCGTTCTCTCTACCTTGGAGAGGGTGAACAACCTGTCTTTATCTACCTTGTCTTGAATCCCTGGAGGGTGTTTTCCCCTATAACAGCCTCCGGAAGAGCGTTCCAGATTTCTACCACTCTCTGGGTGAAGAAGAACTTTAGAGAGTGCTCTTTCGTTCTCTCTACCTTGGAGAGGGTGAACAACCTGTCTTTATCTACCTTGTCTTGAATCCCTGGAGGGTGTTTTCCCCTATAACAGCCTCCGGAAGAGCGTTCCAGATTTCTACCACTCTCTGGGTGAAGAAGAACTTTAGAGAGTGCTCTCTCGTTCTCTCTACCTTGGAGAGGGTGAACAACCTGTCTTTATCTACCTTGTCTTGAATCCCTGGAGGGTGTTTTCCCCTATAACAGCCTCCGGAAGAGCGTTCCAGATTTCTACCACTCTCTGGGTGAAGAAGAACTTTAGAGAGTGCTCTCTCGTTCTCTCTACCTTGGAGAGGGTGAACAACCTGTCTTTATCTACTTTGTCTTGAATCGCTGGAGAGTGTTTTCCCCTATAACAGCCTCCGGAAGAGCGTTCCAGATTTCTACAACTCTCTGGGTGAAGAAGAACTTTAGAGAGTGCTCTTTCGTTCTCTCTACCTTGGAGAGGGTGAACAACCTGTCTTTATCTACCTTGTCTTGAATCCCTGGAGGGTGTTTTCCCCTATAACAGCCTCCGGAAGAGCGTTCCAGATTTCTACCACTCTCTGGGTGAAGAACTTTAGAGAGTGCTCTCTCGTTCTCTCTACCTTGGAGAGGGTGAACAACCTGTCTTTATCTACTTTGTCTTGAATCGCTGGAGGGTGTTTTCCCCTATAACAGCCTCCGGAAGAGCGTTCCAGATTTCTACCACTCTCTGGGTGAAGAACTTTAGAGAGTGCTCTCTCGTTCTCTCTACCTTGGAGAGGGTGAACAACCTGTCTTTATCTACCTTGTCTTGAATCCCTGGAGGGTGTTTTCCCCTATAACAGCCTCCGGAAGAGCGTTCCAGATTTCTACCACTCTCTGGGTGAAGAACTTTAGAGAGTGCTCTCTCGTTCTCTCTACCTTGGAGAGGGTGAACAACCTGTCTTTATCTACTTTGTCTTGAATCGCTGGAGGGTGTTTTCTCCTATAACAGCCTCCGGAAGAGCGTTCCAGATTTCTACCACTCTCTGGGTGAAGAAGAACTTTAGAGAGTGCTCTCTCGTTCTCTCTACCTTGGAGAGGGTGAACAACCTGTCTTTATCTACCTTGTCTTGAATCCCTGGAGGGTGTTTTCCCCTATAACAGCCTCCGGAAGAGCGTTCCAGATTTCTACCACTCTCTGGGTGAAGAAGAACTTTAGAGAGTGCTCTCTCGTTCTCTCTACCTTGGAGAGGGTGAACAACCTGTCTTTATCTACCTTGTCTTGAATCCCTGGAGGGTGTTTTCCCCTATAACAGCCTCCGGAAGAGCGTTCCAGATTTCTACCACTCTCTGGGTGAAGAAGAACTTTAGAGAGTGCTCTCTCGTTCTCTCTACCTTGGAGAGGGTGAACAACCTGTCTTTATCTACCTTGTCTTGAATCACTGGAGGGTGTTTTCCCCTATAACAGCCTCCGGAAGAGCGTTCCAGATTTCTACCACTCTCTGGGTGAAGAAGAACTTTAGAGAGTGCTCTCTCGTTCTCTCTACCTTGGAGAGGGTGAACAACCTGTCTTTATCTACCTTGTCTTGAATCCCTGGAGGGTGTTTTCCCCTATAACAGCCTCCGGAAGAGCGTTCCAGATTTCTACCACTCTCTGGGTGAAGAAGAACTTTAGAGAGTGCTCTTTCGTTCTCTCTACCTTGGAGAGGGTGAACAACCTGTCTTTATCTACTTTGTCTTGAATCCCTGGAGGGTGTTTCCCCCTATAACAGACTCCGGAAGAGCGTTCCAGATTCCTACCACTCTCTGGGTGAAGAAGAACTTTAGAGAGTGCTCTTTCGTTCTCTCTACCTTGGAGAGGGTGAACAACCTGTCTTTATCTACTTTGTCTTGAATCCCTGGAGGGTGTTTCCCCCTATAACAGACTCCGGAAGAGCGTTCCAGATTTCTACCACTCTATGGGTGAAGAACTTTCTCTACTAAGTCAATGAGAGGAGAGGAACCAATCTGTGCAAAGGAACAAGGCAGAAGTAGGGTAACCATCGCTATGTCTTCTTGACGGAACCACACCAAGAGAGAAGACATCCCTTCTTCTGTGGCAGTCAGATCAGCAGCTGCCCCGGCAGTGTAGGGACACAGGAAGCAGCTAGTGTCAGTCTCTGCAGATGCCCCTCCTCCCCCTCCTGTGCTTCCTGGTCACAAAGGAAGTGCGCACTAGAGAATGACATGGGAACAAATGCGTCCCCGTGAGTTTTCCCGCTGTCCTAACCCCATTCCTGGAAGCTCTGCCTTAACTGCAAAGCCTCGAACACTTATAGGACGGCGCTTGCAGGAATGGGGCGGGGACAGGAAAAGAGCTCGTGGGGATGGGAAAATGAGTTCTTGCAGGGCCGGGGGAAAATTTGTCCCCATGTCATTCTCTAGTGCACACCATGGGGGAAGAACAGCAGAAGGGACCAGATGTGTATGTTCACTGTGTCCCCCCCACTTCCTGGCTTGCCACTACTCTGCCAATAATACTGTGTATCCCAAGAAACTGAGAGGAACCCAAAGGAAAGCGTGGGGAAGATGAGTAGGAACCTAAACTGGGGAGTAACACAGAGTCTGAGAAGGAAGGGCAAAGTGGAAAGAAACCTGGAAACAAGACGATAAGAGGGGAAGAGGACCTTGTGGGTTGTGGAGCAACCTTCTGGACAGGTGGTAATAAGGAATTTGGGGAGAAGGGTACTGTTCAAATTGCAGGCCTGTGGTCAATCGAACTTTCTTAGTGAAAATTATGGAAGCGGTGGCTGCTTGGGAAATCAAAAATGACTCCCTGCACTCTTTTTTCTATTGCAAACGCAAGCAGTGTCTCACTTCCGGCTCACCACACAATTGTTTCCGACGTATTCACCTTTATAGGACCCCCAGGGACCCCCTGAAGGAGACTTTTTGTCGAAACGCGGACCGTGTTGGGTCCCGCATCCCTAGCGGACCAGGTCCTTTAAGGCTTTTATGTGGACCTTTGGAACTTTGACACTTTCAAATAAAGTCCATTTAGGAACATCGTCACTCCACAGAGTTTTTTTGGTTTTCTCTGGATTTTCTTTTTTGTGGGTATTTTGGGGTCAATTCCTTTTGTTTTTGCTACTTATGATTTTGCTTAATCTTCTGTAAACCGCATAGAACTTCACGGTATTGCGGTATATAAGCTGTTATTTTTATTATTATTATTAAAGTGTTTGAGGCTTGTGCATATGAGGAGAGAGCTTAGGCATTGGTGGAATGAGGCATTATGACATCACTATCTGAGCTCTAGAATGTTGCAAACACAAGCAGTGTCTCACTTCCAGCTCACCACACAATTGTTTCCCACGTACTCACCTTTATAGGACCCCCAGGGACCCCTGAAGAAGACTTTTTGTCGAAACGCGGACCATGTTGGGTCCTGTATCCCTAGCGGACTAGGTCCTTTAAGGCTCTTATGTGGATGATTTCAGTGGACCTTTGGAACTTTGACACTTTCAAATAAAGTCCATTTAGGAACATCGTCACTCCACAGAGTTTTTTTGGTTTTCTCTGGATTTTCTTCTCTGTGGATATTTTGGGGTCAATTCCTTTTGGGTTTTTTTTTCCCTGCACTCTGCAGGCAAACGACAGAGACAAAAAAAAACCAAACAAACCCCCGCGCAGTCGATAGTTACCTGCTAACATCTTGTGAACCGGGGGGGCGATGTCCACTTCTGCCAGCTGCTCGTGGTTGGTGGCGTGGTAAAGTCTGACCTGCGCGCTGCTCTGCAGGGCCACCCAGATCCCCACGTAGGAACTCACCATACAGGTCACGCTGCGGTGGCTGTCCTGCCCGACGGGGAAGGAGTGCTGGCACAGAGGGAGGAACATTAGTGTAAGTCCTTAAAAAGCATGCCCTGCGCTGGATAAAACAGAGGTTTTCCAACTGCGCTGACCTAGACACCCTGATGCAACTAAGCAGCACTTCCTATCCTCTGACATCAGCTCTAAGACAGAATAAGGTAATCAGCTGAGCCCCTCCAACATATACTTGGGCATCAGAGCCAGCTCAAAAGATTACGGCGCTCCTGGCCCATGCTCCACCCCTGCCAGTTCCCTCTTCTGACGCTAATATCTGGTCCTGGCAGGATGAAGCTCCGTAGGCCAGCGTCGATTTCAAGCAGCGCATCAGAGGAAGAAGGAGGGAAATGAAGCACTTCCCTCCCCCCTCGCGGCGGCTGGCCTGTGAAGCTACACCCTGCCAGGACCGGGCAGCAGCGTCAGGGTAGCTTTACTTATGGGCTGGTGATGTCGCAGCCCTTGGCATTTGGCACCCTTTAGCGCCAGGGCCCCAGGCCGGAGCCTCACCTTTCCCGTAGGCAAAGCCGGCCCTGTCGGCCATGCTGCTGAGACACGGGTGCAACCAACAAATAGCTGGATGCTAGAAGTACCGGCAATTGGAACCGATTAGGATTTGATTGCGCATCTGGCTGTGCGTTACACTTAAATCCCACAGCCTGCAGCCCAAAAGGGGGCAGGGCGGGGGAGGGGTTTTTTCCCCCTATTGTTCCTATTTTATTTTATTTTTTTCAATCCTTGTTTGCCTTTTCAATACAGAAGTGCCCAGAAATATAAACTCGTTTTTCCTACCGTAAAAAATATCAAAACCACAGCCAATTCTTGTCGTTCGTTTACCTTTTTATTTGGAATGAGCTTCCATCTGAGATTAGACTCCTTTCTCAATTATCAATTTTCCGGAAAAAGTCAAAAACTCTCTTATTTCAGAAGTCCCTAACAAATGTATTGGTCTCTTTTTTTTTTTTTTAATTTAAATCTTTATTCATTTTCAAAGCTAATACAAAGGGCTCCTTTTACGAAGCCAAGGTAGCGGCTTTAACGCGCGTGACTTTTAATCACGCGCTACCCCCGCGCTAGCCGAAAAACTACCGCCTGCTCAAGAGGAGGCGGTAGCGGCTAGTGCGCTCGGCGGTTTAGCGCACACTATTACGCACGTGAAACTGCTCCCGCGGCTTCGAAAAAGGAGCCCAAAGGGCCAGGAATAATACAGACGTCGTTAAACAAAATAAGCACTTAAATTCCATCAATGACAATGCAGAAGAAAAAGATCCCTCCCCTCTCATCCAATAATTTAATCAAGAAATAAACCAGAAAGATATCCCCCCCAGCCCCCCACCCTGTCCTGGCTATGTAAAAAAATAAACAAAAAATTTTTAAAAGACAACTATGTTGAATTAACCTATTGCTAAATATTTGACTCCTCTAGAACTGTTTAAAAAATTTTGGGTAACGGTGTTGAAAGTTCCAGACTCTAACTTACCCCCGTACAAAAATTTTACTACAGTGGTACCTCGGTTTACGAGTGCACTGGTTTGCGAGTGTTTTGCAAGACGAGCAAAACATTCGCAAAATCGGCGCCTCGGAAACCGAGAGTGCTTCGATTTGCGAGCGCCCCCTCCCTGCGAACCAGCACCCTCCCCCCCATGATCCGGCACCCCCCTGCCGCCATTGGGCCCCCACCTGCCACCATCGGGCACCCCCCCCCCGCCGCAACCTGAGGCCCCCCCCCCAACCCTCTTCTTACTTTGCTGTAGCCTCCGCAGCGGCACCGGCACCAGCATGTCCTGTGCATGGTGCCGGTGCCTGAAGATCTGCTTCCTGTGTTGGGCCTTGAGCACAGGAAGCAGATCTTCAGGCACCGGCACCACGCACAGGACATGCTGGGGCCGGTGCCGCTGCGGAGGCTACAGCAAAGTAAGAAGAGGATTCGGGTGGGTTGGGGGAACCTCAGGTCGCGGCGGGGGATGCCCGATGGCGGCGGGGGGGGGGGGGGGGTGCGGATCGTGGGGGGGGGTGCCGGTTCGCTGGGGGGCCTTCGGGGTGCCGGTTCTCGTGGGGGGGGAGCAGTGCTGCTGGCCTCGGGGGGGGGGGGGACCTATCAAAGCGAGTTTCCATTATTTCCTATGGGGAAACTCGCTTTGATAAACGAGCATTTTGGATTACGAGCATGCTCCTGGAACGGATTATGCTCGTAATCCAAGGTACCACTGTATTTAAAAAAGATTACAGAGGACACTCAAGGGGGAAAGACTGAGTTAGATGTCTCTGTACTCTTGGAATCATCTGAGATAGAGGTGCTAGGCCGGGCTACATTGGTAGTTCCGCTTGTGTTTCTACAAGATAAAGAAATGTTACTGAAGTTATACTTTAAAATGAAACAGGTCTCCTATTTAGGCGAAAAGGTGAATATATTTCCAGATGCATCTAAATGGACTCAATCTCGTAGGAAAGAAATTTCTTACATACCGTACAAGAGTGATTTCTTTAGGGGCAAGTTTTCAATTAAGATTTCCTTGTAAGTGTTTTATTTCCTATCAAGGGAATAAGAATATATATATTTTTTTGAACCGGCCCAATTGGGTTTCTTTTTGGAAGGCAAAGGGCTTCCTACCGTGGTCTAGAGTGAAACAGTATAATGTGGTCATGAAATGCTAGGAATGATATATGCTCGAGTTATTTTTCCTCTTTATTATATTTAGTTTAAATCCTTGATTCCCACAAGGAGGTTTCTTAGCTTTTTCTCCCTCAACAGGTGGACTATATTAAGAGATTTTCTTCTTTATTTTTGTTTCATATTCATTTATTTTATGATGAATTGAAAAAGATGTATTCAGTATTTCTTGTACAATTGCGTATGTAATTATTTGAAATCATAAATAAACAACAACAACAAAAAAAGAATATCAACGGGCCCCAAACCCAATTTATATAATTTGTGCTATTCCCTTATATATCTGCATTCATCTTTTCGTATTTGTAGCCTAAACATAAATTGGCCCACCAAAACGGAAAGTTGAGGCGGTCGCAATTTTTCCAAAGATGGGTTATCATTTGTATAGCGATCCCTGTCATAATGTATTTGTTTCTAATCAATGATCCCTTCTTTCTTTGATTTCTAATATTTGTAAACCGAGTTATAGAATAGAAACATAGAAACATAGAAATATGACGGTAGAAAAGGGCTATAGCCCATCAAGTCTGCCCACTCTACTGACCCACCCCATTAAGTCTGAGTACTAATGACCTAGTTCCTTAACTCGACAAGTTTCAAGTTTATTATATTGTTTGATTAAACGCTTTTAAAATTTCAAAGCGTTTTACATAAATAAAATAGAGTAGACTTACTTATACAATTACTATTCATATAAACATACTGGGAAACAAATTTGGACAAGAAGACAGCTGATAACAATAGGAAGGTGGGGAGGAAATACAATATTTATTTAAAGATTACATAAAAGGAAAACACAATGGGGAGATAAGGGAAAAAATGAGAAACCGAAAGGAAATCTGGAAAAATGAGAAATTGTAATCTGTCAGTTAAAAGCTTCTTTAAAAAGAAGACATTTAAGATTCTTTTTAAATATTTTTAAATCCTGTTCTAATCTTAAGTATAATGGAAGAGAATTCCATAACATTGGTGCCGTAACGGAGAAAATTGAAGCACGGCGGGTTCCTATAATTTTAAGAGAGGGGACATTTAAAGTACATTGTGAAGATGATCTGAGAGTTCTAGTTGAACTGTATGGGATCAAGAGCCTATCTATGAAAGCAGGAGTATTGGATTTTAATGTCTTGAAAACTAAAAGAGCTATTTTGAAAGTAATCCTATATGAAATTGGCAACCAATGAGCACTTTGAAGTAAGGGTGTGACGTGATCAAATTTTTTGGAACCTGAAATTATCTTTATTGCAGTATTTTGCACGAGTTGAAGACGCCTTATATCCTTTTGGTAAACCCCTTTTAATAATGAATTACAATAATCCAATTTTGAGATAACTAATGAGTGGATCAGTGTATTAAGAGAAAATGAATCAAGAAGGGGAGCAAGTGAACGGATCATTCTTAATCTGTAAAAACAGTTTTTAACCGTAGCACTGATATGTCCTCGAAAAGTAAGATTGTTATCTATTGAAACCCCCAAGATTTTTGTATTAATGGTCTGAATGAGGGGTTTATTATCAATTATAATTGGACTTGTAAGTTGAACTCCGTCTTTCTCTGAAAAGAGTACAGTTGTGGTTTTATTAATACTTAAGGAAAGTTGATTATTGTTTAACCATTCATGAATTTTTGCTAACTTCTTATTAATTTCTGTTATGTCTTGCAGACTATTGGGGTCAATGGTGTGTAGGAGTTGGAAGTCATCTGCATAGGCGTATACTGTGAAGCCGATGGATTGGCATAGTGTTAATAATGGGGCCAAATAAATATTAAACAATAATGGTGAAAGTATGGACCCTTGTGGTATTCCATAATTATTTTTTTGATTTGGTTTAGAAAAGGAATTTTTAAAGAAAACGTTGGAAGATCTATCTGTAAAGTAAGAACGGAACCATTCGTATACTTGATCTGTGAGACCTATAGAGGAAAGTCGATGAAGTAATAGACAATGATCAATTGTATCAAATGCAGCAGCTAAGTCAAGGGATATGAGAATTACAGATTTATGTTGATCCAGAAAATAGTGAATAGTTGTAACCAGGCCTAATAATGCATGTTCAGTCGAATGATTTTTACGAAATCCTGTTTGATTAGGGTGTAGTACCTGAGTTTTGTCGATGAATTCTGATAATTGTTGAAATACTACTTTTTCAGTGATTTTGGCTAAGAATGGAAGATTCGAAATTGGACGATAATTAGAGCAGTCGGACACACTGGTTTTGGTATCCTTGATAATAGGAAGTAAAACAGAATGCTTCCAATCCGTTGGAACTGATGAAGTGGACAGACTTGTATGTATAATTTGAAGGATAGCTGGACCAAATACAGAGAAGTAACGTTTGAGAAGAAAAGGTGGAAAGGGTTCAGATATAGACCCTTTAAGTTTTAGACCATGAAAAAGCTGTTTTAATTCTGTTAAAGATGGAAGGGTAAAGTTGGAACAAGTGGCATGTAGGGACCTGGTTTTTAATTTTTGATCTTCATCTAAATCTAAATCTAAATTATCCGTGATATCTTTGGGTGAAGATGCACTTCGTAAGGATCCTACTAGGGCATCCCATTTATTCTTAAAGTCAATAACGCTGGTGGCCTTGATCACCTGCTCTGGAAGCTTGTTCCAGTGATCTACAACCCTTTCTGTGAAGAAATACTTCCTTACGTCACTATCGAATTACCCTCCTCTGAGTTTGAACGGATGCCCCCTTGTGACCGAGGGTCCCTTGAGAAAGAAGATGTCTTCTTCCACCTCGACACGTCCCGTGATGTATTTAAATGTCTCAATCATGTCCCCCCTCTCCCTGCGCTCCTCTAGAGTGTAGAGCTGCAATTTGTTTAGTCTTTCTTCGTACGAGAGACCCTTGAGCCCCGAGATCATCCTAGTGGCCATCCGCTGAACCGACTCAACTCTAAGCACGTCTTTACGGTAATGTGGCCTCCAGAATTGCACACAGTATTCCAGATGAGGTCTCACCATGGTTCTGTACAGTGGCATTATGACTTCAGATTTGTGGCTAACGAAGCTTCTATTGATACATCCCATAAGTTGCCTTGCTTTGGATGAGGCCTTCTCTACTTGTTTGGCAGCCTTCATGTCTGCACTGATGATTACTCCCAAGTCTCTTTCTTCTGAAGTCCTAGCTAGTGTTTCTCCATTTAAGGTGTAAGGTTTGCATGGATTTCTGCTACCGAGATGCATAACCTTACATTTCTTAGCGTTGAAGCCCAGCTGCCATGTCGAGGACCAGTTTTCCAACGTAAGCAGATCCTGCGTCATACTATCCTGCTGATTGCTTTCACTTACTATATTACATAGTTTGGCGTCATCAGCGAATAGAGTTACTTTACCCTGAAGCCCTTGGGTCAAGTCCCTTATGAATATGTTAAAAAGGAGTGGACCCAGGACCGAGCCCTGTGGCACTCCGCTGGTCACCTCCGATGTCTCAGAGAGGGTGCCGTTGACCACCACCCTCTGACGTCTTCCACTCAGCCAGTCATTGACCCATGCAATTAGTGTCTCACTTAACCCCATCGATTTCATCTTGTTTAATAGTCTACGGTGTGGGACGCTGTCGAAAGCCTTACTGAAATCCAAGTACACTATGTCCAGAGACTCTCCCGAGTCTAGCTTTCCTGTTACCCAATCAAAGAAGCTGGTAAGATTGGATTGGCATGACCTACTCCTAGTGAATCCATGTTGACTAGGATCCCTTAGATTCCCCTCATCCAAAATCGTGTCTAATTTACATTTAAGTAGTGTTTCCATGAGTTTACACACTATTGATGTGAGACTCACTGGTCTGTAATTCGCAGCCTCCGCTCTGCAACCCTTTTTGTGCAGAGGAACTACGTTAGCTGTTTTCCAGTCCAGTCCCAATACTTAGGGAGAGATTGAAGAGCATGGTTAACGGTTCCGCCAGGACATCGCACAGCTCCCTGAGCACTCGTGGGTGCAATTTGTCTGGCCCCATGGCTTTGCTCACCTTGAGTCTTGACAGTTCGCTGTAAACATCAGCTGGTGAGAACCCAAAATTCTGAAATGGGTCTTCCTTGCTTGGGATGAATCGGTGTATGAAACTAAAAGGATTGGATTGGGAGGGGCACGGGCGGATCAAAGGCTTTCCCAAAAGTTGGGCACGGTGCGGTATTATAGCGCAATAGGTCTCCACACCCTACTCGGGCACCAGGATTTGCACCAGGTTTCAGCAAGTGCTCAACGTTCGGCATGGAAATCGGCGCCAAGCACTATTCTGCAAAGGGCCCCTTTATAGAACGCCGCGCAATACCAAACTTTTCCAGCGCCCTATTTATCTGGTTAAGTGCTGAATATCGGAAGTTAACCAGATAAATGCCGATTCTGCCTTAAAGGCCCACAAAACGGCTGGTTTTGGCTTAGAAGCCAACCAGGTATATTTCGTCAGCCCTATCCGGTTAAGCACCACCCAGTCAGCTCCACACAAGCGATTTAAAGACCTAGAAGCCCTTTCTGGCTGTTTAAATTACTTGAATATCGATCCCTCAGGTTTTACTTGCAAGCCATGCTTCACACCATCATAGGACTACGCCATGGGCAGCAGGAGTAATGAATTCATGTTTGAATTCATTATTATTCCAGCCCTCACTTAGGGATCGACAAAATAGAGCAAAAAAAAACTATTTACATTGTCCAATTTGACATGGACAAGAGGACACGGAATGAAGCTGAGGGGGGACAAGTTCAGGACGAATATCAGGAAATTCTGCTTCACGCAGAGAGTGGTGGACACCTGGAATGCTCTCCCCGACGAGGTTATTGCAGAATGGACCGTCCTAGGATTTAAAAGCAAACTAGATGCACATCTCCTTACGAGAGGCATAGAAGGATATGGGTGACTACAAATTATGCCAGGTGTACACCTGGGAGGGCCCCCGCATGTGCGGATCGCCGGACTTGATGGACCGAAGGTCTGACCCGGAGATGGTGCTTCTTATGTTCTTATTATCAATTTTGGAAAGATTTTAAAACTTATCTATTTAAACAATACAATATTTAATGGATTTCAAAATTATCATGATAGACATAGAAACATAGAAATAGATGGCAGATAAGGGCCCACGGCCCATCTAGTCTGCCCACCTTAATGTCCCTCCCCTACCTTTGCCCTGTGAATAGATCCCATGTGCCGATCCCATTTGGCCTTAAAATCAGGCACGCTGCTGGCCTCAATCACCTGTAGTGGAAGACTATTCCAGCGATCAACCACTCTTTCAGTGAAAAAGAATTTCCTGGTGTCACCTCGTAGTTTCCCGCCCCTGATTTTCAACGGATGCCCTCTTGTTGTCGTGGGACCCTTGAAAAAGAAGATATCTTCCTCCGCCTCGATGCGGCCCGTAAGATACTTGAACGTCTCGATCATGTCCCCCCTCTCTCTGCGCTCCTCGAGCGAGTATAGCTGTAATTTGTCAAGCCATTTTTCGTTTGGTAGATCCTTGAGTCCCGAGACCATCCGGGTGGCCATTCTTTGCACCGACTCCAGTCTCAGCACATCCTTGCGATAATGCGGCCTCCAGAATTGCACACAGTATTCCAGGTGGGGCCTCACCATGGATCTATACAATGGCATAATGACTTCCGCCTTACGACTGACGAAACCCCTTCGTATGCAGCCCATGATTTGTCTTGCCTTGGACGAAGCCTGCTCCACTTGATTGGCAGACTTCATGTCCTCACTGACGATTACCCCCAAGTCTCGTTCTGCTACCGTTTTTGCTAGGATCTCGCCATTAAGGGTATAAGACTTGCATGGATTCTGGCTGCCCAGGTGCATAACTTTGCATTTTTTGGCATTGAAGTTGAGTTGCCATGTCCTAGACCATCGCTCCAGTAGGAGTAGGTCGTGCATCATGTTGTCGGGCACTGAATCTTCGTCTGTTGTGCATTTGCCCACTACATTACTCAGTTTGGCGTCATTGGCGAATAATGTTATTTTACCTCGATAAGCAGATTTTTTATTATTTTTATGGAGTAATGCTTACAGTCGCTTATCTATTTTAATATAAATAATCTGTATTGTGCATATTTTACTTTGAATAAGTTAGGGTTGTATTTTGTTAGTCAGTGCCTTTTATTGAATTGTGTTATTTTCTTTTATAGCACATTGTTATTTGGATCTGTATTTTAATTACTTGCAATTGCTATTGTGTAAACCGCCAAGAACGGATGGTTTGGCGGTATATAAAAATAAACTATTATTATTAGCGTGCGCTAAACCAACGCTACACGGCTAAAACTAACGCCAGCCCAATGCTGGCGTTATCGCCTAGCATGCGCTTTTCCGCGCGTTAAAGCCCTAACGCAGCTTAGTAAAACGAGCCCTATGTGTGATAAATTATATAGTGCCGAACACATCAAAAAAAGTGCAGTGCGATATCCGTAAAGTTTCAAGTTTTATTAAATTTTAATATGCTGACCATCAACAGGTGTCTGGCCGGTTTACAAGTTAAACTAGGCTAAAAGTAGTGCTAATAAAAGTAAACGTGAACATTGAGACTTTGACTAGACATACTAGACCAGGGATCTCAAAGTCCCTCCTCGAGGGCCGCAATCCAGTCGGGTTTTCAGGATTTCCCCAATGAATATGCATTGAAAGCACTGCATGCACATAGATCTCATGCATATTTATTGGGGAAATCCTGAAAACCCGACTGGATTGCGGCCCTTATGGAGGGACTTTGAGGCTCCTGCGATAAACTCTCAGGTGGAGCTAGGTCAGGGGTGGGCAACTCCGGTCCTCGAGGGCCAGAATCCAGTCGGGTTTTCCCCAATGAATATGCATTGAAAGCAGTGCATGCCCATAGATCTCATGCAGATTCATTGGGGAAATCCTGAAAACCCGACTGGATTGCGGCCCTCGAGGAGGGACTTTGAGATCCCTGGTTCTGGCCACACAGACATGCCAAAAGAGCAGTGGGACACCTTAAAAGACACTGCTGTGTGAACTTCCCATAAAGCAGGGTTTTTTTTAAATTTATTTTTATTTGATTATTTGATTAAACGCCTATCCAAAATACTAAGCGTTGTACAATAATAATTAAAACATTAACAAAAGTACACAGAGACTAACAATCTTAACATACTTCGGGGTTTGTTTTTTTTGTTCTTGTTGTTATTAATCTACAAGGACACAATAGGAAAAAGGGGGGGAGAACTACAATATTTATTAAGAAAAGATACGACAAAGGAAAGAACATTGGGACGGGAAAAAATCGAGAGTAACTGGACTTGAAACGAATAGTCAATCGTAGGCATCTTTAAAAAAGAAACATTTTAAATTATTTTTAAATTTCTGTAAATTGTGTTCAGATCGTATATATATATAGGAAGAGAATTCCAAATCGTGGGGGGCGGTTACTGAAAAGATTGTATTACGTCGAGTACCTATTATTCTTAAGGATGGGATATTAAGAGTATGCTGTGAGGTGGATCTTAGAGCTCTCGGAGGGTCACATGCTGGGACATGTGTTTGTATTGTTTTGAAGGTTAGAAGTGCTATTTTAAATGTTATTCTATATATGACGGGTAACCAGTGGGCTTTTTGTAGAAGAGGAGTGACATGATCATATTTATTTGAACCTGATATAAGTTTGATAGCTGTATTTTATTTTTAAACTTCTAATAATGTAACTTTTCCCTTTACCTTCTTTTCAAACCTCAGTGTCTAGTACAGGGGTCTCAAAGTCCCTCCTTGAGGGCCCAATCCAGTCGGGTTTTCAGGATTTCCCCAATGAATATGCATGAGATCTATGTGCATACACTGCTTTCAATGCATATTCATTGGGGAAATCCTGAAAACCCGACTGGATTGCGGCCTCAAGGAGGGACTTTGAGACCCCCTGTACTAGACACTGAGGTTTGAAAAGAAGGTAAAGGGAAAAGTTACATTATTAGAAGTTTAAAAATAAAAAAAGGAAAGGAAATGAAGAGGGAAAGGATAAAACATTAGGGATGGGATCGCTTCTTGAAAGCGGTTGGCGTGTTTTAGAATATTCAAGAACAAGAGAACGCATCTTGAAATACGAATGTTTTTAATTTGGTCTTAAATTTATCGATTGATTTCTCGTGGCGGATTTGAGATGGCAGTGCGTTCCATAACGTAGGGGCAACTACAGAAGAATTGGTTTTTCTGGAACAGAAAAATTCCTTAATAGAAGGAACGGAAAGCAAGTTCTGATCAGCAGATCTGAGTACCGTATTTGCCGGCGTATAGGACGACTGGGCGTATAAGACGACCCCCCAACTTTTAGTTAAAAAATAGAGTTTTGTGTTATACTCGCCGTATAAGACGACCCCTTCTTCCGCACACCTTCTCTACCGCCCCGGGTGCAGCACAGCCGGCCAGGTTCCCTTACTTTTGTGGCACTTCCCCGACCGACCGACAACAGCCCCGGTCCGACAAACCTCCCTGCCCTTAACCGCGAATCTAAATTACCTTCTTACAGCTGCTGTAAGAAGGTATTTAGATTCGCGGCTACAGGGCAGGGAGGATTGTCGGACCCGGGCTGTTATCGGTCGGTCGGGGAAGTGCCACAAAAGTAAGGGAACCTGGCCGGCTGTGCTGCAACCGGGGCGGGGCGGCCGCCC
Source organism: Geotrypetes seraphini (assembly GCF_902459505.1). NCBI lineage: Eukaryota > Metazoa > Chordata > Amphibia > Gymnophiona > Dermophiidae > Geotrypetes > Geotrypetes seraphini. Next base: position 11,824,510 of record NC_047089.1, on the reverse strand, counting down.
CTCTCTCTTGGTACCGCGAGGCTACTCTCCTTCTCCTTACCTGCCATGCCTGCAGCACAGAGCCGAACGGAAGTCTTCCCGACGTCAGCGCTGACGTCGGAGGGAGGGAGGGCTTTGTTTAAGCTTTGTTTAAGCCCTCCCTCCCCTCCGACGTCAGCGCTGACGTCGGGAAGACTTCCGTTCGGCTCTGTGCTGCAAGCAGAGAAGATAGGGAGAAGAAGAGCCGCGTGACTGAGTACATCCAGCCCTGCAAGTAAGGGCATGTAAACTGTACCCGGCGTATAAGACGACCCCCGACTTTGGGGAGGATTTTAAGGTACTAAAAAGTCGTCTTATACGCCGGCAAATACGGTATCTGTGAGGGGCAAAAAGGGATAAGAAGCTTATCCAGAAAGGGAGAGTTTGATTTTGAAAACTAGCATGATTGTTTTGTATGTGATGCGATGTGTTAAGGGTAGCCAGTAAGCTTCTTTCAGAAGAGGGGTGACATGATCATATTTCCCTAACTTGTACATAAGTTTTATGGCCGTGTTTTGTATAAGTTGTAGCCGTCGTAGTTCTTTTTGAGGGATTCCGTTGTAAAGAGAGTTGCAATAATCAAGATGAGAGATGACTAGAGAATGAACTAGAGTAGTAATTGCTTCAGTGTCGAGGATAGAGGTTAGGGAACGTATAAGCCGAAGTTTATAGAAATAGGTTTTTACTACTGAACTGATTTGATCATGAAAGGTTAGATCCTTGTCTCTGGTAACCCCATGTAGTTTTATTTTGGTTTCCATTGAGTTTCAATGAGGATCTTTCCAATAATTGTTTCATTCTTTTTGGTAGGGAAAAGTAGACCACATGATATTTAGGGAGAGTTTATTTGCGTGGAGCCAATCACTTATTTTGTCTAGTTTATTGTTGATTGGTTGAATTTCCATGATGTATGAGGTATCAACTGGGTGGAGTAATTGAATGTCATCCACATTGTGAAGCCTATAGACTTGGCTAGAGTAAGAAGGGGAGACATGAAGATATTGAATAGCAGGGGAGATAGAATAGACACCTGTGGGACACCGTAGGTTTGAGCTATAGGAAGAGAGGTTTCCTTCTTAGAATGAACTCTGAAACTTTGTTCGTTAAAATATGAGATAAAATTTTTTTATTTATATATATGATTTTTCATTCTTAGTTTTGCTGCCAACTTATCAGAAGTGGCTTGCAAGAGAGCCCACTAAATATGTATAAGCCTGGGTTCTGGCTTTTGCCAAGGTTCTGTTAGTTTTCACGATCACACTGAGGATAAACTAATTATTCATTATAAGTGTTTAAGAGGCATATGGTGGACCTTTATTAAATGCTTCCAACTTATCTTAACTACACTTCTCCCTCGGTATTCGTGGGGGATAGGAGCAGAGCCGGACCGCGAATTGAGAAAAACTGCGAATAACTTCTCGTATGGCTCTGACCCACCCCCGCCTCCATCCTGCCTTCCCCCCGGCATCCCGGCCTTACCTGGTGGTCTAGCAGGCATTCGGAGCAGGAGCGATCTTTCTATGCTCCTGCCCCGTGCAGATCGCCAATAGGAAATGACTGCCGTGAGTTCCTGTAGTCTCTCGAGACTACGACGGGAGCTCACAGCAGCCATTTCCTATTGGCGATCTACACGGGGCAGGAGCGTATGAAGATTGCTCCTGCCCCGAAAGTCCGCTAGTCCACCAGGTAAGGCCGAGATGCCGGGAGGAAGGCTGGAGAGAGGCGGGAACGTGCTAAACTATGGGGGTTTTACCCCCCCCCAAAAAAATTGTGACTATGTGAAACTGCGAGTGTCGAAACCACGAATGGGGAGGGGGAAGTATATTCACACAGGGTAAGTTTTGTAAACAAACCTCTTTTTAAGGCTCAGCTGCCATACCTCTTGAAGAAGCGTGCTTGTATTCAGAATGAGGACTCTGTTTAGACAGCCACACCACAGCTTTCCTGCCACAGCCACCATTTTGGTGATGGGGTTTCCGGGAGATCCTAAAGACAAGGATTTGGAATTCTGCGAGTCCCAGAAACTTCCTGCAAGGAGGGAGTGGGGGAGAAAGAGAGAGAGAAGACAATGAATGTACAGCCTATTTTTCAACTGTAGACCTTCAAATCGGAGGCTTCATGCGCTGAGAAAAAATGTTTCCGTTCGATATTCAAAATCATCAAACTAGTCAGAAATGGGTGCTGACCAGTTTATTGCTTTTGGGGCGGGCCAACTGGTCATTTTCGGCAGCACTTACCCAGTTAGGCCTAGGTTCTAGAAAAGGCGCCATAAGATAGGCGCAGAAGGCGTCCTACTGTCGCTTAACTAGGGTCTGGATTTCCCCCAGACACGTCCTCCTCTTTGAGGACATGTCTGGGAGTCTGGACGGCTTTTCAAAACCCGGCACTTTGTCCAGGTTTCGAAAAGCCTCTAGCAACGAGAGACGTCGGGACAGCGTCCGCACATGCGCGGAGGCAATGCGGTTGACACCAGCGCATGCGCTCAATGCCGTCCTGATGAATAAACAGGTTGAGGGGGCGGGGCTATGGATCCGAATTTTCGTTTTCGAAAATCTGGTAACCCTACACCTACCTTAATTGGTCAAAAATCTCACAATAAAAAAAAAAAAACTTAGGTGCCAGAATTACTTCTCAGCAATGCGCCTTGCGGTGCCTAAGGTCAAAGTGGAGACGACCTGAGGCGTTGCTATGCTTGATTCTCCATCAAACTTAGTTGTTAGCAACGCAGGCCTTTAAAACCCTGGCGTACATTACTGACGCTTAAGATTTTTCTTAGGCGCCGGTAGCCACGATTCTGCAAACGGCCCCCAAGTCTGACTGACACGTGAAGGGCGCTATTTTTGCAGGTGTCGCCTGATGCAGGCGCTATTTACAGAATCTGGCCCTTAGTGTCGCTGGAAATGACCAGTCAGTATATAAAGCAACACCAGCTATTTGGGAGCGTTCCAGGGATGAAGTCGGCACTTAACCGGCCAGGTTAACCACATAAACAGGACGGCATAAAAGTCGGCCCTTTCTTTACGTGATAATCCATAGCCTGACGAGTGCTGAACTCGCTTAACTGGCTACGGTGTAGCCTGAAATTCAATGTCGAAGCCCTGACAAGGCCCAGCGCTGCCATGTCCAGGAAAAATGCTGGCGGCGGTCAGCAAAGCACTTGCTACCGCCGGCTGAATGCCGGACTCCTCTGTCTTTAGTTTGGTGGCATCATTTTTTCCCCTTTCTTACCCCACAGTGCCTCTAAACTAAACTGTACTAAACCTTAAGTTTATATACCGCATCATCTCCACGGAAGTAGAGCTCGGCACGGTTTACGAGAACTTAAAAACTGAGAAAGGAAGGGAAAAGGTTTACATAAGTTTATAAATGGAGTGGAAAGTAAGGGAAAAGAAATGACATGTTAGAGAAGAGCCAGGCATACACTCAATACGGTGGCGATTCTAAAATTTGGCGCCTCAAAGGGGAGCACTTAGCGCCAAGTCTATAATGGCTTAAAGACGCACTTAAGTTCTTACAGAATATTAGGTCAAAGCCACAGGTGGACCTACTTATGACTGGTCAACGGCTGGCATAAGTGGGCGGGTCTAAGTGCATTTTGACACGTGCGCTAATTAATATTATTCTATAAGTTGGGTATGTCACTTACCACAATGAGTACCGTAAGTTCTCAGTAACAATAATTCTTCATCTTTTACTTAAACCACAAAGTATAGGAGTCCACCCTAAACTGCTGAATGGTCATCAGCAATCCAAAATTGGGAGAAAAAAAGACCCTCAGAAGGGCTTCATAAGCCAAAAAAACTCCCAACTTCCTGATATTAGTCACACAGTCTTAGATTTAGGGCTCCTTTTATCAAGCTGAGCAAGCGGGGTTAGCGCGTCGGACATTTAATCACGCGCTAACCCCCGCGGCAAGCCAAAAAAACTAACGCCTTGTCAAGGGAGGCGTTAGCGACTAGCGCGTTAAACCCCTACCGCGCCTTGATAAAAGGACCCCTTAAAGTATAGTCTTCACTTCATATCACACTGTTTTTGTGGGGGGGGGGTTTTTTTGGGGGGGTTATTTATTTATAATTTTCAAACAAAATATACAAGAATCCACTTGTTACAGCAATACGGAGTATCATTTTAAACAAGGAAAACAATTTATTTAACCAAAAAATATCAAAAGAAAAAAACTATATAAGGAAAAGCTGAAAAAGGGAGAACCCTTATTCGATATCTAAAATAATTTTAAACCTCCTTCTTAGACCTCAATTAACAATAGTGAGAAACAAGAAATAAATGAGACAAAGAGGTCTCCATTTGATTTAAACAAACCACACAATAAATCTGAGGCAAAGGCTTAACATGCACATCACACGGGTTTCATAATTTGATAACCGCAGCAAAATGCAGGCAACGTATCCCCAAAAATCAGCTATTTGGCTCGTGGACTCCATTGCAGAAGATTCCCGAAGAAGCCATGAAGGACATGAAGGACATGAAGGCTGCCAATCAAGTGGAGAAAGCTTCATCTAAGGCAAGACAAATCATGGGTCACATACGCAGGGGTTTCGTCAGCCGTAAGCCGGAGGTCATTATGCCATTGTATAGATCCATGGTGAGGCCCCACCTGGAGTACTGTGTGCAATTCTGGAGGCCGCATTATCGCAAGGACATGCTGAGGTTGGAGTCGGTCCAGAGAATGGCCACTCGGATGGTCTCGGGACTCAAGGATCTCCCGTACGAGGAACGGTTGGAAAAGTTGCAGCTGTACTCGCTCGAGGAGCGCAGAGAGAGGGGTGACATGATCGAGACATTCAAGTATCTCACGGGCCGCGTCAAGACAGAGGAAGATGTCTTCTTTTTCAAGGGTCCCACGGCAACAAGAGGACATCCGTGGAAAATCAGAGGCGGGAAACTGCGAGGTGACACCAGGAAGTTCTTTTTTACTGAAAGGGTGGTTGATCGCTGGAATAGTCTTCCACTTCAGGTGATTGAGGCCAGCTGCGTGCCTGATTTTAAGGCCAAATGGGATCGGCACGTGGGATCTATTCACAAGGTAAAGGTAGGGGAGGGTCATTAGGGTGGGCAGACTGGATGGGCCGTGGCCCTTATCTGCCGCCTATTTCTATATTTCTATGTTTCTATGTAAGCCGGATTGGCGAAACAGGGATGACCCTGTAGGCTCGCTGCATCTGACCCTGTGGTTTGGGGAACAGAACGCCGCTGGAAACAGCTGATGAGTGTCTAACGGAGCACAGCTGAAAATTGGATCAAGCTAAGTTAGTTTTGATACTTTCCACTGCTATGCGGATATTTTGGGGAGACATTGCCCGCATTTTGCTACGGAAACTTGACTAATATCAGCGGGAGGTTGGGAGTTTTTTTGGCCTATGAAGCCAATCTGAGGGCCTTTTTCAGTCCCAATTTTGGATTGCCGATGACCATCTAGCAGTTTAGGGTGTTAGATCAATGCCTAACCATGAAAGACCAGGTGGACTCCTTAATCAGAAAGGGTTTCTTCACTCTCTGGAAACTCAGATCCATTAAAGCTTATTTTGATAAGTCGGCATTCAGAACCCTGGTCCAATCCCTCGTACTAAGTCAACTTGACTACTGTAACATCGCCTACTTAGCCATTTCCCCAAAAAATATGCGACATGTACAACTAATGCAAAATGCAGCGGTCAGATTAATCTTCGGACTAAAGAAATTCGATTATGTATCACCCTACTACCGGCAGTTACATTGGCTACCGATGGAAGCACGCATAAAGTTTAAATTCGCCTGCTTCTGCTTTAAAGCGCTAAACGGACTTGCCCCTAAATACATAATTGACTTTTTCTCCTTCTCTGCCAACAGACACAAGAGAAGCTCTCATTCCTACTTCGTTTCCCCCCCAATTAGAGGTTATAAACTGAAAAAACACCACGAACACCTTCTCTCACATCAAGCAGCATTGTGGGTTAAAGACCTAGATCAACTGCTTTCGCCCACTACTTATGAGGAATTCAGAAAACGTCCAAAAACTCAACTGTTCCTAACGTATCTAGACAACTGACTAGAGAGTTGCGCGGGGACAGAAATCCCACCCGTCTCCGCCAAAGTCCCACCCGTCCCCACCCGTCCCCGTGAGGAATCCCACCCGTCCCCACCCGTCCCCGTGAGGATTCCCTCCGTCCCCACCCGTCCCCGCGAGGAATCCCTTCCGTCCCCACCCGTCCCCGCGAGGAATCCCCTCCGTCCCCGCCCGTCCCTATAAACTTCAGAAATAGTTATTTCATTTAATTATGCTACTGAATTAAAGGCTCTGGTAGAAACCCATTTACAAATAAGCAAAAAGACTTTATTAATTTGAAAATATTAATTGGGAAGAATACATACTTTGCAAATGGGTTTCTACCAGAGCCTCTAATGTTTATAAATTTTTATCAACACAACTAATATACTACTTTATCCTGAAGCAAAATAAAAAAAAAGAAATATAATTCTTTTCCTACCTTTGTTGCCTGGTTTCTGCTTTCCTCATGTTCTCATTCAATTCCTTCCATCCACTGTCTCTCTTCCTTCTGCATCTTCCATTTGCTCTGTTACTGTGCCTCTCCCTTTCTTCCCCCTTCCAAATTGGTCTGGCACCCATCTTCTTCTCTCCGCTCCCCCCATAGTCTGGCATCTGTCTTCTTCCCTGCCAGCGTCTTCTCCCTACTCTCTCTTCCCCATTTCCTTTCAGCGTCCTTCTCCCCCCATCTTCCCCATGTCCTGTCAGCGTCCTTCTCCCCCCTCTGTCTTCCCCATGGCCTTTCAGCGTCCTTCTCCACCCCCCCCCCGTCTTCCCCATGTCCTTTCAGCGTCCTTCTCCACCCCTTTGTCTTCCCCATGTGCTTTCAGCATCCTTCTCCCCCCTCTGTCTTCCACAAGTGCTTTCAGAGTCCTCCCCCCCGCCCTTCCCATGGCCTTTCAGCGTCCTTCTCCACCCCTTTGTATTCCCCATGTGCTTTCAGCGTCCTTCTCCCTCCTCTGTCTTCAAGTGCTTTCAGAGTCCTTCCCTCCCGTCTTCCCCATGGCCTTTCAGCGTCCTTCTCCCCACTCCTTCTCTACCGCCCCGGGTGCAGCACAGCCTGCCAGGTCCCCTTACTTTTGTGGCACTTCCCCGACCGACTGACAACAGCCCCGGTCCGACAAACCTCCCTGCCCTTAACTGCGAATCTAAATTACCTTATTACACCTGCTGTAAGAAGATAATTTAGATTCGCGGCTACAGGGCAGGGAGGATTGTCGGACCGGGGCTGTTGTCGGTCGGTCGGGGAAGTGCCACAAAAGTAAGGGGACCTGGCCGGCTGTGCTGCAACCGGGGCGGGGTGTGGCGGGGCGGACCGCCCCCTCCCTTGGTAGCCACTCGAACCGCGAGGCTACTCTCCTCCTACCTGCACTGCCTGCAGCACAGAGCCAAACGGAAGTCTTCCCGACGTCAGCGCTGACGTCGGAAGGAGGGAGGGCTTTGTTTAAGCCCTCCCTCCCCTCCGACGTCAGCGCTGACGTCGGGAAGACTTCCGTTCGGCTCTGTGCTGCAAGCAGAGAAGGTAGGGAGAAGAGCCGCGCGACTGAGTACATCCAGCCCCGCAGGAACCCCGCGACCCTTGGAGGCGACCCTAGGGGGCGTCCCCACGGGATCCCCGCGATCCTAGGGGCGTCCCCATGGGATCCCCGTGACCCAAAGGGGGAACCCGCGGGATGCCCGCAGGTCCCGCGGGATTCCCGTCGTCCCCGTTCCCGTGCAGCTCTCTACAACTGACCCACTCATCTTCTTTCTCCTCCATAGTGATTCCTCTGTCCTATTAATCTCTTTCTTCTCAACAACACTTTTCCGGTCCTATTAACTCTCCTCTTCCCCCCTCTTAAATTCAATCAATTTGTACCTCGCTTAATCTATTGTAAACCGCATAGAACTTAACGGTATTGCGGTATATAAACTGTTATTATTATTAGGCAGTGGACTCCTATGCTTTGAGGTTTGAGTAAGAGATTAAGAATTACTGGTATACCACTTACCCCAGGACACATTATGCTCTGCCCAATGCGGACACTCTGATTGTACTGGACTAAGCTATTTACCTGAACCGTTTATAGATCAGCGCCCAGCGGGTACCTGGGAAACTGCCAAGTATTTGCAACAATCACGCGCATGAGAACCACTATCCGATACACTAGGTGTACTAATGATATCTATATTTGGTGACGGGACAAAAGCCGCGCTGACATTTCGGTCCAGACAATTGCGCGCAAGACTCCAGCGCACCGCTGTAAAAGTTAATTTTAAAGAGCTCCGACGGGGTGTGTGAGGGTGACCCCCCCCCCCCCACTTTACTTAATACTGTTCGTGCTGCCGTTGGGGGTGGGGGGGGGTGCAAACCCCCCCCCAAAAAAAAAAATCGGGAAAAAGTTACGTTTCCTCTATAATGGGGGGTTACAACCCCCCAATACGTATACTCTCAGGAAAAGGGTCAGTTAAACTCCAATTATATTACCTCTAAATCAGAACCCCATATGGACAACAAACCAGCCATGGACGAGGCAGTTGACTCAGAAAATGTTGTAACACCTCCAAACAAACCAAAACTGCAGACTTGTACACGGTTTGTTTGCTCTGGTCTGTTTTTTCACTGCAGACGAAGTTGGACCTCTGGTTCTTTTGTTGTTTTGTAACACCTCCAAAGCCTCATCCTGAGGAATGGAGGTATACAGGGAAGCCACATCAAACGTCACTAGAAATGTCACCTCAGACAGATCACGCTCCCAGCTCCCTAACAGATTCAGAAAATGAGTGGTGTCCTTCAATAAAGATGGCACAAAGGAAAGGCAAGGATGAAGGTGGATATCAAGTTTCAAGTTTATTAAATTTTGATTTTACGCAATATCAAATATTTCAATGCGTATTACATAATTGAAATGTACAATAAAAAAAAAAAAAACTGGGGTGACAAATACAAATATAAATAAGACAAAATTATACAAACTAATCATTATGTATTATTAATACAAACTGAAACAAGTGGGTAAAAAAAAATGGAATTACAATTTTAGAAAAATAAAAAAGGAAAAATTTTTAACAATTAAGGATTATACATAAGGGTAGGGTAGGTGAGAAAAGTGATGAAGGAAAGAATGAGAGAAAGAAAAAAAAAAAGAAAAAGATGTTTTGATAGAAAAGAGAGAAATATAAGATTAAAAGAACTCTTTTAATTTCTATATTGATGTTCTACATATTTGATTCCTTTGAGGTTCTGCATATTTGATTCCTAAAGGATAAATATTGTGTTTATTATCATTATCTATTTATGTATTGAATGCATCTCTATAAAGAATGCTTTTCAAACCTTGTTTAAATTTGTCTAGTGATGTTTCGTTACGTAAATAAATAGGTAGATTATTCCACAGTTGTGGTGCTTGCACTGAAAATATAGTTGTTCTTCTTGTCCCAATTATTTTTAATGAAGGGATAGTTAGTAAATTTTGTTGTGTTGATCTTAGCGTCCTTAACGAAGAATAAGGGATTAATAGTCTATCTAGAAATAATGGCGCGTGTACTTGTTGGATTTTAAATGTTAGTAATGCAATTTTAAATGTAATTCTATGTATAATCGGTAACCAGTGTGCATCTTGTAAAAGCGGAGTAACATGGTCATATTTCTTTGAGTTTGTTATAATTTTAATGGCACACTCGTTCTATCAAAGAATCCCTCCCTGACACTATAGGTGCACCCTATGACTGGTAAAGTTTATAAACTAGGAAGTGCCACTTCATGTAGAACAGAGGGGTGGTTTATATTATGGTGTGTCCCTGTTCTATGATCTATGTGGGACACACTTATCGCCAATTCAAGACCAGAATAATTGAGCACAGGTCCTGTCTGCACACTCGGAGGTTGGAGGAGCCATTGGTGACACACTGTTTGGAAGCTAATCGTGAATTTGGGGCTCTACGTTGCACAGGAATTGAACGCATTGCTTACCCTGCTCGCCGGGGGAATTGGAGGCGTTTACTCTGGCAGAAAGAGCAAAAATGGATTTTCACTCTGCAATCTGTTCAGCCTGTGGGACTGAATGCCCGGATTGAGTGGACGGCCTTCTTTGGTGTTTGAATGCCTGTGATTGGTGGATCGTGTCTGGAGGTGGAGCTTGTGTGCAATTTCTAGCTGGAGGCTGTGGAGTGTCTTAGCACGCCGCGGTATTGTTCTGTGAAATGGTGTGAGAGCCTGAAGAGCTCGGTGGGTCTGGATAGAGCGTATGTGAAGCAGTGAAGTTGAAACCCCTGACGCAGCGACCAGAGCGAAACGGAGGGTTCCCCGTCGGGTTCAGTGGCTGCAGGGCCCAGGAGGTGAAGGACTGAGAGATCCTGGATGCCGAAGCAGCTAAGTTGTTCTCTCTTTTTTTGCTGTGTTCCACGCTGAATCCTGGACTACTTTGCTACAGTGCTGATTTACCCATTTTTTCACAACTGAGGGCTGTGTGTCCCGGTGTGTTTTGTAACGTCTCCCTGCAGGCTACCATAGCGCTTTTTCTACTGGTTCTATATTTTGGAGTACAGGGTTAGTCTTGAAAGGTGGAGTTTTTTGCCAGATGAAGCGGAACTGAGGCTTTTTCTCCACCTTTCTTTTTCCCTGTTACTTCCTGTTGTGTGATTGGCTTGTGTGTGTGTGAAATTAAAGCCTGTTGGTGTTGCAGAGGGGAGGTTTGTTGTCCATATGGGGTCCTGATTTAGAGGTAATATAATTGGGGTTACAACCCCCCAAGTCCCCCCCCACGGCAGCGCGAACAGTATTAAGTAAAGTGGGGGGGGGGTTCCCCCCCCCCACACCCTCCATCGGAGCTCTTTAAAATTAACTTTTCCGCCGGCACGCTGGAGTCTTGCGCCCACAATTGGACTCAAATGTCGGCACGGCTTTGTCCCGCGCATGAATGACTGTGAACCCTATATTTAGGCAACAGCTTATAAAATTGTCCTTCCTGTGTAACTGTATGTTGCCTGCCCTAGTTACAAATACAAAACGGTCTTATTTAAAACCATTTAGCCGGCCAGGAATAGCTCCTGGCCAGTTTGATGGCACTTATAAAATGATATCCATATTGTGCTCTACTGGAATCTTGTAACTTCTTGTCCAGTAAAACCTTGTAACTTCCTGTCCAATAAAACCTTGTAACTTCCTGTCCAATATAACCTTGTAACTTCCTGTCCAATATAACCTTGTAACTTCCTGTCCAATAACCTTGTAACTTCCTGTCCAATATAACCTTGTAACTTCCTGTCCAATATAACGACATGGCTGCTTTAAGACCTAGCTTACTGCCTTTGTCAATATTACAGTAAGAAACCAGTTAGGGCAAAGCACTTCTCCCAACCTTCACAAATAGCGTTACCTGCGTCCCTGTGGTAGACAATCAATTCTCCATTCGCCAGTGACACAAACACCTGATTATCAAGGTACCTAAGAAAAATGGAAATAATAGATCAGAGCCAATTTAAATGATACCAACGTTAACACTGGCTTTCTTTGTGGGAGTGTGTGGTGCAGTGGTTAGAGCTACAGCCTCGGCACCCTGAGGTGGTGGGTTCAAATCCCGCGCTGCCCCTTGTGACCCTGAGCAAGTCACTTTTAATCCCCATTGCCCCATGTACATTAGATAAGAGTGGGGGCCCACCGGGACAGATAGGGAAAAATGCATAGAATTGTAGGATATGCGGAATATCAATTATTAAAATAAAATAAATAAATACAATTTCTAAGACTCTGTATCCTGGATAAGGTCTTTAAAATCTACAGGTCAAATTTGCCAGGCTATCCATGTTAAGGGAGGGCTTCGATTTAGACATCTGATGCACCATGGAGAGCGCTTAACCTGTAAGGATATCTGGGTGCCCCGAGTTCATTTTAGAATACACTTCCCCCTCCCCATTCGCGGTTCCTGCACTCGCGGTTTCATATTATCGCAATTTTTTCTGGGGAGGGGGGAAAATTTTAAAAAAAAAACGTTTTCATGTTTAAAAAATCCATCTTTTTTTCCTCCCTGCCGCCTTCCCGGCCTTACCTGGTGGTCTAGAGCAGTGTTCTTCAACCTTTTTGCACCGGTGGACCGGCAGAAATAAAATAATTATTTTGTGGACCGGCAAACTACTAGGACTAAAATTTAAAAACCCCGTTTACGCCCCATCTCTGCGAGCTCGGTCCCCGCAAACCATCTGATCCCATCTGCACAAGCCGCAATTATGATTTTATATTGAACGTATTTTATTAAAGTATAAAAAGAAACAATATTCTGAACAATTGTGATTTTATAAATACAAATATACAGAGCACGGACCAACAAAACCCCTGTCTCCCCTCCCCTTCACATATATCCCCTCTACTATCAAGAAAACTGAACAAGCCAAGTTATTATAGAATGCTACATAGAAATATCATGCTAACAGAATACTGCAGTCCCCGGTTATGTCTCTAGCAGGATATATAATTCAAATCTGATATATTCTAATGACAAAATAGAAATAAAATTATTTTTTTCTACCTTTTGTTGTCTCTGGTTTCTGCTTTCATCTTCTTTTTACTCTTTTCCTTCCACCATCTGCCCGTTCCATCCAATGTCTGCCCTCTCCCCCTTCCATATGTATCTGACTTCTTTCTATGCCCCTCTTCCTTGTCCATCCTCCTCTCTCCTTTTTACATCATTCATTCCAGCTTCACTGCCTTCTTCATTTTTATCTCTCCTACACCAAATCTAGCATCTTTATCCCTCTCTCATTTCTCTGCTGACCCCCTTTCCAGCATCAATGTCTCTCTACTTTCTCATTCCTCTCTCTCCCCTTTCTCTCATCTGATCTCTCCATTCCACCCTGACCCCCTTCCCCTCCTGTAATCTCCCTGCCAGCTGTTTCCTTCCTTTTTTCTTTCTCCCTACCCTCCTTCCTTTTTTTCCTTCTCCCTTCCCTCCTCCCTCTATCCAACATTAACTCTCTTCCCATCCCTTTCCCTCCTCCCTCACAGCAGCATCTCTCCTTCTTCTCCCTTCCCTCCTCCCTCTATCCAACATTAACTTTCTTCCCATCCCTTTCCCTCCTCCCCTCCCAGCAGCATATCTCCTTCTTCTCCCTTCCCTCCTCCCTCTATCCAACAGTAACTCTCTTCCCATCCCTTTCCCTCCTCCCCTCCCAGCAGCATCTCTCCTTCTCCCTTCCCTCCTCCCTCTATCCAACATTAACTCTCTTCCCATACCTTTCCCTCCTCCCCTTCCAGTAGCATCTCTCCTTCTTCTCCCTTCCCTCCTCCCTGTATCCAACATTAACTTTCTTCCCATCCCTTTCCCTCCTCCCCTCCCAGCAGCATTTCTCCTTCTAACTCCCTTCAAGTCCATTAACAGCTCTCCCTTTTCCAGCACCTTCCCAGCCTCCTACAGTGGCTTCCTCCCCTTCCAGCAGCTCTCGGTACTTGCCTGCAGGAAGTTGCCGGTAAATCACTGCCCTGGCAAATTGGAGAGCTGGTGGGAGGGGAGACAGCCACTGTGAAGGCTCCCCAGGATCTTGTTCGCATACGCTGACCATCTCCCTCCACCTGCACCTGAATCTGCAGCTCTCTCCGGTCTAATCGCAACTTCCCCGTGGCCCTCTTCAGCAACTCGGCAGGGGTGGCGATCAAGACACGCTGCCGACGTCGGGACCTTCACTCTCTGAGTCCCGCCTATTTTGTTTCAACTTCCTGTTTCCGAACAGGCGAGACTCACAGAAGGAAGGCCCAGACGTTGGTAGCCTATCTTGATCGCCTGAGGCTGGGAAGAACATTAATCAGCAAGAACCGCAGTCAGGAGGAACCGCAGTCGGCAGGAAATTTAACTGCCGACTTGATCTCGCTGGCCCTGCGAGGACCAGCAGAAATTTTCTGCGGACCGGCACCAGTACGCGGACCGGCGGTTGAAGAACTGTGGTCTAGAGGGTTTTCGGGGCAGGAGCGATCTTCCTACGCTCCTGCCCCGTGCAGATCGCCATGAGGAAATGGCTGCTGGGAGTTCCCGTAGTCTCTCGAGGCTACGTCAGGAACTCCCTACAGCCATTTCCTGATGGCGATCTGCACGGGGCAGGAGCGTAGGAAGATCGCTCCTGCCCCGAAAGCCCTCTAGACCACCAGGTAAGGCCGGGAAGGCGGCAGGGAGGTGAGGGTGGGTCAGAGCCGGATAATCGCGGTATTTCGGCATTCGCGGCCCAGCTCTGCCCGTATCACCCGCGAATGACGAGGGAGAAGTGTACTAGTGTAAGCTGAAAACTAGACTAAATCACTGAACCTCAGGATTTTGAATTTTCCTAAATTGCTGACAATGTCTCCGAAAGATTCTTTTTATAAATTCTTGAAGGAAGTATTAAAATACCCTGAGAATGGTTTGCCTCCCCTTCAAAAAATATATTTTCTGCCTATATCTAAAAAGAAGTCTTCTTCTTCATCGGCTTTACCTGAGGCGGCTAGCCCTTTGAATATTACAAAAATTTTGGAAACCACAGAAGAGGAAGTCATTTGCTGTTTGACTCTTCTGTTGACGTTTGTCTTTAATCAAGACAAAGAGGCTCTCTTGAGGCTATTTTTCAGGCTTAAAGAGGTGACCTTCATAGAAAGTTCGATTTGTATGTTCCCAGACATTTCCAAAAACTACTCAGATAAGGAGGAAAAGGTTTCTTGTATTAAAACAACATGTGGTAACTTTGGGAGCAAAATTTCAGTTAAGATTTCCGTGTAAGTGTTTGATTCAATTGGATCTAAACCCTTATCTTTTTTTTTGAACCCTCCCAGTTGCAATTTTTCCTTGCCTAGTGCTTCAATGTGAAGTACAGTGTTCCCCGGTTGTTCGCGGTCGGCGGTTCGCGGTCCCAGTCATTCGCGGTATTTTCCGACCGGGAACCACCAACAAGAAGAGGGCAGCTTTGACATGCAGCTCCTGATTGGATAAAGCCCGACTTCGTGCAGGAAGAGGCAGTCAGTGCGTACCGCAAGTGATTTCCTGTACTCGCGGCGCTCCGGCTGCTCTCCTGCTGCCCTCTTCAGGCTCCCCCATGAAAACCCGTATTTGCGGTTTTTCGAGATTCGCGGGGGTTCCTGGAACGGAATCCCCGCGAATTTCGGGGGAGCACTGTAATACCAATTGATCCCAGACAGTAAGGTCCTAATGACTATTTGAAGAAGTAATTCAACACTTTTATTCTCTCTGTGATGTGAATTGTCCTCTCTCTTAGGTGGACTTATTTTGAGTTTTGGCATAATTAATGCTTTGTTTTCGGTATGATTTAACCTAACTTGTAATTTTTTTTTTAATTATTACTGTGGCATAGCTCTATTTCATATATACAGTATATTGTTTTATGTATATACTAGTGTTTAAGCCCGTTACATTAACGGGTGCTAGAATATAGCAGCATTTCCCACCCTTCCCTGTGCAACAGCAGCATTTCCTGGCCTTCCCTGTGCAGAAGCAGCATTTCCCCCCCACACACACACACTTCCCTGTGCAGAAGCAGCATTTCCCCCCCACACACACACACTTCCCTGTGCAGAAGCAGCATTTCCCTACCACACACACACACTTCCCTGTGCAGAAGCAGCATTTCCCGCCGCCCCCTTCCCAGCCGCCGCATTTAAATTGTGAGAAAAGCGCTGCACCGCGCTACCGCTGGCTTCGGCGTCTTCTATCCACTGCGGCCAACCCTAACGGAAACAGGAAGTAGTCAGAGAGGGCGGGCCGCAGTGGAGAGAAGACGGCAAAGCCAGCGTTAGCGTGGTGCAGCGCTTTTCTCAATTAAAACGCGGGTGAGCCGGCGAGGAGGAGGCTTTGGCGGTGGTGGTTTTGGCGGTGAGTGAGGGCGGGAGGGGGGAGTCGCCGGCTGTGCTTTCCCGATCTGGCCGCCGCATACGCACTCTGACCACGGACCTATGGATCACAGATCAGGGATCCCAGATCACGCAGGTCTGAGTGCGCATGCGCGGCTAACGTTTTATTATATAGGATTTAAAAAAAAGTATAAATAAAGAAAAAAATATATACAAGTGCAAGCCCACAACGGCATGCCTAAAAGCAGGCGTGCCCTCTTATGTCAGGTCTTTGGCAGGCATTAATGGGCAGCAAATGCCATGCACAATTATTCTGTGTGCAACTGGGAGACACACCCATGTTCCACCCATGTGTACGCCCCCTTATAGCTATGTACTAGGCCACCTACTTGTGCCTTTACAAATCGATCTTACGGTGCTTGGGCGCCCAAGGCGTGTAACCAAGGGCGCGCAGGTACAGGACCGCTCTTCCCATACGAGCCACCTTTTACTCAGAATACCTCAACATCAGTGGTTCCCAACCCTGTCCTGGAGGACCACCAGGCCAATCGGGTTTTCAAGCTAGCCCTAATTAATATGCATGAGAGAGATCTGCATATAATGGACGTGACAGCCATGCAAATCTGCTCCATGCATATTCATTAGGGCTAGCCCGACTGGCCTGGGGGTCCTCCAGGACAGGGTTGGGAACCACTGCTCTACATCATGCGAGACTACGTCGACCTGGTTTCTATTATCAGGAAAGGGAGGCCTCTTTCGGCTCCCGGGAACCGGAGCTGCCCACTGGAGATTTAGGTGGTCGTATCATCTTCCGAGTTTGACTTGACGGAACAGCAGCAACGCGACCAGAAGCCATTGTGCATCTGAAACGCGCAAACACGGCGGGAAGGGAAAGTTGTGGCCCCAGGATTTAGGCTAACGGATGCTGTTATTGGGGGGGGTGATGCCACACTCACAGGATACACATGATGGACGCCGCGTGCTGCATTTTCATGCTGTTCTTCCTGTTCCGGATGTTGTCTGAGGACTGATAGACGTGGATGCTGAGAGAAAGAACATGCAACAACGTTAAGCCATGTGGGTTCAGTCGGCTTCATTGAAGAGCACTATGTTTTATTTTTTTAATAGGGGCCCTTTTATTAAGGCGCGCAAACTGATTTAGCACGCGCTAAATGCTAATGCATCCATAGAATATAACGGTTCGCAGTCATTCGCGCGAGGGACAAAGCCGCGCCGACATTTGAGCCCAGACAATTGGGCGCAAGACTCCAGTGCGCCGCTGGAAAAGTTCATTTTAAAGAGCTCCGACGGGGGTGATCGCGCTGCCGTTGAGGGGGGGGGTTTGGAACCCCCCGTTATAGAGGAAACTTAACTTTTTCCCGATTTTTTAGGAAAAAGTTACGTTTTCTGTATAATATGTGGGGTTGTGCCCCCCCCCAACCCCGTCAGAGCTCTTTAAAATTAACTTTTACAGCGGCGCGCTGGAGTTTTGCGCGCAATTGTCTGGGCCGAAATATCAGCGCGCTTTTGTCCCGTCACCGAATATAACGGATGCCTTAGCATTTAGCGCGCGCTAAATCGGTTAGCGCACCTTCATAAAAGGACCCCGCAGTGAAGTATGGATGTTAATTTGGTAAGTTGCCTGAAGCATACTATACAAAGAGACCTACAAAAAGGCAAAAAATGGTCGAGGGTTCCAAGAGAGGTAGCGGAGCAGTGCACACCCCACAATAAATCACAAATAAACACTATAAAAACTACAACTTCTGTGAAAGATTTAGGAACCCTCAGTGTGAGAGGTCAGTGACAGGAGCGCAGCACCAACACTTCACACAGTCAGGTGGCGCCTGTAAGACCACCACCTCCACACCATCATGGGGAACCTGAGTGTGTTTTATAAATCAAAATAACACTAACACCAAAAAAGTAGTGTGAAATAAACACAGGTGAAAACAATTACAGCTACCACTCTGGGAACCCCCCCCCCCAGCCAACTCCCAAAAATTGAAAACAGCAAACTTAGCTTCAATAAAACTTCTTCCGATGTCCGGGGGAAGCAGGACCGGGCAGATGGAACGCCACAGAACCTGGTGTTGGAGCTGTGGCGTTCCATCCAATTTTTGGGAGTTGGCTGGGGGGGGGTACCCAGAGTGGTAGCTGTAATTGTTTTCACCTGTGTTTATTTCACACTACTTTTTTGGTGTTAGTGTTATTTTGATTTATAAAACACACTCAGGTTCCCCATGATGGTGTGGAGGTGGTGGTCTTACAGGCGCCACCTTACTGTGTGAAGTGTTGGTGCTGCGCTCCCGTCACTGACCTCTCACACTGAGGGTTCCTAAATCTTTCACAGAAGTTGTAGTTTTTATAGTGTTTATTTGTGATTTATTGTGGGGTGTGCACTGCTCCGCTACCTCTCTTGGAACCCTCGACCATTTTTTTGCCTTTTTGTTAGGTCTCTTTGTAAGGTATCTTGGCAATTTTGTTTTCTGGAGACTGTGTAGTGAAGCATACTAGAGGCAGGAGTTACATACATAAGCAAAGAATTAAAGACGCTCCAGTTCACTTCAAAGACAGCTCTCCAGTTTTTCGCACTAGCAGTTGCCTTCTGCTTCTTGGGCGTCCAGATCAAGCAGAGCTGGGAGCCTCCAAGGAGCCAACACCCAGGGTCTTTCTCCATTTATATAAATCCTTTCTCATAAAGTGTCTCAATTAGAATAAAGTCATGCAGCTGCTGTATCCGTTCACTTGGATATGTAAAGATGAAGATGAATAAACCATAGGTAAGATCTTTTGAACAGAACAACCAAGGAACAGCATTAAAGGAGAAGACCGAGAGAATTGGGGTTTTTTAATGTATTACATATGAGTAATAGATAAATTAAAACCAGACATGGCCATGTTTTGCCTCACGACTGCATTAGGGGTAAACAGAAAACTTAAAGAGAGTGTGGCGTAGTGGTTAGAGCACCCTGAGGTTGTGAGTTCAAATCCTGGGCTGCTCCCTGTGACCCTGAGCAAGTCAGTTAATCCTCCACTGCCCCAGGGACAGAGAGGGAAAATTGAATAAAGAAATAAAATGTCACCAATACAAAATTGATAAATTATCTGCTTCACACGAGTAGATCTCAGTCGACACTATCCACTGTGCAAGCGGTCTTCGATTGTGGAAGCACCATACTGTGTGATTTGCTACATGAAAAGACAATTACTGTATACAGTAAAACCTTGGTTTGCGAGCATAATTCATTCCGAAACCATGCTTGTAATCCAAAGCACTCGTATATCAAAGCAAATTTCCCCTCAGGAAATAATGGAAACTCAGACGATTCGTTCCACAACCCAAAAACTTTAATGCAAAATACTACATGTACTCGTATTGCAAGATTTTGCTCGTTTAGAACAGTCACTACACTCCCGCAGCGTCAGAGAGAGAAGAACCATCGGCTCAGTTGGGATGTGTGTATACTGTGTGTACTTGTATTGCAAGACATTGCTTGCATATCAAGTTAAAATTTAATCAAATGTTTTGCTTGGCTTGCAAAACGTTTGCAAACCAAGTTACTTCCAATCCAAGGTTTTACTGTATATCAGAAATCAACTGAGATCTGCGAGGTTTATCACTTTCAAGACTGGTGACTTGTTATTTGCTTGGTTTTCTACCCGACACAGCCTTCCTCCTTTGAGCTGTTCCTTGAGTGGTGTTCTGGTCACATCACTCGTGTCTCCGTTTATCTCCTAGACCAGGGGTAGGCAATTCCGGTCCTCGAGAGCCGGAGCCAGGTCAGGTTTTCAGGCTCTCCACAATAAATATGCATGAGATAGATTTGCATCTCAAGGAGGCAGTGCATGCAAATCCATCTCGTACATATTCATTGTGGAGAGCCTGAAAATTGGACCTGGCTCCGGCTCTCGAGGACTGGAATTGCCTACCCCTGTCTAGACTAACTGAATATATTTGGGACTAGCTTTCCAGATCTGTTCTTCTTTCTTTGAGTCACCGCAGAATGAGAAAAGATCATGATGTCTGGCGGTACAAGGGCATTATACACTGGATTACTGCATCAAAGCTGTTCGGAGCTGTAAAGTGAGGGACACCAGCAGTGGTCCCCAACCCTGTCCTGGAGGACCACCAGTCAGTCAGGTTTTCAGGACAGCCCTAATGAATATGCATGAAAGAGATTTGCATGTAATGAAGATGATAGGAATGCAAATCTGCCCCATGCATATTCATTAGGACTATCCCGAAAACCCGACTGGCTAGTGGTCCTCCAGGTCCTCCAGCTGCTTTACCACTCTGTTTTCAAGGCAGTACACCCCCACCACTTAAATAGTTGGGCAGCATTATCCCTAGCTTACATCGTTCCGTTGATGAAAGGGGCACAGTTCCCAAGAGATAATTGAAGATACACTTCCCCCTCTGTATTCGCGGGAGTTTGGGGCAGAGCCGGTCCGTGAATATGAAAAAACCTCGAATAATATTTGGGCCGGTTCTGCCCCTAACCCCCGCTTCCTCCGGCTATTTTAAGCCCTGCAAGCCCCCCCCTTAAGCCTTACCTGGTGGTCTAGCGGGTTTTCAGGGCAGGAGCGATTTTCCCACGCTCCTGCCCCGTGCAGATCGCTCACATGAAATGGCTGCCTTGAGCTCCCGTAGTCTCTCCAGCCATTTCCTGTGAGCGATCTGCATGGGGCAGGAGCGTGGGAAGATCGCTCCTACCCCGAAAAACCGCTAGACCATCAGGTGAGGCTTAAGTGTGGGCTTACAGGGCTTAAAATAGCCCCAAAAAATGAAAGTGATTTTTTCATTTAAAACCGTGAATAAGCGAATCCGTAGATACGGAATTTGCGAATATGGAAGGGGAAGTGTATTTTGTCACGTTTTGGTTATCCGTGTGGTTCTACATATCCAAGTGGATTAACTCTAAAGCATTCTAACCAAGATACATTCAATCATTTCTCGATTTTGATTTACTCTGCCACTGAATTGCTAAGTCCTCCAGCGCCCCACCCTCCCATGCCTGAGTCCAACTTCCTTCTGGTCAGCACAATCGCCACCTACTAAACTGCATCATGCTTTAGTTAGTACTTGATTGTAAACTGCTTTGAAATCATAAATGGAAGGTGATATAACAAGGGATTACGCCAAACTCTCTGCACTCCTTATGCAGAAGCTCTTAAACCACAGGCCACTTTCCTTAGGGCGCCAAGGCACGGGAAATTTTGGGAACAGATTATACAATGCACTGCCTTTCACAGAGTAATTCCTGGAGGGTGGTGGTTAAAAAACTTTTTCCCTCAAGAGAACTTAAAGTAGCTCCCCACCATGGGGACAAATCTTTCCCTGTCCCCGTGGGAATTCATTTTCCCATCCTGAGTTCTCTTCCTGTCCCTGCCCCATTCCTGTAAGCTCCGTCCTCATCTGCGCAAGCCTCAAACACTTTAAAATCCTAAGTAGCAACATTCTAGGGCTGAGATTGTGATGTCATAATGCCTCATTCCACCAATGCCTAAGCTCCGTCCTCATCTACACAAGCCTCAAACACTTTAAAATCACAAGTGTTTGAGGCCTGTGTGGTTAAGGCAGAGCTTACAGGAATGGGGCACGGATAGCGATAAAACCCGTGAGGATGGGATGGGGACAAATTTGTCCTTGTGTCATTCTCTAATTGAGCAGTCATCTTTTTTTAAACACCAGCCACCAACCTCCCAATCTAGGCCTATGGACTGCTCCAACTCTGTTCGCACTGCTGAATTTTCTTCTCCCTGGCACTTACCTTTAAATATCAACCCCAAGATTTCTAAGAGGTCTTGTTACCATACTAGGGTTACCATATTTAAGTAGGGGAAACCCCAGACATATGTCACTGCCCCATCCCACCCCCCAACCCCGCCTTGTTCCGCCTCCATCCCCGCTCCATTCTGCCTCCAGCCCCACCCCTCAAAATCTTCATTCTGCCTCCAGCCCCACCCCTCAAAATCTTCATTCTGCCTCCAGCCCCACCCCTCAAAATCTTCATTCTGCCTCCAGCCCCACCCCTCAAAATCTTCATTCTGCCCCCAGCCCCACCCCTCAAAATCTTCATTCTGCCTCCAGCCCCACCCCTCAAAATCTTCATTCTGCCTCCAGCCCCACCCCTCAAAATCTTCATTCTGCCTCCAGCCCCACCCCTCAAAATCTTCATTCTGCCCCCAGCCCCACCCCTCAAAATCTTCATTCTGCCTCCAGCCCCACCCCTCAAAATCTTCATTCTGCCTCCAGCCCCACCCCTCAAAATCTTCATTCTGCCTCCAGCCCCACCCCTCAAAATCTTCATTCTGCCTCCAGCCCCACCCCTCAAAATCTTCATTCTGCCTCCAGCCCCATCCCTCTTTTTTGCCGACCTCCAGGCTGCGTCTGGAGGGCCTCCAGCATGCATGGGACGTCATCTGCGCATCCTTGCTGAAGGCCCTCCAGGCGCGGCTGGATCGCGGGGCTTTCCAAAACCAGGACAAACTGCCGCGTTTTGGAAAGTCCATCCGGGAACCCAGACAGTCCTCTAAAAAGAGGACATGTCCGGATTTTCCCATACATCGGGTAACCTTAGTCTTGACAGTCACAGACTGAAACTTATAAGACCCAACCTCCAAGCCAGTAACTTTGCAATCCACAAGCTGCATTCGTTCTTCCCGGGCTTTTAAATTTACTTCTTTGAAATTTTCATTAGGTAAAGCACACTCTGACAATTATTCTAGTTCTTACCAGCCATCCTCTGTTCCCAGCCACACTGAACTCTGGTAGGCCTCTGGGTCAATGCTCAGGAGGTCCTCCAAACTGGCCCTGGTGAAGGAACCTCGACTCGACCTCCTCATCGCCCGTCCATCCATGGGGCTGTCGCTGTTCCGGTTCTGGTTGAAGGTGCTGGGAATGGGAAGAAAACCAGGATCCTGCTCCTCTTCTGAGCTGGTCGTCTCGGCCGTCATGTCCTTGGAACCTGGGATTTCTTCAGCTCAAAGAAGAACAAACAAGAGGACGTAAATATTCAAAAGGCTTGATCAGCCGACTCAACGTTAGCTCAGGGGTCTCAAAGTCCCTCCTCGAGGGCCGCAATCCAGTCGGGTTTTCAGGATTTCCCCAATGAATAGGCATGAGATCTATTAGCATACAATGAAAGCAGTGCATGCAAATAGATCTCATGCATATTCATTGGGAAAATCCTGAAACCCCAACTGGATTGCGGGCCTCGAAGAGGGACTTTGACACCCTTGAGTTAGCTAGACAAATCCTCACAGTTAAAGCCCTAACATCCCCCATCCTGAGGGCACTGCTCTGAATCTGATTGGTTGAGCAGGCAACAGGAGATGCTGCTCAGCCAGTCAAATTCAGATCAGTACTGTCAGGGCCTTCAGGAGGTTCAGAGAATCCCTAGCCCAAGAGCCCTGTTTTTTGGGGGGGGGGTTTGTTTGCTTTTTGTCTGAGGTAGTTTGACTGGTTGAGCAGGCTGCCTCAACAAATCAAATTGCACCAAGGAAAAAAAAAAAATTAAAAAGGCAGGTCTGTAGAGCTGGGGACTCACTAAATCCCTTAAAAGACCTCACCGCACACCAGAAAGTGTTTTCAAACAGGAAGGACAAGTGGTTGACGTGTAGCTGAAGACGGCTCTTTCTCAACCAAGCCATGAATATCAGATCTCGGGGGGATGTAACTTTATACAGTGAGAATTCCAATGGTCAAAGTCAAGCGCTCCGTCTGTCACTCAAGAAAGACACTGACTTTTCCTTCTCCTCAACAAATCCACCGGAAAAAGCTTTTCGCGCCAACCTTCAACTTTCCAAGGTCCCAATATCTGGAACAGCCTACCACACTACCTGCGTCTTCTCACTGTAATTCTCTTGGCTTTTGCTCCTTATAGGCTATGAATCTTCTTGTAACTTCAATGCATGCTCAGAATTCTTATTGCAAACCGTAAGGAATCCTTGTTGAAAATTGTGGAGTATAAGAAACTGAACAGTCTGGTATGGCCTAGTATTCAGGAGGTGATCTGGAGAAGGAGAGGAATTGGTTGAGGATAAGTTCAGTGGATATGGCATTGTGGGGAGGGGCCAGAGAAGTGATCCAGTGGAGATTTGTGGGGGTCAGTAGGGGGATTAGGGGTGCCACTGGCTTTGGCACCTGCCTCTTGTTAGTGACCTCCCTGGTTTAAAGGGGGAAATGGCCTCTGCAGGTGATCCAAAAGCAGCTGTGAATTTTTTTTTTTTAAATCAAGACATGTCTTCCTGCTAAGTACATGTCTATGTTTGGGCACGTCAAAAACCATGGGTGTCTACTTTACGGAGAGGGTAGTGGATACCTGGAATGCGCTCCCGAGAGAGGTGGTGGAGAGTAAAACTGTGACGGAGTTCAAAGAAGCGTGGGATGAACACAGAGGATCTAGAATCAGAAAATAATATTAAAAATTGAACTAAGGCCAGTACTGGGTAGACTTGCACGGTCTGTGTCTGTGTATGGCCGTTTGGTGCAGGATGGGCTGGGGAGGGCTTCAATGGCTGGAAGGGTGTAGATGGGCTGGAGTAGGTTTTAACGGAGATTTCAGCAGTAGGAACCCAAGCACAGTACAGGGTAAAGCTTTGGATTCTTTCCCAGAAATAGCTAAGAAGAAAAAATAAAAAAAATTTAAATTGAATCAAGTTGGGCAGACTGGATGGACCATTTGGGTCTTTATCTGCCGTCATCTACTATGTTACTATGTTACTCACTTCCAAAGCTGGAAGATATGGTGGAGCGACTGGCCTGGCTCTGAAGCGTGCTCGAGGGACTTGGGGAGGATTCGTCGTCCGTGTCATCGCTGTCAAAGGGCATCAGCTCCCGGTTGGCGCTGTCCACAGGCTCCGAGAGCTCTAGAGATGAGCCGGAGATGGAGATGTGGAGGCATGGCTGAGGTACGGAGTCATCTAATGTGGACGCCACCGATTCCGAAACCGGATTCCCCAGTGATTCAGGCCTGTCTCTGAATCAGAAATAAATATCAAACACAGGGCACAAATCACAAATTCAACTTTTCCAGTTAGACCAGGGGTGTCTAATGTCGGTCCTCGAGGGCCGCAGTCCAGTCGGGTTTTCAGGATTTCCCCAATGACTATGCATGAGATCTATTTGCATGCACTGCTTTCAATGCATAGTCATTGGGGAAATCCTGAAAACCCGACTGGACTGCGGCCCTCGAGGACCGACATTGGACACCCCTGAGTTAGACCTTCGTCACCAGCACTTACTCCCAATCAAAATCTTTTCTAAGGAGGCAAATATTTAAAAAAAAACACAAACCCACAGCTACAAATACACCTTCTTACAGGTGCAGGATTCTTGCAGTGTGACAATATTTATTTCTTCAATTTTCTGTATCATTTTCCCAGGGGAGCTCAGAATGGTTTACATCAGGCCTGCACAACTCCGATCCTCGAGAGCCGAATCCAGTCCGGTGTTTAGGATTTCCCCAGTGAATAGGCGTGAGATGCTGTTTGCATGCACTGCTTTCGATGGGTATTCATTGGGGAAATCCTGAAAACCTGGCCTGGCAAGGGCCGAAGTTGTGCCGGCCTGGTTTACATGGATTTGTTCAGGGACTCAAGCATCTTTCCCTGTCTGTCCATCTAATGTGCCTGGGGATTAAGTGACTTGCCCAGTGTAGGTTTGAACCCACAACCTCAGGCTTTAACCACTGCAAGTGCTGGGTGAGCCCCAGGGAATGGGATGTGGGTCACTGGATAAATAAACTACAGGGCACAGCTTCAAGTAGCCCGCTGTGATAGAGGGTGTCAAGTCAAAAGCGCGCCGGGACAAAGGCGCGCCCAGACAATTGAGCGCAGCGCAGAGACGCGCGCCGCTCAAAATTACTCTTTTTAGGGCTCCGACGGGGGGGGGGGGGCGTGGGGGGGAACCCCCCCACTTTACTTAATAGACATCGCGCCGCGTGGTGGGGGGTTGTAACCCCCCACATTTTACTGAAAACTTCACTTTTTCCCTGTTTTTAGGGAAAAAGTTAAGTTTACAGTAAAATGTGGAGGGTTACAACCTATAAATATGTGAAAAATACGTGTTTGTAAAATCCAGTTATTAGCAGGGAAACATACAGGCCATGTATACCAGAAACAAAGCTGACAGCACGTAAACCAAAAATTGAAACGGAGAAAAAATAAACCTCAATTGAGGGAGGATGGGACTACACAAGTACCCAGCCCTCCACACTAGAGAATGACACGGTGACAAAATTCATCACTGTTCCCGTCCCCGCGGATAACCGCGGGAAATAATCCCATGTCATTTTCTAGTGTCTATTTCAATCTCAGTCCTTCTACACCAGCATTCTTCAAAGCAAAGCTTGTGGGTCAGTGGTTGTGGCCATTCATACTCTGATTCTTCCCTCTCTCTTTAAAGAATGACATGAAGATGGTTTCCCGCGGTTATCCGCGGGGACGGGAACGGTGATGAGTTTTGTCACCGTGTCATTCTCTACTCCACACATCATCACGGGTTTATCAAAAAAACTCCGTAAACATATATATGAGTCACTATTTCATTCGTTTTCATACATACCAAATCATGTTTTGGTCACTTTTTTTCAAAATCTTTTTTATGTATAAGCGTCAGTATATAGCAATACAGGCCAGAATCCCAAATTTTTCACATATTTATTGATTATTTGGACGTTTTGACCTTAATAAATTGCTAGTTGTACAACTGTATTTGAGGGTTACAACCTCCCATAATGCCGGCGCGATGTCTATTAAGTAAAGTGAGGGGGTTCCCCAACAAAACCCCCCCGTCGGAGCCCCTAAAAACAGTAATTTTGAGCAGCGCCCGCCTCCACGCTGCGCTCAATTGTCCGGCCGCGCCTTTGTCTTTCGCGCCGTTGTCTATGAACCGTGATAGAGAGTGCAACAGGGATCCCAGGTGGCAGGATGTGAACAGAAGGGCACCTCGGACTAGACTGAGTTGCATACCGGTGCGGGGAACGATCCAACAGTACGAGGGCTGACTGAAAAGTAATGAGACTGCCTCTGGTTTTCTCTCTGAGAAGAAGACGGGGCGACGCTTTGCTGGTTCTTCTGAAGTCCCTACATCGACGTTTGTGAACCTGCAGTCGGGGCTGCCGTAGCCTTCGCTGTTGGGTCGCGTCGGGAGGAAGAGCTTCGCACGTTTCGTCACGGCAGATTGAGGAAGACGCGGCTGCTGTCTTCGCCAGAGAGTCCACCGGAGGTGTGCGATTGAGTTTGGCGTTCAACTTGGAATGCGGCCGTGCGTCTAATTTTTGGACTTGAAAAAAATCGGATCATGTTACGCCTTACTACAGACCACCCCCACTTGGTTGCCTTTTGAGGCCAGGGTTTGGTTTAAATTTGGGGACACTCTGTTATAAAGCCGTCCATGGTCAGGCGCCTGGTTATTTACTAGAACAACTGACATTTTTTAAGGCGGTTCGTCCACTAAGGACAACTTCATTGTTTGAACATAAGAATTGCCGCTGCTGGGTCAGACCGGTGGTCCATCATGCCCAGCAGTCCGCTCACGCGGCGTCCCTCTGGTCTAAGATCAGCACCCTAACTGAGACTAGCCATACCAGCGCACGTTCTTGTACAGCAGAAACTTTGTTTAACTTTGTCTTGAATCCCTGGAGGGTGTTTTCCCCTATAACAGCCTCTGGAAGAGCGTTCCAGCTCTCTACAACTCTCTGGGTGAAGAAGAACTTCCTTACGTTTGTACGGAATCTATCACCTTTCAATTTTAGAGAGTGCCTTCTCGTTCTCTCTACCTTGGAGAGGGTGAACAACCTATCTTTATCTACTTTGTCTTGAATCCCTGGAGGGTGTTTTCCCCTATAACAGACTCCGGAAGAGCGTTCCAGTTTTCCACCACTCTCTGGGTGAAGAAGAACTTCCTTACGTTTGTACGGAATCTATTCCTTTTCAACTTTAGAGTGTGCCCTCTCGTTCTCCCTACCTTGGAGAGGTGAACAACCTGTCTTTATCTAGTTTGTCTTGAATCCCTGGAGGGTGTTTTCCCCTATAACAGACTCCGGAAGAGCGTTCCAGCTTTCTACCACTCTCTGGATGAAGAAGAACTTCCTTACATTTGTACGGAATCTATCCCCTTTCAACTTTAGAGAGTGCCCTCTCGTTCTCCCTACCTTGGAGAGGGTGAACAACCTGTCCTTATCTACCAAGTCTATCCCCTTCAGTACCTTGAATGTTTCGATCATGTTCCCTCTCAATCTCCTCTGTTCGAGGGAGAAGAGGCCCAGTTTCTCTAATCTTTCGCTGTACGGCAGCTCCTCCAGCCCCTAAACCATCTTAGTCGCTCTTCTCTGGACCCTTTTGAGTAGTACCTTGTCCTTCTTTGCGTTCCCTCCGGTACGAGGATGTCTTTACAAGAAATTTTTGCATCGAACAATTGCATATCAGGCTGCTAGTTGGGATTCGGAAGTGCGTAATTTGTTTGCTTCTTCGATCTCATATATGCATTTCCGAAAACTATTAAAGACATCTCTTTTTGTAAAATTATTAGGAAAGTAAAGAAGGTGATACACTTCCCCCTCCCCATTCGAAATTTAGACACTCGCAGGTTTCACATATTCACGATTTTTGTTTGGGGGGGAAAAAAACAACCCATAGTTTACCACGTTCCCGCCTCTTTCCAGCCTTCCTCCCGGCATCCCGGCCTTACCTGGTGGTCTAGCGGGCTTTCGGGGCAGGAGCGATCTTCCTACGCTCCTGCCCCGTGTAGATCGCCAATAGGAAATGGCTGCCGTGAGCTCCCGTCGTAGTCTCGAGAGACTAGGGGAACTCAATTCGCGGTCCGGCTCTGCCCCTATCCCCCGCGAATACCGAGGGAGAAGTGTATTTCTCTTGTATTTCACTGTGCTGTACAGTCTCTTGATGATGTAAACCTCATCAATCTGGAAGGTATTGCGGTCTAGAAATGTATTTGAATGGAATGGAAGGAGCAGTAAAAGGAACTCTTGAAATGTCTTGGCAAGCAGCCGTGCTGCAGTATTTCAGTGGTGGAAGCAGTTCGGTAACACGCAAAAGACCGAGGGAACATTTTTTAGGGTTTTTTTTTTTTTTTAATTTTAATCTTTATTTTCACTTTGGGCTCCTTTAACAAAGGCGTGGTAGCGGGATTAACGCGTGCGAATTTTCATCACGCGCTGGCCAGAAACTACCGCCTGCTTAAAAGGAGGCGGTAGCGGCTAGCGCGTCCGGCGGTTTAGCCCGCGTTATTACGTGCGTTAAACCACTAGCGCATCTTTGTAAAAGGAGCCATTTCTCTTTTTGACAAAATATTAGTCAAAACAAGTAATAATACAATACCAGTTTTATGATCTTTGAATAACGAAAAATATGTAACGAGAGAAATTTACATCATGTATAAGAAAATAAATTTCATAAGGAGACACTTTTCCATTAATTCAAAGGTACGAAATTAAACTCAGAAATCCAATTCACTGCTTTGTAGAGTTAGTCCTCAATCAAGGGGAGAGACAGCTGTGAATTCACTGAATATCACTAATCAAACTATACAGAGGCAAATAAAGAAATGGAAGCTGATGAAACATATGAAGTTCTAACTCCTGCTATGACCCGACAGTGAAGGCTACGGCGGTCCCAACTAGAGAGTTGTGCGGGGACAGAAATCCCACCCATCCCCGCCCGTATCTTCTCCGTCCCCACCCGTCCCCGCTAGGATCCTCTTCGTCCCCACCCGTCCCCGTCAGGATCCTCTTCGTCCCCACCCGTCCCCGTCAGGATCCTCTCCGTCCCCACCCGACCCCGTCAGGATCTTCTCTGTCCCCACCTGTCCCCGCCAGGATCCTCTCCGTCCCCACCTGTCCCCACCAGGATCCTCTCCATCCCCACCCGTACCCGTCAGGATCCTCTCCGTCCCCACCCGTCCCCGTCAGGATCCTCTCCGTCCCCGCCAGGATCCTCTCCGTCCCCACCCATCCCTGTCAGGATCCTCTCCGTCCCCACCCGTCCCTGTCAGGATCCTCTCCGTCCCCACCCGTCCCCGCCAGGATCCTCTCCGTCCCCAACCGTCCCCGTCAGGATCCTCTCCGTCCCCACCCGTCCCAGTCAGGATCCTCTCCGTCCCCACCCGACCCCGTCAGGATCCTCTCCGTCCCCACCCGTCCCCGTCAGGATCCTCTCCGTCCCCACCCATCCCCGCAAGGAATTAGCTCCATCCCCACCCGTCCTCATAAAAAGCAGCAATTACTTCTGACAGGATCATCAATTCCACAGTTTCTTTTGCTGTTTTCCTTGTGGAATCTCTTTGGTGGAATCCTTTTTTTGTTTTCTGTTCAGGTAATTAACTTATAAACCCCCTCTTTTACTAAGGCTAACGTGTCCATTATATTATATGGACGAACCCTTCTTCCAAAGCCTTCCATCCCCATGGGAGTCCCGTTGGCTAGAGGGGGGTCCCCGTGGGAATACAGTGGGCCAGAGGGGCGTTCCAATGGGAGTCCCGTGGGTTAGGGGGGATTCCCGTTCCCATGCAGACCTCTAGTCCCAATTGCAGGTTCAGAAACATCCGCTTCTTTCTAATCAGCCCTCATAATAAACCTATAGCACAGGAGTGGGGAACTCCGGTCCTCAAGGGCCGGAATCCAGTCAGGTTTTCAGAATTCCCCCCCCCCCCCCCCCATGACTATGCATTGAAAGCAGTGCATGCAAATAGATCTCATGCCTAGTCATTGGGTGAAATCCTGAAAACCCGACTGGATTCCGGCCCTCGAGGACCGGAGTTGCCTACCCCTGCTATAGCACCTGGGCATGTTTTGCTATAGTAACACCGCGTTGCGGGACTGAGACTTGCGTCTACGGACACAGTTTAGCCGTAACAGCGTGATAGCTACTCCCTAAGAATCCTTAAAGGCAGGGGGAGAAGAGGGGGTACGTTTTAGGCATCCTGTTATTTAAATAATTAAAAATTGCAGAATTATAATCGACTGTACATGGATATGTTGTCAGAAGTATAAAGGGAAGTTCCACCTTTCTTCAGGTAACTTTTACACACAAAAAAACCTTCTATTTTCATGATCATAACATCTCTCGTTTTGTTTTCTTAATAAATGCAGCCTTACCACCGCCCAGAGAGAAAAGATGCAGCAAAACAAGAAACCCAGAAGCCACGAGCTCAATTTCCCAAATAAAACGAACCTGTTTAGGATGGCACTGACGTGCCATGTCAAGCTATTAAAAATGTTTCATTAGTGGAGGTCATTTAAGACAGCGAGTGCCCCGGACTCCCCACTTCCCCTTGATACCTGTAACTTCTCTTTAGTCCAGGCACAGAGGCGATGCAGAGGATCCTGGCAGAACAGACAGCGATGCAGGCCTCCACCGAGGGCTCGTCCTTAATACTGAGGAGGCAAACCTGCCCCACGTAGCCGTCGCTGTTACACACCCAGACCTCGTGCGTGCCCTCCGCGCTGCTGTTACTGGGAGATGCACAGGAGAACTGGACAGAGGGAAGAGGATGATAACACAATATAATTTTGAAGGTCTAGCATTCACCAGCTGCCCGCACCCTGTCCCAACAGGTCAGTAATGCCAGTTACCATGCCATCGACACTGTCCTTTTTGAAGGAGGTATACTGAATCTGTCCAGCACTCAGCGGCATGGCTGTGCCATTAGTGACTGAACCTCTGCAATGCTGAGATCAGAGAATGGCACGGGGACAATTTTTCCCCCGTCCCCGTGGGAACTCATTTTCCCGTCCTCTCCCCACAAGTTCTTTTCCTGTCCCTGCCCCATTCCTGCAAGCGCCATCTTCCTCTGCACAATCCTCAAACACTTTAAAATCATAAGTGGCAACATTCTAGAGCTGAGATTGTGATGTCATAATGCCTCATTCCACCAATGCCTAAGCTCCGTCCTCATCTGCACAAGCCTCCGACACTTTCAAATCCTA
This sequence comes from Geotrypetes seraphini, assembly GCF_902459505.1. Lineage (NCBI taxonomy): Eukaryota > Metazoa > Chordata > Amphibia > Gymnophiona > Dermophiidae > Geotrypetes > Geotrypetes seraphini. The sequence goes on along the minus strand of NC_047089.1, from coordinate 11,792,700 downwards.
AGTAGCAACATTCTAGAGCTCAGATTCTGATGTCATAATGCCTCATTCCACCAATGCCTAAGCTCCGTCCTCATCTGCACAAGCCTCAAACACTTTAAAATCCTAAGTAGCAACATTCTAGAGCTCAGATTCTGATGTCATAATGCCTCATTCCACCAATGCCTAAGCTCCGTCCTCATCTGCACGAGCCTCAAACACTTTCAAATCCTAAGTAGCAACATTCTAGAGCTGAGATTGTGATGTCATAATGCCTCATTCCACCAATGCCTAAGCTCCATCCTCTTCTGCACAAGCCTCAAACACTTTAAAATCCTAAGTAGCAACATTCTAGAGCTCAGATTCTGATGTCATAATGCCTCATTCCACCAATGCCTAAGCTCCGTCCTCATCTGCACAAGCCTCAAATGCTTTAAAATCATAAGTAGAAACATTCTAGAGTGCAGATTGTGATGTCATAATGCCTCATTCCACCAATGCCTAAGCTCCTTCCTCATCCGCACAAGCCTCAAACACTTTCAAATCCTAAGTAGCAACATTCCAGAACTGAGTTTGTTATGTCATAATGCCTCATTCCACCAATGCCTAAGCTCCATCTTCCTCTGCACAATCCTCAAACACTTTAAAATCCTAAGTGGCAACATTCTAGAGCTGAGATTGTGATGTCATAATGCCTCATTCCACCAATGCCTAAGCTCCGACCTCATCTGCACAAGTTTCAAACCCTTTAAAATCCTAAGTAGCAACATTCTAGAGCTCAGATTGTGATGTCATAATGCCTCATTCCACCAATGCCTAAGCTCCGTCCTCATCTGCGCAAGCCTCAAACACTTTAAAATCCTAAGTAGCAACATTCTAGAGCTGAGATTGTGATGTCATAATGCCTCATTCCACCAATGCCTAAGCTCCATCCTCATCTGCACAAGCCTCAAACCCTTTCAAATCCTAAGTAGCAACATTCTAGAGCTCAGATTGTGATGTCATAATGCCTCATTCCACCAATGCCTAAGCTCCTTCCTCATCCGCACAAGCCTCAAACACTTTCAAATCCTAAGTAGCAACATTCTAGAGCTGAGATTGTGATGTCATAATGCCTCATTCCACCAATGCCTAAGCTCCGTCCTCATCTGCACAAGCCTCAAACCCTTTCAAATCCTAAGTAGCAACATTCTAGAGCTGAGATTGTGATGTCATAATGCCTCATTCCACCAATGCCTAAGCTCCGTCCTCATCTGCACAAGACTCAAACACTTTAAAATCATAAGTGTTCGAGGTTTGTGTGGTTAAGGCAGAGCTTACAGGAATGGGGACAGCGACAAAACTCGCGGGGACAGGAAAATTGAGTTCCTGCAGGGATGGAGAAAAATCTGTCTCCGTGTCATTCTCTAGCTGAGATTCCACTCCTATTGTAATAAGAGGTCAGATGCCAAGATGGCAGATGACAAGAGATCCTTTCTATGGAGGGAGAAAGCCAAGTTTCTGAAAGCTGTAACATAACAAATTCACTTATATACGGTACTCCGAAATTCGCAGGGGTTTCGTTCCAGGAACACCTGCGAATTTAAAAAAAACGAGTGGCTTGGAGGCAGGAGAGGGCAGGTGGGGCAGCGGCGGGAGTTGAAACTCGGGTGCAGGATCATTCTTAGTATTTTCCGACCGCCTCTTCCGGAACTAAAGTCAGGCTACACCAATCAGGAGCTGCTTTGACACGCTATCTGGTGCGTCAAAGCAGCTCCCGATTGGTGTAGCCTAACTTTAGTTCCCGGAAGAGGCGGTCGGAAAATACCACGAAAAACCGAGTCCACGATTTGTGAACCATGAATTCGCAGGGGTATACTGTACCGCAATAACTAGGGGGTCCGGACGGCTTTTCATTTTGTCCGGGTTTTGAAAAGCTTCCAGCTAGCAGCGACATCGGGACAGCATTTTGGTGGGGGCGCCAGCACCTCTCCGCTCCTCCCCCCCCCCCACCAGCCTCCCTTCCCCCCCCAGTACCTCTTTAAATCTTCACGACTTCTCCGGTCTGCTGCTGGCGCCAGTCTGGCCCCCCTCTGAAATCACTTCCTGGCCGTGAGGCGAGGAAGTGACTTCAGAGGGAAAGCCAATGCCGACGTTGAATAGCAGGCTGGAGGAGCTGCTGGCGCTGGTGATGATTTAAATAGGTACGGGGGGGAAGGGAGGGTGCAAGTGTGGCGTGGGGAGGCGGAGAGGAGGGCGCCTCCGCCCCTGGCACCCCCTATCCTCACTATGCCATGACCAAGGCCCCTGGGGTCTGGAGCCCATTAAGGGTTGCCGATTGGCTCCAGGTTTTAAAGATAAGTTGGTTCGGTTCTATTTTCACTCCACTGCACACGTGGAACTCCGTTTCTTAAGGAAGTACAATTAGGAAACTGGAATTACAATTCTGCAGGTAAAACCAGGACAAGGGTAGACACAACCTACTCTGAAACCCCACTCATCATAGTACAGTGGTACCTCGGTTTGCGAGTAACCCGGTTTGCGAGTGTTTTGCAAGACGAGCCAAACACTCAGCAAACTTTTGACTCTCAAACCGAGTATTGCCCCGATCAACGAAGCACTTACAGGGGATTCCTCTTCCGTCCAGCCTTCTACATCGGGTGCCTTCCGCAGGTTGCAGGACCTCTGTCTGGGCCTGCGCGGCCGGGTGCTGTCCCACCTGCGCGTTGCGTGTGACGGGCACAGCGTCAATCATTGGCGTTGTGCGTGTCGTGCACGGCGTGCGGGTGGGGTGGCACTCGGCTGCGTGGGCTCGGGTGGGGGCTCTCCAGCATGCGAGGGGCATCCGAAGTGCTGGCCGGCGACTGGCATCCCCTCCCCCCGAAGCGGCACTGCGAGGTTCTCCGGCGGCTGGCATCCCCCCCGAAGCGGAACTGTGGGGTTCTTCTTCGGATGACCAGTAAAACTGCAAAATCACTTCCTTGCACACCTATATCAAAATATTATTTTCTTAAATATTATTTTATGCCATGCCTCAGAGACCAGAGAATCAGACAACACTTGTCGAATCTTATATCGGTCGGAACTCTCAATCATTGGCAAAAAATGGCATTTTTTAGTTGCTTAAACTTTTTATAGAAAAGATTTTATACTTTTAATAAATTAACTTATAACTTTTAAATATAGATGTCATAACATCTTTTTTCGCCACAAATATCATGAGGGTAATATCATAAGTGTCTCTATTTAAAACATGAACACTTATCTTTGTAAGATGTATGCACTGCTTTAATCCCTACGGGGCCACCGTTTCACCTGGCGTGGCTTCATCAGGGGAACGTGGACAGTGCCTGTAAAAGATGTTAAAAATGCATTTTTAGCAAAGCTCAGATATTTGTACAGAATTCGATAACAAACTTTAATTTTAGATATAGTAAACTGCAGCAGACTTACGGAAACGAAAATTCCCTCAGCATACAAACTCATGAAAATGGCGCCGGTAACACCCGACGCTGAGCCCTTTAAATTACCGGCTGAGTGAATGCCGGTGCGACGTAAAGAGCGTCAAAGACGCCAAAAACGGCATGACGTTTGGTGAAGTTCACCTGATCAAAAAGATCCAAAAAAAATTTTTTGTCTTCAGCCTAAAAAGGCCAAAGTGACAAATACCAATTCACAAAGTGAAAAATCTGAGACCAAATTTTTCTTTTTTCACAAATTGACAGAATTTTACTTGTTCTTTTACTTTAATCTTTTTTCGCCAGATCAATATCAGTAATATGGTGACCAATCTATTTTGTCATTTAAACCCGTAGGATGTAAAGATTGTAAGGTAAATATCCAAAATGTCTCTCTTCGTTTTAATGCTGCCCCTCTATCTCCTCCCCTATGATTCTTTTTGATGACATCAATGATTACTCCCTTCAAATTATTGAAAGAGTGAGAGGAACCACTTGTACAACATTGCATAGACGCCTCTCACTCTTTCAATAATTTGAAGGGAGTAATCATTGATGTCATCAAAAAGAATCATAGGGGAGGAGATAGAGGGGCAGCATTAAAACGAAGAGAGACATTTTGGATATTTACCTTACAATCTTTACATCCTACGGGTTTAAATGACAAAATAGATTGGTCACCATATTACTGATATTGATCTGGCGAAAAAAGATTAAAGTAAAAGAACAAGTAAAATTCTGTCAATTTGTGAAAAAAGAAAAATTTGGTCTCAGATTTTTCACTTTGTGAATTGGTATTTGTCACTTTGGCCTTTTTAGGCTGAAGACAAAAAATTTTTTTTGGATCTTTTTGATCAGGTGAACTTCACCAAACGTCATGCCGTTTTTGGCGTCTTTGACGCTCTTTACGTCGCACCGGCATTCACTCAGCCGGTAATTTAAAGGGCTCAGCGTCGGGTGTTACCGGCGCCATTTTCATGAGTTTGTATGCTGAGGGAATTTTCGTTTCCGTAAGTCTGCTGCAGTTTACTATATCTAAAATTAAAGTTTGTTATCGAATTCTGTACAAATATCTGAGCTTTGCTAAAAATGCATTTTTAACATCTTTTACAGGCACTGTCCACGTTCCCCTGATGAAGCCACGCCAGGTGAAACGGTGGCCCCGTAGGGATTAAAGCAGTGCATACATCTTACAAAGATAAGTGTTCATGTTTTAAATAGAGACACTTATGATATTACCCTCATGATATTTGTGGCGAAAAAAGATGTTATGACATCTATATTTAAAAGTTATAAGTTAATTTATTAAAAGTATAAAATCTTTTCTATAAAAAGTTTAAGCAACTAAAAAATGCCATTTTTTGCCAATGATTGAGAGTTCCGACCGATATAAGATTCGACAAGTGTTGTCTGATTCTCTGGTCTCTGAGGCATGGCATAAAATAATATTTAAGAAAATAATATTTTGATATAGGTGTGCAAGGAAGTGATTTTGCAGTTTTACTGGTTATCACACACTTCTCTAGTATTTGATTTGTGGTTCTTCTTCGGATGACCCACGGAGGAGGCAGACAGAGGGAGATGGCGCTGCAGCACCCGGCACCCGACAGGTATAGACCCCGGGTTCTAGAACGAATCACCTGAGTTTCCATTATCCCCAATGGGGAACTTTGTTTTGGTAAACGAGCATTTTGGATTACGAGCATGCTCCTGGAACGGATTATGCTCGTAATCCAAGGTACCACTGTACCTAGAAATTGCCCTGTGGGTGTCCAAAATTCACAGTGGCAATGGATCCCAAAACGGGTTTCTCAGGCCACCTGGAAATAGCCAGGGGTGCATCATCTCAACCCCCCCCTTCCCCCCATTTGTTTTCCCCATCTGAACAAGTACCCGAGCTAGATTTCTTGAAACTCGATGAAATGCGGAGTCCGTCAGAAGCTCGCCCAAGGCTGGGCAGTGAACAAGCAGACCAAGAAGAAATGCGCCAAGACACCGCCAGAATCCCAGGCCTCGCCTTACCTGCATTCCACTCCTGGTTTTCATGATGGGGATGGCCTTCAAAAACTCAGGGTCCAATCGGTTTTTGCTGGAAGCTAAAAGGACAAACCAGAGAATCAACTGGAGCTAAAACCTCTTTTCTCCCCCTGTTATGCAGAAACATTTTGGCAGAGAACGACAAACGCCGCCTAAGAAGCGAGCCTTCCCCGACTCCCACCTTTATTTTCATCTCGATGCATTTTAACTCCCTGGTGCGCTTCCCCATTAATCACGGACGGTTGGTCAGTCTTATAACCCCACCCCCAATTTCTTTTATTTTAATATACAATGCATATAATTTTATGTTCTTCGACCACAGACTACAAAACCTTCAAAAAAGAAACAAAAACCCTACTCTTCAAAAAATACATAAAATCTATTTAATACGACCAGATCCATCCCAAGCTCCACCCACTATAATGACTCCTTATCAAATCTAAAATGTTCAAATTACCCAACATAGATTACCTAATTTCACGACAATTCTTATGTAATTCGCCTATATATCTTGTAACTTCATGACAACTCTTATGTAATCCGCCTTGAACCGCAAGGTAATGGCGGAATAGAAATCACTAATGTAATGTCATGTAATATATTTTAGTTGTAAGGTATATTACATTTTATGAAATAGGTAAGCTCACTACTGGAATTCTAACTAGGGAACAATGGGGAGGAGTCCATTCGGTGTCAGGTCAAAAGCGCGCCGGGACAAAGGCGCGCCCAGACAATTGAGCGCAGCGCGGAGGCACGCGCCGCTCAAAATTACTGTTTTTAGGGCTCCGACGGGGGGGCGTGGGGGGGAAACCACCCCACTTTACTTAATAGACATCGTGCCGCGTTGTGGGGGGTGTGGGGGGTTGTAACCCCCCACATTTTACTGAAAACTTCACTTTTTCCCTGTTTTTAGGGAAAAAGTTAAGTTTACAGTAAAATGTGGAGGGTTACAACCCCCCAAACCCCGCATAACGCCAGCGCGATGTCTATTAAGTAAAGTGGGGGGTTCCCCAACAAAACCCCCAGTCGGAGCCCCTAAAAACTGTAATTTTCTTTGGCGCGCGCCTCCGTCTTGCGCTCAGTTGTCGGCGCGCGCCTTTGTCTTTCGCGCCGTTGTCTATGAACCGTCCATTCCTTAAACACACACGCTCACCTCTACCTTTCAAAGGGGTCCTAGAGCCCAAGACTAAGCCCATGAATTTGGCTCAGTAGAAAGCACAAGGCAGTGAATCAGTCCTATGGACTATCTTTCCTGAAATATCAAAAATCACTGGTAGAACGTAATGAGAAATCTCCTTAATACGGTTCAGAGGTCGTTCTGCATTTCAGATCCAATCTATTTATTTTTTGGGACAACATGGAGGTCATTTTAAATGGAGACCTCTGGTTAAAGCGAAGTTTCATTACATGATGTGTGAAGAAATATTTTCTCCGGTCTGTTTTGAATCTACTCCTCCTAGTCCTAGTATTTTTAGAAAGAGTAAACACTCCACTCAGCATTTTGTAGACTTCTAACATGTCACCCCTGAGCCGCCTCTTGGAGGTATCTGATCACTCCCTTTCTAGTGAATTCTACTATGGTGGTGTCTTTTGTGGTATTTCATCCTGGCAAGACCCAGTGAGCTGCAACCAAGTTCCTGTAGGACCTTCAACACCATCCAAGCTGACCCAAACTGAAGTTGTGGCTAAGAGTGGATGGTGCAGTGTCTTGCTGGCGAGTTCCCCTTTCTCTCTTTAAAAGACTGACCACAAGATTAAAGTCACCCCCAACTCCCGAGCCGCTTAGACAGTACAACAATAGTAAGAGCAGATAGTGTAGCTGGTTTTAAGAAAGGTTTGGACAAGTTTCTGGAGGAAAAGTCCATAGTCTGTTATTGAGAAAGACACAGGAGGAAGCCACTGCTTGCCCTGGATTGGTAGCATGGAATGTTGCTACTCTTTGAGATTCTAGAATCTTGTTACTCTCTAGGGTTCCGGAATCTTTTGTTACACTTTGGGATTCCGGAATCTTGCTATTCTTTAGGATTCTGAATGGAATGTTGCTACACTTTGGGTTTTGGCCGGCTACTAGGGACCTGGATTGGCCACCACGAGAACGGGCGACTGGGCTTGATGGACCATTGGTCTGACCCAGTGAGGCTATTCTTATAGTTTAATTACTGAACCCCACTACATACACAAATATTCAGATCATCAGCAGTTCGGGGGATTGCACAACAGTCTGACCCAGTGGCGTAGTAAGGAGGGGGACGGGGGGTGCGGTCCACCCCAGACACCGTCTTGGTGAGGGCGCAGGCACCTGTCCTCTTCTCGGGCCCCCCCACTCCCTGCCCACTGATGTGCAAGCTCACTGCTTCCCTTCCCTCGATCCTCTGTAACAATCCTGGTGCGAGCATCAGCCCCCCCCAACCTGCTACCGCGCTAGTTCTTCCTCTGATGTCACTTTCTGGACCTGTGGACAGGAAGTGACGTCAGAGGAAGACCAGACGCTGGCGTGGCAGCAGCTTGTGGGGTTGCTGCTTGTACCAGGAACGATACAGAGGTACGGGGGAAGGGAAGTGGCACTCACGCAGCTGGAGGGGGATGGGGAAGGAGCATGTGGAGGTGGGGGGGGGGGGCAGAGAAGAGTGTAGGGGAGGGGCAGCACTGCCCCAGGCTACGCCACTGGTCTGACCAAAATATTCTGGCAGCTAAATGGCTAAGTATGGAAAAATAGAACCAAAGAGAAATATTACAAAGAATTCTAGGCTTTAGAGCTTGCACTGGTAGCCCCTCAGTTTCTTACCTAACTTCTTCTTCGCCTCGTCAAACGCTTGCTCAAAGCAGTTCCGGGCGTCCGGGTTGGAAAACTCAAAAATGAACGATTCGGTGCCATCGGCTTTGGTGGTGGTGAGTTCCACTTTGTTGGGAGGGAAGGACATGGTGAAAGAGAGGGACTGCTTCTCCGCCAGCTCCCGGTGCACGGCCGCCATCATATCCTTGATGACATCGTCGAGGCTCTGCCCCCACCCGGACAGAAAGAAGAGTCATATACAGAAACAACTCAGAGGACTCGATCCATCAATCTCTTCTAATTGGTTAACGCGTCTCTACTTAATGACGATCGGGTTGGCCATAGCGCAAATAAGCTTCAAAAAGTGGTTTTCCAGGGGTCTCAGAACAGGGTTACCAGAAGTCTGGATTTACCCGGATGTGTCCTCTTTTTAGAAGATATGTCCGGGCGTTTGGACAGCTTTTCAAAACCCGGCACTTTGTCCGGGTTTTGAAAACCTTCCAGCTTGGGACCGCGTCAGGAGGGCATCCGCGCATACACGCAGGCATGTGATGTGATTGCGTCACGCATGCGCAGATGCCCTCCTGAAGCGGTCCCGAGTAGAGGTCTGCACGGGAATGGGGATCGCGGGAATCCCGCGGGTCCCGCGGGGGGTCCCGTGGGAATCCCCCATAACCCACGGGACTCCCACGGGGATGGAAGGCTTTGGAATCAGGGTTCATCCATATAATATAATGGACACGTCAGCCTTAGTAAAAGAGGAGGTTTATAAGTTTAATTACCTGAACAGAAAGCAAAAAAAGGGTTCCATCAAAGAGATTCCACAAGGAAAACAGCAGCGCAAACACAAAAGAAACTGTGGAATTGATGATCCTGTCAGAAGTAATTGCTGCTTTTTATGGGGATGGGAGGGGATGGAGGTAATTCCTTGCGGGGATGGGTGGGGACGGAGAGGATCCTGGCGGGGACGGGTGGGGACGGAGAGGATCCTGGCAGGGACGGGTGGGGACGGAGAGGATCCTGGTGGGGACGGGTGGGGATGGAGATGATCCTGGTGGGGACGGGTGGGGATGGAGAGGATCCTGGTGGGGACGGGTGGGGACGGAGAGGATCCTGGTGGGGACGGGTGGGGATGGAGATGATCCTGGTGGGGACGGGTGGGGATGGAGAGGATCCTGGCAGGGACGGGTGGGGACGGAGAGGATCCTGGTGGGGACGGGTGGGGATGGAGATGATCCTGGTGGGGACGGGTGGGGAGGGAGAGGATCCTGGTGGGGACGGGTGGGGACGGAGAGGATCCTGGTGGGGACGGGTGGGGATGGAGATGATCCTGGTGGGGACGGGTGGGGATGGAGAGGATCCTGGTGGGGACGGGTGGGGACGGAGAGGATCCTGGCGGGGACGGGTGGGGCGGAGAGGATCCTGGCGGGGATGGGTAGGGACGGAGAAGATCCTGACGGGGATGAGCGGGGACTGAGAGGATCCTGGCGGGGACAGGTGGGGATGGGTGGGATTTCTGTCCCCGCGCAACTCTCTAGTCCCGAGCACGAGAACAGGTTGAGGGGTGGGGCTGGGGCGGAATGGGGTGTGATGTGCAGAGCTGAGCTGAGTGGAATTGGGCGGGCCTGGGGTGGGCAGGGCCATGGGTCTGGATTTTACAAATCTGATAACCCTATCTCAGAATCACTGTCATGGAAAGCAAAAGCCGGGAGATTTCTTCAGGAAATGACATCAGACAACAGGACGGCCCCATCTAGAACAAATTGTCCTGAGGCTTCCAGTCTGCTTTCCTGTGCAGTGACCGGTGACTTTTAGGGGTTCATAGTCATTCGCGCGCGAGACATCAGCATGTTCCGACATTGAAGCGCAGACAATTTGGCGCAAGACACCAGCGCACCGCAGGAAAACTTACTTTTAAAGAGCTCCTATGCGAGGTATGAGTGGGGAAACCCCCCCCAGTTTACTTCATACTCTTCATGCTGCCATGGGGGGGGGTGCAACCCCCAACATTATAGAGAAAACTGAACTTTTTCCGATTTTTTTAGAAAAAAGTTCAGTTTTCTCTATAATGTGGAGGGTTGCACCCCCCCCCCCCCATGGAAGCGCGAAGAGTATGAATCCTCCGTCGGAGCTCTTTAAAAGTACGTTTTTCCACAGCGCGCTGGTGTCTTGCGCTGAATTGTCTGCGCTCCAATGTCGGCGCGCTGATGTCTCCCGCGCATTTGTCCCGTCACCACTTTTAGGTCACTGAGAAGCAACACACCGACAGCTCACGGAATCCGCAACATAAGCCCTCGTTTCACTGACGCCATCGTCACAACAGCCACAGGGCGAGGGATGTGCAAATGTCTACAAATCCCCTTCCACCACCATCAAATTTCAAGAAACCTCTCAGGGCAATTATCGTAATTTATGGAGACACTTTTAGCCCAGGAACACTGGAGGGGAAGCCATGTAGAAAATGAGCAAGGAGAAGATGATGGGAGACTCTGCCCCTGTCAGAGGGATCTGCCACGCACCTAGGAACCCAAAACAGCTCCCCAGTACCTCTCCTTTCTCTCCCTATATGCCTCCCCTGGGAACTCCATCCATTCTTTTGCCTGTACCCTTTTCCTCTACTGCCAATTCCTGACTTCATCCTTTCCACTTTGCTGCACCGTGTGCCAGGTACATCGGTACGTCAGGCTCCTTCTCTGGCAACACTGAAATCCATGCTAGAAGCTCACTCTTGAGTCCTAACTCCAACCCACTTTTAAAGCAGCCCCTCCCCGCCCTCTTCTCTGCCCCTTGCTCCTTCCCGACCCCTCCCATCCCTACCCACGCCCCCTTCCCTTTTTAATTTTCCAGGCAGAGCAACAGCACAAACTTGCTGCCCGCATCATGTCGGCTCTCCCTCTCATGTCACTTCTAGGTACGGTCAGAGAGAGGCGACACCGACGCGGGCAGCAAGTTCGTAATGCTGCTTGCGCAGAAAAAAATGAAAGAGGTACGAGGGAAGGGGATGCACGTGCCTGGCGGGAAGGAGAGGGGCAGAGAGGACAGGTGCCTGCGATCTTTACAAAGAACGCACTCGGGGCGGACTGCACCCCCACACACACCCCTCCCTTGCCAGTGAATGTTTCTCAAGTCGGAGTCAAGTTTTCAGGCATGAGATTGGAGGCAATGAATGCGAACCTTTTCCATGTCTATTCAGGTGGGGACTCCAGGACTGGCTTTAGAAACATCTCTATAGCCCTGAAAGGCGTAAGCAGCGCTGTACATTTAACATGTAAAAGACGGTCCCTGGTCAGAAGAGCTGAACGGAAACAAGGTCCTCACCTGGTGGGGAAAGCTGAGGGTCTCGGAGAGCTTGCTGATCTGCCCCATGGTGCTCAGGTCTTCGTCCAAGCGGCAAATCATTTTCTGAATGCTCTCTCGGTTCTGCGCCTGGGAGGCTCCTAGAACAGAACACAGATCACAAAACGGCTCAGGCTCATGGGGTGGAGGAGACAGGCCCAGGGAGATTATGGTCACAGGCGCCACCCGACACAGTGAATCACTCATGTTATAAGGTTCATTCACAGTACAGGGATTTACCATATATACTCAAATATAAGTCGATCCAAATATAAGCCGAGACCCACATTTCTCCCCCAAAAGGAGGAAAAATAGTTGACTCGAATATAAGTCGGGCGGCACCCAACACCCCCTCTCTCTCCTGTCAGGCTCTACACCCAGCCCCCTCCCTGCCCATCGTACTCCCCTCTGCCATTGGAATCCTAGGTGGTCCAGAGGTGCAGCAGGCAGGAGCATGCTTTCCGCGCTCCCGCTCCGCTGCTAACCCGGTCGGTCGTGGAAGCCAGTCAGGAAGCCGTTCAGCGCTGAGCAGCAGCGCCAAAGCGGCTCCTGCTCAGTTCAGCTCAGCGGCTGAAGAAACCCGATCTCGCGGCAGTCACCGACCGACTGGGTTACCAGCACGGCCAAGGTGCAGAGCTTGGCGGTGGCCTGCAATAAGTCGAGGGGGGGGCGCTGGCCTGAATATAAACCGGGACCTCCAATTTTTTGTCCCCAAAATCCTGTTTTATATTGGCATATATACGGTAACTTTAGAGAAGAGTCTCTTGGGCCCCGATTAAATTGCTACGTTTTGGAAGTCAGAAACGCCGCTTGACCGAAAGAGTTCTTGTGGTTTAGGAAATCAAAACAGTAGGAAAATAAGCACAGTTACTTACCATAACAGGTGTTATCCAGGGACAGCAGGCAGATATTCTTAACGTATGGGTGACGTCACCGACGGAGCCCCGGTACGGACACTTTTAACTAGAAAGTTCTAGTTGACCGCACCGCGCATGCGCGGGTGCCTTCCCGCTCAACGGAGGAGAGCGTGGTCCCCAGTTAAGATAAGCCAGCTAAGAAGCCAACCCGGGGAGGAGGGTGGGACGTAAGAATATCTGCCTGCTGTCCCTGGATAACATCTGTTACGGTAAGTAACTGTGCTTTATCCCAGGACAAGCAGGCAGCATATTCTTAACGTATGGGTGACCTCCAAGCTAACAGAGGGGGAGGAGGGATGGTTGGCCATTAGGAAAATAAATTTTGTAACACAGATTGGCCGAAGAGTCCATCCCGTCTGGAGAAGGCATCCAGACAGTAGTGAGTAGTGAACGTGTGAACTGAGGACCAAGTGGCAGCCTTGCAGATTTCTTCGATGGGCGTGGAGCGGAGGAAAGCCACAGAAGCAGCCATAGCTCTGACTCTGTGGGCCGTGACAGCACCTTCCAGTGAGAAACCGGCCCGAGCATAACAGAACGCAATGCAGGCAGCAAGCCAGTTAGAAAGCGTCCGTTTAGAGACAGGGCGACCTAAACGGTTAGGGTCGAAAGATAGAAAGAGCTGAGGGGATGAGCGGTGAGCCCTGGTGCGATCAAGATAGTAAGCAAGGGCACGCTTACAGTCCAGCGTATGCAGCGCCTGTTCCCCAGGATGAGAGTGGGGTTTGGGAAAAAAGACAGGCAAAACAATGAACTGGTTGAGGTGAAAGTCCGAGACCACCTTGGGAAGGAACTTAGGATGGGTGCGCAGAACCACCTTGTCATGGTGAAAAACAGTGAAAGGTGGGTCGGCAACCAGTGCATGCAGCTCACTAACCCTCCTGGCAGAGGTGATGGCAATGAGGAAAAGCACCTTCCATGTCAGAAATTTGAGTGAAGTAGTGGCAAGAGGCTCAAACGGAGGTTTCATGAGGGCTGACAAAACCACATTCAGGTCCCAGACGACTGGAGGAGGCTTCAGAGGTGGTTTGACATTGAAGAGGCCTCTCATGAACCGGGAAACCAGGGGATGAGCCGTAAGAGGTTTTCCGAAGATAGGCTCATGGAACGCAGTGATGGCACTGAGGTGGACTCTGATGGAGGTAGACTTGAGGCCAGCGTCGGACAGAGAGAGCAAATAGTCCAGTACAGTTTCCACCGCCAATGAGGTGGGATCGTGGTGATGCAGTAGACACCAAGAGGAGAACATGGTCCACTTCTGATGGTAACATTGGAGGGTGGCCGGTTTCCTGGAGGCATCCAAAATGCGACGGACAGGCTGAGACAGATTCTGTGGAGAGGTCAGCCCGAGAGAAACCAAGCTGTCAGGTGGAGTGAGGACAGATTGGGATGTAGTAGAGACTGATGCTGCTGCGTAAGTAGAGTAGGAAACACAGGAAGAGGAATGGGCTCCCTGGAGCTGAGCTGGAGCAGGAGAGAGAACCAGTGTTGGCGAGGCCACCGAGGAGCGATGAGAATCATGGTGGCATTGTCTCTGCGGAGTTTGAACAACGTCCGCAACATCAGAGGAAGTGGAGGGAAGGCATAGAGAAACCGACCCGTCCAGTTGAGCAGGAACGCATCCGGGGCCAGACGATGAGGAGAGTAGAGTCTGGAACAGAAAAGGGGCAGTTGATGGTTGTGAGGAGCTGCAAAGAGGTCCACCTGAGGAGTGCCCCACCGATCGAAGATGGAGTGGAGTGTGGTTGGATCCAGAGTCCACTCGTGAGGTTGAAGGATGCGGCTGAGATTGTCGGCCAGGGAGTTCTGTTCGCCCTGGATGTAGACAGCCTTGAGGAAGAGATTGCGGGCCATGGCCCAGGTCCAGATGCGGATGGCCTCCTGACAGAGGAGGGGAGAACCGGTGCCTGCTTGCTTGTTTATGTAATACATGGCGACTTGGTTGTCTGTGCACAGGAGAAGAACCTGAAGGTAGAGAAGGTGTTGGAAAGCTTTGAGTGCATAAAACATGGCCCTGAGTTCCAGGAAGTTGATATGATGTTGACGTTCCTGAGGGGTCCAGAGACCCTGTGTGCGAAGTTCTCCCAGGTGGGCTCCCCATGCGTAGGGGGAGGAATCCGTGGTGATGACCATGGAGTGAGGGGGTAGATGAAAAAGCAGACCCCTGGAAAGATTGGAGGAGTTCAACCACCATTGAAGAGATCGCTGAAGAGACGATGTCACACAGATGGGATGAGAAAGAAGGTCCGTGGTCTGAGACCATTGGTTGGCTAGAGCCCACTGAGGTGTTCTGAGGTGGAGTCGTGCCAGAGGGAGCACATGGACCGTGGAAGCCATGTGGCCCAGGAGGACCATCATCTGCCGAGCAGGGATGGAGTGATGAAGGAGCACCTGGCAGCAAAGATGGAGCAGGTTCTGTTGACGGTCGGAGGGGAGAAAAGCCCTCATCAGAGTGGTGTCGAGAACTGCTCCAATGAACTGAAGTTGCTGTGTGGGAAGCAGATGCGCCTTGGGGTAGTTGATCTCGAACCCCAGAAGATGGAGGAAAGAGATGGTGTGTTGAGTGGCTTGTAGCACAAGCGGAGACGTAGGTGCTTTCACCAACCAATCGTCCAAGTAGGAGAACACCTGGAGGTTGTGAGACCTGAGGAAGGCCGCCACCACAATAAGGCACTTGGTGAACACCCTGGGCGATGATGCGAGGCCAAAGGGTAGCACTTTGTACTGGTAGTGATGGTGCTGTATCTGAAACCGGAGGTAGCGACGTGAAGTCTGATTGATTGGAATGTGAGTGTAGGCCTCCTTGAGGTCTAGGGAACATAGCCAGTCGTGTTGAGAGAGAAGAGGGTAAAGCGTGGCAAAGGAGAGCATTCTGAACTTTTCCTTGACCAGACACTTGTTGAGGTCCCTGAGATCGAGGATGGGACGTGGGAACCAGGAAGTAGCGGGAGTAGAATCCCTGACCCATTTGGTCTTGGGGGACTTCTTCGATGGCATTGAGAAGAAGGAGGGATTGAACCTTCTTGAGAAGGAGGAGGGTTTGAGAGGAGTGAGAAGCAGACTCTACGGGAGGATTGTCTGGTGGAAGAGTCTGGAAGTTGAGAGAGTAGCCATGGCGAATGATGGTAAGGATCCACTGGTCTGACGTGATGACCTCCCAACGGCTGAGAAAAAGTTGCAGGCGTCCTCCGATAGGTTGAGGAAGAGGTAACGCTGGTGAGAGACTGGCTATGCCCTGGAGAAAGGAGTCAAAAGGGCTGAGAAGGTTTTGACTGAGGGAGAGGCTTGGCAGGTTGATGAGATTGGGAGCGAGCCTGAGTTTGCTGTTGCTGACGAGGTCGGCGAGGTTGTTGCGGAGGTGGATGAAGAGGTCTGGCTGAGAATCTGCGTTGGTATGAAGACTGCTGTCTATAGGGGCGAGCAGGCGGAGTCTTCTTCTTCGGTTTGATGAGAGTATCCCACCTGGTCTCGTGAGCAGAGAGTTTCTGGGTGGTGGAGTCTAGGGACTCTCCTAAAAGTTCATCACCAAGACAAGGTGCGTTAGCCAGGCGGTCTTGGTGGTTAATGTCGAGGTCGGAAACTCTCAGCCAGGCCAGACGTCTCATGGCAACCGTCATGGCCGAAGCTCGAGAGGTGAGCTCGAAAGAATCATAAATAGAGCGCACCATGAATTTGCGGAGTTGGAGCAGACTGGAAATGTGTTGTTGGAAAAGAGGGACCTTACGTTCAGGAAGATACTTTTGTAATGAAGAGAGTTGTTGAACCAGATGCTTCATGTAGAAGGAGAAGTGAAAGGTGTAAGTATTAGCTCTGTTTGCAAGCATTGAATTTTGATAAAGGCGCTTGCCAAATTTATCCATCGTTTTGCCCTCTCTGCCAGGAGGGGTAGAAGCATAAATACTGGATCCCTGGGATTTCTTCAAGGTGGATTCGACAAGAAGAGATTCATGGGGTAGTTGGGGTTTGTCAAACCCCGGGATAGGGATGACCCTGTAGAGACTATCCAGTTTTCTAGGGGCCCCCGGTACCGAGAGAGGGTTCTCCCAATTCTTGTAGAAAGTTTCCCGTAAGATGTCGTGGACGGGTAACTTTAGGAATTCTTTGGGGGGTTGCTCGAAGTCTAGGGCATCTAGGAAAGCCTGTGACTTCTTAGAGTCAGATTCTAATGGGATAGAGAGAGCCGCTGACATTTCCCGAAGAAATTTGGTGAACGAGGATTGTTCAGGCTTGGAACCGGTATCGATTGTGGAGGGCTCCTCGTCGGTTGAAGAAGCCTCATCGTCGGTACCGGGTTGGGATTCTTCCCAGAGGTCCGGGTCCCTGACGTCGGTGTGTATAGGACGGGACGGTGGTGTGGATGGTTCTGCGTGGCGAGTCTTAGAGAGAGATTTGCCAGAACGCATGGAGACGGTACCGGGGGAAGAGGAGCGGTGCCGGTCTCGGTCGGCTTGGCGACGGTCCCGATGTCGGAGAGCATCGGCATCAGAGTGTAGTTGCACGAGAGGGTTGATGGGTTCCGCCGCGAGCACCGGCATGGACGTGTTTAATGGTACCGATGGAGTCGACTCCGGTGGTATGGTGCGAGGCTCGGGCCAGTCCGGTACCGGAAGGAGCGGGGCCAATATTGTTGGCAACAGGTGCTGTAGTTGTTGCTGTAGCTGCTCCTGTAATTGAGTTTGGAGTATGGCCGCAATGCGGTCGTCCAGAGGAGGCACCGGTACCGCTTTTTTCTTTTTCGGTACCATAGGTGCTGCTCTACGCCCCGGCGATGAGGAGGCCGATGACGAGGCACTCACCGAAATCGGGGCGGAGCGTTTACGGGGTCGGCTGGATGCCGGGAGGACCGGTGTCGCCGCCGTGGCAGGAGGGCGCTCAAGGGAAGTGGAAGGCTTCTTAGCCGGCTTACCTGACGCCATCGACCCCGAGGAAGGATCAGGCGGTGTGGAGGTAGTCGGTGCCAACTTTAGCGGCGCCGTCGATGGTGTGGCAGACTCCATGGCAGATCCGGTGCCAAAAAGGATGTTCTGCTGGATCTGCCTATTCTTTAACGTACGTTTTTTAAGAGTAGCACAGCGGGTGCAGGTGTCAGCCCGATGCTCTGGACCCAGGCACTGTAAGCACCAATTGTGCGGGTCAGTGAGAGAGATCGGGCGTGCACACCGCTGGCACTTCTTAAAACCCGGCTGAGGGGGCATGAATGGAAACACGGCCTCTGCAAAATCAAACCCGGAGGCCTGTATGTTGGCAACAGGCCCCGCCGGGGCCGGCCAGAAAAATAAATGAAAAGACAAATTAAAGAATTTTTTTTTTTTTTTAGACGAAAAAGAAACCCGAAGGGAAAAAAGCAAAAAAGGAAGAAAATTACGCGAGCGGGAAGGCAAAGTAGAAAATTTCAACAGACGTTGAAAGCACATGCGTCTTCTTCGCTCCGCGGAAACGAAGAAACTGGGGACCACGCTCTCCTCCGTCGAGCGGGAAGGCACCCGCGCATGCGCGGTGCGGTCAACTAGAACTTTCTAGTTAAAAGTGTCCGTACCGGGGCTCCGTCGGTGATGTCACCCATACGTTAAGAATATGCTGCCTGCTTGTCCTGGGATAAAACTATATACATCTCTAATACTGGGATGGGGGATTTAAATTGTGTTTCAGTCCCGGAGAATGCAAATTCAAAAGAATTCCATCTTATGTTGATACACTGTATCCAGTGCCCTGTGTGTGCAGAAAAAGCAAACCCACAGACCACAGTGTAGCTACGGTCAAGAACCAGGGACTTTTATATTGTGTCTGGCACTGCTAGGGGACCTCCCTGTGTTGGGAAAGTATATTAGGTTACGGGTACAGTAATAATAATTATTTTATTTTTTTTTATATACCATGAAAAGTTTGAAGCGGTTTACAACAAGAAGCGCTGGACAATGAGCGAAGAGGTCAACAATTCAAAGATATCTATACAATCTTATATAATGGAAGAAGTAGAAAGCTATATAGTTCTTAAGGTTAATGGTTGAATTTGCAGTGCTATAAAATTCTTAGTTTACAAATCGATTGAACCAAACTCGTTTTTATCAATTTTCTGAAACTGAAGTGGGATGATAACGTTACTCAGCCAATCGTTCCATTTGCCTGCCTGGAAGGCCAGAGTTCTGCCCAAGAGTCTTTTGTAGTGACAGGCCTTTATTGTCGGATAGGTGAACAGATGTATTCTTCGTGTGGGCCTAATAGAACTTGCCAGATTAAATTGGGAACCTAGGTAAGTGGGGGCCAGACCAAATATCGATTTATAACACAGACAAGAGAACTTAAAGAGGATTCCCGCCTCCAGGGGCAGCCAATGGAGTTTTTGATAGTAGGGGCTTATGTGTTCCCATTTCTTCAGCCCAAAAATCAGTCAAACTGCCGAATTTTGAATGACTCTGAGTCTTAGAATGGTTTTTTGAAGGATCCCAAGTAAATGATGTTGCAATAATCGAGCAAGCGTAGGATGGAAGATTGAACCAGTAATCCATAGAAGGCCACTGTTATGGCTGACATTGATGCTAAGGCCTCCACAGTACACAATGGACTACTGTTAGCCAAAACATGTATAATAATACGATGGATGCAATATGAGCCAAAGGTTTTATCGTCGTGGAGGAAGCAGGTCCACAAGATCAGGCCTATGGAGTGGCTAGAGGAAAAGGCCATAGTCTGGTACTGAGAAAGACATGGGGGAAGCCACTGCTTGCCCTGGTACTAGTGACCTAAATTGGCCACCGTGAGAACAAGCTACTGGGCTTGATGGACCATTGGTCTGACCCAGTATGGCTGTTCTTATGCTCTTACGTGTGCCAAGTATAGGACAATCAAGCCATTGTGACATCACTGCTGAGGTTGGCTCTGAGGCATTATGACATCACAATCTCAGCTCTGGAATATTGCTCTCATTGGGATTCCGGAATCTTGCTATTCTTTGAGGTGCTGGAATGTTGCTACCCCTTGGGTTTTGGCCAGGTACTGGGGACATGGATTGGCCACCGTGAAAACGGGCTACTGGGCTTGATGGACCATTGGTCTGACCCAGTATGGCTGTTCTTATGCTCTTATATGTGCCAAGTCTAGGACAATCAAGCCATTGTGACATCACTGCTGAGGTTGGCTCTGAGGCACTGTGGAATGAGGCATTATGACATCACAATCTCAGCTCTGGAATGTTGCTTTTATTGGGGTTTCGGAATCTTACTATTCTTTGAGATGCTTGAATGTTGCTACTCTTTGGGTTTTGGTCAGGCACTAGGAACCTGGATTGGCCACCTTGAGAACGGGCTACTGGACTTGATGGACCATTGGTCTGACCCGGTAAGGCTAATCTTATGTTCTTACATGAGCCAAGTATAAGACAATGAAGCCATTGTGACATCACTGCTGAGGTTGGTTCTGAGGCATTATGACATCACAATCTCAGCTCTGGAATATTGCTCTCATTGGGGTTCCGGAATCTTGCTATTCTTTGAGATGCTGGAATGTTGCTACTCCTTGGGTTTTGGCCAGGTACTAGTGAGCTGGATTGGCCACCGTGAGAACGGCCCACTGGGCTTGATGGACCATTGGTCTGACCCACTAAGGCTGTTCTTAAGCCCTTATGAACAATCTTTCTGAAGTACTCCTAACCTTGTGGACGGCTGGTGATGAAATAAAGCGTATGCAGTTACCTTAAGGGGGATTAAGTGTACCTGGTAGAAGTGTATGGGGATTAAGAGGAAGTGTATAGGTGAGGAGCAGTGGTGCCCCTCCCCCCTTGCCATGCCACCAGATAGGAGGGAAAAAAGTGAAGCTGTTTGCTACTAATGAGTTTGCAGTATATCCTTAGGACAGATTTCATGATCTTATCTTTCCTTGAAAACTTGCAAATTCGCACTTTACCAGCAGGTGACGCTAAAACTTAATTTGCAAAATTTAAGAAAATGGAACCGAGTTTACTAAATGTACTCCAGAGTCAAAAACACGCATGCGCCCGTGTCCACAAAGATTCTTGTGGCTTTGGAAGTCAAAACAAAAGTGAGAGTGCTTTCGGTATCCGGCAGATAAAACTCAAAAGGGCTGGATTTCCAACTGGCATGACAGGCAGATTCGTTTAATCACAAGTCCTCCAAGGGGATTAATTTTTGGTAAGGCAGCAGCTTGTGGGGTATTTGGTGAAGGGAGATGTCTTTTATTTCAGAAGGCAGGTACGATTGGGCATCAATGAATTATGCAATATTGGCTACAGAAAGAATCTCCAAGCCTTTGGCATTGGAGGAACCAGTTGCATCGTTTACTTTTATTTGAGGTCTGGGAGGTTCAGCGATCTTCTACAAACCTATAGAAACATAGAAGATGAGGGCAGAAAAGGGCTACAGCCCATCAAGTCTGCCCACTCTGCTTACCCACCCCCTGTCTATGCCCTAATGACCCAATTTCCTTATCTTGACCCTCGTAGGGATCCCACATGGGTATCCCATTTATTCTTAAAGTCTGGCACGCTGTCTGCCTCGATCACCCGCACTGGAAGCTTGTTCCAATGATCAACCACTCTCTCTGTGAAGAAATACTTTCTGGTGTCGCCATGAAATTTTCCGCCCCTGAGTTTGAGCGGGTGCCCTCTTGTGGCCGAGGGTCCCTTGAGAAAGAAAATATCATCTTCCACTTCGACACGTCCCGTGAGGTACTTAAATGTTTCGATCATGTCTCCCCTCTCCCTACGTTCCTCGAGAGTGTAGAGCTGCAATTTGTTCAGTCTCTCTTCGTCTTTTTATGTAGATTTAGGATCCTTATATTCAAAACTTTTCACCTAGAGCGGGGATAGGCAATTCCGGTCCTCAAGAGCCGGAGCCAGGTCAGGTTTTCAGGATATCCACAATGAATATGTATGAGATGGATTTGCATGTTCTGCCTCCTTGAGATGCAAATCTATCTCATGCATATTTATTGTGGATATCCTGAAAACCTGACCTGGCTCCGGCTCTCGAGGACCGGAATTGCCTACCCCTGACCTAGAGCAAGAAGTTTAATTCTCAATGAATTACATTCCAGATCTTTATTTTATTTATTTTTGTCACCTTTCATCCAGGGAGCAGGAATGGAATATGGCAGTGGTTCCCAAACCTGTCCTGGGGGACCCCCCCCCAGCCAGTCAGGTTTTCCAGATATCCCTAATGAATATGCATGAGAGAGATTTGCATATAATGGAAGTGACAGGTATGCAAATCTCTCTCATGCATATTCATTAGGGATATCTTGAAAACCTGACTGGCTGGGGGTCCCCCGGGACAGGTTTGGGAACCACTGGAATATGGGATGGAGGGGGGAGGGAATAATGAAAAGAGTTGGAAGGAGGGGGTGAGGGAGAGAGGAAGGGAGGGGGAAGGGGAGAGAGCGGGGTGATGATGAGGGATTATGGTTTATAACAGCGGTTCTCAACCCTGTCCTGGAGGAGCACCAGCCACTCATGGTTTTCTGTATAGCCCTAATGAATATGCATGGGGCAGATTTGCATGCCTGTCACCTCCATTATATGCAAATCTTTCTCATGCATATTCGTTAGGGCTATTCCAAAAACCCGACTGGCTGATGGCCCTCCAGGACAGGGTTGGGAACCACTGGTTTATAATATAAAATGTTTGAAGGAATGATAATATTTGATAACTAGTCATTAAGCCCGTTAGATTAACGGGTGCTAGAATACTGTTCACCCTCTATGTTGCCCCTTCCATTCACTGCCCTCTCTTCTCTTTCCATCCAGTGTCCGCCCCCTCTCTCTGTGTCCCATATGGCCTCTCTCCATCTCCTCTTTCCTTTTCCCTTGGTCTGGCATACCTTCCTCCTTCCCTTCATGCCCTGCCATCTCTTCTTCCCTCCAAGCCATTCTCTCCCCCTCTGCTCACTTTCCTCCTTCAACTACTTCATCAGGCAGCAGCAGCATTCACAATTCATTGCTGTTGCTGGCTTCAGGTCTTCCTCTCTGGTGGGTCCTGTGTTCATGAAAACAGGAAGTAGGCAGGACCGGCCAGAGAGGAAGGCCTGAAGCCAGCAACAGCAGCGAATTGTAAACGCTGCTGCTGCCTGAAGCACCCGAGGCAGACGCTTCTCTCCCCTCCCAGCCCAACCCCCGCTGACTCTGCGACCCTCCTAGCGAGATGACTTTAATAACAAACCTCCCTCCAGCGTTGGCAGCCGCAGCACGCTAAACAGGCTGGTTCGCGGCTTTCTTCTGCCGTTGAGTCTCTCTGTCGCATCATTGATGACATCATTAGTGACGCGGCAGAGGGACTCAACTGCAGGAGAAAGTCGCGAAGCAGCCTGTTTAACGTGCTGCGGCTGCCAACGCTGGAGGGAGGTTTGTACCGGTATGTGCAGAAGCGATATGTCTCTCCCCCTCCAGTACCTGTGCAGCACTTTGCTGCGGTGCATCCTCCCATCCTGAGTCGGCCACAGCGCTCGAGTCTGTTTCTCCCGCTTTGTCTAGCCGCCGCATACGCACTCTGGCCACGGACCTACAGATCACGGATCAGGGATTACAGATCACGCAGGTCTGAGTGCGCATGCGCGGCTAGCGTTTTATTATATAGGGTATGTATTATATGAAATGGAATTTTTAATTTTTTTAAATATTTCATTTGTAAGGAATATCTTTATATATTATCTGAATGTATTTTCTTTTGTTCCTTCAATAAAATGTTTACAAGCCCTGGCGCTAGCTTAAATGCGGACATTTATCCAGCGTCACTCTTTGGGCTCCTTTTACTAAGGTGCGCTTGCATTTTTAGCGCCCGCTAGCCGAAAAATTACCGCCTGCTTAAAAGGAGGCGGTAGCGGCTAGCACGCGGGGCATTTTAGTGCACGCTATTCCGCGTGTTAAGGAGCCCTTTGTATAGGGGGCAGCACTGAAGCTACATTGCATTTAAGTTTGCTTTCACAGTCCTCTTGAAGCATTTCAATCTGGTTTCTATAAAATTAGCTGACATCTGAACTGTAGTTGTTTGTTTGGAAAAATCCCTTTCCAGCCAACATTTCAGTATCTCAAAGCGGCTACAAGAAATTAAAGAATCAGGTCAAGGCAAACGAGAGAGAAATTTGATTCATAAAAGACAGATTGGGGGGTCACATAATGACGATGAGTGGTAGCTCTCTGCCCGAGCTCTGATCTTCCCCTGCATATATATCTCCTAAATCTCCGAACCGGAGCACACAGGGAGCGAACCATATGGCGTAAAAGAATTGCTATGCTGAACCGGCACCCGCTGCAGTGGCTGGAGTTGAGAAACGGGATGCGAACAAGGAGTTATGTCCATAAAAACTTTGAGGCCTGCTAGGGACGAAAGTAGCCTGGTTACAACTGAGCTGGCGGAGGAAGCATCGTCCCACCGCTTATAATCACCTTGCATGATGGAGCTGTCAGAGAACTCGCCAGGCATTCATCCGCTCTCATCGACAATGAATTCTCCAAGTGTCAAGCAGCAGTGGTTGAGATGAAGGACTGTGTTGGGCGATTTCCCTGTTGGAGCAATGGATGACCCAACAAGAAGACCATGCGGAACATGCAATTCCGGTCTCCTTATCTCAAGAAAGATATAGTGGTTCTAGAAGAGGTTCAAAGAAGAGCTACCAAGATGATAAAGGGGATGGAACTCCTCTCGTATGAGGAAAGACTAAAACTGTTAGGGCTCTTCAGCTTGGAAAAGAGACGGCTGAGAGGAGATAGGATTGAAGTCTACATAATCCTGAGTGGAGTAGAACGGGTATAGGTGGATCGATTTTTCACTCTGCCAAAAATTACAAAGACTAGGGGACACTCGATGAAGTTACAGGGAAATACTTTTAAAACCAGAAGGAGGAAAAAAATTTTCACTCAGAGAATAGTTAAGCTCTGGAACACATTACCAGAGGTTGTGGTAAGAGTGGAAAGCTTAGCTGTTTTTAAGAAAGGTTTGGATAAGTTCCTGGAGGAAAAGTCCATAGTCTGTTATTGAGGAAAACATGGAGGAAGCCACTGCTTGCCCTGGATCGGTAGCATGCAATGTTGCTACTCCTTGGGTTTTTGCCAGGAACTAGGGGCTTGGATTGGCCACTGTGAGAACAGGCTACTGGGCTTGATGGACCATTGGTATGACCCAATATGGCTATTCATATGCTCTTATGTGTGCCAAGTATAGGACAATCAAGCCATTGTAATATCACTGCTGAGGTTGGTTTTGAGGCATTATGACATCACAATCTCAGCTCTGGAATGTTGCTCTCATTGGGGTTCCGGAATCTTGCTAGTCTTTGAGATGCTGGACTATTGCTACTCCTTGGGTTTGACCAGATACTAGTAACCTGGATTGGCCACCGTGAGAATGGGCTTGATGGACCACTGGTCTGACCCAGTAAGGCTATCCTTACACGACCATGAGGCTTCAAGATTTGGAGTTGCAATGCTGAACCCTCAGGTTGGAGGGCCAGGAGAACCGGGGATGCAGGAATAATTTGTGTAACTTAGCAGTTCCTGAGTTGGTGAAGGAGGCGGATCAGTGGCCTTTAGTTGAATCGTAGCTACCAACGAAGATGGGTTAGGGCTCTGCAGGCACCTGCATTTTGGAAGAACATGTTCACGGCGTGAGCGTACACAGGAAGAATGCACTCCAACCCTTGGCCTACCAACGCCACAGAAAAAGATTTCAGCGCTGTATCTGAAAGCATGGGTATCGGAATATGAAGGGGCAAAACATCTGATATTCAACTCTCCAAATGTCACAGCTGGTAGGACAGCGCTGGCCCCTTACTGCTCCGAATTGTGAAATAGAGGAATGCACTTTACAATTCTTTTTACTGCGACAGTGCGGGTCTTCTGCGAGTCATTGTAAACATAGAAACATAGAAAGATGACGGCAGAAAAGGGCTACAGCCCATCAAGTCTGCCCTCTCTACTGACCCACCCCATTAAGTCTGAGTGCTAATGTCCTAGTTCCTTATCTTGACTCTCGTAAGGATCCCACGTGGATGTCCCATTTATTCTTAAAGTCAAGCACGCTGGTGGCCTTGATCACCTGCACTGGAAGCTTGTTCCAGTGATCTACTACTCTTTCTGTGAAGAAATACTTCCTGGTGTCACCATTAAA
Source organism: Geotrypetes seraphini (assembly GCF_902459505.1). Taxonomy (NCBI): domain Eukaryota; kingdom Metazoa; phylum Chordata; class Amphibia; order Gymnophiona; family Dermophiidae; genus Geotrypetes; species Geotrypetes seraphini. The sequence continues at coordinate 11,767,115 of NC_047089.1, read as the reverse complement.
TTTCCCTCCTCTGAGTTTGAGCGGGTGTCCCCTTGTAACCGAGGGTCCTTTGAGAAAGAAGATGTCGTCTTCCCCCTCGACACGTCCTGTGATGTATTTAAATGTCTCAATCATGTCCCCCCTTTCCCTGCGTTCCTCTAGAGTGTAGAGCTGCAATTTGTTTAGTCTTTCTTCATACGAGAGACCCTTGAGCCCAAAGATCATCCTAGTGGCCATCCGCTGAACCGACTCAACTCTAAGCACGTCTTCACGTCTTTAGGACCTTAAAGTTTTTGTGAACGTGCTGCAATAAGTTTCCTGGACCCGACCAACAGCACGCAAAGCTGGGAAGCTCTTGATATCATAGATGACACATTACAGGAAGTGTGTAGAACTCACAGAGTCTCGGAGCAATTTTTGCTTCAATCGGCCCAACTTGTCTCGCTGAAACCGTCAGGCGTATAGCATTAAGTCCACTGGGTTTCACAGCCTGTAACTCAAAAATCCAGATTGGCTCCCTTAAATTGCATCCTAGCCGTTCTGTCACCCTGAAAGTTGGAGGAGCTCTGTTCCAGCATGAACCGGCGGAGTTGGTCAAAAGTGTGGCGACTCTCAAGGCAGTGACCCACAATAGGGGACCTCAATGTGGATGTATTTAATCTGCTCTTGTGTTCAGCCAACCGGGTCCTAATCTGTCTGCGGGTACGACCCACATATATTTTCTGGCATGGGCAGATGATGATATAAATAACCCAAGAGGGTATCAGATCTGAAAGTGTAACTCCTATGACTGGTAGGGTGGACCCAGTGGTTGAGTTGGAGAGAAGTTGCACACATCTGACAGGCACGGCAAGGAGAATGGCCCGCGGCTTGATGATCAGACACCTGATGGCTAGAGGCAGATAAGTTAGACAAGTTCTTGAGTCTAGAAAAAGCAATGCAAGGAGCTGCCTTGAATATATCATGCATTGCCAAAATACCATGCCATTCATGCCACCTTCTAAATGTTTGTGACAGCTGTCCCACAAGCAAAAGGGACAAGCCTGAAGTTAAGTGCTACTTTTGCATCTTTTTCTAATGACTGAATGCAAAGAATGTTAATTGGGATGGCAGGAGATTTTTTTGGCTGGTGATTAGACTGTGGGTTGTTGCAACAGTATTAAAAATTAATAGGTCTGCCTACCCCCGAAGAGGCCTTTTTTTCCTCCTGAAACAAAAAATAAATACCAGTATACTGGTATTTTTCTACTAACGTTTTTGATATCGCTGGTTGGGCACCACTAGTGTTTTGGTTATCTTGTTGTGGACACAAGCAAAAGGACCAGGAACAACGTTACTAACCTTTCACGATGTCTACGTCTTCCAGGGGCAGTTTCCAGAGGAGTTTATACTTGCTGGATACGTCTATGACGCTGGCTGCTGAGTAGCTAAAAGGAGAAAAAAAAAAACATCCAACACCTTAAAAGAGCTGCTGGTCTAATTCCTCAGCTGCAGTTTCTTACTCCACCACTAGGCGGAGCCACGAGTCACACTGGCTTACTTGGCAAAGGATGAGAGGCGCAGTAGGTGCCAATCTCACTATCTGATTGAAGACTTGGCAATGTGACTTTTCCACATACCTGGACTGAGCCATAAGTTGGGGGAGGGGAGAAGCAGGGAGAAATGCTTCACAAGCAGGATTTTAATGGCAGTTTTATTTCTGCTATCCGGATAACTTAGACCAGAAGACTGTTCTAAGCTGTCTTGAGTTGTGCCAGCGCTAGAATTGGTTGTAACCATCATAACATAACTATAACATAACTTTATTCTTCTATACCGCCATAAACAAACAATTGCTAGGCGGTTTACACAGAAGAAGGCTGGACAATCAGCGAAATACAGATAATTACAAATACAACACGTTACTTAATAATAATAATAACTTTATTCTTCTATACCGCCACAATCTTGCGACTTCTAGGCGGTTTACATTTAAGAGAGCTGGACATTTAGCGAGTTACAATATGCAGATAGTCAGAGGAAAATAGAGTACAGAAACTTTAAGAAAGCGGAAATGTAAACTGTACAGTTTGCTAAGAAATTTCCGAGAGGACCTATTAGGAAAAGATCGCGAATTACAAAAAAATACAGCGAAATTACAATATACAGCGAAAATTACAGTATACAGTTCATTAAGGATTTTCTGTGGGGACATATTAGAAGACGTCCCGAATTACAAAATACGATTTGATCAGGATTTAGAGGGGGCATATTTGGAACGAGAAGATTCTGTTTAGGTGATATATCTGTCAAATAAGGCAATTTTTGGTTAACCCTGATATCCACTTTTAGGAAATGAATTTGTCAAACAACGCTGACTTAATTACTTTTCGAAATGCACCATAAGACTTCAAGACTCCACCGACGCAATTACCCCACCAGGACGGCTGCTTACTTGCCTGGAATGCAAGGGTCCTATCCCCAAAAGTCTTGTATCTGCAGCCAGTAATTTTGGGGTACATTAGAACTCCTAGTTGTCCTCATTGAGCTATATAACGGAAAATGGATTAAAAGTTGGGGCAATTCCCCAAATCAGCTTAAAACAGATACAAGACCATTTGAATAGTACTCGCGCCTCTATCGGGAGCCAATGTAACAGACGATAGAAGGGACTGACATGATCTTTTTTTCCTCAATCCAAATATCAATCGGACAGCTGTGTTCTCTACTATCCTCACGGTTTTCTTTGGTGCCCCCAAATAAACAATATTACAGTATAGACAAGACCAATGCCTGTACCAATAGTCTAACGCAGGGGTAGGGAACTCCGGTCCTCAGCCGTATTCCAGTCGGGGTTTTCAGGATTTCCCCAATGAATCTGCATGAGATCTAGTTGCATGCACTGCTTTCAATGCATAATGCATTGAAAGCAGTGCATGCAACTAGATCTCATGCAGATTCATTGGGGAAATCCTGAAAACCCCGACTGGAATATGGCTCTCGAGGACCAGAGTTCCCTACCCCTGGTCAAAAGGCTAGTGGATCAAAGATAAGTGTTGCCAATATTGGATTTATTGCTGATGTTATGATCAATAGAAGTAACAGGGATTTAGTATGGCACTTGTTGACTCCTGTTTTGTGATTTGAGGAAGGGAGGGGTGGTGCAAGTATGATTAAAGCTACGGTCCCAGGATGGGGATCTGAAATAACATATGAGTTCTACGAGATCCTATGATCTGAGCATCATAAGTAATTCCGATATACCCACCTTGTTAGCGTTTATGGTTCCTAGTCAGGTCTTTATACATTTCTTGAGATGTACTGAAATTTCTTGAAAGTCTTTAGGAATTTACTGAGCTTTATCAACATTTCTTAGAGTAGGGCTGCCCAAGTCCGGTCCTCGAGATCTACTGGCAGGCCTGGTTTTCAGGATCTCCACAATGAATATGCATGAGAGAGATTGGCCTGCACTGCCTTCTCGGTATGCAAATCTCTCTCATGCATGTTCATTGTGGAGATCCTGAAAACCAGGCCCGCCAGTAGATCTCGAGGACCGGACTTGGGCAGCCCTGTCTTAGAGGTTCTCGTGAGATTTTTGAGTCGATTCTCATGCTTTCCCATTGAGTGGTCATTGGATCATTTTGATTTGATGCTTATCTGCCTTTCGCTACTACATTGCTAAGCTGTGCAACTAACAGACTGAACACTGCCTTATCCGGACGGTCAGCTTTGGTCACTATCCACAGCGGCACCAAATATCCCGATAGGCTTTTATAAAATACACTAGTCTTATAGCCCGTTACATTAACGGGTGCTAGAATATATGTGTGTGTGTGTATGTTTTTTTTTTTTCTCTCTCTCCTTAGCAGCTTTCTGTATTTCGGTCTGTCTTTTTTTTTTTTTTTTTTACCTTGGCTGTCCACTACCACCCCTTGCCTGCTCCCCCTGTCCATTCTCCCTTCCTTTTACCTCCCCTCTTATTAACGGGTGCTAGAATATATGTGTGTGTGTGTGCCTGTCTTTATTTTTTTTTCTCTCTCCTTAGCCGCTTTCTGTATTTCTGTCTGTCTTTTTTTTTTTTTTTTCCTTGGCTGTCCACTACCACGCTTTGGCTGCTCCCCCTGTCCATTCTCCCTTCCTTTTACCTCCCCTGTTATTAACAGGTGCTAGAATATATGTGTGTGTGTGTGTCTGTCTTTATTTTTTTTTCTCTCTCCTTAGCTGCTTTCTGTATTTCTGTCTGTCTTTTTTTTTTTTTTTTCCTTGGCTGTCCACTACCACGCTTTAGCTGCTCCCCCTGTCCATTCTCCCTTCCTTTTACCTCCCCTGTGTCCTCCACCACCCCATCACTGCTCACCTTATCCAGCAGAAGCCCTTCTCCCTTTGTTTTACCTCCCCCTGTCCATCATCACCTCCT